>NC_070619.1:7552458-8152458 GCF_027172205.1 Podarcis raffonei | reverse complement strand
CAAGACGGTCTGAGCATCTTACACCAATCCTGGTCTGACTGCACTGGCTACCAATTAGGGTTTGGAAACTTCAGCCGGTGCAGAATTTAGCGGCCGTGGCACTCGCCGGGCGGCAAGACGGTTTGAGCACATTGCACCGATCCTGGGCTGCCGGTTCATTTCTGGGCCCGATTCAAAGTGCTGGTGTCGACCTATAAAACTAACCAGATATTTAACTGATAATCAGTCATGGTCAGTCTGTCATTTGAAAAACAAGGCTTTACAGCCGTCTTGCCCCAAAAACGACATTTCGCTTTGGCGACGGAAACCTGGGTCTCAGGAGCCATTGGGCGCCTAGCTTATATATCTTTGGGTATGTCTTTAACATCTTACATTTTAAACCTGACAGTACCAAACTATCGAAGGCTTTTCACCAAAGCCAGACTAAACGTCTTTCCTTCTGCAGTGTTGGATGGCAGGTTGAGAGGAGTTCCCTACCTCGTGTGCTCAAGACATCGATTCCATAAAACATACTTTGTTGCACTGTGCAAAATATGAGCAAGCCAGGGCTGAACTGATACTACCCTTGCTGGTACCTTTCCCGGGAAAATCAGAGGCTCACTATGTCAGGTTCCTATTGGAAGACCGGACAAACGCTAGAACATTAGCAGTGGCATAGTTTTTATCGGTGGTTGCAAGAACAAATAATCCCTATATTCTGAACAAAATGCTTGTTTAACCTGGAGGTAGGCTGTCTGAATTGTGTATTGCTTTGTAACGATTTGTTGGGTCTCTGGACCGTAATAAAGACTGATGATGATATATCTTTGAGTTTCAAACTCTGGCAGCAGTGCTTCTGAATACCAGTAGCTGGAAGCCACGGGAGGGGAGACTGTTCTTGCGTTCGAATCCTGCTCACGGGTTTCCCATTGGGACATCTGGCTGGCCACTGTGAGACTAGGACAGGGGTCTGCAACCCGCGGCTCTGGAGCCGCATGTAGCTCTTTTACACCTTTGCCGCGGCTCCGGGGTGGATACTAGCGAGGGGAGGAGGCGCATTGTGCGCCCCGACACTCCCCACTGTGGCGGGCGCTGTACTGGCTGTGACGTCGCATGGGGGCGGTGCGTGCGTTAGTCACGCACCGTCCCGACGTCACCTTCCCGCCCGCCTGCTACATTGTAAGGGGCATGTACGCTGGTCACTGCATTGAAAGGGGGCATGTACGCTGGTCACTGTTTTGAAGGGGAGTGAAGAACACACACACAAAAAAAGGTAACTTGTTAATTTAACGTTTATTTCTATGAGGAGGAGTAATTCTGAGGGGTCAAACAAAGAAATAATAAAAAAGTGACAAAAAGGTTATTTTTATAATGGCGAGTTTTGCGGCTCCCAGTTGTTTTTTTCTTCGGAAACGGGTCCAAGTGGCTTTTTTGTCTTAAAGGTTGCAGACCCCTGGACTAGGATGTGAGGCCTGGATGGACCAGTGGCCTGTATTTGTGTATTTCACCATTCGGTGTGGAGTTGGGGGACCAGAATATGAATGCCAAGTATTACTAGAAGGGAAGGTTTAATCTTGCGTTCCAGGGACGCTGAGCCTTGCTCCCTAGCCGCAAAAGAGCCCCTCCAATCCAGTCGGAACCTGAGCATTTCTCCCCGAAGCTCTTTGGAATTATTGCCTGTGAAATTTACCTCTGAAACTAATACAGTTGCTATGGGATTCAGCAGCAAATCAGAAGGCTGTTGTGTTATCTTTCCCTTCCTCTCCCCGAGCACACATTGCAGGTGATGGTTGGAAGAGGGGTAAGCGAAAGATGCGGATATTTTGGGTAGGTCGGGTTGTAAGCTACTTAAATTTTATTTTGGGGAGCAGTGAGAAGGTTTGGCTTTTAAGGGCTTCCTGGAAAGTGGTTCGGTCAGCTGCGTTTGTCCCGCCGGTTGTGTTTAGCAGCCCTATAGCAAAACTCTTGAAGGGAAGTGGGTGGCGCTGTGGGTTAAACCACAGAGCCTAGGACTTGCCCATCAGAAGGTCAGTGGTTCGAATCCCTGCAATGACGGGGTGAGCTCCCGTTTCTCGGTCCCTGCTCCTGCCAACCTAGCAGTTCGAAAGCACATCCAAGTGCAAGTAGATAAATAGGTACCACTCTGGCGGGAAGGTAAAGGCGTTTCCGTGCGCTGCTCTGGTTCGCCAGAAGCGGCTTTATCATGCTGGCCACATGACCCGGAAGCTGTACGCCGGCTCCCTCGGCCAGTAAAGCGAGATGAGCGCCGCAACCCCAGAGTCGGCCACTACAGGACCTAACGGTCAGGGGTCCCTTTACCTTTTAGCAAAAGTCTTAATCCACTTCTGACACCCTGTTGCACTAGGGGAGTTGATGTTGCGGCGATGGCCCCTGAGATGGGTGACTTTGCCCGTGTTTGAAATTAGCTAGGCGCCAGGCGCGCTTTGTGTACTGTGTGAATGCAGTCAGGGGCTGAATCCCCACTTAGGTCACACCCTGGCCTCTCCTGGAGTCCAGCACTCTAACCATTGCCCCTCACTGCCTTGCATGCACGCAGCACACCTCAGCAGGACCAATGGAGCGGCTTAAAATGCCCAGGTAAAGTTTCAACCTGTCCTAGGAAGCATCTCTCAAGAACCTTTTATCGTTGGACTAGGCCCCTGCCTCATAGGAAAACAAAAAAGCTCGCTCCTATGGAATTGCATGCAACACACACAAAATGTGTAGCTTGGTCATACAGGTGAAACTCGAAAAATTAGAATATCGTGGAAAAGTTCATTGATTTCAGGAATTCAACTTGAATGCTGCAGCGAGACTCCTTACGGGGTCCTCGCTGCGAGATCACATTCACCCGGTGCTATACCAGCTGCACTGGCTCCCGGTGGAGTACAGGATCAGGTTTAAGGTGCTGGTTTTAACCTTTAAAGCCCTATACGGCCTAGGACCCTCGTACCTACGGGACCGCCTCTCCTGGTATGCCCCACAGAGAAACTTACGGTCTTCAAATAAAAACATCTTGAAGGTCCCAGGCCACAGAGAAGTTAGGCTGGCCTCAACTAGAGCCAGGGCTTTTTCGGCTGTGGCTCCAACCTGGTGGAACACTCTGTCACAAGAGACCAGGGCCCTGCGGGACTTGACATCTTTCCGCAGGGCCTGCAAGACGGAGCTGTTCCGCCAGGCCTTTGGCCAGGGCACAGCCTGACTCCCTCCCTCGGCAATCTTCGCGGAGCTCTGGCCCAATGGTGGCCAGTGGCTTGAATTTAATTAATTTTATAATGAATGATTTTAGAGTGTTGTTTGTGTTGTACTTTTGTATTGTTTTATTGTTGTTAGCCGCCCTGAGCCCGGCTTCGGCTGGGGAGGGCGGGATATAAATAAAATTTATTATTATTATTATTATTATTATTATTAATGGTGAAACTAATATATGAGATCGACTCGTGACACGCAAAGCGAGATGTGCTTCAACTTCTCAGAGGTCCAATCTTGCTCGTTTGTTTTGCTGATTTCCTTGAACATTCTAATTTTCTGAGATGGTTAATTTGGGGTTTTCACCAGCTGTACGCCATGATTATCACAATTATCACAAATCAAGGCTTGACATATCTCGCTTTGCATGTCACGAGTCGATCTCATATATTAGTTTCAACTTCTAAGTTGAATTACTGAAATCAAGGAACTTTCTCACGATATTCTAATTTTTCGAGTTTCACCTGTAATTAAGCCCTCCACGCATTTTATAAGGGATATATATAGCCTGTCCAGATCTCCCTCCTTTTTCCTTTCCTTTCTGTTTTTTGCATTGGGCACAGGGTGGATTTGGTTTAAATAAAATCGATTTAAATCACTACTCAGTACGACTCGATTTAAATCTCTTTTTTCTACAGAAAGACTCATTCTTGCTGGTATAATCTTAATATTTACAACCAGATGGAGCTTTCATTTTCGGAATAGCAAATTCTCAAGAGTAGTTTTTACAGTTCTATCAAAAATTGCTGATTTGGTTATACCCTTAGAAATACATAATTATGAAATTATTGTGAGGTTTAATAAGTTAACTGTTTATATTTGGACAATTTTTCTGCTGTGCTTTCTTGGCAGGAGAAAAATAACCATTACCTTAGTAACAATTTGAGCAACTTATTTAACTAAAACGGTAACATTATAGCAAATATGTATACCATGTTTGCTAACTGCTGTGGTTAAACGATTTTTAAAAAAACCAAACTTAGACTGAGTTTTAGCACACAGGAAAAACTTAAAACAAATCCTTATTTCCTGATAATAGCCTTTGGACCAGGGGTCAGCAAACTTTTTCAGCAGGGGGCCAGTCCACTGTCCCTCAGACCTTGTGGGGGCCGGATTATATTTTTTTTTGGGGGGGTGAACGAATTCCTATGCCCCACAAATAACCCAGAGATGCATTTTAAATAAAAGGACACATTCTACTCGTGTAAAAACACACAGATTCCCGGACCGTCCGCGGGCTGGAATTAGAAGGCGATTGGGCTGGATCCGGCCCCCGGGCCGTAGTTTGCCTACGCATGCTTTGGACCATAATAGGCTTCCTCAACCTCGGCCCTCCAGATGTTTTTGGCCTACAACTCCCACGATCCCTAGCTAGCAGGACCAGTGGTCAGGGATGATGGGAATTGTAGTCTCAAAACATCTGGAGGGCCGAGGTTGAGGAAGCCTGGACTATGATGTAACTTAAATAGAAAACTATCTTTAGAAAGATTTCCCCTCCAAAAGCATTTTACAGTGGTACCTCGGGTTAAGTACTTAATTCGTTCCGGAGGTCTGTACTTAACCTGAAACTGTTCTTAACCAGAAGCACCACTTTAGCTAATGGGGCCTCCCGCTGCTGCCGGAGCACGATTTCTGTTCTTATCCTGAAGCAAAGTTCTTAACCCGAAGCACTGTTTCTGGGTTAGCGGAGTCTGTAACCTGAAGCGTATGTAACCCGAGGTGCCACTGTATTTTAAAAATCCGATTAAAATAAAATAAAAAGCCGATTAAAATTTTTAATCATTGATTTATATCCCCCCTGATTGGGCAGTTGTTGAGTTTGGGGGCTCTTGCCATGTGTAGGTTTGTGTCTTGTGTATGCATGCTTGTGTGTGTGCGTCCCCCGCCTCCGTTCTTTCGCAGTCTCTTTCTCGGAATTAGCCTCAAGCGCTGGGCTGCAACTCTGTCTGTGCAAATCCTGCAATAACAACCTGGCTTTCACAGCTGAGCTTTGTAATAACAAACAGGGAGAAGTGGGGGGCGGGAGAAAGTTGAGCAAGGAAGTGGGTTTCTGGTTTCTAAGCGTTCCCGGAGACTTTAGTAAGCGGGAAGGCCGGCAGTGCGTATTGCAGGCCGTCGGGTTTTTGTTTTTTGTTTTGTTTGGTTTTGTTGTTGTTTTTTTTAATAATATTTTATTAAGTTTAACAATAGAAAAGCAGAACAATAAAAACACAGAGAAAATATAAAACACAACAATACAAACTTTCACAATACATAAAATACAAACATTTAACAAGGGGAAAAAAGAACAATCAACACACAAAACATAAAATAAGAAAAACACAAATCACTCTTTTCTAATTATTCATCTTCAATTAACTTATTTTCCTGACTTCCTCACGCCTCCATTTTTATATCCCTTTTTAACAATTAGTTCAGCAAATTCGTATCCTACTACTTTGTCCTTATATATTTTACCTCCCAAATTTATAATTTATAATTTTTATCTCTTATTACTAGAACCCCTTCATTTTATTTCAATGTCATCAGCACTCATACATTTTACAATACTTCTGTAAATAAGTTTTAAATTTCCTCCAATCTTCTTCCACCAACTCTTCTCCCTGGTCTCGGATTCTGCCAGTCATCTCAGCCATTTCCATATAGTCAATTACTTGCATCTGCCATTCTTCCAAGGTGGGTAATTCTTGTGTCTTCCAATACTTTGCAATAAGTATTCTTGCTGCTGCTGTAGCGTACATAAAGAAAGTTCTGCAGGCCGTCGGGTTTTGGGTGGTGGTGGGGGGGCGTTCCCCTTCCTGCCTTGGGGTTTTTAAAACCACCGCGTATCACGAACCCAGCGCCATTATGGGGTGTGCCTTGGGGCAAAGAAATAGGACCGAAGAACTGGAGTTGGATGAGATCCAGTTGTTCTCATGTTTTGCTCAGGACATCATGTGGCGCAGTGGCGGACTGGGACCTGGCAGAGGCCAGGGTTCAGATTGCCACTCGCTGGCCGTGATGCTCGCCGGGTGAACTTGGGACACTTGCAAAACGCTCGGCCTAGTCTCCCTCGCAGGGTAAAATGGGCAGGGCGGGAACTTTGTAAGTCCCTTTTAGCTGCCCGGGGAAGGTGGCATATAGACACAGTAAACGACAAGACTGTAAATGCCGTAAAAGGGCAAACTTTCTTGGGTACAGTGTTAGAAACTCAGGTATATAAGCTAGGCGCCAAATAGCTCCTTAAACCAGAGTTGCAGTGGCCGAAACGGAATGCCTGGTTGCCATTTTGGGAGCCAGGTGGTACAGTGGTACCTCGAGTTACATACGCTTCAGGTTACATACGCTTCAGGTTACAGACTCCGCTAACCCAGAAAGAGTGCTTCAGGTTAAGAACTTTGCTTCAGGATAAGAAAAGAAATCGTGCTCCAGCGGCGCGGCAGCAGCAGGAGGCCCCATTAGCTAAAGTGGTGCTTCAGGTTAAGAACAGTTTCAAGTTAAGAATGGACCTCCGCAACAAATTAAGTACTTAACCCGAGGTACCACTGTATTTCTCCATACAACTTGGTTCCTGAAATCCATTGTGCAGATATATTTTACGGGTAGAATTCTGCAGGATGTGTTGCTGGTGTGTGAAAACAGCCAAGATCTAAGAATCCCCAGGCATGCGTCTCCAGATGGTGGAGGAGACATCGGGCAAGTGGCCGGTAAAGGTAAAGGTAAAGGTAAAGGGACCCCTGACCATTAGGTCCAGTCATGGCTGACTCTGGGGTTGCGGCGCTCATCTCGCTTTACTGGCTGAGGGAGCCGGCGTACAGCTTCCGGGTCATGTGGCCAGCATGACTAAGCCGCTTCTGGCGAACCAGAGCAGCGCACAGAAATGCCGTTTACCTTCCCGCCGGTGCGGTGCCTATTTAACTGCTTGCACTTTGAGGTGCTTTCGAATTGCTAGGTTGGCAGGAGCAGGGACTGAGCAACGGGAGCTCACCCTGTCGCGGGGATTCGAACCACCGACCTTCTATTTCCATTTCCACTGTGTGTTTTTCCCTTCTTGCATACTGGGACAAGTGAATTGCTACAAGAGCGAGCTGCTGTTGAACGATGAGATTGTAGCATTGGAGTGGGATACCATGGGTCATCTATTCCTACCCCCTGGCGAACAGACATTCCATTGTGGTGACCGCAGCCTAGGTTTAAGGTGCCACGCAGAGAGAGTCAGTATAAAACCCTCCCTGCAGCCCAGTCCTGCAGCCGGACAGCGTGCGTTCTGTATTCAGACACACGGTTTACTCTGTATGTGTGCCCATATTTTATAAAAATGTACGCACCGTTTGGTAGTAAAGAGAGAACAGGGGAAGAAAAGCTCAGGGCAGTTCACAGAGAGAACAAAACAATGAAGCGATCAGCAGAAACAACTCTTTAAAAACACTTGAAAGATAAAATAAGCCATAAATGTAAAAGCAGATTAAACCCAACACCTGAATTCTGCATGTCAGGGCAGGCTTGCTTAAACGAAAAATGCTTTTTGGCAGGTGCTGAAAAGAGTAAGGGCTTCGTCACACTAAAATGCACATTGTATTTATTACTGTTGTGGAGTGAACATTATGCGGAACCTCAGAGCAGTTGAGAGGGTGTTTATCGTAAGGTGATATTTGCAAGCGAACTGGTCCCAAGCTGTTAAGGGCTTTGTAAAGGTAAAGGGACCCCTGACGATTAGGTCCAGTCGTGGCCGACTCTGGGGTTGCGGCGCTCATCTCGCTTTATTGGCCGAGGGAGCCGGCGTACAGCTTCCGGGTCATGTGGCCAGCAGGACTAAGCCGCTTCTGGCGAACCAGAGCAGCGCACGGAAACGCTGTTTACCTTCCCCCCGGAGCAGTACCTATTTATCTACTTGCACTTTGACGTGCTTTTGAACTGCTAGGTGGGCAGGAGCTGGGACCACGCAATGGGAGCTCACCCCGTCATTGCTGGGATTCGAACCGCGACCTTCTGATCGGCAAGTCCTAGGCTCTGTGGTTTAACCCACAGCGCCACCCATGTCTCACCAGGGTTAAGAGTCACCAAAACAGAATGGCTTAGTTGCCATTCTTGGGCCAGATTGCTTGAAAGGCGTATTTTCCAGTACGACTTTTTGGTTCCTGAAATTCTTTCTGATGCTGCTGAGAAAATAGAACGGGTGGAATTCTTACAGGATGGGGTTTCAGAGTGTAAAAACAGATCCAAAGATCTCCAGGCATGCACCTCCAGATTTCGGAGACACCGGGTGCAAAAAGCGCCTTTTGAGATTTGATTTCTGCTTTCACCCTTGCTTCTAAGAACCAGCTGTCTAAAAAGCTTTTGTTCGGGCAGGGCTGCTCCTTGCTTAAACTGTCTCTGGCAACCGGACGGGTGCCAGGGTGGTTTCGAGAATTGCCATCTTTTGCACGCAGAGCCTTAGGTGGTTTGGTATCAACTCGGATACGGGGAAATATATTTAAGTTACTACGTTGATGGCATTTGACACCATTACAGTGTACCTGTGTTGATAAAACTATCCCACCGCTGTTCTGCAGAGGCTTCAATAGTTATAGGTACATTATTTCACATGTGGTGGAACTGCCCTGAAAGCCTTGGGGGTATAGGGCTGTATATAAATTCAATCAATCAATCAATCAGTCCATCCATCCATCAATAAAACGTGAACATATAAAGGCCTTCTGGCAGAGAGTGCTCACCGGAATAACCTTTAATATCAACATGTGCAACGTACCAAAGTTTGAGATTGTTAACTATTTTTTAAGAAGAGCAATCTGACTTTAGTTATAAAAAACTAATTAATTTTATTTTAGTAGCAGCTCCGAATCGGAAAGGGACCTCTGTGTATCTCTCGTTGGAAACAGAATGTATGGTCTCCCGCTGTTATAAGAAAAATTATCGAAGAGATCATATCCATTGCATAATGCGAACAATGTGTAGACTGTTTTGTTGAAATGGGCTATCCTTTTGTGAAAACACTTTCCTGCAAACTTTCCTGGCAAGCTGCCAAAATTGTCACTTTTGCAAACATCCAGTTTTCAAAAAACGCAAATACCGCCTTTGACTTCCCTCCCCCTTTCTGTGCTTCCTTGCGTTCCAATTTCCACGCTACATCTCCTTTCTAATTCCAGTGATGAATAAATCCCTTAATATCGCTTGACGTAGATTTTGGCTGCGAGTTCCAAATCAGTCCTGCTGCTAGTGAATTTAGTCGTTTGCCGGGCTTTATCGAATACATTGTATACTTCCCCTTTTCTTTATTAAAAGAATTGATATTTCCTGGTTTCTAGTTCTTCCTGTAAGTTTTGGACATTTCGGCGTAGTCCATTTGGCAAACTTAACTGGATTGATCCGCCGGGGAGTGTTGGGGGTTTTGCTTTTGTATTTTTCTCTCTATTGCAATTGCTAGGTACTGGAAATTAATAAAACTATGTATATATTTCTGGCAGGATCTTCAGGTTGGTAAAGGGATCTCAGAGCAGTTTCCCTGGGTATTATTTTTCCAGCAGTGTCTGCATGGGGAGGTACCACCCCCCAGCTAATTACCGCCCCGGCGCCTATTAGCTGTGAGCTCTCGGCTTGCCTTCTGACCTCAGCCAAGCTTGCCTTCCTTTGGGTTCTTCCTTTGGCACACCCCGCAAAGCCGCTTGGATATTTCGACTCTCTCTTTCTCTCATTAGAGCTGGCGGGAGGCAAGGAGAGACCTTCTCCCAGCTTCGTAGGGACTCTCCTTTTCCTTCCTGATACTGTCTCTTTTCCTTCTTTCCTTCCTTCCTTCTCCGCCTTGTGGCATCAGCAGCACCTTGGAAGCGCACACGGAGGGGGAAGAGGGCCTGTTCCGCCTCACAACCCTAGCGCGCAAGTTACTAGTCCACAAGGAAAACCAGACGGTCACTCTCAAAGCTCTTGACCTAGCTCAAGTTTGTCCTCTGAACTTTTTGTTGTTTAGTCGTGTCCGCCTCTTCGTGACCCCCTGGACCAGAGCACGCCAGGCCCTCCTGTCTTCCACTGCCTCCCGCAGTTTGGTCAAACTCATGCTGGTAGCTTTGAGAACACTGTCCCACCATCTCGTCCTCTGCCGTCCCCTTCTCCTTGTGCCCTCCATCTTTCCCAACATCAGGGTCTTTTCCAGGGAGTCTTCTCTTCTCATGAGGTGGCCAAAGTATTGGAGCCTCAGCTTCAGGATCTGTCCTTCCAGTGAGCACTCAGGGCTGATTTCCTTCAGAATGGAGAGGTTTGATCTTCTCGCAGTCCATGGGACTCTCAAGAGTCTCCTCCAACACCAGAATTCAAAAGCATCCATTCTTCGGCGATCAGCCTTCTTTATGGTCCAGCTCTTGCTTCCGTCCTCTGAACTAGCCAGACGTTTAACTGAGAATCAACCACAGCCAGTCCATCATTTGGGAAACGAGAAGTGCCCCAAAATGACACCTGGGCATTCTGTTTTGGCAACTGTAACCCTGATCCAATGAGCCATTTGGCGCTGAGCTTATATATCTGAGTTTCTAACACTGGCCAGATCCTGGAAGGTGTGGGGTGAGGGGGGGTCTGTTTCCACGTTCTTAAGATCCCTTGGCCCAGTGCATAGGATGCTGCCCGTATCCTAACATAAAACCGTTTCCGGCAACCTTGCGCCTTCCATAAGTTTCGTACTACAACTCCCAACCTGGCGCCGGGTTGCCCAAGCTCATCAGCTGGTTTTGCTGTGGCGGGGGCAGGGGTAGGCACGGAAAGAGGTGATTTCCGCAGGCTCCTTAGCTTTTAAATAAGCCACTAGTCCTCATGGGTGCAAATTCAGCGCAGGGGCGTAGAACCACCGGGGACCATGCAATCGTTTTGCGTGGAGGGGCAGAGAAGGGTGCCTTGGTTCTCCCCCTCCCCTCCGTTCGCCTCTCCAGCTTTTCTGCGCCTGCAGCAGTGCAGCTCTCTTGGGGGAGCAGGAGGGAGTTGTGGAAACCATGGGAAACCAACCTCCCTGCAGGGACAGCCTTTTAAAAGCGCCGCCCCGTCGTTCCGCCTTAGGCGGAGAAATAAAACCGTACGCTGATGTCATGGGGGAACAGGCTCCAGTCTGTTCCCAGGTCTACCAGAGTGTCTCGTGGGGCGGGGCGGGGGGGAATCCAAGCAGAGAGAACCCCCAAGTCCCTTTAGAGCTGGCAGAGCCCTCGGGACATTGGATGGGGCGGTGGCAGTCAGGTGCCCCTGCCGGCACAGCGTCCTGTAGACCTGGCAATCGGAAATAAGTCTGCGGAAGTTTCTAGTCCAGAAGACAAAACGGTTTATGAGCCTGCCTTGGGTGGGTATGCGGTAGAGCAACTTTGCATGCAGAAGGTCCCAGATTCAGTCTGCAGTGGCGTTCTTCAGGTATGGCAGAGAGAGAGAGACAGCCAGTCGGTTCATCTACCTCGCAAGGTCATTTTAGGCATGGCCTCCATAGTTTTGCCCGGACACTGAGGTCCAGCGCCGAGGGCCTTCTGGCGGTTCCCTCCCTGCGAGAAGCCAAGTTACAGGGAACCAGGTAAACAAGAACTACACTGGCTCCCAGTATGTTTCCAAGCACAATTCAAAGTGTTGGTGCTGACCTTTAAAGCCCTAAACGGCCTCGGTCCAGTATACCTGAAGGAGCGTCTCCACCCCCATCGTTCTGCCCGGACACTGAGGTCCAGCGCCGAGGGCCTTCTGGCGGTTCCCTCCCTGCAAGAAGCCAAGTTACAGGGAACCAGGCAGAGGGCCTTCTCGGTAGTGGCGCCCGCCCTGTGGAACGCCCTCCCATCAGATGTCAAAGAGAAAAATAACTACCAGGCTTTTAGAAGACATCTGAAGGCAGCCCTGTTTAGGGAAGCTTTTAATGTTTAATAGGTTATTGTATTTTAGTGTTTTGTTGGAAGCCGCCCAGAGTGGCTGGGGAAACCCAGCCAGATGGGCGGGGTATAAATAATAAATAATTATTATGATTATGAACTCAGATATATCAGGTAATCAACAAACAGCACCTGAAACCTAGGTTGCAGTCGCCACAGCAGAATTTCTAGGTACCTTTTCTTTTTGCGGTGAAGTTTATTATTATTATTTGTTTCAAAAATATTTTTATTGAAAGTTTTCACCATAGAGATACAATCAAAACCAATCTAATCCAAACAAGAGATAAAGAGTAGCGTAAATAAAACAATAAAATGCAAGGTGAGAGAAAAAACAAAACAGATTTTTAAAAATACTGTAGTCTAAACCACTGAGCCTCTTGGACTTGCCAATGAAAAGGTCAGCGGTTCGAATCCCTGTGAAGGGGTGAGCTTCTGTTGCTCTGTCCCTGCTCCTGCCCACCTAGCAGTTCGAAAGCACACCAGCGCAAGTAGATCAATAGGTACCGCTCCGGCGGGAAGGTAAACGGCGTTTCCGTGCGCTGCTCTGGTTCGCCAGAAGCGAGCTTAGTTTGCCTACCCCTGGGTCTGTCTCTGTACAAAGCAGCTTTCTGTGTTCTTATGCATGCCCCTTATTTATGTGTCTGTTTGCGTATCTGTAAGTTGCGCTCTCATAAAAAATACATCAAGGATTTTTAAAAAAGAAGCCAGCAATAAAGTGTTGGTTATTGGTTCAGAAGAGAAAATCGCTTCATTTGCGGGAATAGGTTCTGTGTGGGATGTTTCTGAGGGAGAAACCAAACTTCGTTATCTACAAAAAGTCTTGCAAACTTTTCTGCCTGCATGCCTGGAGGCATAGTGCCTCCACTTGCCAGAACCAACCCTGTCATAAGGAAAGTTCCCAATGTGTGTTTCAGATCCCACCCCCCCACCCCCGGCTTAGCTTCTCGGTTCTCATCTGCCTTCCTCCTTCCTGCCAACTTTCTGTTTCGAAACCTTTGCTGAAAAAGGCGTCTTTTTTTTTTTAAAAAAAGAGATAAGTCTGAATACAGGGACCCCGGAAGCTTCTGCTTATTGGAAACCAAAAGGCAGAATAAGAATAGAACGGGGGGATTTTTTTAATTTTAAAAAACCTCTCCTGCTTGGAAGCCAGGGACTTTTTCCCTCTGCAGAAGGGGAAGTTGGCAAAGAGAGAGAGAGAGATTAGATGCCCTTCCTAAGGGAGGAGAGGAAATAATAAGTCTATAAGGTTGGCGGGGGGCATTAAAATGCCCGGCAGCCCCCACCCCGAGAGGCACAAACACATACCCCAAAGTGATTTTTGCCACTGCCCCATCTCTGAGTTTTCTCCATCAGCTGCAAAATAGCATGGCACAACTTTGAGTGTGTTGTTGTTGTTTAGTTGTTTAGTCGTGTCCGACTCTTCATGACCCCATAGACCAGAGCACGCCAGGCCCTCCTGTCTTCCACTGCCTCCCGCAGTTTGGTCAAACTCATGCTGGTAGCTGTCCCACCATCCCATCCTCTGTTGTCCCCTTCTCCTTGTGCCCTCCATCTTTCCCAACATCAGGGTCTTTTCCAGGGAGTCTTCTCTTCTCATGAGGTGGCCAAAGTCTTGGAGCCTCAGCTTCAGGATCTGTCCTTCCAGTGAGCACTCAGGGCTGATTTCCTTCAGAATGGAGAGGTTGGATCTTCTTGCAGTCCATGGGACTCTCAAGAGTCTCCTCCAGCACCAGAATTCAAAAGCATCAATTCTTTGGCGATCAGCCTTCTTGATGGCCCAGCTCTCACTTCCATACATTACTACTGGGAAAACCAAAGCTTTTACTATACGGACCTTTGTTGGCAAGGTGATGTCTCTGCATTTTAAAATGCTGTCCTTTTAAGATGAGTGTGTACACACAAATAAACACTTGCATTGGGGGGGGGGGACAGAGGACAATGGCAATGCAAAGCCGGGCACTTAATCTCTGGCTTTTGCAAACTACTGATTTTTATTAGCGGGCCGTGATGATGATAAGGAGCAGACTTCGAGCTCCTAAGGAGGTGAAGAGAAGCTCAAAAGTGTGCTCAAAGTGCCTGGGGAACCTCAAAATCCAACCCAGGGGTAAAAAATTTACAACTGAAAATTACGGCAATGGGAATCTCCCCATCCAAATTACTAGAGCAGGATATAGTTCCAGCTAAAAGAACAGTAACCTGTAAACTAGAGGAGATGGACTTGCAGCAGAAAATGGTCTTGGGCAATGGTACCTGCTCACCTCTAAACCTTGGTTTATTACCCCTCTTAAGGCTCCCAAACTATTTGAATTCCTTAACTTCTTCGGCTCATAGATATGCCTTTGTAAAGGCAAGATTCAACACCTTCCCATCGAACGTGCTGAGAAATAGATTCTCCAATGGACAGATATCGCTCTTATGTGATTGTAATTGTGGGGCACCGGAATCGTTGCATCACATAATTTTTGATTGTGCACTTCACTCATCGGCCAGGAGCAAGTTTCTTGCTCAATATCTAAAGGGAATTGCCGATGATACGAATGAAGCCAAACTGAGATATCTATTAAATGATGATGACCCCCTAAGATCACTCATGGTTGCCAGATTCTTGATCAGCGTCCTATCCCTAAAGAAGAGAAACGGACTCCTGTGCGGCTCGGATAATCTCTTTAAACTATGATCTATGTTTTAGGATGTAATTAGGTGATTTCACCATTGATGTCTTCTACAAATTTATGAGTAGAGGGCGGTGTTTATGTTACAAATTTATTGTAATGTATGATGTTGGTCTTTTGTTTTTGTTTTGCTTTGGTTCTTGTCTGTTTTTGTAAGTCTTGGAGGTTTTAAATTTGGAGGTTTAAGTATATTATGTTGGTATGGGAAACAGTCGTGTGATGGGCCAATGGCCGTAATAAAGATCAATACATCAATACAACCCAGGGGTACTTTGCGGGAGCGTATTGATTCATCAAAACTATGGGTAGGCAAACGAAGGTCCGGGGGTCAGATCCTGCCCAATCGCCTTCTCAGTCCAGCCTGCTGACGGTCCGGTAATCAGCATGTTTTTACATGAGTAGAATGTGTGCTTTTTTTAAAAAAAAAGCATCTCTGGGTTGTTTTTGGGGCCTGCCTGGTGTTTGTACATGAGTAGAACGTGTCCTTTTATTTAAAATGCATCCCTTTGTTATTTGCGGGGCATAGGAATTTGTTCATTACCCCCGTGCCCCCCCCCAAAAAAAAATTTAGTCCGGCGCCCCACAAGGTCTGAGGGACAGTGGACCGGCCCCCTGCTGAAAAAGTTTTCCAACCCCTGATCAAAATAATATATGGTGGGTTGA
Organism: Podarcis raffonei; assembly: GCF_027172205.1. Classification (NCBI taxonomy): domain Eukaryota; kingdom Metazoa; phylum Chordata; class Lepidosauria; order Squamata; family Lacertidae; genus Podarcis; species Podarcis raffonei. Next base: position 8,137,040 of record NC_070619.1, on the reverse strand, counting down.
ATTGCATGATCGGGGCACTTTTTTGGGGGGGGGTTTGGCTGGATGGGACAGATCTTTATCTCCGTGCTGCCGCGTCTGCACAGGCCAGCTTCTGGTGACTGGACCACCAGCCTGCCCACTTGCCCAAAGCTGGCCAGTAGGAGAGAGAGTGACCACGCAGGATCGAAACCCTCGCCCATCAGCTGTATGTGCTTCAATCCTGCGTTCTGCATGGATTGAACCTGGCCTTTGAGGCAGCCTCTCCCGATGGACAGGTTCAGGCCCTGCTTTCCGGAACAGCAGAAAACAGATTTTTCCCCCACCTTCCATGTGGCGGCCCTTGAGGAATTTGGAGGCAGCTGCCCTCTAACCATGGCTACCACCCTGCGGTTTTATTTTGCGCTGCCCTATATCTTCCCTGGGACGCGGGTGGCGCTGTGGGTTAAACCACAGAGCCTAGGACTTGCCGATCAGAAGGTCAGCGGTTCGAATCCCCGCAATGACGGGGTGAGCTCCCGTTGCTCGGTCCCTGCTCCTGCCAACCTGGCAGTTCGAAAGCACACCAGTGCAAGTAGATAAATAGGTACTGCTCCGGCGGGAAGGTAAATGGTGTTTCCGTGCGCTGCTCTGGTTCGCCAGAAGCGGCTTAGTCCTGCTGGCCACATGACCCAGAAGCTGAACACCGGCTCCCTCAGCCAATAAAGCAAGATGAGCGCCGCAACCCCAGACTCGGTCACGACTGGACCTAATGGTCAGGGGTCCCTTTACCTTTTTATATCTTCCCTGCCGTTGCAGAAGGTTGCTATCCTGCCAGGGTGCTGTGCAGGTGCACGAGCACAGGAAGTGGGGGCAGAGCAGTCTTGTTCAGTACCGAGAGTTCATCTGAATCTCTTGTTTTCATTTAATAATAGCGTCGCCGTTTCTAGTTTCTAGAGCCTTGAAAGTTTGCGGGCGGCGCCTGGGAAACCTCAGAATCGGCGGGCGGCTCCTGGCCGGCCCAGGCCAGTTTTCCACCCTGCCCAATGTTCCAACCACCCAGATGCAGAAGTGATGGCAGGAGGGGAAGTTCACCTCTGCTGAGCAGCTGGTATTTGGAGATATCCCTATGTGGGTGGGGGTTCCGCTGTGGCCTCCGTGAACTCATCCCACGATGAGCAGAAGTGGATGAAGTTCATTTAAAAAATACAGTGGTACCTCAGCTTAAGTACTTAATTCGTTCTGGAGGTCTGCTCTTAACCTGAAACTGTTCTTAACCCAAAGCACCACTTTAGCTAATGGGGCCTCCTGCTGCCGCCGCCCTGCCAGAGAACGATTTCTGTTCTCATCCTGGGGCAAAGTTCTTAACCCGAGGCACTATTTCTGGGTTAGTGGAGTCTGTAACCTGAAGCGTATGTAACCTGATGCGTATGTAACCCGAGGTACCACTGTAAAAAGCAGGCACCTTTTGAGAGCTACGTCTTGCATCACCAGCCTCCTGGTTCTCTCAACAAGGAAAGTTCTCTTGCTTATCTAGTAAAGGTAAAGGGGACCCCTGACCATTGGGTCCAGTCGTGGCCGACTCTGGGGTTGCGGCGCTCATCTCGCTTTATTGGCCGAGGGAGCCGGCGTGCAGCTTCCGGGTCATGTGCAGCACATCGTATGGGGACTTCCAGCGAGGCAAAGTGGCGGGCTCAACGGTAATAATAATAATAATAATAATAATAATAATAATAATAATAATAATAATAATAAAAAATTATTTATACCCCACCCTCCCCATCCAAGACCGGGCTCAGGGCGGCTAACACCCAATATAAAAACAAATTGATTGAACTACAACTTAAAAACAAGATTAAAATCCAATATTAAAATACAGCCTCATTTCAATGGAAACTCAAATAAAAAACTTTTTGGGGGATGAAAACGTCAAGGCTAATTTTCCAGAGTTAGCGGGCAACTCCTGAAGCTAGCCAGAGCCAACTGTGGTACCAGGCTGGCTCTCGGCTGCTGGGACTGCCACGGTTCCCGGGGACATTAGATGAAATCCGGGGATGGAATTTGTCCGGGGACAAATCTGCAAATCCAGGGACTTTCCCCGGGAAATGGGGATGTCTGGTAACCCTACCCAATGGGGCATCTAGCTGCTCTTCGGGTCTGATTCCAGCTGTCGCAAGAGTCTCCTTAAAGTTCCCACATTCATTTCTCTCCTCTCTCTGCCCCTCTCTTTCCAGGACTCGGTGGCGCTGAAGCCGTCAATTCAGTTCGAAGGAAGCCAAGGGGTAAGTCGAAGGCCTGTGACTGAATTTTAAAATATCTCCTTTGCGCTCTCTCTTTCTTTAAAAAAATCATAATGGCCTCTCCGGCGCTGAGACGGGACAATGGGATTTCGGTTAGGTGGTTCAGAAACCGGGCCGAATCTCGTAGGACCCCTCTAAAAAAATAGCTAGTTCAGATATGAGTTTTCAGTAAGAAACTGGAAACGGCCGTTATTCTATTCTTGGGCTGGTTTGTTGGAAAGTGAGCCTTTTCTCTTTCCCTGTTTCGCTTTGTGAGAGCTGCTGATGGCAGCTGACATCTCTCTGTCACGCAGAACGGTTCCTGAGCACCCCTCTGCAAGGTCCACTTCCGCCCTTAAGCTGGGAACTGGGGCGGAGGCTTTGCATAGGGCACCCGTTTACTTTACAAATTTAATACATAATAATAATAATAATAATAATAATAATAATAATAATAATAATAATAGATTGGAGGTTTTTGAACAGAGGTTGGGACCGCCAGATCTGATGGGGCATCTTCGGGCGGCATTCCTGCGTCGCAGTGGGTTGGATTGGATGAGCCCTGGGTGCCCCTTCCAAATCTCCTGTTCCCTTATTCTGTGACCCGCTGGCTAAGGCTTCACATGTACATCTTCTAATCTTTTTTTCTTTTGGAAAAAAAATCAACCCAGCACATCTCAATACCTCGGCCGGACGGAACAGCAGGGGCCCAGACGTTCTCGTTTTACCTCTCCAACATCGGGAAGGATAGTCCCCAGGGGAGCTTTGACTGCGTCCAGCAGTATGTCTCCAGGTGAGTTGCCCCGTCCAGGCCCCAATCCCTGCAGCTCCCACGGCCGGCGATGTGGGTTTTCCGCAGGTTTTCAAATGGGAGCAGAACGCCCCAGAAAACTTACTTACGCCGATAGGGCAGTTTTCGACACGTTGCTTCGACTCAGGGGTGGGAACCTTCCCCCTTCGGCCAGCGGTCAGCGGAGCCAGAGGGGGGAGTGGGCAGGGCGCTGGGTGCAAATACTACCTTTGCACATTAGGCTCATTTCTGCACATGCTCAGGAACCCCTCTTTGTCCCCCGATCCACACAAGCAGAGTGTCTGGCCAGAGAAGTCCATGCTCTGGTTATCTCCCGCTTGGACTACTGCAATGAGCTCTATGTGGGGCTACCTTTGAAGGTGACCCGGAAACTACAACTAATCCAGAATGCGGCAGCTAGACTGGTGACTGGGAGCGGCCGCCGAGACCATATAACACCGGTCTTGAAAGACCTACATTGGCTCCCAGTACGTTTCCGAGCACAATTTAAAGTGTTGGTGCTGACCTTGAAAGCCCTAAACAGCCCAGTATCCCTGAAGGAGCGTCTCCACCCCCATCGTTCAGCCCGGACACTGAGGTCCAGCTCCGAGGGCCTTCTGGCGGTTCCCTCCCTGCGAGAAGTCAGGTTACAGGGAACCAGGCAGAGGGCCTTCTTGGTAGTGGCACCTGCCCTGTGGAATACCCTCCTGTCAGATGTCAAGCAAATAACTGTCTGACTTTTAGAAGACATCTGAAGGCAGCCCTGTTTAGGGAAGTTTCTAATGGATGATGTTACAGATAGGTAGCCGTGTTGGTCTGCCATAGTCAAAACAAAAAAATTTTTTCCTTCCAGTAGCACCTTAAAGACCAACCAAGTTATTTCTTGGTATGAGCTTTCGTGTATCTGAAGAAGTGTGCATGCACACGAAAGCTCATACCAAGAACTAACTTAGTTGGTCTTTAAGGTGCTAATGGATGCTGTGTTATTGTGTTTTTAATATTCTATTGGGAGCTGCTGTATTGTGTTTTTACTCTCCTATTGGGAGCCAACAAGAGTGGTTGTGGAAACCCAGCCAGATGGGCAGGATATAAGTAATAAATAATAATAATAATAATAATAATAATAATAATAATAATAATAATAATAATTATTATTATCCTGCGGACAGCACTGAGGGCCACACAGGGAGGTCCCAAGGGCCACATAGCCTAGAAAGCCAGCAAACCGGGAGACTTTTAGAGGAAGGCGAAGAAACGGAGGCGGGCAGGGATTTCAACCATGGTCTCTCCCAGGGACTCTAACCACTATGCAACACTGTCTCTGACCTGGGGTGGGGTGGTGACCTGCGCTTTAGGTGCGAGGACCAGGCGGCTTCTTCTTCCCGAAAGACTCTGGTTCCTTTTTGTTTTTCATTTCTGCCTCTGCTTATCCTCCAGCAGCAATGGGAACATCCAGTTGGACTGTCTTGGCAGCATCCAGGACAAAATCACCGTTTGTGCCACCGACGACTCCTACCAGAAGGCGAAGCAGAGCATGGCGCTGGTGGAGGAGGAGACCCGGAGCCGGGGGGCCATCGTCATCAAGCCCGGGGGCCGCTATGTTGGTGAGCAATTACCCAATTACCATCTTATTCAGTGCCTTTGGAGAGATGAATTTACCAGCCCATGGGCAACAAAAATCCATTCCAAACTGTTGTCTTATGGAATCTCGCCTTCCGATATACTAAATTTAGATCTAATTACAGCAAAAAAGGTCATCAAACAAAGATTGGAGGAGGTTGATTTGCAACAAAATCTTACTACAGGTGGAGGTACATGTTCCCCGATAAATCAGGGCATTACATTTATGTCCCAGATACCTCGATATCTGTCTACCTTATCGGTTGCATCGCATAGATTCGCTTTTGTTAGAGCCAGATTTAATGTGTTCCCCTCAAATGTGCTGAGCAATAGATTTTCTAACGGTAAAACCTCTGTTTTATGCGCATGTGACAACAAATCAATAGAATCCCTTTATCATATCTTGTTTAATTGTCCTTTATATATTGTTCCCCGATCAAGGATTCTGAGTTCAATCATTTTGGAAACTGTTGCTAAACCACCTAAATTACATCTAGCCTATCTACTCCAGGACATTGACTCTTAAAGAACATTACAGGTTGCCAGATTCCTGAATTTAGTTCTTTCATATAAAAGACTTCATGGAATGCTGCATGACTATTAAAAATCTAGTAAACTCTATCCACCATCTTTATATTCAAGGCCACAATATGGTACATCTAGAGATTGTATGTAACGTGAAGGAGATTATGCGTTGAAATATTTTAGTTGATATTTTAGAATGTAAAATGCTATTTTATTTATTGATTGGTTTTACCTTGTGGGCCTATAGCCGAATAAAGTATTATCTATCTATCTTGGTGAGCAGCGATAGCGTTGCATACGGTCAAGCTTTGCAGCAGGGGAGAGCGTCTCCGGCCATGGAGCCATTTCAAAACCCGCATTCTCTTGTAAGCAGCCTTCCAGGGGAGCAGAGCTGCGCTTTGGTTTCCAAACATTTTGGAAGTTGAACGGACTTCCGGAACAGATTCCGTTCGACTTCCAAGGTGCGACTGTATTGATCTGAACATTTTTGACCCGTCAATATATTGCGAATAGCGATGTGTATCAGGGGCAGGGCTGGTTGATGCATCATTCAAACCCAGTTTGAAGTCTGTATCGTGATACCGGTTTCATAATTTTTATCCTGGCAGTATATTGTGGGTTAAACCACAGAGCCTAGGGCTTGCCGATCATAAGGTTCGAATCCCCGCAACAGGGTGAGCTCCCGTTGCTCGGTCCCTGCTCCTGCCCACCTAGCAGTTCGAAAGCATGTCAAAGTGCAAGTAGATAAATAGGTACCGCTCCGGCGGGAAGGTAAACGGCGTTTCTGTGCGCTGCTCTGGTTCGCCAGAAGCGGCTTAGTCATGCTGGCCACATGACCCGGAAGCTGTACGCCGGCTCCCTTGGCCAATAAAGTGAGATGAGCGCCGCAACCCCAGAGTCGGCCACAACTGGACCTAATGGTCAGGGGTCCCTTTACCTTTATATTGCAAATCATATTTGTGTGTGCTATGCAAAAATCACAGTGCGGGGAGAACCGTGAAGCCAGCCCATCTCTCAACATAGCTCCAGCCTTGTTCCAGACATTGTGATATATCGGTATATCGCAATGTTTAGCTGGTGATATATCACAAAGTTGGAAACCAGATATTGCCCAGCCCTAGGGAAGTTTTTTCTGCCAACCTAGCAGTTCGAAAGCACGTCAAAGTGCAATTAGATAAATAGGTACCGCTCCGGCGGGAAGGTAAACGGCATTTCCATGCGCTGCTCTGGTTCGCCAGAAGCGGCTTAGTCCTGCTGGCCACATGACCCGGAAGCTGTACGCCAGCTCCCTCGGCCAATAAAGCGAGATGAGCGCCACAACCCCAGAGTCTGCCACGACTGGACCTAATGGTCAGGGGTCCCTTTACCTAGGGAAGTTTTTAATGTTTGGTGTTTTATCTTGGTTTAAATAGTCTGTTGTGAGCCGCCCAGAGTGGCTGGGGAAACCCAGCCAGATGGGCAGGGCATAAATAATAAATTATTATTATTATTATTAGTGATCAGGAGGGAGCCCATTTCAGACTCTCTGAGCTGACAGTGCCTGGTCTGGATCTCTCGCCCTTCTTCCAGGGAGTCCGTGTCTGTAAACAGGAGCAGATTGCAGTTTGCTGAGTTATCCCTGACTCATCGTTTTGGTGTGCGTTGCCAGCCAAACTCTTGCAGGAGCAAGCAATGGCAGGAAGTGTGTGTTTTCCTGTGTGCTGGGAAGAACAACTCAAGGGGTTTTTTCCCCCCGTCGGGAGGGGGCGGGAAGGCTTATCAGCAAGCGGTAAAAGGCGACAGGCCTCTCCTGCAGCTGCCTTCCTGCCAAAACGAAAAGCTTCGGAACTTTTCTCGGGGGCAAAGTTTCATTTCCTCTGGGAAATTTTCCTCCAGCGCAAATTAGGCGGTTGTTGGGCGGATGTCGGCCACGCGTGAATCTCCTCCTAAACGCAGCCTTCTATAGCAAAGGTTCTCTGCGTCAGAGAGGGAGAGAACAGCTGTGACGAACAATGGATTTATTTTTTTAAGACAAGGCTGTAAAACCAGGCATGTACTGTAGACTTGAGTCCAGTTGCACAGGGGTTAGAAGAAGAAAGCGCAAATAAAGAATATCAGCGCTTATCTGATGGCCCTCGGGTTGGGGGGTGTTGTAAACAAAAATTGCCCTTTTCCCTTATGGGGTATCCAGGAGCCCATATAGAGTCCTTACGTAGGTTCCTTCTTAGTAGGAGAAACTAACAGAGGCCAACCAGAGAATATTGAGAAGCAAAGCAGCTAGCAAGCCTGATCTTTATTGATCTGTTGCAACAGGGTCCTCACTCACCACACGCAGGAGGGAGGAGGAACCCAGAACAAAAGTGTGCCTGCCCTTATATAGACATTTTAAGTTCCCTCCCTGGAGTCCAAGACCACCCCCAGATACATCATACCTACATCACAGAAAGGGCGGTCTACAGCAGAAATCTGAGTGCTTTGTTTACCTCTTGTCTGCCAGGTTACCTGTTTAATGGTCACTTGATTAGATTGCCTGGGGAGCCTAGCTAGTCTTTTGTAATGATAAATACTTAGTTCCTGAGCCAGGTCACAGGCCCACACCCTATTCATATCTTAAACATGCCCTTAAGACAGGATTTGTGAAGGAAAAGACAATGGGGAGGCTTTTCCATTTTCCTTTGACCTTGCACGGAAAACATTTGGTCAGTTTGGGAATCAAAAATGGTTCCAGGTCGGTCTTCCTGTGCTGATCTATGTACGTGCTTGGTTGGTACACTTATGAACATTTAACATATATCTAAGACCTCTAAATTCCTATCACAGGGATACAATTCTATGATTCCCACCACATAGAATCATAGAATCATAGAGTTGGAAGAGACCACAAGGGCCATCGAGTCCAACCCCCTGCCAAGCAGGAAACACATATGGTTGTCAAGCCTCTGCTTAAAGACCTCCAGAGAAGGAGACTCCACCACACTCCTTGGCAGCAAATTCCACTGTCGAACAGCTCTTACTGTCAGGAAGTTCTTCCTAATGTTTAGGTGGAATCTTCTTTCTTGTAGTTTGGATCCATTGCTCCGTGTCCGCTTCTCTGGAGCAGCAGAAAACAACCTTTCTCCCTTCTCTATGCAACATCCTTTTATATATTTGAACATGGCTATCATATCACCCCTTAACCTCCTCTTCTCCAGGCTAAACATGCCCAGCTCCCTTAGCCGTTCCCCATAAGGCATCGTTTCCAGGCCTTTGACCATTTTGGTTGCCCTCCTCTGGACACGTTCCAGTTTGTCAGTGTCCTTCTTGAACTGTGGTGCCCAGAACTGGACACAGTACTCCAGGTGAGGTCTGACCAGAGCAGAATACAGTGGCACTATTACTTCCCTTGATCTAGATGCTATACTCCTATTGATGCATCCCAGAATTGCATTGGCTTTTTTAGCTGCCGCTTTCCTAAGACATTGGCGTGCTGCTGTTGTTTGGGCAAAGCTCCTCAAACGTCCAGCCTCTGTACATAAAATTAAAATACAAACAGAGAGCAGCTTTGACCTTGCAAGCTTTGCCTGTATTCTAGGAAGGCGAGGGTTTTTGGTGTGCATTTGTTTTTAGAACAGGAAATCGAGGCGAGCCAGGAACAGGAAGCCCCTTCATCTCGGAACGCGATCAGCCCCGTTCTGGCCTGCTATCTGATTTAGGTTCCTAAGAAAAAAGGAAGCTGCATTCTGCCGCGTCAGATCCTGTGGCCTGTCTGGCTCAGTGGTGCTTGCCCAAACTGGCAGCCTTTAGTGACTTGGGTTAGGGGGTGTCTTTTGGGGCTACCACAGGCCAGCATTATTTTCTGTCCTCTTGTAAACAAAAATTGCCCTTTTCCCTTATGGCGTATCCAAGAGCCCATATAGAGTCCTTACATAGGTTCTCTATTGGTAGGAGAGAATAACAGAGGCCAACCAGAGAATATTGAGAAGCAAAGCAGCTCGTAAGCTTGATCTTTATTGATCTGTTGCAACAGGGTGCTCCCCTCACCCGCAGGAGAGGAGGAGGGACCCAGAAAAATGGCATGCAAGGCCTTATAAAGACTTTTGAAATTGCCACCCTGTAGATCAAGGACGCGGGTGGCGCTGTGGGTAAAAGCCTCAGCACCTAGGGCTTGCCGATCGAAAGGTCGGTGGTTCAAATCCCCGCGGCGGGGTGCGCTCCCGTTGCTCGGTCCCAGCGCCTGCCAACCTAGCAGTTCGAAAGCACCCCCAGGTGCAAGTAGATAAATAGGGGCCGCTTACTGGCGGGAAGGTAAACGGCGTTTCCGTGTGCTGCACTGGCTCGCCAGAAGCAGCTTTGTCACGCTGGCCACGTGACCCGGAAGTGTCTCCGGACAGCGCTGGCCCCTGGCCTCTTAAGTGAGATGGGCACACAACCCCAGAGTCTATCAAGACTGGCCCGTAGGGGCAGGGGTACCTTTACCTTTACCTTTTTAGATCAAGACCACCCCCAGAAACATCATACCTACATCACAGAAGGGGTGTAACCTAAGACCACCCCTCAGATACATCACACCTACATCACAGAAAAGGCGGTCTAAAACAGAAATTTGAATATTGTTTTTCTCCTGTCGTTGTTTATCTCCTGTCTGGCAGGTTACTTGATTGGATTTCCTGGAGAGCCTGGCCAGTCTTTGGTAATGATAAATACTTAGTTCCTGGGCCAGGTCACAGGCTCACACCCTAGTCATATCTTAAATGTGTCCTTAAGACAGGATTTGTGAGGAAAGAGACAATGGGGAGGTTTCCCACTTTGACCTTGCAGAGAAAACATTTGGTCAGTTTAGGAATCAAAATGGTTCCAGGTCGGTCTTCCTGTGCTGATCTATGTACGTGCTTGGCTGGTACGCTTATGAACATTACCATCTAAGACCATAAAATTCCTATCACACCCCAAATGATAGAAGTGTTGTCCAATAAACTCAGAATATTACGTTCTGTTGTATTAAGCCGTTGGTACTGTTGCAGGAGATTATGTATAGGTTGGAGGGTTTGCCCCTCCAGCAGATGTCACGCACATGCAGCCCACTACCAAAACCAGCACAATCGCTTTTGTGACTTTTGTGATTTGTCCCCACAAAACACTTCATCACTGTTTCTTCCTATCTATTCAAAGGGCCTTTGCTGCACGATACCAAATGTAAGAATTCACTGATCAATGTATCTCTGTACTGGCTCACTGGGAAAACTTCAGAAATTCATATAGACATGTGAGCTCAGCTCCTCAGCAGCCCCTCTGCCTGAGTGATAATCCCTGGTATTCTGATACCTGAGTGCCAGACAGGTAGCCGTTCCAGAAATAACAAACCCAGATGAAGACAAAAGGGTGTGATGAACTTGGCTGGGAAACAGGGAAATGTAAAGATCCCTTTTGTTTCACTTGATGGGTGTTTGGTGGAGGGCAAGGAGAACCATGGGGCAGGGTCCAGGATGCTCAGATTACTGCCACCAGACCTCCCCTTTCATGATGTAACCATGATGTATGAGTGATGTAGTTTGGGGGGGTGTAACATGGGGATTAGCAGCTTAAAATACAACATCAAAACATTAAAATGCAGCCTCATCACAGGAGGAGATGAGGCTGCATTCTTTTTTCCTTTCTCCTCCTGTGATGAGGCTGCACTTTAATGTTTTAATGTTGTATTTTAATCTTGTTTTTAAGTTGTATTCATTCAACTTGTTTTTATTATTGCTTGTTAGCCGCCCTGGGGAGGGCGGGGTATAAATAAAATTTATTATTATTATTATTACTTTCTATGGGAGAGCACGCCTTGGTTTTGGAACAGACTTCCGGAACGGATTAAGTTTGAGAACCAAGGTACCGCTGTATATCCATTTTTCCATATCCCCACCCTTTCTCCCCCCCAAAAAACAGCACGGACCCCAACCTTTTCCGTTTCCTCTCGCTTAGGCAAGACGGTCAAGGTGCGAAAGCCGGCCCCGGTGGCTTCGGACGCTGTCCCCTCGCGGATCCGCCCGACGCCCGTCAACCTGGCCAGCGCCATTAAAAAAGGCAATAGCGCCGTCTCCCAGCGGCCCTTCAGAGACCGCGTCCTGCATCTGCTGGCCCTCAAGCCCTACAAGAAGCCGGAGTTGTTCTTGCGGCTGCAGAAGGACGGCCTCACGGCGCAAGATAAGGACTCTCTCGACGGGCTGCTGCAGCAGGTGAGCCAGTGCGCGGCCTGATTCTCCATAGAAGTCGTGGCTGTGTGACCATGCATTTTTATTACCGTATTTTTCGCTCTATAAGACGCACCAGACCACAAGAGGCACCTAGTTTTTGGAGGAGGAAAACAAGGAAAAAAATATTCTGAATCTCAGAAGCCAGAACAGCAAGAGGGATCGCTGCGCAGTGAAAGCAGCAATCCCTCTTGCTGTTCTGGCTTCTGGGAGAGCTGCGCAGCCTGCATTCGCTCCATAAGACGCACACACATTCCCTCTTACTTTTTAGGAGGGAAAAAGTGAGTCTTACAGAGCAAAAAATACGGTATTCCTCCTCCTCCTTTTTTTTGGAAATTGTTTTTATTTGAGTTTACAAATTCGTTCACCCTCACAATCACAAACGATAAAAATTACACAAGATTCTTCCAAATCTCAAGACCTCCCCTCCTCCATGGGATCTTTAAGCAGCTTTTTTAAAAAACTGCATATTATAAGTCCATCTAATTTACAATCCTCCGTTGTATCCAGAGTCCTTGCAGGAGTTATTTAAAACCTGTTCAAGTGTTTGCAGTGGTCTTTCAAATATAATGCAAATTTGTCTTTTATTGAGGTTTTGATCCTCCTGGTTTCTGGTTTTCCCGGTTGGTCTCTGCGTAGTCCAATAATTTCACCTGCCAGTCCGCCCTAGACACTCGTGGTCCCTCCCAACTCTCGGATTCTGTGTTCAGGGATTGACAAATAAACCCTTCCCTGTCCTCTCCCTCCCTCTTCCAGGTTGCAAACATGAACGCCAAAGACAGCACCTTCACCCTGAAGGATTACCTTTACAAAGAGGTGCAGAGGGACTGGCCAGGATACTTGGAAGGAGACCAGCAGTTGCTGAAGAGGATCCTGTTCCGGTAAGGGATTTCCCCTTGGGTTAAGCGTCCCTAGGTGTTAGTATCACAGAAGGGGATGCGGGTGGCGCTGTGGTCTAAACCACTGAGCCTAGGGCTTGCCAATCGGAAGGTCGGCGGTTCGAATCCCCGCGATGGGGTGAGCTCCCGTTGCTCTGTCCCAGCTCCTGCCAACCTAGCAGTTCGAAAGCACACCAGCGCAAGTAGATCAATAGGTACCACTCCGGCGGGAAGGTAAACGCCATTTCCGTGCGCTCTGGTTTCTGTCACGGTGTCCCGTTGCACCAGAAGCGGTTTAGTCCTTCTGGCCGCACGACCCAGAAAGCTGTCTGCAGACAAACGCCGGCTCCCTTGGCCTGAAAGCGAGATGAGCGCCGCAACCCCATAGTTACCTTTGACTGGACATAACTGTCCAGGGACCCTTTACCTTTTTTTAACTTTAGTATCACAGAACAGGGGCAGGGATGGTCTGGTGCCTTCCTAAATGTTGTTGGGGGTCAGCCGCGTGACACAGAGCGTCTGTCCCACATGCATAAGTTTCGAGGTTCAATCCCTGCCTGCTTCCTGTTTCCTAATAATAATAATAATAATAATAAGCGATAAAACATCAAACATTAAAAACCTCCCTAAGCAGAGCTGCCTTTAGATGTCTTCTAAAAGTCAGATAGTTGTTCATTTCCTTGACATCTGATGGGAGGGTGTTCCACAGGGCGGGCGCCACCACCAAGAAGGCCCTCTGCCTGGTTCCCTTAACTTCACTTCTTGCAGTGAGGGATCTGCCAGAAGGCCCTCAGCGCTGGACCTCAGTGTCTGGGCAGAACGATGGGGGTGGAGACCCTCCTGGACCGAGACTGTTTAGGGCTTTGAAGATCAGCACCAGCACTTTGAATTGTGCTCGGAAACGTACTGGGAGCCAAGATCTTTCAAGACCGGTGTTCTGTGGTCTCAGTGGCTGCTCCCAGTCTGGCTGCCGCATTCTGGATTAGTTGTAGTTTCTGGGTCACCTTCAAAGGCAGCCCCACAGAGAGCGCATTGCAGTAGCCCAAGCGGGAGATAACCAGAGCATGGACCATGTCACCACACAAACCGTCTCGTGAAAGGTCAAAATAACAAGTTATTCGGAGTACTTGTTGGAAGACTAACACGCAACAGGCAGTTTTGTTCAGGCAGGCTTAAAACGGTAATTCGGTTACAAAGTTGTGCTCAGTCGAGATGCACCTTCAGGTATACTGGGCCTTTGAGGCCGTTTAGGGCTTTAAAGGTCAGCACCAACACTTTGAATTGTGCTCAGAAGCTTACTGCTGCCTCCTCCTTTCTCCCCAGCTCTCTCTCCCCCCCCCCCAAATTCATGAAGGACATCCTTTTGTCTTCCCTGAATCTCCCATCCATCCGCTCCATCGAATACCCACAAATTCCAGGGTTAGGAGAGAGGGAGGAAGACTTTCTCTGCATGCCCTTTCTCCGTGCCACGCGAAATTTTGCAGTCTGCGTCTCTTCTTTTTTTTTTATTAAATATATTTATTAAAATTTTCAAAAAATATAAAAGAGAAACAGAAAAGAAAAAAGAGAGAAGAAAGAAAAAGAAAAAGCAACAGTTAAAAAAGTTTACATTACTTACTTTCCATACCCAATTTCCTTGACTTCCCCACACCTGCCCTTCTTGTATTCCAATTCCAATTTTTAGCTCAGCAAATTTTTGTCCCCACACTTTACCTTATTTCCTCTGATTCATTTTAATTACCCAATTTTAACTTATAAACCTCCATCTTTATATTTCAAAACTTATTCTTCAAATACTTTTCCTAAATTAAATTGGGGTGATCAATTTAATTAACCCATTTTAACTTAAAAACCTCAATCTTTATACTTCAACACTTATTCTTAACAATCTTTTTCTAAGGTCGACCCCAAATCCCTTCCCCAAAATCCCCATTTTTATGTTAGTGGCAAAACCAACTTAATTCAAACAAAATATATTTGTACACCCTTTGGATTCCCGAAGCCCTACCACCCCCTTTCCCGGTTTCGAACCCCAACCAAAGTCCATCAGTCCATCTACAATCAGCCTGGCGACCTCACCTTCTTCCTCACCTTCTCTCTAAGCTAGAAAGTCCCACACGCCTCTGCAGCCTTTATCCTTGGGGGGAATTGCTCCAGTGGGGCTGCCAATGAAAAATAGGAGGAATCGTGTCAGTTTGGATAAGAAAACACAGCTCCCCCGCCCAGCTGTTGCAGGCGCACGGATATGGTCTTCCTGGGTGCAGATTTTTTAAGAAATGGGAAGCCAGCCCTCGCTTCTAACCTGGTGGGATCAGTTTTCTCTGCTCAGGCGGCTGGATCCTTGCCAGTGCTATTTTTAGGCTGTTGCTCATCCAGGATAGACGTGCCCGGGGGGGGGGGCGAAAGGGGTTGGCGAGAGATGTAACTGCTTTATCCCCCTCCTCCTTGGGACACAATGGCACAGGTACCGTATTTTTTGCTCTATAAGACTCACTTTTTCCCTCCTGAAAAGTAAGGGGAAATGTGTGTGCGTCTTATGGAGCGAATGCAGGATGCGCAGCTATCCCAGAAGCCAGAACAGCAAGAGGGATTGCTGCTTTCACTGCGCCGCGATCCCTCTCGCTCTTCTGGCTTCTGGGATTCAGAATATTTCTTTTCTTGTTTTCCTCCTCCAAAAACTAGGTGCGTCTTGTGGTCTGTGGCATCTTATAGAGCGAAAAATACGGTACACACCTCCGTGGCACGATTGCGTGTCTGTGTAGGCCTGTTTGCAAACTTGTAATTTTCCGTTTCAATTAAAATTTGGCGCCCAGGCCTTCCCAATGCGCACACACACACACACACACACACACAGCCTCCAGGGACCTCGTCCCTCGCCAAAGAAAACTCTCGCCGTTTTTCAGACTCTCATTAAACCAACCTCGTCTCCTCCGCCAGCCAACTGGGTTTACGGACCATGGAAACTGTTCAAAACAGGGGGTGCGCAGGGGGAGGAGAGGGGGGGAGTGTGTTGTTGTTTTTTTTACCTTAGCTGGGTCTGCTGGGGGGGGGGGAAATAACTGCAATAGAAATAACCTGTTGACCTTCCCCCCCCCTTTTGCTTTATAACAGAAAAGGTCCAAGCCCAGTAACGCCTTTGGAGACTCAATTATTTTATTGGGTGTTGCTAACAAGCTGGTTTCAGGAAAGAGAAATACAGACAAATAACGTTTTTTAAAAATAATAATAATAATAAAAGGATTAGTTGCCACAGTTGCCGTTAAAAGGCATACAGGATACTGCTGAGCGATCATCGAACAGCACAGGAGGGAATACATGTGGGGTCTCTGTGGCATAAGGTAAAGGTAAAGGGACCCCTGACCATTAGGTCTAGGCGTGACCGACTCTGGGGTTGCGGCGCTCATCTCACTTTACTGGCCGAGGGAGCCGGTGTACAGCTTCCGGGTCATGTGGCCAGCAGGACTAAGCCGCTTCTGGCGAAACCAGAGCAGCGCATGGAAACACCGTTTACCTTCCCGCCGGAGCGGTACCTATTTATCTACTTTCACTTTGACGTGCTTTCGAACTGCTAAGTTGGCAGGAGCAGGGACCGAGCAACGGGAGCTCACCCCGTCATTGCGGGGGTTCGAACCGCCGACCTTTAGATCGGCAAGTCCTAGGCTCTGTGGTTTAGACCACAGTGCCACCTGCGTCCCTTCTCTGTGGCATAAATTTGAACTAATTTCTCATACGGTCGTACCTCGGATGCCGAATGCCTTGTGAGTCGAACGTTTCGGCTCCCGAATGCCGCGAACCTAGATGTGATTGTTCTGGTTTGCGAACGATCTTTGGAACCCGAACATCCGACGTGGCTTCCGATTGGAGCTTCCTGCAGCCAATCGGAAGCCGCGCTTTGGTTTCTGAACGTTTTGGAAGCCGAACGGACTTCCGGAACAGATTCTGTTTGATGTCCAAGATACGACTATATTGAAAAGAGGGTTTTGTTGTTTTTTTTTTAAAAAAAATTGGATTAATGCTTGGATCCTGACGACTTCTATTCCCATAAGTTTTTGTACGCCCGGGACACTTGCTGCTGCTGCTGGCCTTGATTGAGATTCTGAAGCCCGATACAGTGGTGCCCCGCAAGACGAATGCCTCGCAAGACAGAAAACTCGCTAGACGAAAGGGTTTTCCGTTTTTTGAGCTGCTTCGCAAGACGAATTTCCCTATGGGCTTGCTTCGCAAGACGAAAACGTCTTGCGAGTTTGTTCCCTTTTTCTTAACACTGTTAATACAGTTGCGACTTGACTTCGAGGAGCAACTCATAGAACGCAGTGTACATAGTAGCCTTTTTTGAGGTTTTTAAAGACTTTGGTGATTTTTGAAGCTTTTCCAAAACTTCTTTTGCAGCCATTTGGTAAGTTAAACTTTTAAAACTTTTTTGGGGGGTTTTGGATTTTGGGTTGGGGTGTTTGGAATTCAAGGACTTGGTGTTGGGGAGGGGTTTGCAAGAATCTGGAAGCTTGTGTGTTTTTTTCCTGCATTTTAATGATTTTTTGTGACCATTGGGGCACTCTGCTGTTTTTTTAAAAAAAATCTGGATTTGAATTTCTGTGTGCTGGGTGGCTGGGGGAACAGTTGGGGAGGGGTTTGCAAGAATCTGGAAGCTTGTGTTTTTTTTCTCCATTTTTATGATTTTTCTGTGACCATTGGGCCACTCTGCTGTTTTTTTAAAAAAATTATGGGTTTGAATTTTGAAATGCTCTTTACAGTATGTGTGACTTTAAAGAGCACTTAATAAACTCTTGTTGTACCAAATTTGGCTTTGTTTGGACTTTTTTTGAACATAGGAACGCATTCATTGATTTTCAATGCATTCCTATGGGATTTCGTGCTTCGCAAGACGAAAAATTCGCTAGACGAAAAAATTCGCGGAACGAATTAATTTCGTCTTGCGAGGCACCACTGTATTTGAAGCACAAATAGCCCCCCCCCACCAAAAAATATTTAAATTGGCACCCTTGGTTAGGAAGGGTAACATGCCAAGCCTTGGAATGCCAGCAGTCCAGGTTATTGGGTTGAGAAGCCTTCCCGGGCGTGTTTTAAATAACATTTGCTTGCCTCTCATCCTTAGGGGACGTGGGTGGCGCTGTGGGTTAAACCACAGAGCCTAGGATTTGCCGATCAGAAGGTCGGCGGTTCGAATCCCCACAATGACGGGGTGAGCTCCCGTTGCTTGGTCCCTGCTCCTGCCCACCTAGCAGTTCAAAAGCACCTCAAAGTGCAAGTAGATAAATAGGTACCGCTCCGGCGGGAAGGTAAACGGCGTTTCCATGCGCTGCTCTGGTTCGCCAGAAGCGGCTTAGTCCTGCTGGGCACATGACCCGGAAGCTGTACGCCGGCTCCCTCGGCCAGTAAAGCGAGATGAGCGCCGCAACCCCAGAGTCGGCCACGACTGAACCTAATGGCTAGGGGTCCCTTTACCATCCTTGATTGCACCTGTTGGTCCCTTTAACGCAAAATAATAATAAGGAAGACTTGGCATGGCTTAACGAAACAAACACCTTTTCGTTTTTGTTGTTGTTCTCCCCCCTCCCTGCTCCCAGGAAACTCTGCCAGCCGCAGAACACCAGCTGCCCCCCAGAGGCGCCGGCTCCCGCATCACCAAAAGACAACGCAAACATCTCCTCCTGCTCTCCGCCCCAGGTAGGTTATGAGTACTACCTAAGTTGGGTATACATGGCAGTTAACCATGGCTCAGCATCCTTCGAATCCAAAGCCTGGATCTCTTGGAAACTTGAAGGTTCAAATACCTTCTTGGAGCTATTAACAGCAGTCACAGCTTTTGCTGCTTTAGCAAATTCGTCAGCAAATCTCTTTGGAGGTCTACCTCTTGTGGCTCTTTCAGACCTGCGAATTAGACGTAAGTCTTCAACACACTCCTCTTCTTTCTTAGGAGAAAAGTGGCCTATAGTGAACAGTGGTTCGTCCAATTCTCAACCAGAGCCTTCAGAGGGTCGCATAGAGGCCGTAGCACTCTTGAAATCCTCTGAACCATCCGATTCGGTTTCAGATTCAGAACCGGAACCTTCATCAGTGGGTGTGGGGTTTTGATGCTGTTTGGATGGCGGCTAACGGATTGAGGTTGAATCCTGACAAGACAGAAGTACTGTTTTTAGGGGACAGGAGGCGGGCAGGTGTGGAGGATTCCCTGGTCCTGAATGGGGTAACTGTGCCCCTGAAGGACCAGGTGCGCAGCCTGGGAGTCATTTTGGACTCACAGCTGTCCATGGAGGCGCAGGTCAATTCTGTATCCAGGGTAGCTGTCTACCAGCTCCATCTGGTACGCAGGATGAGACCCTATCTGCCTGCGGACTGTCTCGCCAGAGTGGTGCATGCTCTAGTTATCTCCCGCTTGGACTACTGCAATGCGCTCTACGTGGGGCTACCTTTGAAGGTGACCCGGAAACTACAACTAATCCAGAATGCGGCAGCTAGACTGGTGACTGGGAGCAGCCGCCGAGACCATATAACACCGGTCTTGAAAGACCTACATTGGCTCCCAGTACGTTTCCGAGCACAATTCAAAGTGTTGGTGCTGACCTTTAAAGCCCTAAACGGCCTCGGTCCAGTATATCTGAAGGAGCGTCTCCTCCCCCATCGTTCTGCCCGGACACTGAGGTCCAGTTCCGAGGGCCTTCTGGCGGTTCCCTTACTGCAAGAAGCCAAGTTACAGGGAACCAGGCAGAGGGCCTTCTCGGTAGTGGCGCCCGCCCTGTGGAACGCCCTCCCATCAGATGTCAAAGCGATAAACAACTACCTGACATTCAGAAGACATCTGAAGGCAGCCCTGTTCAGGGAAGTTTTTAATATGTGACATTTTAGTTTATTTTTCATCTTTGTTGGAAGCCGCCCAGAGTGGCTGGGGAAACCCAGCCAGATGGGCGGGGTACAAATAATAAATTATTATTATTATTATTATTATTATTATTATTATTATTATTATTATAACATTGGAAAATTCCCACAATGAGCCCCCATTGCAGGGGTATGGCTTGGTGAGGTTTTCTGCTCCCAGGCAACCTGGTGGCGTCTTCGATGTTCGGGAAAAGGGAATTTTCTTGCTCGCTGTGAAGTTATCATCATCATCATCATCATCATTATTTATTTATTTTGCTCGTGTGCTCAAGACATCGATTCCATAAAACATATTTTGTTGCACTGTGCAAAATATGAGCAAGCCAGGGCTGAACTGATACTACCCTTGCCGGTACCTTTCCCGGGAAAATCAGAGGCTCGCTATGTCAGGTTCCTATCGGAAGACTGGACAAACGCTAGAACATTAGCAGTGGCAAAGTTTTTCTCAGTGGTTGCAAGAACCAGTGATCCCTATATTGTGAACAAAATGCTTGTTTAACCTGGAGGTGGGCTGTATGAATTGTGTATTGCTTTGTAATGATTTGATGGGTCTCTGGACGGTACTAAAGATTGATGATGATGATTACAGTCATACGTTAGCTCCCAAACGCCTTGGGAGCCGAACGTTCTGGCTCCTGAACAGTCGGAAACCGGAAGCGAGTGTTCCGGTTTTCGAACGTTCTTTCGGAAGCCGAATGTCCGACGCGGCTTCCAATTGGCTGTTCAAGGGAAGCCAGTGTTGGCTTTTCCCTCCTGAGTTACCGTGGTCCTTTGAGCTATCGTATTTTTAATATTGTGTTGGAAGCGACCCAGAGTGGCTGGGGAAACCCAGCCAGATGGGCAGGGGTGTAAAAATAAATTATTTTTGTATTGGCATCATACGGAATACCAATCCTTCTGCTAATTTATCTAAGTCCGCATCATCAAAAAACACTCCGCAACGTTATTTTTGGGCGACGGAACAATCGTTTCCTTAGTGATATTTATCATTTCCATTAAAACCAAACTGGCGGTTCCTTCCTGTTTACTTGCCATCCTCTAACCCTGTGGGGCAGGACGCGGGTGGCGCTGTGGGTTAAACCACAGAGCCTACGACTTGCCAATCAGAAGGTCGGCGGTTTGAATCCCCGCGACGGAGTGAGCTCCTGTTGCTCGGTCCCTGCGCCT
Source organism: Podarcis raffonei (assembly GCF_027172205.1). Taxonomy (NCBI): domain Eukaryota; kingdom Metazoa; phylum Chordata; class Lepidosauria; order Squamata; family Lacertidae; genus Podarcis; species Podarcis raffonei. The sequence continues at coordinate 8,116,738 of NC_070619.1, read as the reverse complement.
GCCAACCTAGCAGTTCGAAAGCACGTCAAAGTGCAAGTAGATAAATAGGTACCACTCTGGTGGGAAGGTAAACGGCATTTCCGTGCGCTGCTCTGGTTCGCCAGAAGTGGCTTAGTCCTGCTGTCCACATGTCCCGGAAGCTGTACGCCGGCTCCCTTGGCCAGTAAAGCGAGATGAGCGCCGCAACCCCAGAGTCGGTCATGACTGGAACTAATGGTCAAGGTTCCCTGACCATGGCCAAAAAAATTTAAAAAGGTTGGGAACCACTGCTCTAACCCATAGTTTCCCAAACTTTGGTCTCTTTGGGCTACAAATCCCATCATCTTGAAGAGAAGAAGAAGAGTTTGGATTTGATATCCCGCTTTATCACTACCCAAAGGAGTCTCAAAGTGGCTAACATTCTCCTTTCCCTTCCCCACAACAAACACTCTGTGAGGTGAGTGGGGCTGAGAGACTTCAAAGAAGTGTGACTAGCCCAAGGTCACCCAGCAGCTGCATGTGGAGGAGCAGGGAATCGAACCCGGTTCACCAGATTACAAGTCCACTACTCTTAACCACTACACCAGTTGAGCTGGCAGGGCAAGCGATGATGGGAAATGTAGTCCAAAAATGGCCCACGTTTGGGGAAAGCCTGCCTTAACACTTTCCGTTCTTCTTCCCTCCACCCTAGAAACGACCCCAGCCCACAGATTTCACCGACCCTCTGTCCAACAAAAAGCCCCGCATCTCCCACTTTGCCCAAAGGACTCAGCCCACGCTCAACGGAAAACTGCGCTCGGCCAATGGCAGGGAAGCCCCCCTAGCGCCACCCCCGGAGGTGGTCGCCTCCAGTAACCTCTTGCCGGCCCTGGAGCTCCCCAGGCCCCACAACCCCCTCGCCGACGTCAGCAACGACCTGGGGCACGGCGGCCCCAACTTCGAGGCTCCGGATCCCGCCGAGAGGCTGGCGGGTGCGGCGGCGGAGGTCCCCCTCCAGCCGGTGACGGACTCTGTCCAAGTCAGCAAACGGAGCAAGAAGAGGTTAAAGAAGGAGAGGGAAAGGAGAGGGGCCGAGCAGGAGTCGGAGCCCCGGGAGAAACCGAACTGCAGCTTCAGGAAACGCAGCTCAAAGACCACGGCGCCTTCGTCGCAGGACACGGCAGGTGGGTTCGGCGGCGCTGGGCGGGGATTTTGGGGGGCTTGCGAGTTTCTCTGGGTCGCACACGGGTTATTATAATCACAGCAAAAGTGCCAGAATGTGACGTTCCCTATATGGAGACAGCGAAACGGGTGGCGAAAATAAAGAGACTGAAAAGGTGGCAGGTTTGCGGGAGAGTGGAGAAGCTTTTCAGGCTATCTGGGGAAATGTTATAGTCGGTTGAAATCGCAGGCAGAGCTGGAAATGTAAGCAGAGGAGTGAGAATGAGAAACGGAATGTAATGTAGGGTATCTCTGTTGTAAACAAAAATTGCCCTTATCCCTTATGGGGTATCCAAGAGGCCATATAGAATCCTTACATAGGTTCCCTATTGGTAGGAGAGAATAACAGAGGCCAACCAGAGAATATTGAGAAGCAAAGCGGCTAGTAAACTTGATCTTTATTGATCTGTTGCAACAGGGTGCTCCCCTCACATGCAGGAAAGGAAGAGGAACCCAGAAAAATGGCACGCAAGGCCTTATAAAGACTTTTGAAATTGCCACCCTGTAGATCAAGACCACCCCCAGAAACACCATACATACATCACAGAAGGGGTGTAACCTAAGACCACCCCTCAGATACATCACACCTACATCACAGAAAAGGCGGTCTAAAACAGAAATTTGAATATTGTTTTTCTCCTGTCGTTGTTTATCTCCTGTCTGGCAGGTTACTTGATTGGATTGCCTGGGGAGCCTGGCCAGTCTTTTGTAATGATAAATACTTAGTTCCTGGGCCAGGTCACAGACTCACACATCTTAAATGTGACCTTAAGACAGGATTTGTGAAGGAAAGGCATCTCCATTTTCCTTTGACCTTGCAGAGAAAACATTTGCTCAGTTTAGGAATCAAAATGGTTCCAGGTCGGTCTTCCTGTGCTGATCTATGTATGTGCTTGGTTGCTACGCTTATAAACATTACCATATATCTAAGACCATAAAATTCCTATCACATCTGTTACCGAAATAAGTGCAGTGGCCCTTCAGTTTTTGAACGTCTTGGAAGTTAAACATTTCAGCTTTTGAATGTCGAAAAACCGGAAGCAACTGCTTCGGTTTTCGAACGCTTTTCGGAAGTCGAATATGCCACCCGGCTTCTGTACTGAGTTTTCCAGAAGCAAATGCTTTGGTTTTCAAACGTTTCGGAAGTCAAACCATCTTCTGGAACGGAATATGTTCGAAAACCAAGGTACCGCTGTATTACATTTAAGGCAGTAGGTAAAGGATTGGGACAGAAAAACATCACAGATGGGAAGTCAAAATGCTGGGGGAATATTGCATGGAAAGTGAATTTGTTAAATTGTATGGAAATCAAATAAAAATGTATTGGGGGAGGGAGAAATGCAAAGTTCCCTTAGATCAGCAGTTCTCAAAAAAAAAAATTATCCGAGCCACACTTTCGGGATAAAAAATGGCTTGCCCTTCACTGATTTTTTAAAATTGGAAAATGGAAAGAAACAAGTCCTAGCAGTGCTTGACACAACTGCTTTGTAACAGGACGCAACATAGGACACAACTGCTTTGTAACAGGATCACAGGACATCCAGAAAAAAATAAAGAGATCTATGCACATTCTGCATATGGTATTTTGATACCATTGCAGTGCTCCACCACAAGTGAAACGCCTAAATGTTTCTCTGATTCTCCTTCCCGTGAAACTTGCCGCAGCCTTTTTGAGAACCACTGCTCTAAACCCGGAAAGCCCCAATTTTTTGTTCTTTGGCTTTCCCTGTGGCTAGGTGCTTTTCCCTTGGTGTGGCCACTAGGTGGTAGTCAAGGTCAACACGAATACAGCGGTACCTCTGGATATGAACGGGATCCGTTCTGGAGCCCCATTCGCACCCTGAAGCGAACACAACCCGCGTCCGCGGCTCACGATTCACCGCTTCCGCACATGCATGTGACGTCATTTTGACCGTCTGCGCATGTGCGAGCAGCGAAACCCGGAAGTAACGTGTTCCGTTACTTCTGGGTCGCCGTGGAGCACAACCCGATAGTGCTCAACCTGAAGCAACTTAAATCCGAGGTATGACTATACCCATGTAGCAGGAAACACCCCCCCCCAATCATTCAGTTTCTACAAACTTCACACACACTCACACACTACATACACTACGCTTCTGTTATAAATTCATAGAAAATCAACCATACATCGGATTTGCACTGTTCCGCTTTTATTTTACTCCATGAAGGAAGGACTACAAAATGGGGAAGGTTTGATACAGGGCAGCCATAATCCGTGAGCATACCAGTACATACACAGGAGCCCTGCCCAGTTGCTATGCCAAGCCTGATGGTCCCAGACAGAAGACCATCAAGATAACAAAGAACTTGCATATGGGAGTGGATTCGGCATGGACTGGAACAAAGGACAATGATCAGCTCTTCCCTCTGGGGGCAGGAAACTGCAAACTCCCCTCTGTCACCTGGAAAGTGCTCATGGGGAGGGGGAAAGGGGGAACCAGCCAGGTGACAGGACACTCAGGTTACCACCACAACTCCTCCCTCAACCCCTCCTTTCGGTGATGTATGTTTCTGGGGGTGGTCTTGATCTACAGGGTGGCAATTTCAAAAGTCTTTATAAGGCCTTGCACACCATTTTTCTGGGTCCCTCCTCTCTCCTGCGTGTGAGGGGAGCACCCTGTTGCAACAGTTCAATAAAGGCCAAGCCTACAGGCTGCTGTTTTGCTCCAAGTTATCCTGGTTGGTGTCTTTGTTTTTGTCCAAGGGAGCCCTCGGATTTTTCTGGGAACACCCAGAAACTCTAGTGTGTGAAAGCAGTCCAGATCTGCCTTTAAAGCAGAATGGAGCCAGGAGCTCTCCTTAGGACTGATTTTCTCGTCTCCTTCTCCCTTTCCTGTTCTCCAGGTTTAAACGGGACGTGCAACAGCGCCAGCGATCCCACGTCGACGTCCGAAACTCAAGACTATTTTATGTAAGTGTTGGCGGAACCCTCGTTAGCCGCCCTGAGCCTGGTTTTTGAACTGGGAAGGGCGGGGTATAAATTTTAATATTATTATTTTTCTGGTCACCAAGCCTGGGGTTGTTGTTTTTTGTCCTTCATTTCCGTCCTTCATTTTCTCGCAGCAAATACGGCCCCATCTCCTCGTCTGAGCAGCGGCAGAGCTACAAGAACGACTTCAACGCGGAGTACAGCGAGTACCGCGATCTTCACGCCCGGATCGAGAGGGTGACGCGGCGGTTCATGCAGTTGGACTCGCAGCTAAGGCAACTCCTTCAGGGCACTGAGGAGTACAAGGTGGGCTGGCGGCAGTCTCGGACTACAATTCCCATCATCCCTAGCTTACAGGACCAGTGGTCAGGGATGATGGGAATTGTAGTCCCAAACATCTGGAGGGAGGGGCGGAGTTTGCCTATGCCTGCTTTAGGGCCTCTAAAGGTACCGTATTTTTTGCTCTATAAGACTCACCTTTCCCCTCCTAAAAAGTAAGGGGAAATGTGTGCGCGTCTTATGGAGCGAATGCAGGCTGCGCAGCTATCCCAGAAGCCAGAACAGCAAGAGGGATTGCTGCTTTCACTGCGCAGAGATCCCTCTTCCTGTTCTGGCTTCTGAGATTCAGAATATTTTTTTCCTTGTTTTCCTCCTCCAAAAACTAGGTGTGTCTTGTGGTCTGGTGTGTCTTATAGAGCGAAAAATACGGTATTGATCTGGTCCTGACCACAAGGTCCTCTAAAAACATACAATCTCCTTAGAGTTAAAACAGCATAAAATGTAAAACAGAGCAACAAAGTACTATAGAGTAGAGTTTTCCAAACTTGGGTCTCCAGATGTTTTTGGACTACAACTCCCATCATCCCTAGATCTAGCAGTGGTCAGGGATGATGGGAATTGTAGTCCCAAAACATTTGAGAGACTCAGGTTTGGGAAATACAGTGGTACCTTGGTTCTCAAACTTAATCCATCATGGAAGTCTGCTCCAAAACCAAAGCGTTCCAAAACCAAGGCGCGCTTCCCTATAGAAAGTAATGCAAAACCGACTCATTCGTTCCAGACCTTTGATCTATAAAATGAAAGCAATAAACAGTGTACTTCAGTCGCACAATCAATCAATCGGTAGCTGAACTGGGTTCCACTCAGTCACAAAAACAAAACGAAAAAGAGCCGCAAAAACAAAAAGGCAAAATAAATTGCAAAAACAGACAGACCTCAGTGTAACACTCAAGTGTGGCACTCAAATCGGAAGCGTAACACTCAAACCGGAGCATGTTCGGCTTCTGAAAAAAGTTCACAAACCAGAACACTTGCTTCCAGGTTTGCAGTATTTGGATTCCAAGTTGTTTGAGCACTAAGGCGTTTGAGAACCAAGGTACCACTGTACTGGTTTAGAGAAAAGGGAGTAGGAAAATTGGATCATCTGATGTGGAGGGTCTAAAAACCAGAAATCGTTTGTCCTAAGAAGGCTTGATCTCAGATCAGTGCCTAAATCTCATTAAGATGCTGCCAGCTTGATTTTCAAACCTTTATATGCCTTGCTTTGCCATTTGTTGCTGTTGTTGTTTAACACATGGTATGTCCATTCTTTTGCAGTCTATCCACGATCAGATTCTGCAAGAATACCGGAAAATCAAAAAAGTGAGTCTTGCTTGCTTATTTCTATAAAGTGGTTGCGCCAAACTAGAGAGAGGCTTACATAATAATAATAATAATAATAATTTTTATTTATATCCCACCCTCCCCAGCCAAGGCCAGGCTCAGAGCGGCTTACAAGCAATAATAAAAACAATGATTGAATGATTACAACTTAAAAACAAAATTAAAATACAACATTAAAACATTGAAACATTATTAAAATGTAGCCTCATCGCAGGAGGAGAAGGGAAGGAAAAAAGAAAGAAAGAGAGGGAGGGAATCAAATTGGCTCCAAGCCAAAGGCCAGGCAGAACAACTCTGCCTTACAGGCCCTGCGGAAAGAAATCAGATCCTGCAGGGCCCTGGTCTCATGAGACAGAGCGTTCCACCAGGCCGGGGCCAGAGTTGAAAAGGCCCTGGCTCTGGTTGAAGCCAATCTTAACTTCCTTAGGGCCACATGCAGTCGGTTTTTAAATGAGACAGTCCTTGCGCCCCCACCCACCTTAGAAATGACACACAAGGAAAAAGGGAGGAGGAGGGAAGAGGAAAGAAGGAAAACCGGGCGTCTCCAGTTCATACACCGCCCTTGTCACAGCAAAGCAAGTTTTTCCGTGCTGTGTGTGTGAGAAGCAACTGAGGAAATAAACTGGGATTCATGGCAGGCTCCTGGAGAAAGGAGGGTGTCAAAACAGCCTTTCCTTCCAGCCTTGGTTGCTCCCAGATGTTTGAAACAGCAGCTTCCAGTTGTAGGACAGAAACGTCAGGCGGTCATCAGGGCGGGGCGAAGGAATGGTGGCTAACAGGTAAAGCTCCCTGTTCAGCAGCAGTCTACCTTAGAACGTCAGTTGCCAGAGAGCAAAAAATAAAAAAATGGTGGAGATTCCTCATTGCAGTGAGGGGGGTTGGACTATGCTAAAGCTAAAGGGACCCCTGACCATTAGGTCCAGTCGTGACCGACTCTGGGGTTGCGGCGCTCATCTCGCTTTATTGGCCGAGGGAGCCGGCGTACAGCTTCCAGGTGATGTGGCCAGCAGGACTAAGTCGCTTCTGGCGGACCAGAGCAGCGCATGGAAACGCCGTTTACCTTCCCGCTGGAGTGGTACCTATTTATCTACTTGCACTTTGATGTGCTTTCGAACTGCTAGGTGGGCAGGAGCAGGGACCGAGCAACGGGAGTTCAGGGGATTCGAACCGCCGACTTTCTGATCAGCAAGCCCTAGGCTCTGTGGTTTAACCCACAGCGCCACCCGCGTCCCCTGTAACCTGAGGTATGACTGTAGAATTATAATTGTAATAATAATAAATTTATTTCCCCCTTCCATCTCTCTCCCTCCTTCCTTGCAGACTAACCCAAACTACAGCCAGGAGAAGAACCGCTGCGAATACCTGCACAACAAACTCGCCCACATCAAAAAACTGATAGCCGAATACGACCAACTGCAGTTCCAGTCTTGGCACTGAGAGGGGTGGGGGGACGGTGAAAGTTTTTGCAGAGAGCCCACCAGCCTCCGGTTCCGCTGGCGGCGATTGCAAACCTGTGAACAGCTTCCGGAATCTGGAAGAGGAGCGGCAGCAGGAGGGAGACGTTTAAGAGATCTCTGTGCGGCACGACAAGGATCAGCGCGCGATTCGCACCCCCGCGTGAGAGACAACCCGTCGCTTTTGCTGTACAAACCCCGGAGTTTTCGGTGGGGGGGGGGTACAAGGGGCCCGGTCCCCATTTTATATAAGCAATTCTCTTCCCGGATATTAAAGAAGACAGTGAAAGAAAGGAGAAGTTTGCTTATTTTTCGGATATTATCTACTCAAAAAAACGAGAGAGAGACTGTTTTTCACATTGGCCCCTCCACGACTTACAGGAAACCAAGAACTGTGTAGATAAGCAATGGCCAAACTCGGCCCTCCAGCTGTTTTGGGACTATAGTTCCCATCATCCCTGATCACTGGTCTAATAATAATAATAATAATAATAATAATAATAATAATAATAGTAATTTATTATTTGTACTCCACCCATCTGGCTGGGTTTCCCCAGCCACTCTGGGCGGCTTCCAACAAAGACCAAAAATACAGTGGTACTTCAGGTTACATACACTTCAGGTTACATACGCTTCAGGTTACAGGCTCTGCTAACCCAGAAAATTGTGCTTCAGGTTAAGAACTTTGCTTCAGGATGAGAACAGAAATCGTGCTCCGGCGGCGCGGCGGCGGCAGGAGGCCCCATTAGCTAAAGTGGTGCTTCAGGTTAAGAACAGTTTCAGGTTAAGTACGGACCTCCGGAACGAATTAAGTACTTAACCCGAGGCACCACTGTACACTGTTAGCTAGGGATGATGGGAGTTGTAGTCCCAAAACAGCTGGAGGGCCAAGTTTGGCCATCGTTGGTGTAGATCAATCAGTGGGGGGGGGAGGGTTCCCTCAAAATGTTTCTGGGGCGAGGTTGTCGGGGAGAGCTTGTGGGACGATGACCCCCAGCACTGCTGGGTCTCGCTTTGGGCAGAATCTGGCCTGGCACACCCCCCCTTTCCCCCAATGCCCCACAGGCCCAGTTAACACCCCAGAAGAGACAACAGGCCTTTGCTTCGCTCTTCCCGGGTTTCCTTGAAACGCAGCCAGGTTCTGTCGATTCCCAACGGGTCTAAACTTTTGCACATTCTTTTATCGTTCTCATTTTTGGGAGCATTCGCGAGCCCTGCTTTTCATTGTTGGCAGCTTTTGGGCCCCTCCAGGAGCCTGAGAAACGGCGGGGCAAGCAGACCATGCGCGTGTTAAAAGGCATGGGGGCGCTTTGGAAAGGGGGCACAGAATTGCCATAGGAACCCCCTGTTCTTTCCTTTCAACTCGTGCACACAGCACAGAACAATAATAATTTTGAAAGCAGAGGGGAAACCGGAGGGTTGGTTTCAGGCAGGAGAGCAAAAGCACAAGGACAATACTTGCCCTCCGATTTGGGTGCCCGTCCCCGCCAGCTCCCTCAAGAACAACCTCTCCCCAGTCTTCCACTCCTTTTCCAAACTCTTCCGCCTCTCAGGAACTATGGGTCGGCTGGAAACTGAAAACAGCCTCTTGCAAAAAAGGATGTTCCTATTCGGTGCAGATTATTCGGGTACGTGCAGTGCAGATTGGGGTATGATTTTTTTGCTTTCCGCTTTGGCCGAAAAGGGACGCGGGTGGCGCTGTGGGTTCAACCACAGAGCCTAGGACTTGCCGATCAGAAGGTCGCGGTTCAAATCCCCATTACGGGATGAGCTCCCGTTGTTCGATCCCTGCTCCTGCCCACCTAGCAGTTCAAAAGCACGTCAAAGTGCAAGTAGATAAATAGGTACCACTCCGGTGGGAAGGTAAACGGTGTTTCCGTGCGCTGCTCTGGTTCGCCAGAAGCGGCTTAGTCCTGCTGGCCACATGACCCGGAAGCTGTACGCCGGCTCCCTCGGCCAGTAAAGCGAGATGAGCGCCACAACCCCAGAGTCGGTCACGACTGGACCTAATGGTCAGGGGTCCCTTTACCTTTTTGGCCGAAAAGGCTTCATCAGGCAAAGGGAGGGCAGCGCCCCTATCTTCTCGGGCACAACACCAGCCTCTCGCGACGGGCCTTCCTAGGAGAGCAGTCGAGAGGAGAGAGATCCGGGACGGTTGTCCAAAGTCCTGGGCGCACAGAGAGTTTCCCATCGTCAGCAGGAAAGTGGGTTTCGTGTTTTTCTCAAAACGCAGAAAGCGTTTCCCCTCTGCTCTGAACCGGATCTCTGGGATCGCGCTCTCTGTTTCTGACGACCAGCTTTTCGCGACTCAGAAATCTCGGGCCGTTTTAGTGGGGTATCTTCCCTCCCCTCACCGTCGGGTCAATTCATTCCTGAAACCGTCGTCGCCAAATCTCTTGACCGAGGTTGATTTAGCGACAAATAGCCCAGGCCGCAGAAATCGGGTGGATTCCGAGTTAATGCAATGAAGATTTATCTCTCAGAACTTCTAATAATATTGGGGAGGGCCACGGAAAGAGGGGAGGGGGATGAATTCTTATAATTATTATTTTTGGAGGAGGGAGACTGTGGACAAGAGAAAGAAACAAAAAAAAACGGACTTCTGTTCTTTATATGACAAACCTGTTCTATAGATAATATTTTTGCAAACGAGAGTTGGATACAAAGATATATTGTGTACATTACACAACTTGTGTGTGTGTGTATATATATATAAATATATATATATTCTGGGACTTTGTAGAATTTGGAAATAGATATTTAATGACTATCCAAAAGGAGGAAAGGGGGGGGGGAATACTGTGAGATTTTGCTTTTTGCTGCTTCTTTTTCCGAGACTGTGTTTTGACGGAAGCACAGTTTCAAACGCCCTCTTTTTATTTTTCTGTTCCTGGTTCTGTGATTGACTTGGGCAAATCTTTATGCTTGGGCCTGGGGAGCGGGGAAGGTATTGCTAAAGCCCCTTAAGCTAATTTGAACATGATCTTAACTTATTCCATAACGCGATGGGTTTATTTCCCTCCTTTGTAATAACAGTACTAGGGACGCGAGTGGCGCTGTGGGTTAAACCACAGAGCCTAGGACATGCCGATCAGAAGGTCAGAGGTTCGATTCCCCGCGACGGGGTGAGCTCCCGTTGCTCGGTCCCTGCTCCTGCCAACCTAGCAGTTCGAAAGCACGTCAAAGTGCAAGTAGATAAATAGGTACCGCTCTGGCGGGAAGGCAAACAGCGTTTCCATACGCTGCTCTGGTTCACCAGAAGCGGCTTAGTCCTGCTGGCCACATGACCCGGAAGCTGTACGCCGGCTCCCTCGGTCAGTAAAGCGAGATGAATGCCGCAACCCCAGAGTCGGCCACGACTGGACCTAATGGTCAGGGGTCCCTTTACCTTTTTAATAACAGTACAATGGATAAAAATACCTTGAACCATGAAGTCGTTTACAGTATATATGTGTGTTTGTGCGTTTATACACCCAAACACATACACGAAAGGGTTCCCCCCCCCCACGTTGCCAAACTCGCCGTTTAAAAGCAGCTTAAAGTCCTTTCTCCGCTTGTCTTTTTTAAAATAAAAAAAGCTGGTATCTCTCCATTTTTTGTACACAGGAGGGGGGGGCACAAAACCGAATATTTCTCTTTTTCTTTTTGCAACACATAATAAAGTCATTGTATGAAAACATGTCTGCCTTTGGAGCTTTGTCTTTATAATAACATTCCATAGTGTTTTGCATCTTCCACGACTCTTCTTTACCGCTCAAGCTGGTCTGCCAGTCAGAGCCTGGGCTGAGGTCCAAGGTAGGGCCAGGATAACCAAAAATTTCTCCCCCACATCCAGACCCAGTTCCCTACTACACTCGGCAGGTGAGGGCCTTGTGTAAAGTACAGTCTTGCAAAGAAATCTGTTCCATGCAGCGTTCTGGTCTCCTCGCCTCAAAATGGATATTGAAAAGGTTCAAAACAGGGGCACCGGTCATTACATACCCAGCAAAAACATCCCTCTTAAATCAGGCTCGTGGCCTTTTTTAATGCATCTGGGGGGAGTATGTGCTATTCATAAAATTCTAGAAGATGCGACTGGAAAGTTCGGTGAATGGTCACAGAAATCGGACCTCGAGAAATATTCGAACATACAATCAGCATTGGAAACCCACGAAATGCTCACAATTGTGTATGGAGATAAGGCCGTAATTCGAAAGGCAGCGTATGAGTGATTTCTGTGAAGGGCGGAAAACCATCGAAGATGAGCCTCCGTTTGGCAGACCGGCGGCGAGCAGAACAGCGGCAAATGTCAACAGAGTCTGTGAGTTATTGATGCGGGATCGGTGTTTGTCCGTCCGAATGATGGCGGAAGAATCTCTCATAGGACCTGTTGATGGCATTTTACCGTTGCACTGTGGAGAGCGTATTAACTTATGGTCTGTGTGTGTGGTTTGGGAGCTGCACGGTCAGGGAAAAAACAATGCTGTCCAGGGTTGTAAAGAGGGAATAATTGGGTGCACTCTTCCCACCTTAGATCAAACCTATGCCATAAGAAAGTGGCAGAGATAGCGCAGGATAGTACGCACCCCGGAAATGATCTCTTTCAGCTTCTGCCTTCTGGAAGAAGGTATAGGGTTATAAAGGCCAGGACTAGCCGCCTGAGAAACAGTTTCTACGCAAATGCAATTCTGGTTCTAAACGCAGCATAAGGGGTCTCTATAGTATAGTGTATTTTAAAATGGGGTTTCAGAGTTTCTAGGGGTTTTTGAATGTTTTATGTAGTTTTATGTAGTTTTTCAATTTCATTGTTCTGCATGGGACAATGACAATAAAGATATTGTACATCGTATCGTATATATCGTATATATATTCCATGCGGATATATATACCCTCCATATTCTCCCGATCTGGCGTCATCGGCCTTCTTTCTGTTTCCAGAGCTGAGATCTGGACTGAAAGGGCACAGATTTCCCCAACATTTCACACGTCCAAGCCGCTGCGACGAGGGAACTGAAAGCAGTACAGAAAGAGGACTTCTCCAGAAGTTTCCAACGGTTCTACAAACGTTGCCAACAGTGTGTTGTATCAGAGGGGGCCTACTTTGAAGACCTGTAAGGTGCAGGTTCCATGATCACTGCAGATGGTGACAGCAGCCACGAAATTAAAAGACGCCTGCTTCTTGGGAGGAAAGCAATGACAAACCTAGACAGCATCTTAAAAAGCAGAGACATCACTTTGCCAACAAAGGTCCATATAGTTAAAGCTATGGTTTTCCCAGTAGTGATGTATAGAAGTGAGAACTGGACCATAAAGAAGGCTGATCGCCGAAGAATTGATGCTTTTGAATTCTGGTGCTGGAGGAGACTCTTGAGAGTCCCATGGACTGCAAGAAGATCCAACCTCTCCATTCTGAAGGAAATCGGCCCTGAGTGCTCACTGGAAGGACAGATCCTGAAGCTGAGGCTCCAAGACTTTGGCCACCTCATAAGAAGAGAAGACTCCCTGGAAAAGACCCTGATGCTGGGAAAGATGAGGGCACAAGGAGAAGGGGACGACAGAGGACGAGATGGTGGGACAGTGTTCTCGAAGCGACCAGCATGAGTTTGACCAAACTGCGGCAGGCAGTGGAAGACAGGAGGGCCTGGCGTGCTCCGGTCCAGGGGGTCACGAAGAGGCGGACACGACTGAACAACTCAACAACAACAAGGTGGTATGTTCTCGGTGTCCGATATCTGTGACCATTTGCTGAACTTTCTGGTCCCATCGTGTCGAATTGGAAGGGATCCCAAGGGACATTGAGTCCAACCCCCCCACAATGCCAGAATCTGGATGGGTTGGGTCTGCTTTTTGTTCCTATTCTGAATTTTGCCTAGTCTGTGAAGGTTTGCCACCCTTCACAGAAACACTTAAACCACTCATATACACTGTCTTTCGAATTACGACTTCATCTCCGTCCACAATTGTGAGCATTTCGTGGGTTTCCGATGCGGATTTTATGTTTTCTCGCCATCCGATTTCTGTGACCGTTCATCGATCTTTCCAGTCACACCTTGTAGAATCAGTCACTCGGGCGGTGGTGATAATAATCATAATGCAAATATTTGCTAAAAGTAACATTAGGGGAAATTGCTTTGCGAACGTATGCATTGTTAGAAATCTTCAGGGGGGAAAACGCCAGCGAATCTACTTGCAGGCTTTCCAAAATCTTGAAAACGGAACTGAATTTAAAGTCGGGGAAAACGAGGATCTGTTTCTGTCTCCTCCTCGCCCGGCCAGGCCTGATGGTGGCAGAGATGGAAATTTCCACATGGCACTGGGTGTCCCTGCTTTGCGTTGCCCCTGGATCCTTGCTCTTGGGGGTGGGAGACGGACTGCAGCTCCCTGAATATTTAAACATGCTGGAACTCTCCGTGTGCAGAATGCTAAAGCAAAGGCGTTTTTATTTTTTAAGAGGCCCGTGTGGCCTCTGAGCAAGGCAGCTAGCAGGTCTTTTGCTGCAAGAGTTATTTTGGGAATGGCCCAAAATGAGAAAGTTGAATGGGTCTGTCTTTTCCTTCCGACACCCTCCAATCCATTCAGCCAACCGGGGGGGGGGGCGGCTCCTTTTATTCCCAGAGGCTTCCACTTCCCTGCCAGAGCGCAAAAGATGAGCTTCACTCTTCCCAGTGGAAAACTACTAGCACGCAGCAGCTCTTGTGACTCTCATTATCTGGGCAGCGAGATTCCAACTCGGCCCCCTTTTGTATGGGAGCAACCGGGGACCCCTGCTTCGCATGCCGATTGTGTTTTAACTGATGTGTTTTTTAGGCCAGCCCTCCGAGCGGTTTGCAAAAACGAAACGAGACCCCGGCGATTATTCTTTATCATATTCCTTTACAATCTCACCTTTCCCCCCAATAACAGGACTTGGTTAAAATTAGAAATCAAGTGGAGAAAGCCAAAAAAGATTTTGTTGTTGAGTCGTTTAGTCGTGTCCGCTTCTTCGTGACCCCCTGGACCAGAGCACGCCAGGCACTCCTGTCTTCCACTAGACCACTTGGCCACTCATGCTGGTAGCTTCGAGAACACTGTCCCACCATCTCGTCCTCTGTCATCCCCTTCTCCCCTCCATCTTTCCCAACATCAGGGTCTTTTCCAGGGAGTCTTCTCTTCTCACGAGGTGGCCAAAGTATTGGAGCCTCAACTTCAGGATCTGTCCTTCCAGTGAGCACTCAGGGCTGATTTCCTTCAGAATGGAGAGGTTTGATCTTCTTGCAGTCCATGGGACTCTCAAGAGTCTCCTCCAGCACCAGAATTCAAAAGCATCAATTCTTCGGCCATCAGCCTTCTTTATGGTCCAGCTCTCACTTCCATACATCACTATTGGGAAAACCGTAGCTTTAACTATACAGACCTTTGTGGGCAAGGTGATGTCTCTGCTTATAGCCACTAACAAATAATGGAAAAAATGCTACTAGAATAATTTTTTAAAAAAACAACAACAACCCAAATCTACAGATTATGACTGCAGAGAATATGAGTATCACAGCGCTATTAAAAGCCCTTTCCTAAAAGAAAGCGAAGAAAACCAGGCAGTTGCCAATCAAATCCATTAGTGCAACAGAATCAATAAAAAATTGGCACAGAAAAACCCAGTGATAAAGGGCCATCTATTTTTCTTGAAAGGGACACAGGTGGCGCTGTGGGTTAAACCACAGAGCCTAGGACTTGCCAATCAGAAGGTCGGCGGTTCGAATCCCCGTGACGGGGTGAGCTCCCGTTCCTCGGTCCCTGCTCCTGCCAACCTAGCAGTTCGAAAGCACGTCAAAGTGCAAGTAGATAAATAGGTACCGCTCCAGCGGGAAGGTAAACGGCATTTCCGTGAGCTGCTCTGGTTCGCCAGAAGCGGCTTAGTCCTGCTGGCCACATGACCTGGAAGCTGTACGCCGGCTCCCTCGGCCAGTAAAACGAGATGAGCGCCGCAACCCCAGAGTCGGTCATGACTGGACCTAATACCTTTACCAATCCAATTTTTCTTGAGGGCTAGAGTCATGCTTTCCAAAACAAAACGGAAACGAAGAAATGTGAGATTTGGCATTTTTGCCACCCAACCTATGCTTTAAGGAGAGTCAAACAGCCCTTGCTGTCGGAAAGCTCTTCCTGACAATTTTGCTGCAACCTCCTTTCTCGAAACCTGAAGCCGTGGGTTCGAGTCCTACCCTCCGGAAAATGAGACCCAAAAGGAATTGGCAGTTCGGTGAGGCGAGCTGCTGGCTCAGTGCCCCGATTCCAGAAAGATCTGACCGCAGTGCGGGGGCGGCATTGGCACCTCTCTAGGTGGCGTGGGTCCAAACGGTCAGCCCTCAAGGCTGTCGTGGGGCGGGCGCTGCCGCAAGCCAGTGGAAATGTACCCACTTGGCATCGCTGAGCCCTAGAGAGGACAAAAGAATCGCTACTTTTGTTTCCCCAAAACTTGCTGAGCTCAGGAGATTCCAGAGCAGGGGAAAAAGGATCATCGTGTCCTAATATTCAAACAAGCGTGCCATCGCGGGAGGCCTGGCGGAGCCCAGCTTGTGGGGGGAGAGAGGAGAGGAAACTATTTCTCTGCCCTCCCACGAACACCCCCACCCCGTGGGAAAATGTGCTTTCGCTGGTGAGAATTACTTGGGGAAATTATAAGGGGAGAGGAGAGGGTCACTGATAAGGGACAGCTACATTTCTGAAGGACAGGCCAGGATGTCGAAAGAGAAGGGGGGGGTGGTCATAGCTGTCAACGTTTTCCTTTTTTTAAGGGAAATTGCCTTATTCCGAATAGGATTCCTCTCAAGAAAAGGGGAAAGTTGACAGCTATGGGGGGAGGGGTGGATGAGAGAAACCGTACACCCTCATTACTCACTGGGAGACCTTGGGCCCAGTGCCAGATTTATGTATAAGCTAAACAAGCTATAGCTTAGGGCCCCACTCTCTTGGGGTCCCCAAAAAATTTAAAGGAAAACAAACCTAAGATAAAAAACAAATAAAACAAAACCGACATACAGCAACAGTATTTTGTTTTGTGGCGCTGTGGGTAAAAGCCTCAGCGCCTAGGGCTTGCCGATCGAAAGGTCGGCGGTTCGAATCCCCGCGGCGGGGTGCGCTCCTGCTGCTCGGTCCCAGCGCCTGCCAACCTAGCAGTTTGAAAGCACCCCCGGGTGCAAGCAGATAAATAGGGACCGCTTACTAGCGGGAAGGTAAACGGCGTTTCCGTGTGCGGCTCTGGCTCGCCAGAGCAGCGATGTCACGCTGGCCACGTGACCCGGAAGTGTCTCCGGACAGCGCTGGCCCCCGGCCTCTTGAGTGAGATGGGCGCAAACCCTAGAGTCTGGCAAGACTGGCCCGTACGGGCAGGGGTACCTTTACCTTTACCTTTTAGGCTCCTATGATGTAAGTCATGGGCCCCGCCTGCTAGCCTGCTCCCTAAAACATCACTGGTTTGCTCCTTTCTATATATAGGGTAGGGATGCGGGTGGCGCTGTGGGTTAAACCACAGAGCCCGGGACCTGCCGATCAGAAGGTCGGCAGTTCGAATCCCCGCAATGACGGGGTGAGCTCCCGTTGCTCGGTCCCTGCTCCTGCCAACCTAGCAGTTCGAAAGCACGTCAAACTGCATATACCGACTCCGCATATACCCGACGTATAAGACTCCCCCCGACGTTTGGGGTGATTTTCCTGGGTTAAAAAGTCGTCTTATACTCCGGAACATACGGTATCCTCCCGATGAAGTTAAACAACAGATCAACAGAACAGACAGATACCCAGAGATAATTTGCTGCAAGACAGACCCCCCAAAATAAAATAACAGAACACCACTAGTAATCACATACGGCTCCCAAGTTAAAACAGTTCAATGCATCATCAGAGATCTACAACCTCTCCTAGACAACGACAGTTCTCTTTCTCAAGCTCTGGGAGGAAGAGCTTTCATTGCCTACAGACAGCATCTTAAACAACTCCTCACCCACAATAATACAACAACCAGACTTAACATGGACACAGGTACCAGAGCCTGCAATAAACCCAGATGCCAGCTTTGCTGCCACATACACCTGGACAACACCATTATTGGCCCCAACAACATCAAACATACCATCTCAGGACTATTTAATTGCTCATCTTCTAACATTGTGTATGCCATCAACAGTGCCCTTCAGCTCTCTGTATTGGACAAACAGGCCACACCCTACGCCAAAGGATAAATGGACATAAATCTGATATCAGGAATCACAAGACAGATAGACCAGCAGAAGAACATTTCAATCTCCCAGGACATTCTATACAAGGTCTCAAAGTAGCTGTCTTATGACAAAAGAATTTCAGAAATAGACTGGAAAGAGAAGTTGCTCAATTGCAACTTATTACCAAACTTAAAACCGTGGAGAGACCTGGTCTGAATAGAGACATTGGATTCTTATCTCATTATACATGATAAAGCTGTTTTTAGCCATCTCACCCCTTGCTTTTTCCTGTAAGACCAATTGCAGTCGTTAACAAACAGGTTTACCACCCCTATCAGCCAATCACCCATTCCCACCACCCTTCTGAGTAATACCCCTCCCCACCCTCTCACTATATAGAACGGTCTGGTGACTTCTGTTTCAGTGTATCTGAAGAAGTGTGCATGCACACAAAAGCTCATACCAAGAACAAACTTAAAGGTAAAGGGACCCCTGACCATTAGGTCCAGTCGTGACCGACTCTGGGGTTGCAGCGCTCATCTCGCTTTACTGGCCGAGGGAGCCGGCGTTCAGCTTCCGGGTCATGTGGCCAGCAGGACTAAGCCGCTTCTGGCGAACCAGAGCAGCGCACGGAAATGCCGTTTACCTTCCCGCCGGAGTGGTACCTATTTATCTACTTGCACTGGCATGCTTTCGAACTGTTAGGTTGGCAGGAGCAGGGACCGAGCAACGAGAGCTCACCCCGTCATTGCGGGGATTTGAACCGCCGGCCTTCTGATCAGCAAGTCCTAGGCTCTGTGGTTTAACCCACAGCGCCACCCACGTCCCGCATAACTAACTTAGTTGGTCTCTAAGGTGCTACTGGAAGGAATTTTTAAATTTAAATTTATTTATTTTGATTTGTTTCGACTACGGCAGATCAACATGGCTACGTACCCGTAATGATGTCTATAAGAATTTCTGAAGTTTTCCCAGTGAGCCAGTACGTAGATACATTTATCAGTGAATTGTTACATTTGGTATCGTGCAGCAAAGGCCCTTTGAATAGATAGGAAGAAACTGTGATGAAGTGTTTTGTGGGGACAAATCGCAAAAGTCACAAAAGTTACTGTGCTGGTTTTGGTAGTGGGCTGCATGTGCGTGATATCTGCTGCAAAGCTTCTCCTCCTCCCCTACACATAAATTCCTGCAACAAATGTAGATGTGAAAGATTTGGAATGTATTATAAAATATTGTATTATAAAAGGGACGCGGGTGGCGCTGTGGGTTAAACCACAGAGCCTAGGACTTGCTGATCAGAAGGTCGCGGTTCAAATCCCCATGACAGGATGAGCTCCCGTTGCTCAGTCCCTGCTCCTGCCAACCTAGCAGTTCGAAAGCACATCAAAGTGCAAGTAGATAAATAGGTACCGTTCCAGCGGGAAGGTAAACGGTGTTTCCGTGCGCTGCTCTGGTTCGCCAGAAGTGGCTTAGTCCTGCTGGCCACATGACCCGGAAGCTGTACGCCGGCTCCCTCGGCCAATAAAGCGAGATGAGCGCTGCAACCCCAGAGTCGGTCACGACTGGACCTAATGGTCAGGGGTACCTTTACCTTATAAAAGATGCAGGAGAAAATGATTGACAACAGGTCCCACAAAGGAGAAGAGGGAAGTCCTGGAGATTCTATGGAATCCTCATCTTTTTGTTGTATGTCAGATATGTGATTGTAAAACTGTAATCCGAGAAACCAAATAAATAAATTTTTAAAAAGGGAAGGGTCATCTAGTCCAAGCGTCTGCAGTGCAGGAATCGCATCATGGGACTGCCAGGTCCCAGCAGCCAGCAGGGCCAATGGTTAGAGACGATGGTGGCAGCTGGAACGAGGCAGCAATTCCTGCCTTGTGGGGGTCAGACTGGATGACCTTTGGGGGTACCTCAAAACTCTACAATTCTATATCTGGAGATGCTCCCTCAGAGGAAGGATGGCGGTTAGATGATGCAAGCAAATTCCCCCCCCTCCTGAACGGTTCCGGGGTGGGGGGGGGCACTCTCATTCATGAAAATGCTCCAGGAAATCTGAAAACCTTGAATGCGCCCACCGTTAAAAAAAGCAGTAACAATGAGGTCAAGATTTCCTAACGCCCCCCACCCAAAAAAAGGCCACAAGGGAGGAAGGCTAACCCCGCAATGCAGAACCTTCCTGGAGAAGGGGGGGGTCTCTATCTCAATGCCAAAGGGGGGGGGTTCAGTGGCAACAGCTTCTCTACCCAAATAGGGGGCCCCCTTGGAGCACGTGGCTGGCGGGGGTGAGGGGGGGGTCTTGGGCACGGAGTGGATGGAAAATTTTTCCAGAGGGGGCGGAGCCGCGAGTGGGGAGGGGGGAGAAGAGGGATAGGCGGGTCCCGGGAAAGAATTAAGGCGCCGCCGGCAGGAGGCTGAGCGCATTGCGCAGAGCGGAGGAGCTTCGGTCAGGTGCGCCCGGGCGCGGGGCTGGGAGATGCATCACCCCAACACCGCAGCCCTTTGTCCTTGCTGGAGCCCCCCTCCCTTCGAAGATGGCCCGGGGGTGGTGGGGGGAAGGTTTGGGCTTGGAAGAGGGGGGTTGGACGCCGGGGACCCCTTTGGCGTCTCCAAGACGCCCGCTTTACCTTTTCCAGGACGCCTGGGTCCTCTTCTCTCTCTCTCTCTCTCTCTCTCTCTCTCTCTCTCTCTCCTCCTCCCACCTCTGTTCCTCCAGGACGCCTGGGTCCTCTTCCTCTTCCTCTCCACCCCCCTCTCCACCTCTGTTCTTCCAGGACGCCTGGGTCCTCTTCCTCTCTCTTCCCCTCCCTTCCTCCTTCCCTCCTTCCAGGACGCATGAGTCCTCTCTCTCTCTTTCTTTCTTTCTTTCTTTCTTTCTTTCTTTCTTTCTTTCTCTCTCTCTCTCTCTCTCTCTCTCTCTCTCTCTCCCCCACTCCCACCTCTGTTCCTCCAGGACGCCTGGGTCCTCTCGTCCTCTCTCTCTCTCTCTCTCTCTCTCTCTCCCTCCCTCCTTCCCTCCCTCCCTTCCTCCTTCCCTCCTTCCAAGACGCATGGGTCCTCCCTCCAGGACACCTGGGTCCTCTTCATCTCCCTCCCTCCCTCCACCTCTGTTCCTCCAGGACGCCTGGGTCCTCTTCCTCTTCCTTTTCCTCTCCCCCACCACTCTCCACCTCCGTTCCTCCAGGACGCCTGGGTCCCCCCTCCCTTCCTCCTTCCCTCCTTCCAAGACGCATGGGTCCTCCCTCCAGGACGCCTGGGTCCTCTTTATCTCCCTCCCTCCCTCCCTCCACCTCTGTTCCTCCAGGACCCCTGGGTCCGTCTTCTCTCTCTCCCTCTCCCTCCCCCCACCCCCGGACGCCTGGGTCCCTTTCCCCTCCTGCTTTGGAAAGGGAGGCGCTGCATCCCCCGGGGAGCTTGAGGGGGCCTTCCTCCAGGTTTCAAAGACCTCTTTGCCTTTTTTTTTTCTCCTAAATTGTCTAGATCAGATGAAGAAGGGAGGGGGGAGTCGGACACCTGGGTCCCATCCCCCCAGCGTTGCCACTTAGTTAATAATTGGACAGTGCGGTGTGGTTATTTCTTACAGCAATGTAAAAATGCAATGTTTAAATCTGTTAAAACCATTTAGGGTGGGTGGGCCGGTGACCTCAACTGGCAGTCTGGGGGGGGGGAGGGATGTTTCTCGGACACCTGGGTCCGCCCCACCCCCCTTTCCACTCTTGTTTTCCTCCCCATGTTTCCCCAAGATTTATTTTTCCTGTCCTAATGGAGCCACGCCAGTGGCGTAGCGTGGGTTGTCAGCACCCGGGGCAAGGCAAGTAATTTGCGCCCCCTAACCCGTGGATTTGCGCCCCCTAACCCTAACCCCAGATGTTGCGCCCGGTGCGGCCGGCCCCCCTGCACCCCCCACGCTACGCCACTGAGCCACGCCATAACGATTCCCGTTCCTCTTCCTGCCGTGCCTCTGCATGAGTCTCTGTTCAGGCTTCTTCCGCCTTCTGAGTGCTGGGATTGGCTCCTTGCCCTTTCACTCCCCCTTTCCGGCACAGAGACTCTGCAGAAACACCTCTGCCCTTTTCCTTCCTGCATTCCTCCATCCATCCGTCCGGAACAGGAACTCGCACAGAGAGACGCATCCCTCACTGTGTGCTTCCGCAGAAGGCAGAGCAAAGTGTCCCTTAGGGAGATTGAAGCGGCTGCCAGCTATTTAATTTCGCCCTCTTTCTCCCCCAGAACAAACATCATGACATCCCCGTTTTTGGTCGAGAGCCCGGACGTCAAGTACACCCCAGATTTCATTGAGGCCAGATACAGCTACCCCACAGCTCAAGTCTGCCAGGAAAACGGGGTGACCAAGGTATGGTATAAAATGGGGAATGGAGGGGGGGACCTCAAGATGGGTGAGTTGAATGAAGGAGTAGAGGTGAAGGGGGCATCAGATGTTCCTTAAACAGCTCCACACCAATTCGAACTATCTGGCAGTGTACAGAGGTACAGTGATACCTCTGGTTAAGTACTTAATTCATTCCGGAGGTCCGTTCTTAACCTGAAACTGTTCTTAACCTGAAGCACTACTTTAGCTAATGGTGCCTCCTGCTGCTGCCGCGCCGCCGGAGCACGATTTCTGTTCTCATCCTGAAGCAAAGTTCTTAACCTGAGGGACTATTTCTGGGTTAGTGGAGTCTAACCTGAAGCGTCTGTAACCCGGGGTACCACTGTATATGGCTGGCGGGCATGCAGCTTCCTTCCCAAGTCTTCACGGGAGTAGAGTGATCCCCTCAGAGGCTTGGGAAAAGGTCAACAAGTTGACAACTCTGGGAAACGGGTGGGGGGCAGAAGGATCTTTGCACCACAGTGCCAGATATGCTTAAGACGGCCCTGACGCTGTCCCACCATCTCGTCCTCTGTCGTCCCCTTCTCCTTGCGCCCTCCATCTTTCCCAACATCAGGGTCTTTTCCAGGGAGTCTTCTCTTCTCATGAGGCGGCCAAAGTAGTGGAGCCTTAGCTTCAGGATCTGTCCTGACATTCTTCTGCATTGTCACTCCCGCAGGTGAAGCCATCCTCCACCAATGTCGTTTTCCGCACGGAGAGGCGTGTCCCCAAGCTGGGCGTGATGCTCGTCGGCTGGGGCGGGAACAACGGATCCACGGTGACAGCTGCTGTCTTAGCCAATCGCCTGGGCCTCTCCTGGATGACCAAGACGGGACGGAAGGCGAGTGTAACTGGGGGCCGCTATCGGGCTTTATGTGGCAACGAGTTCCTTGGCACAAGGGCTAAAAGCGAGAGCGATGGAAATTTCATTTCGGGCCAAGTCTGACTAGCATTTTGGTATCTTTCGCTCTATAAGACGCACCAGACCACAAGACGCACCTAGTTTTTGGAGGAGGAAAACAAGAAAAAATATATTCTGAATCTCAGAAGCCAGAACAGCAAGAGGGATCGCTGCGCAGTGAAAGCAGCAATCCCTCTTGCTGTTCTGGCTTCTGGGATAGCTGCGCAGCCTGCATTCGCTCCATAAGACGCACACACATTTCCCCTTACTTTTTAGGAGGGAAAAAGTGAGTCTTATAGAGCAAAAAATACAGTAGATAAAATCTTTATTTGCCTCAGCCACAGCAAAGGAATCAAATGCAATCAAATACAGATCTAGTTGGCTATACAAAATACATTCTGAGAACTTACTATACAAATGAAAGAGTTGATAACTGCCCTTGACTACAAATATAGCATATGAACGAGTGGAGCTTTCCTTAAAGGTAAAGGTAAAGGTACCCCTGCCCGTACGGGCCAGTCTTGACAGACTCTAGGGTTGTGCGCTCATCTCACTCTAGAGGCCGGGAGCCAGCGCTGTCCACAGACACTTCCGGGTCACATGGCCAGCGTGACGAAGCTGCATCTGGTGAGCCAGTGCAGCACACGGAACGCCGTTTACCTTCCCGCTGGTAAGCGGTCCCTATTTATCTACTTGCACCCGAGGGTGCTTTCGAACTGCTAGGTTGGCAGGCGCTGGGACCGAACAACGGGAGCGCACCCCGCCGCAGGGATTCGAACCGCCGACCTTTTGATCGGCAAGTCCTAGGTGCTGAGGCTTTAACCCACAGCGCCACCCGCGTCCCGCGGAGCTTTCCTTACTAGGCGTTAAACTGGTTAGGGAACCTTTGACTCTCCAGATGTTGGTGAACTGCAAATCCCATCAGCTAGGGATGATGGGAGTTGTAGTTCAGCCATACTGGAGGGCCAAAGTTTCCTCGCACCTGATCAAGATAACCTCTGGGAAGATCACAAGTGGAGAGGGAGAGGCAGAGAGTCTCTAAGGTTACCAGATTTTTTTCAATTAATCCAGGGACACTTCAACTTCCTACTAAAAAGATGGATTTTGTCAGGGAACTGATTTGTAAATCCGGGGATGTCTGGTAACCTTACCCCAAGGGTCATAATCCAACCCCCCTCACTGCAATGTAGAAATCACCACCATTTTTTATTTTTGGCTCTCCGGCAACTAACATTCCAAGGTAGACTGCTGCTGAATAGGGAGCTTTACCTGTTACCTAACTAATTTGTAAATCCGGGGACCATCTCTCACTTCCCTACATCACTACTGGGAAAACCATAGCTTTAACTATACGGACCTTTGTTGGCAAGGTGGTGTCTCTGCTTTTTAATGTGCTGTCTGGGTTTGCCATCGCCTTTCTCCCAAGAAGCAGGCGTCTTTTAATTTCATGGCTGCTGTCACCATCTGCAGTGATCATGGAGCCCAAGAAAGTAAAATCTCTCACTGCCTCCATTTCTTCCCCTTCTGTTTGCCAGGAGGTGATGGGCCCAGTGGCCATGATCTTTGTTTTTTTGATGTTGAGCTTCAAACCATGTTTTGCACTCTCCTCTTTCACCCTCATTAAAATGTTCTTTAATTCTTCCTCACTTTCTGCCATCAAGGTTGTGTCATCTGCATATCTGAGGTTGTTGATATTTCTTCCGTCAATCTTAATTCCGGCTTGGGATTCATCCAGCCCAGCCTTTTGCATGATGAATTCTGCATATAAGTTAAATAAGCAGGGAGACAAAATACAGCCTTGTCGTACTCCTTTCCCAATTTTGAACCCATCAGTTGTTCCATATCCAGTTCTAACTGTAGCTTCTTGTCCCACATAGAGATTTCTCAGGAGACAGATGAGGTGATCAGGCACTCCCATTTCTTTAAGAACTTGCCATAGTTTGCTGTGGTCGACACAGTCAAAGGCTTTTGCATAGTCAATAAAGCAGAAGTAGATGTATTTCTGGAACTTTGCTGGGTACCCACCCTGAATCGGGAAGGTTGTAGGCTGAAGTTCTGAGCCGAGATCTCGACGTTTCTAATAGGTCTCCTTCCTTTCTCTCTCCTAGCATGCGAATTATTATGGATCTCTCTTGCAAGCTTCCACCGTTTGTCTGGGCAGCGGGCCAACCGGCGACATCTACATCCCTTTCCGGGATCTTCTTCCAATGGTACACCCCAATGATATCGTCTTTGACGGTAAGTGCTGGGTTCGAATCTCCCCGGATGTAGCCAGGATTTGGCCGCCGGAAACGGCGTCTGGGCAGAAATTGCTTAAATGTTATTTACAGATAAATTAAAGGTAAAGGGACCCCTGACCATTAGGTCCAGTCGCAAACGACTCTGGGGTTGCGACGCTCATCTCGCTTTATTAGCCGAGGGAGCCGGCGTACAGCTTCCGGGACATGTGGTCAGCATGACTAAGCTGCTTCTGGCGAACCAGAGCAGCGCATGTGGTCAGCATGACTAAGCTGCTTCTGGCGAACCAGAGCAGCGCACGGAAACGCCGTTTACCTTCCCGCTGAGCGGTACCTATTTATCTACTTGCACTTTGACATGCTTTCGAACTGCTAGGTTGGCAGGAGCAGGGACCGAGCAACGGGAGCTCACCCCATCGCGGGGATTTGAACCGCCGACCTTCTGATCGGCAAGTCCTAGGCTCTGTGGTTTAACCCACAGCGCCACCCGCATCCCATGACCCCTGCCTTACATAGCTCTAAGGTATTGGGGGTCCGGTATATTCACAGTGTGTCCATTCGTGTGACCGCCTTGCCCTTTTTCCTCCCGCTAGGCTGGGACATCTCTTCATTGAACCTGGCGGACGCCATGCACCGGGCGCAAGTCCTCGACTGGGCACTGCAAGAGCAGCTGCGCCCCCACATGGAGGACCTGAAGCCAAGGGCCTCCATCTACATCCCCAAGTTTATCGCGGACAACCAGGAGGAGAGAGCCGACAACATCCTGACGGGAACCATAGCGCAGCAGGTGGGCGCTTGGGACCAGCGGGTGCGGGGCTCCCAGCTGCTGGCATTGCCCCTCGTGATGGATCCAGACCTCCTGGGCTGTTCTGTGCGCAGGATAGCTCTGCAAAGTTCGGGTTTATTACAATGTCCTGGGTTCAATTCCTGCAGCGTCGCCTGGGAGAGAAACGCCGCCAATCCGTGTTTGCCAAACTGGGTTAGATGGCCCACGGGGTTTGACTTGGCCTAAAGCAACGTTCTCCGATTTTAAACCAGTTGTTTATTCAGAAGCTTGAAGACTTGTCTTAATTTCTAAGGGAGGAACCGCAGCTCAGCTGTTCAACATCCCATAATGCTCCTGGGGAAAACTCCCTTGTCAGAAACCCTGGATAGCTGCTGTCAGCCAGTGTATACAATACTGGCCTATGTGGACCTTTGTAGGAGGCGTTTTTTCCTATATTCCCACTTAAAACGACCCCTTTTATTCAAAACCACGAGAACTGCGATCGTAGGTTTTGTAATAATAATAATAATAATAATAATAATAATAATAATAATAATAATTTTATTTATGCCCCGCCCTCCCCGGCCAAAACTGGGCTCAGAGCAGCTAACATCAGATATATAACATCTTACCATAAAATCAAGCAATCAGTTAAAATACATCCTAAAATGAAATCAGAATCAAAGTGAAATCTAATCAGATGGCAACCCACAAATTAGGGACGGGAACCTTAAATGCTTCGATTCCTAAAAAAAGGAACGGTCCCATAGGGCAGTAATGGATCACCTGCTTTGGATGTGATCTCTTCGGGTTCAGAAGTACCACTGGATCCATCCCCTTGCCTGAAATCCCAGCAAGTTGCGGCTGCCAGTCAGTGCGGGCAGCTAGATGGACTTAGCTGGCTCCTCAAGGCATCCCAGGGATGCGTTCGCCATTTTGGGTTGGGAAATGACATTGTAGCATGCCTGGTCAATCTCCTCCCCTCCTCCCCTTTACTTAGATGGCCCAGATCCGACAAGATATCCGGGACTTCAAGAATTCCAGCGGGGTAGACAAAGTGATTGTGCTCTGGACGGCAAACACAGAGTGCTTTTGTGACGCCCAGCCCGGTGTGAATGACACAGCGGACAACTTACTCCAAGCCATCGAGGTAAGTTGCCCAAATACCTCCCTTTACCTTCCTCCTCTTTAATCTGCACCGCTTTTCCTGAGCCTTCTACTTCAATTGTTTTTTTTTTTAATAATTAATTTTTATTCAAATTTCCAATAACCATTCCAATTACAATTTAACATCCAATTTAACTTATACATCTTGTAGACTTCCATCAGCCTATCTGACAATTTCCATATTTATCACAACTTTTCACATTCCTTAAATTTATGTTGCACTTTAACAATCCTTATTTTATCTTTTCCTTTAAGCGACATTCCTATCTATTCTTTTCACAGAGCTTCCTGAAATCCAACAAGCGTTATTTCCTGATCACACACAGTTTTGATATACTCTGTAAATTTGTTCCAGTCCTCGGTGAATCTCTGATCGCGTTGGTTTCGAATTTTACACGTTAATTTGTCCATTTCTGCATATTCCATCAATTTCATTCTCCATTCTTCCCTCGTTGGCATTTCTTCCTGTTTCCATTTTTGGGCCATCAAAATTCTGGCTGCTGTAACTGCATATCTAAATAACTTCACATCTTTCTTTTCAACATCATTACCTAATATGCCTAGTAACAATGCTTCTGGTTTCTTAACAAATTCTACTTCAATTGTTGGTTGGTTTGTTTTTAAATGAATTGCAGGGTCCTTTTTCTGCAAAGCGAGTCCAAACTTCCCTTGGCTCCCAAACTTCCCTTGGCTCCCGAGTGAGCGATGGAGCCATGGGAAAGGCAAGGGGTCCATGGGAAACTGAAGTTCTGCAAAGGAGTTGGCAGCCATTTTGGGGACGGCGTTTCTCCAAATTGTGGTTGGGGGGACATATCTGTGGCCCCCCAGACCTTGCAGGACCCAGGCTTCCACAGCTGTTGCCATCATCATCTCTGACGGGGGGCTGTTGCGAGTGCGAGTCCTGCAACTTCAAAAGGGCCACAGGCGCTCGCCTTCCCTGATCTGAGGATTTTTTCCCTCTCAGGAAAGGGAAGGTCTTTTCTAAAGAGCAGGGGTCGCCAACCTAAGATGCAACCCACGGAGGCCTTCTAAGCGGTCCACAAGCCGCCCCCCAAATGAGCCGTCTGCTTGGCGAGCCCCGACGCGCTGCGCTAAACTGGCGCAGCGCAGGGACTCTCTTCCGCGGCTCTGGAAATTGCGCCTGCACATGTCTGTGCCGCCGGAAATTGCTTCTGCGCATGCCCAGATGCCGAAAATCGCTTCTGCGCAGGTGCGATTTTCGGCATCTGGGCATGCGCAGACGCGATTTCCAATGTCTCGCTGCGCCGGCCCGGCCCACGGACGATCTCCGTGGGATTGATCTGGCCCATGCCTGGTAAGCCTTGCCGACCCCTGCTGAAGAGAAACACTCGCCCGACTCTCATATAACAGGGATGCTTGCAAAAGCCCAAATGTGTCGCTGCAGGACAGAACCCAGCAAGTTCCTAGTCCCTGGGGTGTATGGTTTTAGGGAGAGGGGATCTAGGGTCATCTAGCCCAACCCCCTACAACACAGGATTTTTTTTTGCCCAACCTGAGACTCGAACCCACAACCCAGAGATTGAGAGTGAGGGATCTTGCTGTCCGCCGAGAGTTGGGATCTAGAGGCTCTCCCCAGTGAGTTTCTGTGGTTATGGGGTGGGAAAGGCGCCCCCCAAGACATCTTCTGCCTTGCCGCCCATCAAACCCCCCTTTTCCTCTTCCTTTTTTGGGGGTCCAGTGCGGCCTGGACGTCTCCCCCTCCACCCTCTTTGCCGTCGCCAGCATCTTGGAGGGGTGCAGCTACATCAACGGCTCCCCCCAGAACACCTTCCTCCCGGGGGTCATCCAACTGGCGGTCCAACGCCGCGTCTTCATCGTCGGCGATGACTTCAAGTCCGGTCAGACGAAGATGAAGTCGGTGCTGGTGGATTTCCTAATCAGCTCTGGGATTAAGGTGAGCCGCTTAACCCAAAAGGTCCTAAGGAAATTTCCCCAGCCATTCTCTTTTTGTTGGGTTGCTGTCTTCTTTCCAATAGGGGAAACTTTGCAAGTACAGTGGTGCCTCGCAAGACGAAATTAATTCGTTCCGCAAGTTTTTTCTTCTTGCGAGTTTTTCGTCTTGCGAAGCACGGTTTCCCATAGGAATGCATTGAAAATCAATCAATGCGTTCCTATGGAAACCGCCTTCAGACCAGGTCCGGGGACAGTCTGTCCCCCGACCTCTTCTGAAGGCTGGGGGGGGGGACAAGGGCTTTTCTTCCCACCGCCAGCCTTCAGAAGGCTGTTCTGAAGGCTGGCGGTGGGAAGAAAAGCCCTTCTCCCCACCTCCCGCCCCGCAAGCTCCGGGGACAGGAGGGCTTTCCTCCCGACCGCCAGCATTTTAAAAGCCCCGGGACAGCGGAGACTTCTCTGCTGTCCAGGACCTCTTCTGAAGGCCGGCGGTGGGTGAAAGTCTTTGCTCCCGACAGTGGCGTAGCGTGGGTTGTCAGCACCCGGGGCAAGGCAAGTAATTTGCGCCCCCTAACCCGTGGATTTGCGCCCCCTAACCCGTGGATTTGCGCCCCCTAACCCGTGGATTTGCCCTAACCCCCAGATGTTGCGCCCGGTGCGGCCGGCCCCCCCTGCACCCCCCACGCTACGCCACTGGCTCCCGATGGCCAGCATTTTAAAAGCGGTCCGGGATAGCGGGAAAGCCCTGCTATCCCGGACCGCTTTTAAAATGCTGGCGGTGGGGAGCAAAGCCTTTCGGCCCCCGCCGGCCTTCCTGGACCTCTTCTGAAGGCCGGCGGGGGGTGAAAGGCTTTGCTCCCCACCACCAGCATTTAAAAGAGGTCCCCGGAGATTTCCCTATGGGCTTTCTTCTTGCGAAGCAAGCCCATAGGGAAATTCGTCTTGCGGAACGACTCAAAAACGAAAAACTCTTTCGTCTTGCAAGTTTTTCGTTTTGCGAGGCGTTCGTCTTGCGAGGCACCACTGTACCTGGAACTAGCAAAACCGACGGATATAATAAGGAGGAAATCCAAAACCATGGTTATGAAGCAATGGGAGTTCTTAAATGATTACCGTATTTTTCGCTCTATAAGACGCACCAGACCACAAGACGCACCTAGTTTTTGGAGGAGGAAAACAAGAAAAAAAACATTCTGAATCTCAGAAGTCAGAACAGCAAGAGGGATCGCTGCACAGTGAAAGCCGCAATCCCTCTTGCTGTTCTGGCTTCTGGGATAGCTGCGCAGCCTGCATTCGCTCCGTAAGACGCACACACATTTCCCCTTACTTTTCAGGAGGGGAAAAGTGAGTCTTATAGAGCAAAAAATATGGTATTTACAAAACCAGGGCTCGACTACAAAAACCTGCTTGTGTTTAGAATATTCTTGTGCGTAATATAAAAAATACAAAGTGAGACATGAAGGAAATCCAAAGGGAAAATATGAAGAACGAACGGATTATAAAAAACGCGTGAGGCAAACGGTGGAAGTCTTTTAAAAACAACAACACTTTTAAAGGTAGATAAGGACAAGATGAAATTATGCAATTGAATATAAATATAGATGGGAAACGGCTATGTCTAGTGAATGCTTATCTACTTTTTAAAATTTTCACCTATGATTCTTTTCTTTTACTTCTTTATTTTTTCTTTGTTATTTTTTAATTTTCCCCCGATATCTTTCCTTTCATTTCACTCCTTTATTATGAACAGCATTTTATAGAGGTATAAATAACTGTAAATATGAAAAGAGGCAAAGTATTCTCTAATTTTTTTCCCTTGGTTATATGTATTTTCTTTTTCCTTTGTATTTTCTTTGGTTGTAAATATGTATGTTTTCTAATTTGTACTTAATAATAATAATAATAATAAGGTCCTAAGGAAACGTCAAAACCATCCCTTGATCCAGCTGCTATTGCCTCTGGACCCTTCTATCGCTGGCGTGGCGCCCCCAAAACATTGCCCAGAAGTGACTCTTGATACAGAAACGAGAGCAGTAGGGAGATCTGTCCACAGGAGTCTCTGCTGACCCCTAGCTTGACCCTTGGGGCAGCCAAACTGGCTTGACTGGTTCCAAACAGGAGTGCTTAACCGCCTCTCGAACCAGGAGAAGGTAGCTGTTAGGTGTCCGTTTTGCGACAGTCCCACTTTGCGATTTATTTGAGCTGTTTCCTGAGGCCTAGCAACTTTGTGTGGTTTAAGTAATACGAATAGTAATGATTTTATCATTTAAACGCCACCCAGCGGACTGACCTAGTCACTCTGGGCGGATGCCAGCAAAATACTAAAAACATGATAAAACATCAAACGTTAAAAACTTCCCTAAGCAGGGCTGCCTTCGGGTGTCTTCTAAAAGTCAGATAGTTGTTTATTTCCTTGACATCTGCTGAGTGGGCGTTCCACAGGGAGGGCGCCACCACCGAGAAGGCCCTGTGCCTGGTTCCCTGTAACCTCACTTCTCGCAGGGGGGAACCGCCAGAAGGCCCTTGGAGCTGGACTTCAGTGTCCGGGCTGGACGATGGAGGTGGAGATGCTCCTTCAGGTGTACTGGGCCATTTAGGGCTTTCAAGGTCAGCACCAACACTTTGAATTGTGCTCGGAAACGTACTGGGAGCCAATGTAGGTCTTGCAAGACCGGTGTTATGTGGTCTTGGCGGCTGCTCCCAGTCCCCAGTCTAGCTGCCACATTCTGGATTAGTTGTAGTTTCTGAGTCACCTTCAAAGGTAGCCCCACATAGAGTGCATTGCAGTAGTCCAAGCGGGAGATAACTAGAGCATGCACCACTTTGGCAAGACAGTCTGTGGGCAGGCAGGGTCTCATCCTGCGTACCATACTGGGAGCCAGTGAAGGTCTTTTAGGACCGGTGCTATACATTCCAAGTGTGGATTAGTTGCCGTTTCCGAGTCGCCTTCAAAGTGAGCCCCACGTAGAGCGCATGGCAGTAGTCCAAGTGGGAGATAACCAGAGCATGGACCGCTCTGGCGAGACCATGCGCAGGCAGGGAGGGTCTCCGATGGAGCTGGTGGACACAGAATGGACATGCGCCTCCATGGATAGCTGTGAGTCCAAAATGACCCCCAGGCTGCGCACCTGGTCCTTCAGGAGCACAGTTACCCTGTTTGGGACCAGGGAATCCTGCAAGCCAAGCCTCTCATTGCTGCCCGCCTCTCTCTCCGGTTCCAGCCCGTCTCCATCGTCAGCTACAACCACCTTGGCAACAATGATGGGAAGAATCTTTCTGCCCCTGCCCAGTTTCGCTCCAAGGAGATCTCAAAGAGCAACGTTGTGGACGACATGGTACAGTCGAATCCCATCCTCTACGGGTCCGGCGAGCGCCCAGACCATTGTGTGAGTAGGGGCGGAGGGTGGTCAACATTTGCCCTGTGCCTTCCTGCACCAGGCTAGGGCAAGGCTTGGATGCTGCAAGGAAAATAGTAATAATAATAATAATTTATTATTTATACCCCGCCCATCTGGCTGAGTTTCCCCAGCCACTCTGGGCGGCTCCCAATCGAGTGTTAAAAACAATACAGCATTAAATATTTAAAAACTTCCCTAAACAGGGCTGCCTTCAGATGTCTTTTAAAGATAGGATAGCTGCTTATTTCCTTCACATCTGAAGGAAGGTAGGGCGGGTGCCACTACCGAGAAGGCCCTCTGCCTGGTTCCCTGTAACCTCACTTCTCGCAATGAGGGAACTGCCAGAAGGCCCTTGGTGCTGGATCTCTGCGTCCGGGCTGAACGATGGAGGTGGAGACGCTCCTTCGAGGATACTGGGCCGTTTAGAGCTTTAAAGGTCAGCACCAACACTTTGAATTGTGCTCAGAAACGTACTGGGAGCCAATGCAGATCTCTCAGGACCGGTGTTACGTGGTCCTGGCAGCCACTCCCAGTCACCAGTCTGGCAGCCGCATTCTGGATTAATTGCAGTTTCCGGGTCACCTTCAAAGGTAGCCTCATGTAGAGCGCATGGCAGTAGTCCAAGCGGGAGATAACCAGAGCATGCACCACTCTGGCCAGACAGTCCGCGGGCAGGTAGGGTCTCATCCTGCGTACCAGATGGAGCTGGTAGACAGTTGCCCTGGACACAGAACTAACTTTTGCCTCCATGGACAGCTGTGAGTCCAAAATGACTCCCAGGCTGCGCACCTGGTCCTTCAGGGGCACAGTCACCCCATTCAGAACCTGGATTGTTGTCCCTGTTTCCTGACCAGCGCCAATTCCCCTCCTCTCCCTGGACAGGTGGTGATCAAATATGTCCCCTACGTTGGCGACAGCAAGCGGGCTCTGGATGAATATACCTCTGAGATTGCAATGGGCGGCACGAGCACCATAGTCATTCACAACGTCTGCGAGGTGCGTGAGGAATGGCGCCGGGAGCGGATGAGGAAGTGGGGAGTGTTGTTCCCTACTCCAAGTCCCCATTTGGACGAAGAGAGCTAGAAAACGAGCGGCTAAGGTTCACAGGCTATGAAGGACTTGCTCTCAAATTTTCTTGACAGCTGCATGAACTACTGTATTTTTCGCTCTATAAGACGCACCAGACCACAAGACGCACCTAGTTTTTGGAGGAGGAAAACAAGAAAAAAAGTATTCTGAATCTCAGAAGCCAGAACAGCAAGAGGGATCCCTGCGCAGCGAAAGCAGCAATCCCTCTTGCTGTTCTGGCTTCTGGGATAGCTGCACAGCCTGCATTCGCTCCATAAGACACACACACATTTCCCCTTACTTTTTAGGAGGGAAAAAGTGAGTCTTATAGAGCAAAAAATACGGTATTATATCTAGGAAGCGGAAGGGGCAAACAAAATAGCAGGGAGGATTGGTATATATATAGAGGTGTGGGATATAGTATTGATGATAACATGTGTGGTTAAGGCAGCCTTTCTCAACCTGTGGGTGCCCAGATGTTGCTGGACTACAACTCCCATCCTCCCTGAGCTACGGCCTTGCTAGCTAGGGGTGATGGGAGTTGTAGTTCAACAACATCTGGGGACTCACAGGCTGAGAAAGGCTGCGTTAAGGCAAGGCGGGAAATACACAGGGTAAATGATTTGGAGGAGATGTGGGAGGTGTTTGTGGAATTTGTACTGTTAAAACAGAAAGGGGTCAAACCATTGCAAGAGGTGTTGAAATTTTGGGAGGTTGGATAGTTACAGTGGAATGGTATTTATTTATGATTATTACTTTGTCAAAATAGGGACCCGGGTGGCGCTGTGGGTTAAACCACAGAGCCTAGGGCTTGCTGATCAGAAGGTCGGCGGTTCGAATCCCTACCACAGGGTGAGCTCCCGTTGCTCGGTCCCTGCTCCTGCCAACCTAGCAGTTCGAAAGCACCTCAAAGTGCAAGTAGATAAATAGGCACCACTTCAGTGGGAAGGTAAACGGCATTTCCGTGCGCTGCTCTGGTTCGCCAGAAGTGGCTTAGTCCTGCTGGCCACATGACCTGGAAGCTGTACGCCGGCTCCCTCGGCCAATAAAGCGAGATGAGCGCCGCAACCCCAGAGTCGGCCACGACTGGACCTAATGGTCAGGGGTCCCTTTACCTTTACCTTACTTTGTCAAAGTAATAAAATATTGGGGGGAGGGGAGAGATAACGAGCGGCTATTTTCAAGCTGGGGAGACAGGTGCGAATTATCGCGTCCGAGGGGGACGGTTTGGAACAACATGGCAAATCTTTCCTGCTGCTCCCATCTCTGTAGGATTCCTTACTGGCCAGCCCTATAATCTTGGATTTGGTGATCCTGGCTGAACTCTGCGAACGGATCCGAGTGACCGTCGAGGGCGACTCGGAGCCTGAGCCGCTTCACAGCATCTTGTCTCTCCTGGGTTTCCTCTGCAAGGCTCCCCTCGTTCCCGAAGGAGCGCCGGTCGTCAACGCTTTCTTTCGCCAAAGGGCCGCCATTGAGAACCTGTTCAGGTAATCGCAGGAAACTGGGTGGTAGACGGCCTTGGTCCTCCACCTGAGGAGACCCACCGAACTGAGCAGGCGTAACTAACTTGGATCCGTTCATTGTCAGGGGGTTTGCTCTGAGAGCGACGCGGTTTGGTCTAGTGTATCAGGACGTGGCTTTAAGTAACCAAAGCAAGCTAGCTATCTTCCTATATACATATAAACGTAAGCGTGTCGTCACGCTACAGTCTCCGTAGCTGCCAATGGAAGTGTGTGCATTTGTGCACATAAACACACACACACACACACATATACTGTGGACCATGGTTTGTATTTGCCCCCTCCCAAAAACGTTTTGTTGTGTTTCAAAGCACACACACGCAATTTGCCATTTTGAGATACTTTTCCAGCTTTAAACATATTGTTACTGACCTCTCCTTTGAGTCCTCCACCATGAAGCCTTTTATATATATAATAAACTAATTTTTATTATTTTTAAAGCTTGGAAAACGAATATACAGGGCCACCCAGGCCTAAGAGTCCACATCACTGAGGCAGTGCTGACAGAATAGCCCATACTGAGCTTTTATAGATAGACCAGAGGCTTGGTTTCAGTTTCACAAAGGCCTCATAATTCCTTTCCCCTCCTTCCAAACACGTCTTCCAGGGGCTTAGCCCCCAAACCCGTTGGGTGTGTCTGAGGCTATTCCAGGTTATTCCAGGTGCAAACCAGCCCCAAATCTGGACCTTTAAAATAAATAAACCTCCCAAATATTATATCTATATGTCACCCATTTGATAGGGTTTCCCCAAGCCACTCTGAGCGGCTGCCGACAAAATAACTGAAAACACAACAGAACGTCAACCGTTAAAAAAACTTCCCTGAAAAGGTCTGCCCCTTTTGGCGATGCTCTGGTAACCATGGAAACCTCCCCTGTATCTTTTAACTCTCACCCCCCTCCAAAGGGATGAGTTGCACCAGTAACCATGGCAACCCTGGGCCTAGCAAAACCCTCATTGATTGGGGTCTCCATGGTAACCCTGTGGGGTGAGGTCTCTACAATTCTCCCTCCTTCTTTTGAGACAGACAGATGGAAAATAGGGTCTGATCCTGGCACTAGGGAGATGCTGCCAGTCAGGGTAAGGCAATACTGAACTGTATTGCTCACTGGTCTGCGGTGTCCAATTTGTTGTTGTTGAGTCGTTTAGTCGTGGCCGACTCTTTGTGACCCCCTGGACCAGAGCACACCAGGCACTCCTGTCTTCCACTGCCTCCCGCAGTTTGGTCAAACTCATGCTGGTAGCTTCGAGAACACTATCCAACCATCTTGTCCTCTGTCGTCCCCTTCTCCTTGCGCCCTCCATCTTTCCCAACATCAGGGTCTTTTCCAGGGACTCTTCTCTTCTCATGAGGTGGCCAAAGTCTTGGAGCCTCAGCTTCAGGATCTGTCCTTCCAGTGAGCACTCAGGGCTGATTTCCTTCAGAATGGAGAGGTTTGATCTTCTTGCAGTCCATGGGACTCTCAAGAGTCTCCTCCAGCACCAGAATTCAAAAGCATCCATTCTTCGGCGATCAGCCTTCTTGATGGTCCAGCTCTCACTTCCATACATCACTACTGGGGAAACCATAGCTTTAACTATACGGCCCTTTGTTGGCAAGGTGATGTCTCTGCTTTTTAAGATGCTGTCTAGGTTTGTCATTGCTTTTCTCCCAAGAAGCAGGTGTCTTTTAATTTCGTGGCTGCTGTCACCATCTGCAATGATCATGGAGCCCAAGAAAGTATAATCTCTCACTGCCTCCATTTCTTCCCCTTCTGTTTACCGGGAGGTGATGGGCCCAGTGGCCATGATCTTCGTTTCCCCCCCGTCCAATTTAAACAAGTGCTTCAGTCAGAACCAGGAGGACTGGAATCTTAGCTTATTTTAAACGCTTTGCGTGTAGATAGCTCCCTGGATAGCCACGGCTGCCAGTCCGTGCTGGCAGTAAGCTCAGCGTAAGCTCACTATAAAGGCAGCACCCTGTGTTCCCTATCCGAATCAACCATGAGAACTAGAAACTCACCTTGTTTTTAGGAATACAGTGGTACCTTGGTTCTCAAACGCCTTGGTGCTCAAACAACTTGGAAGCCAAACACTGCAAACCCGAAAGTTAAGTGTTCTGGTTTGCGAACTTTTTTTGGAAGCCGAACGTGCTCTGTTTTGAGTGTGACGCTTCCTATTTGAGTGCTACGGTGAGGTCTGTCTGTTTTTGCTATTTATTTTGCGTTTTTGTGGCTCTTTTTTGTTTTGGTTTTGGGACTGCGCAGAACTGTTCAGCTACCGATTGATTGTGTGACTGCAGTACATTGTATATTGCTTTCATTTTATGGACCAGTGGTCTCGTTAGATAGTAAAATTCATGTTAAATGGCAGTTTTAGGGGGCTGTTTTTAAAGGTCTGGAATGGATTAATCTGTTATTATTATTATTATTATTATTATTATTATTATTATTATTATTATTATTATACAGTGGTACCTCGGGTTAAGTACTTAATTTGTTCCAGAGGTCTGTTCTTAACCTGAAACTGTTCTTAACCTGAAGCACCACTTTAGCTAATGGGGCCTCCTGCTGCTGCCGTACCTCCGAAGCACGATTTCTGTTCTTATCCTGAAGCAAAGTTCTTAACCTGAAGCACTATTTCTGGGTTAGTGGAGTCTGTAACCTGAAGCGTATGTAACCTGAAGCGTATGTAACCCGAGGTACCACTATAGTAGTAATAATAATAATAATAATAATTTTATTTATATCCCGTCCTCCCCAGCCGAAGCCGGGCTCAGAGCGGCTAACAACAATAAAAGTAACACAGCATTCTAAAATCAATTCAAAATCAAATTAATGGCAACCATTGGGCTAGAGTTCTATGAGGATTTTGCATTGCTTTCTATGGGATAGCACACCTTGGTTTTGGAACGGGCTTCCGGAACGGATTAAGTTTGAGAACCTAGGTACCACTGTAAATGAGTTCGGGATTAGGGCCTTTCATTTATATCTCCTTGCACAGAAGATGCTTTGAGTGTGCAACTCGGGTTTTTCTCGCCCTACAGAGCCTGCGTGGGCCTCCCCCCACAGAACCACATGCAGCTGGAGCACAAGACCCGGAGGACGTGGCCCTGCGCCAAGCAGGCCCCCCCGATGCCTGAACCCCCAGCGACTCGGCCGCCCGCCCCCAAGAAGGCCGCCCCTCACCTGAACGGATTTGTGCGGTCGGCAGAGAGCAACGGGCACCAGCCTACCGCCAGCCACCTCCTTGGTTTGCAAAACTAGGCTGGCACACCGAATCGTGGCCAGGCCACACAGCGTGGTTAGTTTTTTTGTGGGGAGGGGGAGGGGGAATGATCCTTCTCTTTCCAACGAAAATTCAGAAGCTGCGGGTGTTTCGGGATGTCTGTTTTTTAGTTCGAAACAATAAACACTTAGCTAAGAGTCGTTCTGGTAGTTTTTGTGTGAAGGGTTTGATGGAATAATAATAATAATATTTGGGTAAAGGGGACCCCTGACCATTAGGTCCAGTCGTGACCGACTCTGGGGTTGCGGCGCTCATCTCGCTTTACTGGCCGAGGGAGCCGGCGTACAGCTTCTGGGTCATGTGGCCAGCAGGACTAAGCCGCTTCTGGTGAACCAGAGCAGCGCACGGAAACACCATTTACCATCCCGCCAGAGTGGCACCTATTTATCTACTTGCACTTTGACGTGCTTTCGAACTTCTAGGTTGGCAGGAGCAGGGACTGAGCAATGGGAGCTCAGCCCGTCACGAGGATTCAAACCGCCGACCTTCCAGTCGGCAAGTCCTAGGCTCTGTGGTTTAACCCACAGCGCCACCCTCTTTAATTCCCCAACACGCCCCTTGCCAAACTGGCTGTGTTTGAAACGAATAAAGGAGGATAGAAATTGCGCAGTTCGTGGGTCAGAGCCCCGCTTGGCATGTAGAAGGCTGCAGGGTCCGTCCCTGTGTGAGGCTGACGATGAGGAGCGTATGAGCACTTTGTTCGCATTCATGAGGACTGGAGCCTTAGGTTAGTTTTTAAGCAGAGGCCAATAGTTTAGTTTAGAGGGACGCGGGTGGCGCTGTGGGTTAAACCAGAGCCTAGGACTTGCCGATCAGAAGGTTGGCGGTTCAAATCCCTGTGACGACGGGCTGAGCTCCCGTTGCTCGGTCCCTGCTCCT
Source organism: Podarcis raffonei (assembly GCF_027172205.1). Taxonomy (NCBI): domain Eukaryota; kingdom Metazoa; phylum Chordata; class Lepidosauria; order Squamata; family Lacertidae; genus Podarcis; species Podarcis raffonei. The sequence goes on along the minus strand of NC_070619.1, from coordinate 8,077,835 downwards.
GCCAACCTAGCAGTTCGAAAGCACGTCAAAGTGCAAGTAGATCAATAGGTACCGCTCCAGCGGGAAGGTAAACGGCGTTTCCGTGCGCTGCTCTGGTTCGCCAGAAGCGCCTTCGTCATGCTGGCCACATGACCCGGAAGCTGTACGCCGGCTCCCTCGGCCAGTAAAGTGAGATGAGCGCCGCAACCCCAGAGTCTGCCATGACTGGACCTAATGGTCAGGGGTCCCTTTACCTTTATCTTAATAGTTTAGCGGCAGAGGCTGAAGTTCTGCAGCTCAGCAGTCAGAGCAGCTGCTTGGCTTGTAGAAGGTCTCTGGTTCCATCCCCAATGGCACCTTCAAGTAGGGGAACAGCTCCTGTCTGAGAGCTGCTGGCAGTCGGCGCAGGTGGACTGGGTGGAAGGCAGCTTCCGGAGTCTAAATCTGCATTTTACATGGGATGATGAGGACTAGTGTCTTGGTATGTCTTTACAGTAGGGGTCATAGCTGAGCGAAGCATCACGTGCCTTACCTACACAAGGCCCTAGCTTGCTGGCAGTCGCCGTGGAACTGCAGAGCTGGGACCCTGAGGGTCATCCAGTCCAACCCTCCGCAATGCAGGAATACGCAGCTGCCCTCACGAACAAGACTGAACTACCGTATTTTTAGAGAAGGAAAACCAGAAAACAAATATTCTGGTTACAAAGTGGATGTATGATTTTTGTGGCTCATGGTGTGGCCACAGACGTGATTTGATGGTGAATTTGGGGTGACCCAATGCAAAAATCCCGAGGATTCATGGGCTTTTAGCTCCCCCCTCCCAGGCAGCCTCCTTTATCGCTAGCGTCCCTTATCTCCCTCCCGATCGCTTGCCGATCAGCTGCTTCCTTTCAACACTCCCTTCCCTCTTGTTTGCCTTGGTGTCTTTTCCTTAGCTGGAGCAGTTTTTTGCTCCTCCTTTTCTTCTAATTTCTCTCCTCATTGCTTTAGTCTTCCTGTCTCCTCTCCTTGCAAGTTCGCTGTCTTTACCTCCCCCCTCCCAGGCAGCCTCCTTTATTGCTAGCATCCCTTATCTCTCTCCCCGATCGCTTGCCAATCAGCGGCTTTGTTTCAACTCCCACTTCCCTCTTTCAAAAAAAAAAGCATAATCTGCTTTTTGCCCCTGGGCAATTCATAGAATCCTAGAGTTGGAAAAGACCACAAGGGCCATCGAGTCCAACCCCCTGCCAAGCAGGAAACACCATCAGAGCACTCCTGACATATGGTTGTCAAGCCTCTGCTTAAAGACCTCCAAAGAAGGAGACTCCACCACACTCCTTGGCAGCAAATTCCACTGTCAAACAGCTCTTACTGTCAGGAAGTTCTTCCTAATGTTTAGGTGGAATCTTCTTTCCTGCAGTTTGGATCCATTGCTCCGTGTCTGCTTCTCTGGAGCAGCAGAAAACAACCTTTCTCCCTCCTCTATGTGACATCCTTTTATATATTTGAACATGGCTATCATATCACCCCTTAACCTCCTCTTCTCCAGGCTAAACATGCCCAGCTCCCTTAGCCGTTCCTCATAAGGCATCGTTTCCAGGCCTTTGACCATTTTGGTTGCCCTCCTCTGGACACGTTCCAGTTTGTCAGTGTCCTTCTTGAACTGTGGCGCCCAGAACTGGACACAGTACTCCAGGTGAGGTCTGACCAGAGCAGAATACAGTGGCACTATTACTTCCCTTGATCTAGATGCTATACTCCTATTGATGCAGTCCAGAATTGCATTGGCTTTTTTAGCTGCCGCGTCACACTGTTGGCTCATGTCAAGTTTGTGGTCAACCAAGACAAACCAGGGACCACGCATTCGCTCCATAAGACGCACAGACATTTCCCCTTACTTTTTAGGAGAAAAAGTGCGTCTTATGGAGCGAAAAATACGGTATACAGGTATATGCAAGTAGTCTCTCTTCCCATGTAGCAACCATTGCTAAGGCCACAGTGTGTTTGTGGCAGGTGGGAAAAAAGCTGCACCTGTTGAACTACCAGGCTACTACAAAGCTAAACTTAAAGGGGCGAGTAGCCCTCTCTTACCTGCTAGGACCAGGACTGCGGGCACTGTCTGCATGTGAGCACCCAGGGAAATTGGGTGTGGGGATTCTGGAGGGGTGCTGTTTGGGGGACGGGAATGCGGTGGGAACCCCCCAAAAATGTATCTAAATGAAACATCAATCCTGGATTTTGGGGGTGGTGGACTAGATGACCGCTGGTGTTCCCTTACCAACCCTGTAGACTCTTGCTTTGCGAAAAGAACACACACAATTCCCCTCCATTGTTTTTTCTTTAAAAAATCCAAGTTAACATTTATTGATGCAAGGTTTTCTATTATTTTTTCCCTCCTTGTTGGCGACTTTTTAAAAAAACTGCAGCGGCTTTCCAAAAAACGGTAAGTTCTATTTACAACGTCGAAAGAAACCACCCAGGTTTTGGGGGCGAGGCAAGGAATTTCTACCCCATCCCAAAGATTCCCCCCCCCCCCCGTTTTTGCAATAATATTTAATAATAAGGTAATGTCAACCCGGGCGAATCTTGCTCTCTCGTCCCTGTCCCCCCGTTCTGAATTTTTTTTACAAATTGCATGAGGTTCCGTAGCAAAACCAGTATGTTTTAAAAATATAAAGTTTAAACGGAAGGGGATAGCGGGTAATCTGGCAGGTTTTTCCCATTTTGCATATAGAATCGTTGATCTGGAATGGACCATGAAATCTCCTTTATCAAAAGTTTAGGAGCAATTTAGTGGCAGCGAACGTGCATTAAAAAATAGTAATAATGCCACTGGGAATTTATATAGGAGGGGAAAGGAACTATTTTTCCAGCCTCTTGAGTGACCTCATGCCAGTTCTGGGGCGGAGCCAAAGGCTAAATGTGGGCGGAGCAACCGTTTCTGTGGACACACCCCCTTTTCTTAAAGGCCCACAACCACCACTCCTCTAGTCCAGCATTCTTCAAAAAATTTTGGGGGGGGGGAGTGTCCCCAGATGCAGCTGGACCACAACTGCCATCATTCCTGGCCACGGACTGAGCCAACTGGCGCTGATGGGATTTGTAGTCCAATGACATCTTTGCAGAGTGGAGGAATCGAGGTTGACAATCACGGAAGTGGGTGGGTGTTTTAATAAATTGGGATGCAGAGAGGTAAATAAAAAACCCTGCAAAAGAGCGCCGCCCTGCTGGCCGCTACAGGAATTTCGCCAGCTTTAAAAAAATAATCCAAGATTCTGGTTTTTTGGGGGGGGGGTGAGAAGAGAGGAAAGGGGGAAAATGTGGGGATTCCCCCACACCAACAACGAATCGTCTTGCAAAACCAAAAACCACACACATTTAAAAGACGCAAGGCCTGCTCTGAACCAGTATTAAATTGGGGTTTGGCGTGGGTTTCTTGACCAGAGGCTACTCCCCCCCGGGGGCTGGAGGCAAAAGTGGGCAGGGCCACGGATGCGAATTGCGCCTCTGTACAGCAGGCCATATTTCGATATGCACGAAACCCTCTCATCTTCCATTGGGGAGGCGGTCCGAGTTCGAGGGTGCCGGGAGAAAACACCTGAGGGAGGTGCAAAAACAGGGTTCCCTCGAGCCTGCCCCCCCACAAGCGCTGCCCTTCTTCCGCCCCACTTACAAACCATGCCCCCAACTCAAGTCCCAAATACAGAATCCCAGCCCCTATGCCACCCCTCTCCCCAAAAGACAATCCATTTTGCAGCATTTTTTTGGGGGGGGTTGCCCAGCGCCACCCCCCAAGTACCCCGGGTGCTCCTGGTGTCTTCGAGGGGCTGTGAAGTCCGAAAAAGCCGGGAGGTGGGGCGAACAAGGCAGTCCAGCCTGCCCCATTGGAGATTTCGCGAGCGTCTGAGAGATCGGGGCAACACAAGTCGATGTATAAATGTGTTTGGATCAGCAGTTCCGAGTTGCGATAGGCAGCCGGGATGGGGAAGAGTTTATTAAATTATTCTTCTTTTAAAGGACCTCCCCGTCTTGTCTCTATGGCGGTAAGTCCAGGTCGTATCAAAGCGGGCGGATGCAGGGAAATGTCACTGGAGTGTTTGGGGACCAGTGGCGTCGGTCCGTAGCGAGAGACATTGGGGGGCAGTTGCCCCCCGGGGTCACAACTCGGACAGCTGCCCCTGTTTCCAGTATGAGATGGTATCGTCGGCGCTGGGAGTGGCCGGGCCGGTCCTGCCTGGCCACGGGGCGCCCCGACCCCCACGCGGACCCCGGGACCCGCGGGAACCTCGCCCCCGCCGCGGGCGTCGCTCCACGCAGGACCTTGCGCTCTCGCTCTGGAACGGGTTGAGGAATCCGGCGCCCATCTCGCCGTCGTTCCGCGGGGTGCCAGGAGGATTGTTCAAAGGTGGCAGGCTGCTGGGAGAAGCCTTGGGAACCAGGAATAAGAAAAGAGGGGTTAATTCTGTTCATCGTAAAATTGTAAAGGGACCCCTGACCGTTAGGTCCGGTCGTGGCCGACTCTGGGGTTGCAGCGCTCATCTCGCTCTACTGGCCGAGGGAGCCGGCGTACAGCTTCTGGGTCATGTGGCCAGCAGGACTAAGCCGCTTCTGGCGAACCAGAGCAGCGCACGGAAACGCCGTTTACCTTCCCGCCACAGTGGTACCTATTTATCTACTTGCACTCGCGTGCTTTCGAACTGCTAGGTTGGCAGGAGCAGGGACCGAACAACGGGAGCCCACTCCATCGCGGGGATTCAAACCACTGACCTTCTGATCAGCAAGCCCAAGAGCTATGCCCCTGCCCTTAAAAATAAAGCAAGTTTCTGGTCCCTAGGACTGATTTAAATAAAGAGATGCCCTAGGCGATGTTTTGCATGCAGAGCAGAATCGCCCTTGGAGTGCCCACCCCGAGACGATTCCCTGACAGTGCCCCCCCTCCAATTAAACAGACCCTAACCGCTTGGCCCTCCTGCCGTCCCCTCCCCCCAGGGCAACACCATGCAAAATCTCACCTTCGACATGGGTTCCATTTCGCCAGGACCTGCGGAGGAAACAGAGGCGGTTGGAATGAAACACTTGACCTTGTTCCAGACCCTGTTGGAAGGGGCTTGGGGGTTAATAATAATAATAACAATAAATTATTTATATCCCCAACCATCTGGCTGGGTTTCCCCAGCCACTCTAGGCAGCTCTCAACAGATTAAAAACATGATCAAACATTAAAAACTTCCCTCAACAGGGCTGCCCTCAGATGTCTTCTGAAAGTCAGATAGTTGTTTATTTCCTTGACATCTGATGGGAGGGCGTTCCACAGGGTGGGCGCCACCACCGAGAAGGCCCTCTGCCCGGTTCCCTGTAACCTCACTTCTCGCAGGGAGGGAACTGCCAGAAGGCCCTCGGAGCTGGACCTCAGCTGGGCTGGACGATGGGGGTGGAGACGCTCCTTCAGGTATACTGGGCCAAGGCCATTTAGGGCTTTCAAGGTCAGCACCAACACTTTGAATTGTGCTCGGAAACGTCCTGGGAGCCAATGTAGGTCTTTTTATGTGGTCCCGGCGGCCGCTCCCAGTCCCCAGTCTAGCTGCTGCATTCTGGATTAGTTATAGTTTCTGGGTCACCTTCAAAGGTGAGTGCATGGCAGTAGTCCAAGCGGGAGATAACCAGAGCATGGACCACTCTGGTGAGGCAGTCTGTGGGCAGGGAGGGTCTCATCCTGCGTACCAGACGGAGCTGGGAGACAGCTGCCCTGGACACAGAATCGACCTGCGCCTCCATGGACAGCTGTGAGTCCAAAATGACTTGTGACACCTCAAAGGAACCGTGAGAAGAGATTTGATGGAGAAGGCCAACGGGCCATCAGCACCAGATTCTCACAGTGGCCAAAGGTCTGCCCCATAGGCAAGACCCCCACCTCCATCTCTGCCTGTCCGGATGGAATTTTAACTGGAGAGATGGGAAACTATTCAGATTTTCTACTTATGGAGGAACCTACGGACTATGTTGAATCGGCAGAGCTTAACAGCTATAAGAGGAGACTCTACTGAGAACTGGTTGGTTTTTTGGGGGTGGATTTTTCTCTCTTTTTTTGTAAGCGGGATTACTAGAACAAACGCTACACCATGAAGAATCCGCGAGCAGCACAGGCGATTCTTAAACCAACCTAAGGATCCATTCATGTGTTGCGGCTCCATCGCGTTTATTCCGGGCATTGCGCCTTCGGGGCTCAGCCCCATGGAGAACTAAAAATGGGAAGGGGGAAGGCAGGGAGAGGGACAGGGTGTGTGGGGTGGGAGAAGTTGGGTGGGTGGGGGTGGAGAAAGAGTTAGTGGCAAGGGAGGGGAAGCTTGCGTCTCCCCCCCTTAAACATTTCTTTCTAAAATGTAGCTGCGAACCAGTCCGGGGTTGGTCTGGATGACCTTTGGGGTTCCCGTTTCGACCCCACATGTTCCTGCAAATCGGTCCAATCAAGAATACTCAAAAGCAATGGTTGGAATACATTGGAACACGTTGAGAACCAGTAACGAAAAGTCGGTTTTCATCTGCGTCTTGGTTTTCATAGCATCACAGAATTGAAGTGTTGGAAAGGACACAGAAACAGCGACTACAGTGGTACCTCAGGTTAAGTACTTAATTCGTTCCGGAGGTCCATTCTTAACCTGAAACTGTTCTTAACCTGAAGCACCACTTTAGCTAATGGGGCCTCCTGCTGCTGCCGCGCCGACGGAGCACGATTTCTGTTCTCATCCTGAAGCAAAGTTCTTAACCTGAGGTAATGTTTCTGGGTTAGCGGAGTCTGTAACCTGAAGCGTCTGCTGCGTGGCAGCAGCAGGAGGCCCCATTAGCTAAAGTGACTCCTTGCTCCTTGACCCTCGGACCCTCGACTTTGTGACTCCTTGCTCCTCGACCCTCAGACCCTTGACTTCATGACTCCTTGTTCCTTGACCCTCGGACCCTCGACTTTGTGACTCCTTGCTCCTCGACCCTCGGACCCTTGACTTTGTGACTCCTTGCTTCTTGACCCTTGGACCCCTGACTTCGTGACTCCTTGCTCCTTGATCCTCGGACCCTTGACTTCATGACTCCTTGTTCCTTGTTCCTTGACCCTCGAACCCTTGACTTTGTGACTCCTTGCTTCTTGACCCTTGGACCCTTGACTTCGTGACTCCTTGCTCTCGACCCTCGGACCCTTGACTTCGTGACTCCTTGCTTCTTGACCCTCGGACCCTTGACTTCGTGACTCCTTGCTTCTTGACCCTCGGACGCTTGACTTTGTGACTCCTTGCTTCTTGACCCTCGGACCCTTGACTTCGTGACTCCTTGCTTCTTGACCCTCGGACCCCTGACTTCGTGACTCCCTGCTTCTTGACCCTCGGACCTTTGACTTCGTGACTCCTTGCTCCTTGACCCTCGGACCCTTGACTTCGTGACTCCTTGCTCCTTGATCCTCGGACCCTTGACTTCATGACTCCTTGTTCCTTGTTCCTTGACCCTCGAACCCTTGACTTTGTGACTCCTTGCTTCTTGACCCTTGGACCCTTGACTTCGTGACTCCTTGCTCTCGACCCTCGGACCCTTGACTTCGTGACTCCTTGCTTCTTGACCCTCGGACCCTTGACTTCGTGACTCCTTGCTTCTTGACCCTCGGACCCTTGACTTCGTGACTCCTTGCTTCTTGACCCTCGGACCCTTGACTTTGTGACTCCTTGCTTCTTGACCCTCGGACCCTTGACTATGTGACTCCTTGCTTCTTGACCCTCGGACCTTTGACTTCGTGACTCCTTGCTCTCGACCCTCGGACCCTTGACTTTGTGACTCCTTGCTTCTTGACCCTCGGACCCTTGACTTCGTGACTCCTTGCTCCTTGACCCTCGGACCCTTGACTTTGTGACTCCTTGTTCCTTGACCCTCGGACCCTTGACTTTGTGACTCCTTGCTCCTTGACCCTCGGACCCTTGACTTTGTGACTCCTTGCTCCTTGACCCTCGGACCCTTGACTTTGTGACTCCTTGCTCCTTGACCCTCGGACCCTTGACTTCATGACTCCTTGCTCCTTGACCCTCGGACCCTTGACTTTGTGACTCCTTGCTCCTTGACCCTCGGACCCTTGACTTCATGACTCCTTGTTCCTTGACCCTCGGACCCTTGACTTTGTGACTCCTTGCTCCTTGACCCTCGGACCCTTGACTTCATGACTCCTTGTTCCTTGACCCTCGGACCCTTGACTTTGTGACTCCCTGCTCCTCGACCCTCGGACCCTTGACTTTGTGACTCCTTGCTTCTTGACCCTCGGACCCTTGACTTTGTGACTCCTTGCTTCTTGACCCTCGGACCCTTGACTTCGTGACTCCTTGCTTCTTGACCCTCGGACCCTTGACTTCACGACTCCTTGCTCCTTGACCCTCGGACCCTTGACTTCGTGACTCCTTGCTCCTTGACCCTCGGACCCCTGGATTCTGGACTCTCGTTCCTGCTCCCACCCCGCCATCTTGCCCCCAGTCCCGACGTCCTCAGCCGGGACTTTGTTCGCCCGTAGACCGGACCGTGACAAAGGGATTTCAGCACCCAGGTAGGTGTTCATATGTGAACAGCCTGGGCCCAAGCCATACTGAAGTTTTGTTTGATAGGTACTTACGCTGAGCCGACTTCCGGGGGGTCCAATGGGATTCATGAGGTACATGCTTTCGCTAGAGTTGGTGGAGTCTGGGGAGAGAAGGGAGGGAGATGAGACCCCGTTGGGCTCTTAAACTCGACTGCAAGTCTCAAAGGGTAAGGTAAAGGTAAAGGGACCCCTGACCATTAGGTCCAGTCGTGGCCGACTCTGGGGTTGCGGCGCTCATCTCGCTTTACTGGCCGAGGGAGCCGGCGTCCAGCTTCCGGGTCATGTGGCCAGCAGGACTAAGCCGCTTCTGGTGAACCAGAGCAGTGCACGGAAACGCCGTTTACCTTCCCGCCGGAGTGGTACCTATTTATCTACTTGCACTGGTGTGCTTTCGAACTGCTAGGTTGGCAGGAGCAGGGACCGAGCAACGGGAGCTCACCCCGTCATTGCGGGGATTCGCAACCCCAGAGTCGGCCCCGACTGGACCTAATGGTCAGGGGCTTCTTTACCTTTACCTTATATGATTTTAGCTTAGCTGATATCTAAGTGGAATTAGAAGGTCAAATTAACATTCTAAATTAAACTAAGAATATATCTGTCATAACATTAATGAATTTCAATAAAGAATTTTTTCACACCCTCCCCCCAAAAAAGGAACCCGAACATCCGACGGGGCTTCTGATTGGCTGCAGGAGTTTCCTGCAGCCTATCGGAAGCCGCGCCTCAGTTTCTGAACATTTTGGAAGTCGAACGGGCTTCCGGAACGAATTCCGTTCGACTTCCGAGGTACGACTGTACTGACAAGAAGTAAATTATTGTATTTTTTTGCTCTATAAGACTCACTTTTTCCCTCCTAAAAAGTAAGGGGGAATGTGTGTGCGTCTTATGGAGCGAATGCAGGCTGCGCAGCTATCCCAGAAGCCAGAACAGCAAGAGGGATTGCTTTGTCACTGGTTATCTCTATGGCACAATCTCCCAAACTTGTACTTGATACAATGTATGTGGAGAGATGATTTCCAGAGCCCATGGGTAAAAAATTTACAACTGAAAATTACGGCAATGGGAATCTCCCCATCCAAATTACCAGAGCAGGATATAGTTCCAGCTAAAAGAACAGTAACCTGTAAACTAGAGGAGATGGACTTGCAGCAGAAAATGGTCTTGGGCAATGGTACCTGCTCACCTCTAAACCTTGGTTTATTACCCCTCTTAAGGCTCCCAAACTATTTGAATTCCTTAACTTCTTCGGCTCATAGATATGCCTTTGTAAAGGCAAGATTCAACACCTTCCCATCGAATGTGCTGAGAAATAGATTCTCCAATGGACAGATATCGCTCTTATGTGATTGTAATTGTGGGGCACCGGAATCGTTGCATCACATAATTCTTGATTGTGCTTTTCACTCATCGGCCAGGAGCAAGTTTCTTGCTCAATATCTAAAGGGAATTGCCGATGATACGAATGAAGCCAAACTGAGATATCTATTAAATGATGATGACCCCCTAAGATCACTCATGGTTGCCAGATTCTTGATCAGCGTTCTATCCCTAAAGAAGAGAAACAGACTCCTGTGTGGCTCGGATAATCCCTCTAAACTATGATCTATGTTTTAGGATGTAATTAGGTGATTTCACCATTGATGTCTTCTACTAATTTATGAGTAGAGGGCGATGTTTATGTTACAAATTTATTGTAATGTATGATGTTGGTCTTTTGTTTTTGTTTTGCTTTGGTTCTTGTCTGTTTTTTGTAAGTTTTGGCGGTTTTAAATTTGGAGGTTTAAGTACATTATGTTGGTATGGGAAACTGTCGTGTGATGGGCCAATGGCCGTAATAAAGATCAGTACAATAATACAAGAGGGATTGCTGCTTTCACTGCGCAGCGATCCCTCTTGCTGTTCTGGCTTCTGAGATTCAGAATGTTTTTTTTCTTGTTTTCCTCCTCCAAAAACTAGGTGCGTCTTGTGGTCTGGTGCGTCTTATAGACCGAAAAATACGGTAACCGAGAACCAATCACTTTCCTTCTGGACTGTGTAAAAAGAACTCACCTCCAGGGCTGGGCAGGAGGGGGGTGCCAGGGGGGCCCTGTGGGGAAGCAGAGAGAGACAGGACCGTGGCGTTCGGCTGGGTCTAGAAGATAAACAGAAACCCAGAAGTGTTTTCATGAGATCTCTCCACCGGTCGGTGTCCCCACACAGACTCGTGCTGCACCGAAACCCAAACACCCCTTGCACGGGGGGTCTCAGCGCCCCCAGATTCTCACGCCACCCCACGTGAAACTCACCCCATAGCTGCCTGGAGACGAGGAGGAATACGGGATCTGAAAGAAACCAGACAGAGAGGGATGTACAGTGGTACCTCAGGTTCAGTACTTAATTCGTTCTGGAAGTCCGTTCTTAACCTGAAACTGTTCTTAACCTGAAGAACCACTTTAGCTAATGGAGCCTCCTGCTGCTGCTGCTGCGCCACCGGAGCACGATTTCTGTTCTCATCCTGAAGCAAAGTTCTTAACCTGAGGTACTATCTCTGGGTTAGCGGAATCTGTAACCTGAAGTGTATGTAACCTGAAGCGTATGTAACCCGAGGTACCACTGTAATAGGAGTTCAGGCACTGAACCATCGCTAATCCTGCCCTCTGGTGCAACAAAAAATAAGATTGCTCCTGCCTGGTGTTTTTACATGATTAGAATGTGTGTTTTTATTTAAAATGCATCTCTGGGTTATTTGTGTGCCATAGGAATTCATTCATTATTTTTTTTTCTTTTCAAAATATAATCCGGCCCCCCCCAAGGCCTGAGGGGCAGTGGACCGGCCCCCTGCTGAAAAAGTTTTCTGACCTGATTCTAGACGCTAGACTTCTGTGAATGCAGCCTAGAATAGCATTCACTTTTTTTGCTGCTGCATCACACTTCGGGCTCATGTTAAGTTAAGACCCCTTACATCCTTTTCACATATACTGCTAGCAAGCCAGGTGTCCCCTGCCCTATATTTGTGCATCTGGCTAGGGTACAGTTTTCGTGCAAACACCCATATACATGTCCGTGGAGAAAGCACGCATGAGGGCTCAGTTTAACATATAAACAAGCCTTTCTCTGTAAGGAGAAATCACATTGGTGAGGTCTTAGGAAGTGGGGTTCAAGTAGAGTGGACGAATCCTGCAGTTCAGAATTTTATGGCAGGGGTGGGTTTTTAATTTTTTTTTTTAAGTTACCGAGTTTGCATTCATATTTGGCCAGGGGCTTCGCACTCCAGGACCTCTGCAAAAAAGAAGAGAGAGAAAATATATACATTGATATATTCTATTGATCATTTTAGCCATTTTTCGGAAGCACCTTGGACTTTTGATTGTTTCTGGGCTTGTTCAGAGCATTCGACGCTGCATTTAGGCTGCATTGCAATGTTCTATTGTCGTCTGCGAGCCGCTTTGAATAGAATAAAGGTAAAGTGACCCCTGACCATTAGGTCCAGTCGTGGCCGACTCTGGGGTTGCGGTGCTCATCTCACTTTACTGGCCGAGGGAGCTGGCGTACAGTTTCCGGGTCATGTGGCCAGCATGACTAAGCCGCTTCTGGCGAACCAGAGCAGCGCACGGAAACGCCGTTTACCTTCCCGCCGGAGCGGTACCTATTTGTCTACTTGCACTTTGACGTGCTTTCGAACTGCTAGGTTGGCAGGAGCAGGGACCAAGCAACGGGAGCTCACCCCGTCATTGTGGGGATTCGAACCGCCGACCTTCTGATCGGCAAGTCCTAGGCTCTGTGGTTTAACCCACAGAGCCACCCATGTCCCATATAATAAAAATAAAAACAACCCAACAGCCCCCTCCCCACAAAAAACCCCCACATTTTAAAAGGGCATAGGATGTCAACCAGACCAACTAAAAGCCTGGTTAGAAAGGAAAGAGGTGGTCCTTGAGGTATTGCGGTCCTGAGTCATTTAAGGCTTTATAGGTCAGAACCAGCACTTTGAATTGGGCCCGGAAACTAATTGGTAGCCAGTGCAGTCGGACCGGGATCAGTGCAATGTGCTCAAACCGTCCTGCCACCCGGTGAGTGAGCCGGCCGCTGAATTCTGCACCGGCTGAAGATTCTGAACAGTCTTCAGAGGCAGCCCTACGTAGAACGCATTGCAGTAATCTAACCTTGAGGTTACCAGAGCATAGACAGTAGTTAGGCTATCCCTGTTCAGATAGGGGCGTAGCTGGGCCACCAGCCGAAGCCGATGAAAGGCACTCCAGGCCACTGAGGCCACCTGAGCCGCGAGCGACTGTTGCAATGCCAGCCTGAACATTTACCGTATTTTTCGCTCTATAAGACGCACCAGACCACAAGACGCACCTAGTTTTGGGAGGAGGAAAACAAGAAAAAAAACATTCTGAATCTCAGAAGCCAGAACAGCAAGAGGAATCGCTGCGCAGTGAAAGCAGCAATCCCTCTTGCTGTTCTGGCTCCTGGGATAGCTGCGCAGCCTGCATTCGCTCCGTAAGACGCACACACATTTCCCCTTACTTTTTAGGAGGGGAAAAGTGAGTCTTATAGAGCAAAAAATACGGTATTTATTATACAGTCTTGGAACTCGGGACGTTTTGGTTCTCGAACGCCGCAAACCCGGAAGTGAGTGTTTCCGGTTTGCAAACATTATTTGGAACCCGAACGTCCGCCGGGGCTTCCGATTGGCTGCAGGAGCTTCCAGTTTCCTGCTGTCTACCCCCTCCCCAAAAAGCAAAGCAACCCGAAGGTTCCTCACGTGTTCATCGCCGGCATGCCAGGACCTGCAAAGGATCCCTGTGGGGGTCTCATCACAGCACCGTAACTCTGGAGGGTAAGAAAAGAGGTGTGTTCCCAAGACAAGGTGAAGGGCTTTCGGGAAATGATATATAATGAATGGAAAAGGGTGTTTATATTGGCAATCTCCACCCCCCCAATACCCGAAGCCTTTTTACTAGGAATAATTTGGACAGAGGTTCTGGGACAGCTGAGTTTATTTATGTACGGGACAACAGCAGCCAGAACTTTTTACGCACAGAAGCGGAAAGGTTACCAACGGAGGAGGAGCGGCTTACGAAACTGATGGGACTATGCTGAAATTGACTGCAAAACTAAGAGGACATAAAGGTAAAGGGACCCCTGACCATTAGGTCCAGTTGTGGCCGACTCTGGGGTTGCAGCGCTCATCTCGCTTTACTGGCCGAGGGAGCCGGCGTACAGTTTCCGGGTCATGTGGCCGGCATGACTAAGCCGCTTCTGGCGAACCAGAGCAGCGCACAGAAATGCCGTTTACCTTCCCGCCGGAGCGGTACCTATTTATCTACTTGCACTTTGACGTGCTTTCAAACTGTTAGGTTGGCAGGAGCAGGGACCGAGCAACGGGCGCTCACCCCATCATTGCGGGGATTCGAACCGCCGACCTTCTGATCGGCAAGTCCTAGGCTCTGTGGTTTAACCCACAGTGCCACATGTGTCCCTTAAAATCTTGCGCCCAAGGTGGGGCATAATGAGTGTTTAAGGAAGAAAGAAGATCTATCGAAATATCACTACTTTCTGAGGTCGCACGCAGGAATCTGAGACTGCGCCGGCATGCGGCCAACCTTTCCTCCACCCTTTTCACGCCTCTCCTGGTTCTGGGAGACCAGAAGGGAGGGTGGCTGGTTGCAGCAGGAGGACAAAACACTTCTGACTGCTTCTCCTAGTCTGATCCCTCTTCTCCCTCTGACCGCTCATCGTTGTTCCATCCTTCCACCCTGGGCTCTGAGCCTTCTTCCCCTGGGGGTTCCCTAGCCGGTTGCCTCTTCTGCATCTAACCAGTCCATGACAACTGCCTAAATCATGGGTAGGCAAACTAAGGCCCAGGGGCCGGATCCGGCCCAATCGCCTTCCAAATCCAGCCTGCGGACGGTCCAGGAATCAGTGTGCTTTTAGAATGTGTCCTTTGATTTAAAATGCATCTCTGGGTTACTTGTGGGGCATAGGAATTTGTTCGTTTGCCCCCTCAAAATATAATCTGGCCCTCAACAAGGTCTGAGGGACGGTGGACCAGCCCCCTGCTGGAAAAGTTTGCTGACCCCTGGCCTAAATCTCCTCCTCTCCTGGGTCTTTCCTCAAGCAATCGGAGACTATGCCTGCAGAAAGCCAACCTCCCCTATGCCCTTTTCATGCCTCTCCTGGTCATAGCTGTCAACCATCCCTTATTTGGCGGGAAACTCCCTTATCCCAGCGCCATTTCCCGCTGCTGTCCCTTATTGATGATGTCCCTTAAATTTCCCGGGTTTCATGCTTGCCCGGCTCGGGAGGGAAGCAGCGGCTAGGGGTCCTCTGCCGCGAGAGAGAGCGCGTGCATGAGCTGCCGCGTCTCCGTCTCTCCCTTTTCCTCCTCAGGGGAGCGTCGTGAGGAGACGGGTGGCGGCGGGCGGGCAGTCCCTCTCTTGCGAGACTTCCACCGCGCTGCCAGGGGAAGCCGCAGGCGGCAGCGGAGGCTGAGGAGGCGGCCTGAGGGAGGAGGAAGAGGAGGGGATGGACGCAGAATGGCGGCGCTTCAGCGGCCGCCGCGGCACCGCAACCGTCTCATGCAGGGCTCACAGGCGGCATGGGCGAGAGTCTCTCTCCCTCCCTCCCTCCCTCTCGGACACGGAAGGGCCGATGGAACTCCTCGCGCCAGGACGACGGCAGCCCCGACGTGCTGCTTAGCATCCCCTCCAACCAGTGCAGCATCTTATGTAGTGATTCCCCCCTCTATATCCCTTTCATAACTCTATTTTTATAAATCATTTGTCCACCCGTAGTTCAAGTTTTTACTACAAGTTTTCTGTCCATCCTACCAATGTATGTAACTCTTGACAATAGCTTTTCGACTAAATGATAAACTTTCCCCATTCTTTATTAAAGAGGTCCTCTTCCTGGTTTCTAATTCTGCCTGTAAGCTTTGCCATCTGGACGTCGTTCATCAGTTTTGTCTGCCACTCTTCTTTGGTCGGAGTTGTAGACCCTTAGGATCAACTAGTCCAACCCCCTGCAAAACACAGTCAGTGGCAGCAAAAGCAGCATGGCTCCAGGAGTGGCGGATTTCTGTATAAGCTAAGCCCAAATCCCTTATTTTGACTGCTGATCCCTTATTTTTGAGGCAGCTGGTCCCTTATTTTCAAATCTGTAAGTTGACAGCTATGATCCTGGTTCTGGGAGAACCAGAAGGGAGGGCAGCTGGTTGCAGCAGAAGAAGACACCCGGGACTCTTCATCTCTGTTCTCTTGGCCACCCTCCTCTGCTGCTTCAGCCTCCAGTTCTGAACTGCTCTCTGGCACAGACTCTCCCCGCTCACTAAGCCCTGTTGCCTCTCCAGCTTCTGACACCTGCTCCTCCCAGTCTTCTCCCTCTAACCACTCGTCGTTGTCCCACCAGCAATCCCTGGGCTCTGAGCCTTCTTCCCTTGGGGATCACCCAGCTGGTTCCTAGCACCCAACCAGTCAGCAACACCTTCAAAGAGACCCAGGAACCTCAATGCGAATTCTGGGCATTTGGTGACCCCGGGCGTCAGTTTGGGGTTGCTCACCTGTGGGGCCATCCCTGTCAGGCCACGTGGGGGGCTCATGCGCTGCACTGGACCCACGGAGGGGTGCCCTAGTGAGGAGGAGAGAAGAGAAGGAACAAGAAGACACTTAAGGCAGCGACACAGAACCTGCTTGCTAACCTCATGAGATCCGTAAGCTTAGGTCTGGTTTTTTTGGTATTTGTTTTCTATTATTATTATTATTTTATTTTGACAATGTAATTATCATAGATAAAGAAGAATAAAAAAGTTCACCCCACACCCCTGAGACCAATCCATTGTAACTATCCGACCTCCCAAAATTCCAACACCTCTTGTGATGGTTTGTCCCCTTTCCATTTTAAGAGTACAGTGGACGCTCGAGTTGCGAACGTGATCCGTGTGGGAAGCAAGTCCGCAACCCGCAGCGCCGCGTCTGCGCAGGTTTCGATTCAGCACTTCTGTGCATGTGCAAAGCGTGATTTAGTGCTTCTGTGCATGCGCAAGCGCCAAAACCTGGAAGTAACCTGTTCCAGAACTTCTGGATTTGGCGCGGTGCACAACCTGAAATCGCGCAACCCGAAGCGTCTGTAACCCGAGGTAAAGGGACCCCTGACCATTAGGTCCAGTTGTGGCCGACTCTGGGGTTGCGGCGCTCATCTCGTTTTACTGGCCGAGGAAGCTGGCATACAGCTTCCAGGTCATGTGGCCAGCAGGACTAAGCCGCTTCTGGCGAACCAGAGCAGCGTACGGAAACGCCGTTTACCTTCCCACCGGAGCGGTACCTACTTATCTACTTGCACTTTGACGTGCTTTGGAACTGCTAGGTTGGCAGGAGCAGGGACCGAGCAATGGGAGCTCACCCCGTCATTGTGGGGATTCGAACCGCCGACCTTCTGATCAGCAAGTCCTAGGCTCTGTGGTTTAACCCACAGCGCCACCTGCGTTCCATAACCCAAGGTATGACTGTACAAATTCTACAAAAGCTTCCACATCTCCTCGGCCAGTAAAGCGAGATGAGCGCCGCAACCCCAGAGTTGGTCACGACTGGACCTAATGGTCAGGGGTCCCTTTACCTTTAATAAATATTGGGTCTGTTTTTGAAGTGAGGGCCCGAATTTTGCTTGGCATACAGAAAGCAAACGTCTTCTGCAGAGGATCTTTTGTGCAAACCCCTGGAATGCCGCCACCCCCCCCCAGGAAGTTGGGGACAGGGGGAGGCCAACTGCGCTGAGCCTGACTTGGGGACAAAAACCAGCTTCTTCCACAGCCCCCCACCCATTTGCCAGGCGAACTTCGTCGCCCCCGACCCCACAACTCACCTTGCACCCATGACCCAGGGTCCATCGCGCTGGACATGGGAGGCTGGGGTCCAGGCACGCCCCCCGGTGGCTATTGGAGGAAACGCAAGAGCAATGAATCTGAGCACATAAACCTGTCTTCAACTTTGGAACTCCCTGCCACTTGATCCCAGGCCGTTGCTGTTTTTCTTTTGGCGTCTGCTACACACATCTTTGTTTAGGCAACGCCACGTACAAGGTCGACATGGGTCTTAATTAATCTTGGTTTTGTTTGGGTTTTTTTTTAAAAAAAAATGTTTTATATGTTTTTAATTTTTTCCACATTTTATTTAATTTTGCACACACAAAAATCGACCAGGGAAATAGAAAAATAGAAATTGTCCAGGGAAATTGTCCATCACAGCAAGTAAGAGCCTAACCATATAGCTTTCCGCTTGATGTGCTTTTTTTATTAATTTTTTCTGTTTTACATTGACGTTCATTTAAACAACCTTAAAATATCAACAACTTCCCTTCTCTTCCCATGGTTCGTTTTACACAAATCCCTGCATATTTTGCTCAAAGTAAACCATTCGGTGATCCATGGTTACAGCCATCAAAACTTATTTACACTGTTGAATTTATCTTAGTGCGGCCAACGTTTTCAAACGTGCAGAGTTTTCACCCACATATTCAATAAACATTTTCCAATCTTCTGGTTTTTAAAAAATGTTTTAAATACTTGTTTTTAACCGTGTGCTGTTGGTTTTTGTTTTGCTTTTGATCTGACAATTTCATTGCATTTTTCCTTTCGTAAACCTCTTTAAGGTTGTTAAAGGTAAAGGGACCCCTGACCATTAGGTCCAGTCGTGGCCGACTCTGGGGTTGCGGGGCTCATCTCGCTTTACTGGCCAAGGGAGCCGGCGTACAGCTTCCGGGTCGTGTGGCCAGCATGACTAAGCCGCTTCTGGCGAACCAGAGCAGTGCACAGAAACACTGTTTACCTTCCCGCCAGTGTGGTACCTAATTATCTATTTGCACTTTGACGTGCTTTCGAACTGCTAGGTTGGCAGGAGCAGGGACAGAGCAACAGGAGCTCACCCCGTTGCGAGGATTCGAACCGCCGACCTTCTGATTGGCAAGTCCTAGGCTCTGTGGTTTAACCCACAGCGCCACCCGCGTCCCTAAGGTTGTTGGGTTTCCCCAAATACACACACACACACACACACACACACAAGTGGTATATATATTTTACAAACTAGATCGATTGGGGTGGGTTAAGAATCACCTTACCTATCCCCCACATTGGGATACCTGCACACGCTACAGAGATCTATTTTTATTGATGTCGTTTCATAAAATTTATATATCACCCGGTTGTTAAAACAAGAAGGACACCCCCAAAGCAGTTTACCCCCCCAAAAAAACAGAGACAATAAAATTCTCAACAGGAAACATAAACCGCGATAAAGTAAAACTTTCGAAAAGTTAAAACGAAAACAGATTAAGCTAGCCTGGGTGAGATCCGAAAATCCGGATGGGACAGCAACACCCAGATGTTCAACATACATGCAGGGCAAATGATATATACATAAAGAAAATAAAAGGCGGGGGAGATGGAAGAAGATATATCTGAAAGACAAGCGGGGATAATGTGAAAATTAAAAAATGAGGAGTTGTCAGGTCTAGGAAATGAAATATTCCATTTGTCCAGAGGTGGGAAGCGACCAGGCAAATTGTTGGGGTGTTGTTTTGGGAAAGGAGGGTGGTGGTTTCCCAAAGCTGGTCCTACTCAGAGTAGACACATTGAAAGAGAAGTTCAGGGAAGTTTTAAATATTTTAATATTTAATGCTGTACTATACATTTCTATCTCACTTTGTTTTCCTCCAAGAAACTGGCCCCCTTCACTGAATTCCAACAACAGTCTTGCGAGGTAGGCTAAGCTGAGAGACAATGACTGGTCTCCAAGTCAGCTTCCTGGACGAATTGGGTGTGTGTGTTTTGAACCCTGGTCTCTCCTGGACCCTAAGCCGGCACTCTAACCACTAAACCGCACTGCCTCTCTGCTGAAGACAACCCCGGGGTTGCCGTGTTAAAAGAAATCCACAGCGCCTTTGACCAGGGAGATCGTTTCCGCCACTACCTGAAGGAAAGGTTTTGCAGATGGCCGAAGAATGGATGCTTTTGAATTCTGGTGCTGGAGGAGACTCTTGAGAGTCCCATGGACTGCAAGAAGATCAAACTTCTCCATTCTGAAGGAAATCAGCCCTGAGTGCTCACTGGAAGGACAGATCCTGAAGCTGAGGCTCCAAGACTTTGGCCACCTCATGAGAAGAGAAGACTCCCTGGAAAAGACCCTGATTCTGGGAAAGATGGAGGGCGCAAGGAGAAGGGGACGACAGAGGACGAGATGGTGGGACAGTGTTCTGGAAGCTACCAGCATGAGTTTGACCAAACTGTGGGAGGCAGTGGAAGACAGGAGTGCCTGGCGTGCTCTGGTCCAGGGGGTCATGAAGAGGCGGACACGACTAAACAACTAAACAACAACAACCCTACGGACTGGGTGGGTGCCCTTTGGTGGGTGGTCTCACCTGGCTTGGCATCCGCAGCGAAGGCCGCAGTCCGGCCGGGAAGCGTGGAGACATGAACGGCTGCGGGAGACACACAGAGAGTCAAAGAGCAAGTCGGCCGTAAATCACACTGGAGTTAGCTATCCCTTAGCCAAAAACGCGATCTGCACAGACTTGGCCGATTGCCAGGCCTAATGAGCAAAGCAGCTATTCTTCCGTGGGAATCAAGTTGCCAAAATCGAAGCTTCCCACCTCCCCGCAGCAGTCTTGAGTCCCCTCCTCTCCAGGGTTTTTGCCAAGCGATAGGAGACTGTGCCTGAGGACAGCCAACCTCTCCCCCGCCCTTTTCATGCCTCTCCTGGTTCTTGGGAGATAAGAGGAGGGGAGTTTGTCACAGCAAGTGCGGGAGACAGCTGTGACTTTTGGCCAGCCAGGCTCCTCTCTGCCACTCCCTCTCCTTCTATACAGTGGTCCCTTGGTTTCCAAACAGCCTAGTTCTCGAAAAACTTGGAACCCGAACATTGCAAACCCGGAAGTAAGAGTTCCAGTTTGCGAACCTTTTTTCGGAAGCTGAACATGCTCCGTTTTGAGTGCATCGCTTCCGCTTTGAGTGCTACGCTGAGGTCTATATATGGCTGCTATTTATTTTGCGGTTTTGTTTTTGTGACTGTGCAGAACCCAGCTTGGCTACTGATCTTTCAGGTCTTTGAGGTCCGGTGTTATATGGTCCCAGCGGCCACCCCCAGTCCCCAGTCTAGATGCTGCATTCTGGATTAGTTGTAGTTTCCGGGTCACCTTCAAAGGCAGCCCCACGTAGAGCACATTGCAGTAGTCCAAGGGAGAGATAACTAGAGCATGCACCACTCTGGCGAGACTGTGGGCAGGGAGGGTCTCATCCTGCGTACCAGGTCGAGCTGATAGACAGCTGCCCTGGACATAGAATTGACCTGCGCCTCCATGGACAGCTGTGAGTCCAGAATGACTCCCAGGCTGCGCACCTGGTCCTTCAGTGGCACAGTTACCCTGTTCAGGACCAGGGAGTCCCCCACACCTGACTGCCTCCTGTCCCCCCAAAAGAGTCCTTCTGTCTTGTCAGGATTCAACCTCAATCTGTTAGCCGCCATCCATCCTCCAACCGCCTCCAGACACTCACACAGGACCTTCACCGCCTTCACTGGTTCTGATTTGAAAGAGAGGTAGAGCTGGGTATCATCCGCATATTGATGAACACCCAGCTCCAACCCCCTGATGATCTCTCCCAGCGGCTGCATGTAGATGTTGAAAAGCACAGGGGAGAGGACAGAACCCTGAGGCACCCCACAAGTGAGAGCCAAGCAGTCCCTGGCAAGAGTGTGGGGCAGAAGCACAGCTTTAAAAAATTGCAAGCAGACATTTGCAAGCCCCAGTGGCGGGCTGGGGGCTCTCAAATTTCAGAGGCCCCTACCCTAAAACCATCTCTGATGCCTCTATCTTTCAGGAGGAAATTCCTGTGATGCAGGAGGTTGGACAATTCTGCAATTCCTACCTGCCCACAGACTGTCTCGCCAGAGTGCTGCATGCTCTAGTTATCTCCCGCTTGGACTACTGCAATGCGCTCTACGTGGGGCTCCCTTTGAAGGTGACCCGGAAACTGCAACTAGTCCAGAATGCGGCAGCTAGACTGGTGACTGGGAGTGGCTGCCGGGATCACATAACACCGGTCCTGAGAGATCTGCATTGGCTCCCAGTACGTTTCCGAGCACAATTCAAAGTGTTGGCGCTGACCTTGAAAGCCCTAAACGGCCCAGTATCCCTGAAGGAGCGTCTCCACCTCCATCGTTCAGCCCGGACACTGAGATCCAGCGCCGAGGGCCTTCTGGCAGTTCCCTCATTGCGAGAAGTGAGGTTACAGGGAACCAGACAGAGGGCCTTCTCGGTAGTGGCGCCCACCCTGTGGAACGCCCTTCCTTCAGATGTGAAAGAAATAAGCAGCTATCCTATCTTTAAAAGACATCTGAAGGCAGCCCTGTTCAGGGAAGTTTTTAATATTTAATGCTGTATTGTTTTTAACACTTGATTGGGAGCCACCCAGAGTGGCTGGGGAAACTCAGCCAGATGGGCGGGGTATAAATAATGAATGATTATTATTATTATTATTCCATGGGTCAACCCCCAGTGTTACCAAAAAGGGGGGGATAGGATTTGCAAGCGACGTCGAATCGTCGAGTGGGAAGGGGACACCCCGAAGGTCATCCAGTCCAGCCCCCTACAATGGTGGAATCTTTATAGAGTGAGAATGCAGAAACGTCGCAGCAGAATGGCTCTGTGGTCTCACCTGACTTTGCAGCCCCATCATCGCGGCAGTGGGGTGGTGTGGTGAGCCCTGGGGGGGCGGCTGGGAGCCTGGAGGTCCCTTGTGGGGCACGGAGGGAAACAGAAACAGAGTTATGGGGGAAAGGACCACTAGGCCATGGCTCCAGCCTCCCATTCTCACCCCCAAAAAATGCCATTTTCCCAACTGATGAGCAAAAACGGAAGGTGCCCCCCCACTTGGGGAGAAGGTTGGGGTACAGTGATCAGAAAGTTCAGAAGGGATCATTCGGGAAGGAACTGAAAATAAAAGCTGCCGGCGTCGTAATACCGTTAGATAAATTGATGCTGCGGCTGGAATTGGGAGTGTTCTGGTCGCCTTAGCTAAAAAAGGATATTGTAGGGTTGGAAAACGTTCGGAAAAAGGGTGTTCTGAGTGATAAAACCAAGAGATGGAGGTCTATTATGAGGGAAGGTTGCAGGGTTTGGGACCAGGGGTAGGCAAAGTAAGGCCCGGGGGCCGGATCCAGCCCAATAGCCTTCTCAATCCGGCCCGCGGACGGTCCGGGAATCAGCGTGTTTTTACATGAGTAGAATGTGTCCTTTGATTTAAAATGCATCTCTGGGTTATTTGTGGGGCATAGGAATTCGTTCATTCCCCCCTCCCAATATAGTCCGGCCCCCCACAAGGTCTGAGGGACAGTGGACCGGCTCCCTGCTGAAAAAGTTTGCTGACCCCTGGTTTGGGACTTTTTTAAGTTTGTAAAACAATGCATGCCACAGGGAAATGGAAGTATTTTTCCCCTCCCTCTCTCAGACTGCCAGAGCTGACCATGAGGATCCAGGACGGGGGGAAAGACAGGACTTCTTCCAGCAGCGCAGAGCCTGTGGAACTCCCTGCCACAAGAGACAAGGACGGCCGCCAAACCGGACGGCTTCGAAAGAGAGCCGGCCAAATTGATGGGAACGGTAGAGAGTGATTGATGGCTATCACTGCTGCAACGGCTTCGCTTGGCTTCCGAGGTCAGAGGCAGCAACGTTTATGAAGCCCAGTCGTCGGAAGCTGAGTCGACTGGGATTCCTCTAGGGGGAGCTGTTGGTTCACACACACCAGGGAAGATAAGAGCTTCTCTCTGCCTCCGGATTTCCCTCTCCTGTTCCCCCCCACCCTAGCCATCCCCCTCCCCACATAATTTACATATGACCCCCACCTTCCCCACCCCACCCCAGGAAATTCCACAAGCAAGGCACCATCTAATTCACAGGTTCTCCCTGTCGGGCCGAGGTCTGATGTAGACTGCTCCTGCAGCTGGAGGTTCCATTCCAGGAGAGAAAATCCTACGGGACCGCCTCTCCTGGTATGTCCCACAGAGGACCTTACGATCTTCAAACAAAAACATCTTGGAGGTCCCAGGCCACAGAGAGGTTAGGCTGGCCTCAACCAGAGCCAGGGCTTTTTCGGCTGTGGCCCCGATCTGGTGGAACGCTCTGTCCCAAGAGACTAGGGCCCTGCAGGACTTGACATCTTTCCGCAGGGCCTGCAAGACAGAGCTGTTCCACCAGGCCTTTGGCCAGGGCACAGCCTGACTCCCTCCTTTGGCAATCTTCACAGAACTTCTAGCCCAATGGTTGCCATCAATTTGATTTGATTTGATTTTATAATGAAATGATTTTAGAACGTTGTATTGTTTTATTGTTGTTAGCCGCCCTGACCCCGGCTTCAGCTGGGGAGGGCGGGATGTAAATAAAAATTTATTATTATTATTATAAAGAGAAAGGAAGAGGAGCTTTGCCGGCTCAGACCTGAGACCCCGCAAGCCTTACCTGGAAAAAGCCAGACATCATCGGACTGGGTGCCATTCCATCCCCGGGGGCCACATTCGCCATCACAGGACTGGGTGCGGCCGTGGAGCTCTGTCGAGAAAAGAAGGAAAGCAGGTAGGTCAAAGCAGCAAGTGGGTTGGACTAAATGACCCCACGGGGTCCCTTTTTAACTCTTGTGATTCTACTGTTCTTTTCTACGATTCCAATAATCCAGATTTGGAAAAAACAACATGGACCATAAATCCCTGGCCAGAGGCAGCCAGTTCTGGTATCTGAGGGGGTCTCAGAGATGAGAGTGGGCGACAGAGATGCTAATACAGTGGTACCTCGGGTTAAGTACTTATTTCGTTCCAGAGGTCCGTTCTTAACCTGAAACTGTTCTTAACCTGAAGCACCACTTTAGCTAATGGGGCCTCCTGCTGCCGCCGGAGCACGATTTCTGTTCTCATCCTGAAGCAAAGTTCTTAACCTGAAGCACTATTTCTGGGTTAGCGGAGTGTGTAACCTGAAGCGTCTGTAACCTGAAGCGTATGTAACCCGAGGTACCACTGTATTTATTTATTTCGCAAACGTATACACTGCTCGAGTGTGCAAAAAAACACACACACACAAACAAAAGAGCCTGAAAACAGTTAACAATAAAAATAAAAATGAAACAGTACAATTGTGCCCAAAGAAAAATCAACAGCAGCAAATTGAGGCTTAAAAAAAAAAGTTGAAATAACAGTAGACTAAAAACGCATTAGAACTTGCGTTGTTTTCCAAGCCTGTCTGAACAAGAATGCTTTTAAAGGTAAAGGCAAAGGGACCCCTGACCAAAGGTCCAGTCGTAGCCGACTCTGGGGTTGCGGCGCTCATCTCGCTTTACTGGCCAAGGGAGCCGGCATACAGCTTCCGGGTCATGTAGCCAGCAGGACTAAGCCGCTTCTGGCGAACCAGAGCAGCGCACGGAAACGCCGTTTACTTTCCTGCTGGAGTGGTACCTATAGAGCGTCCCTGATACGCAGGATGAGACCCACCCTGCCTGCAGACTGTCTGGCCAGAGTGGTGCATGCTCTGGTTATCTCCTGCTTGGACTACTGCCATGCGCTCTACCTTTGAAGGTGACTTGGAAACTGCAACTAATCCAGAATGCGGCAGCCATCCTGGGGACTGGGAACGGCCGCCGAGACCACATAACACCGGTCTTGAAAGACCTACATTAGCTCCCAGGACGTTTCCGAGCACAAGTCAAAGTGTTGGTGTTGACCTTGAAAGCCCTAAACGGCCTCGGCCCAGTATCCCCGAAGGAGCGTCTCCACCCCCGTCGTCCAGCCCAGACACTGAGGTCCAGCTCCGAGGGCCTTCTGGCGGTTCCCTCATTGCGAGAAGCGAAGCTACAGGGAACCAGGCAGAGGGCCTTCTCGGTGGTGGCGCCCTCCCTTGGAACGCGCTCCCATCAGATGTCAAAGAGATAAACAACTACCTGACGGACATCTGAAGGCCGCCCTGTTCAGGGAAGTTTTTAATGTGTGACATTTTAATGTATTTTTAATCTTTGTTGGAAGCCGCCCAGAGTGGCTGGGGAAACCCAGCCAGATGGGCGGGGTACAAATAATAAATTATTATTATTATTATGAATCCAATGCTCCGCATGCCCTGAGCGGCCAGACTTTTTTAGGCGTCGCAGAGTTAAACTATGGAACTCCCTGCCCTTGAGGCAGCGATGGCTATGAATTTGGATGGCTTCAAACGAGGACTGTACAAATTAAAGGAAGGGGGAGAGGGCTATTGATGGGTAAGTAGCCAGAATGGCTATGCCCCCTATTCCAGAACTGGAGGAAACGGTGCTGCTGAATCCCAGTTGCTGTGAACCTCCAGGAAGGGAGAGTTGCTCTCGCACTCGGATCCTGCACCCTGGTTTCCCAGGGGGGTCTGGCTGGCCGCCACTGTGAGAACAGGATGCCGGCCCACTGGCTGGATCCAACAGCTGCATCTTCTTGCGTTGCCGCGGGTTGGACTAGATGACCGCCAGGGTCCCTTCTGAGGCTACGATTCTACGTTCACCCAACATCTTAAGTCTCGCTGGCCCCCCAGCAAAGAGAGAGAGAGAGAAGGGGGGAGGCAGGCAGAGCCGGGGGGCTGTGGGTCTGTCTGTCTGTGTGTGTGTGTGTGTGTGCTGGGGGAAAGATGGTCCAGAAAGGATGCGGTTTCCATGGAAACCGGCAGGGAAGGATGCTCAGCGAGAGGTGTAGAGATGCCAGCCACCTACAGAAGCAGCCACACAGAGCTCATTCTCGGAAAACAGAGAGAGTCGACCAAAGAACGATGAATTCTCTTCTACCTATCCTTCGCTCCACACCCCCAATTACAGGCAATTTTAATTTTCCCTGTCAATGTGTCTTTCCTCGTTGCTGGTTTTCGAGGTTGACACATTTCCTCCCCCAATTTTAAAACAGTCTTTCAAATCCCACCCCCCACCCTGTGGTTTTATAACCATCCGATTTGTATATCGCCATGTCATAATTTTGGGGGGGTTTACAGCAGCGAAATAGAACAACAACAACAACAACAAATAAATAAATAAAATTAAAAACCGTGAGAAAATTAAAAAGGGATGCTAATTAACTGTTGCGGAAGGGTCTCTTCTTAATTGCCTGCACTGGCCTGGGCAAAATAGGCGCTTGAAATGCAAAAACAGAAAAATTTGTCTGCTAGGTCTCTATAGCTGTGGAGTATTTGGTAACCTGGCGCCCAGCAGATGTTTTAGGGAGCGCCAGACGAGGAGCTGTAGTCAGACACATCTGGGAGGTTCTCAATTGACAAAATCATTTATTATTATTGGGGGGTTAACCTCCCCCCCCAGCATCTTAAAAAGCAGAGACATCACCTTGCCAACAAAGGTCCGTATAGTTAAAGCTATGGTTTTCCCAGTAGTGATGTATGGAAGTGAGAGCTGGACCATCAAGAAGGCTGATCGCCGGAGAATGGATGCTTTTGAATTCTGGTGCTGGAGGAGACTCTTGAGAGTCCCATGGACTGCAAGATGATCAAACCTCTCCATTCTGAAGGAAATCAGCCCTGAGTGCTCACTGGAAGGACAGATCCTGAAGCCGAGGCTCTAAGACTTTGGCCACCTCATGAGAAGAGAAGACTCCCTGGAAAAGACCCTGATGCTGCGAAAGATGGAGGGCACAAGGAGAAGGGGACGACAGAGGACGAGATGGTGGGACAGTGTTCTCAAAGCTGCTAACATGAGTTTGACCAAACTGCGGGAGGCAGTGGAAGACAGGAGTGCCTGGCGTGCTCTGGTCCATGGGGTCACAAAGAGGCGGACACGACTAAACAACTAAACAACAACAACAACAACCTCCCCCCCCCCCCACACCTCCCCAAAACTGCTCCCTGCTGAACGTTATAGCAAGAAGAATCGGTCTCTGGCCTTGCTCTTTCTTCTTCTTTCCTCGTCCCTCCTCCTCGCGCCTTCCTCGCATGCCACGCCTTTGAGATGGCAAACGTGCGTACTCACGTAATCGTGGAAGGTCTTGGCTTCGCTCGAGTGCTCGCACGTCTCCCTCCGATCAGGTGCAGCGCAGTACAGGTCCCAGAAGACACTGCGGAGTGACGGGGGGCAGAATTAAGATACATAGC
Source organism: Podarcis raffonei (assembly GCF_027172205.1). Taxonomy (NCBI): domain Eukaryota; kingdom Metazoa; phylum Chordata; class Lepidosauria; order Squamata; family Lacertidae; genus Podarcis; species Podarcis raffonei. Next base: position 8,050,165 of record NC_070619.1, on the reverse strand, counting down.
TCTGTCTTAGACCAGATCAAGACTAATTTGACCACCTTGGGGCAAAAGATGTGGGACATAATATAATGCTTGAAGATTGGGAAAGGTTGTGGAGGAAAGGGGTCAGGTTCACTGCATGTACGGTGTTAAAGGAAAACATTATGAAAATGATGTATAGATGGTACTTAACCCCTGTAAAATTAGCAAAGCACAACAGTGATAATCTATGCTGGAAATGTATAGGAAAGGAAGGTACCTTTTATCATATGTGGTGGACTTGTCCCAAGGTGAAAGACTTCTGGGAGAAGATTTATAATGAATTGAAAAAAATGTTGAAATACACATTTGTTAAGAAACCAGAGGCCTTTCTTCTTGGATTAGCAGGTTTGGAATTGCCCCAAAAAAGTTAGATTTTTTTTCTATGCCACAACTGCAGCTCAAATTTTGTTAGCCAAGAATTGGAAAACACAAGAAGTCCCAACAGTGGAGGAATGGCAAATGAAGATGATGGACTTTTTGGAGCTGGCCGACCTGACCGGAAGAATCCGCGACCAGAAGGAGGAAGAATGGAAGAAATTCAAAGACTATTTATCCAAATATGCTAAGATAAATTAAATAGAAACACTTGCAAAATAATAGATAGGCTAAGGATTTAAATTTGTGAAAGTATAGAACAACATGTTTAAAGTTAAGATGAAAAGAGATAAACATGTTAAGAGGATTAAGCAAATTTTATGAGATTTTTATCTTGGAAAACCCTTACAATGATATATAATGAAATTCAGTCCAGGGAATTTGAGGGAGTCATTTAACAATGTTACTAAGATTGGACCAAGTTTAGTTATGATTTATGTGTGTTTGTTTGTTTAAAATTCTGAAAAATCAATAAAATTTTTGGAAGGAAAAAAAAGACTAATTTGACCATCTAGCAAAGGGCCAAAGTGGCTGCTATAACTGCTTTATATACATTCTAAAATGAAATACCTTTAAAAGCAGGGTGCATAAAAATCGATTATTTTATTTTTAAAAAATCGATTATTTTGATTTAAATTGGATTTTTAAAATAAAATGCTTTTGGAGGGAAAATCTTTCTAAAGATTTTCTGTTTAAGTTACATTACAGTCCAAAGGCTGTTCATCAGGAAATAAGGATTTGTTTTAAGTTTTTCATGTGTGCTAAAACTCAGTCTAAGCTTTTTTTTTTTTTTAAAGTTTAACCACACCAGTTAACAAACATGGATACATATGCTATAATATTGCTGCTTTAGCAAAATAAATTGTTTAAATTGTTATTATTTTTCTCCTTCCACTAAAGTACAGCAGAAAAGTTGTCCAAATGTAAACAGTTAACTTATTAAACCTCACAATAATTTCATAACTATCTGTCTATATATTCCTAATACAGTGGTGCCCCGCAAGACGAATGCCTCGCAAAACGAAAAACGCGCAAGACGAAAGGGTTTTTCGTTTTTTGCGTCGCTTCGCTAGACGATTTTCTCTATGGGCTTGCTTCGCAAGACGAAACGTCTTGCGAGTTCTTGCGAGTTTGTTTCCTTTTTCTTAAAGCCGCTAAGCCGTTAATAGCCGCTAAACCACTAAGCCGTTAATAGCCGCTAAGCTGCTAAGCCGCTAATAGCCATGCTTCGCAAGACGAAGAAACCGCAAGACGAAGAGACTCGCGGAACGGATTAATTTCGTCTTGCGAGGCACCACTGTAGTATAACCAAATCAGTAACTTTTGATATAACTTGTCAGAACTACTCTGAAAATTTATTATTCCAAAAATGAAACCTTCCTCTGGTTGTAAATATTTATACCAGCAAGAATGAGTTTCTCTGTAAAAAAATATGATTTAAATCAAGTCTCACTGACTAGTGATTTAAATAGATTTGATTTAAATGAAATCCACCCTGTTTAAAAGAAAAAACTTTTTTATAAGGTTTTCTTTTAAAAAAACAACAACCCAGCCGTCAATCTTAATTAATTAATTAATCTTAATTAATCTTAATCTTAATGACGACATTGTCTTAATTGCCTGCACAGACCTGCCAGAATAAACAAGTTTTCGGATGGCGTCACCGGGAAGTTAAAACAGGAATCCCCCCGGTACATCTCTAGTGGCAGAGAGTTCCGCCGGACGAGGTCGAATGGGCCTCGCTAACTCGGGAAACGCTGAACGACGCTCCTGCAGGCGGTCTTAGCGACCCATAGAATTGAAAGGACCCTGAGGACCAACTAGGGCTGAGCCCATGGGGCACAGGAGACCCCACCCTTTTCCAATGTCCACCAAACTTTCTGGGATAGTGAATTTTTATTTTTACTGGGGGGGAAACAATCGATTTAGTGTGATCTTATCTAGAGGTGGCCGAGGGATTGCAAATACACAGCGTATAGGGCAAACTTTTTTCAAAGAGGGCCAAATTTGATGAAGTGAGGGCTGACCACAGCTGTTGAGATTTTTCAGGATTGAAGTTCTTGAGCTTTTTTCACTATTTTACCCCAAAGTTGTTGGGTTTTTTAAAGGATTTTACCCCAGGACATATACTGCCACACCGGCCGGATTAAATCGACTGGCAGGCCAGATTAGGCCCCTAAAATGGACTTTGGACGTGTCTAGGGGGTAATCCACTGGGAGCAGAAATATTTGGGGAATTGAGAGTTGGGACTCGATGATTCTACAAATGGAAAATGAACCGGCTTGTTTGTGGGTCACCCGGGGTGTGGGGACACAAACCAAATTAAAGAATTTATTTTGGAGTGATGTGTTAGTCAGTTGGTTTTCGAACAGCTTAGTTCCTGAACATTTTGGCTCCCGAACGCTGCAAACCTGGAAGTGACTGTTCTGGTTTGCGAACTATTTTTGGAAGCCGAACGTCCTAACGGGCTTCCAATTGGCTGCAGGTTTTGGTGCTTGCGCATGCGCAGAAGGGCTAAATTGCGCTTTGTGCATGTGCAGAAGCTCCGAATCATGACCCACATGTGCACATGCACGGTGCTGCGGGTTGCGAACCTGAGTGTCGTGTGTGTGTGTGTGTGTGTGTGTGTGTGTGTATATCTTGCTATAGAAATAGAAACGTAAGGCTGTCATCACGCTGCCATACGGCAGCTCAAACGGCTCTCCCCACTCGGCGTTGGCATTCATAGAAGATGTGCATGTGCAGAAGCTCTGAATCATGACCTGTGCGTGCGCACGCGTGGCGCTGCAGGTTGCGAACACTGCGGGTTGCGAACCTGAGAGTCTACACTGTGTGTGTGTGTGTGTATACAGTGGTACCTCGGGTTAAGTACTTAATTCGTTCTGGAGGTCTGTTCTTAACCTGAAACTGTTCTTAACCTGAAGCACCACTTTAGCTAATGGGGCCTCCTGCTGCCGCTGTGCCGCCGCCGCACAATTTCTGTTCTCATCCTGAAGCAAAGTTCTTAACCCGAGGTAATATTTCTGGGTTAGCGGAGTCTGTAACCTGAAGTGTATGTAACCTGAAGCGTATGTAACCTGAGGTACTACTGTGTGTGTGTATACAGTGGTACCTTGGGTTACATACGCTTCAGGTTACACACTCCACTAAGCCAGAAATAGTGCTTCAGGTTAAGAACTTAGCTTCAGGATAAGAACAGAAATCGGCCTCTGGCGGCGCGGCAGCAGCAGGAGGCCCCATTAGCTAAAATGGTGCTTCAGGTTAAGAACAGTTTCAGGTTAAGTACGGACCTCCGGAACGAATTAAGTACTTAACCTGAGCTACCACTGTATATACCGTATTTTTTGCCCTATAGGACGCACTTTTTCCCCTCCAAAAATGAAGGGGAAATCTGTGTGCGTCCTATGGGGCGAATACAGGCTTTCGCTGAAGCTTGGAGAGCGAGAGGGGTCGTGCGCACTGACCCCTCTCGCTCTCCAGGCTTCAGGAAGCTACCAGCAAGCCTGGGGAGCCCGCAGGGGTTCCCGCAGGGCTCCCTATGCTGCGGATAGCAGCCTGCCGCCCGGCGCGCGGTGCTCCCTGAAGCAGAGCACCCCACACTTCGGGCAGACATCGGCCAGCCACACAAGCTCGGGGGACAGCGGGGAGGCGCAGCGCCGCCATCCCGCTGTTCCTCGACCTGGTTTGGAGGCTGGCGCTGGGGAGAAGCGTGCTTCTCCCCAGCACCAGCCCCACAAGCTCGGGGGACAGCGGGGAGGCGGAGCGCCGCCATACTGCTGTTCCTCAACCTGGTTTGGTTTCCCCGACCTGGTTTTGGGGAAATAAATTTCCTTTATTTCCCCCCAAAAAAACCTAGGTGCGTCCTATGGGACGAAAAATACGGTATATAAAATGTGCTATATGCATCTTGCTATAGAAATAGAAACGTAAGGCTGTCGTCACGCTGCCTTTCGGCAGCGCAAACGGCTCTCCCCACTCGGCGTTGGCATTCATTGAAGAAGCCCTGCTGCTTCTGGTGGAGGAATGGGGAGCATAGCCATTGTGGCGAGTAGCCACTGATAAAAAGAAAACCGAGAAAAAGGAAGAATTGGGAGGGGGGGTGGCAGAGGCACAGAAAAAACGATGGAGAGAATGAGAAAGCAAGGAAATATTTGACCCCTGACTAGAGCGTTGGGGTGCTGCCAAGAAGGATTCCACACACACAAAAAATAGATGCATGCTATTCCGAGCAAACCCCATTCGTCTCCCCCCCCAACAAAAAAAAATTGTGGCGCCATTTGAAGGAGAAATTTGGGGGGACACAAAAAGGGTGCACACTTATCAGTTGAGGTCGCAGCCCCTCGATTCTCCTCTGCACACACACCCCACCGAAAAACGAGGCAGTTTTTCCCCCTCCGTTCCAAATTATATCCATGTGTGGAGAAACAAGGCAGCCAGATTGTGTAGAGGGCAGGGAGGGGATATTTCCGGGGGTTTTTTTGGGGGGGCGGGGAGAACGAGGAAGCGGAGGGAGGGAGAGGAGGTTTTGAACGCGTTCCAGTTCTGCCTGAAGCCAGAAGCCGAAGGGAAAGGGGGGGGAAATATACTTGGCTTTATTAAATAGGAACTCCCCCAAATTTGGGATCTCCCCCCCCCCCCCGCAAAAAAAACTTGTGCCAAAGTTTTGAACTAGTTTCGTCCCTTGGGTTTTCGGGTGTTAACGGCAAACCCTGGTTTGATGCATCGATCGCACGGTTTGTATGGGGGGGGCTATATAAAACACGCCCCCCTCCCTTTGGCACAAGTTTGGAGGCGACCCCAAATTTCTGGGTTCTTATTTAATATACTTTCCAATGCCAAGCTTTTTAAAAAATTTCTGCTCCCTGAAATGAGGCTGCATTTGAATGTTGTGTTTTAATCTCGTTTTTAAGTTGTATTTTAATCAATTGCTTTTATACCTGGTGTTAGCCGCCCTGAGCCCGGTCTTGGCTGGGGAGGGCGGGGTATAAATAAAATTTATTATTATTATTATTTATTATTATTAAATCCGCAGCTCACCAGGAAGTTGGACCTCACAACTGCCTAAAATCACATAATTGCAGAGAGAGATGCCCCCCCCCCAGCAGACATCTAGCTCAACCCCCGTGATACAGACATCGCGTCGATGGGGCGGTGCAAAATTTAGTATAGCAGCGCCATCAAGTTAATTATTTCCAGGCTGGCAGTGGGGGAGTGGTCAGAGTGTCGGGCCAGGATCTGGGAGGGTTCAAATCCCGCCGCAATGGGCCACGAAGTTCCCGTTAGGTGACGCTGGGGCGCCCAGCAACTCACTCTCAGCCCAACCTACCTCGCAAGGTTGTCGTTAAGATAACATAAGGAATGGGTGGGTGTCCCTGAAGGTGGACGGCGAATGTAATCCAAGAAATAAATATTATTGAAACTGATTAGCCATCTTTTATTAGAATTCATCATGCGAAAGGCTGGGCTGGATGAATCCCTAGCCGGAATTAAGATTGCCGGAAGAAATATCAACAACCTCAGATATGCAGATGACACAACCTTGATGGCACAAAGTGAGGAGGAATTAAAGAACCTTTTAATGAGGGTGAAAGAGGAGAGCGCAAAATATGGTCTGAAGCTCAACATCAAAAAAAGCTAAGATCATGGCCGCTGGGCCCATCACCTCCTGGCAAATAGAAGGGGAAGAAATGGAGGCAGTGAGAGATTTTACTTTCTTGGGCTCCATGATCACTGCAGATGGTGACAGCAGCCACGGAATTAAAAGACGCCTGCTTCTTGGGAGAAAAGCGATGACAAACCTAGACAGCATCTTAAAAAGCAGAGACATCGCCTTGCCGACAAAGGTCCGTATAGTTCAAGCTATGGTTTTCCCAGTAGTGATGTATGGAAGTGAGAGCTGGACCATAAAGAAGGCTGATCGCCGGAGAATGGATGCTTTTGAATTCTGGTGCTGGAGGAGAGTCTTGAGAGTCCCATGGACTGCAAGAAGATCAAACCTCTCCATTCTGAAGGAAATCAGCCCTGAGTGCTCACTGGAAGGACAGATCCTGAAGCTGAGGCTCCAATGCTTTGGCCACCTCAGGAGAAGAGAAGACTCCCTGGAAAAGACCCTGATGTTGGGAAAGTTGGAGGGCGCAAGGAGAAGGGGACGACCAAACTGAGTTTGACCAAACTGCGGGAGGCAGTGGAAGACAGGAGGGCCTGGCGTGCTCTGGTCCAGGGGGTCACGAAGAGTCGGACACGACTAAACGACTCAACAACAACAACAAAATTGTTCCAAGAGGCCACGCTGTGGACTAGAAACTTAAACAGGCTTGCACTTTTTTCCCTTTGAAATCAGAGGTCTTCAATGGCACGGGGAGCCTTGCTTCCTGACCCTGGATGTACCACGATCAAGCGTTTCTGCCTATTCATTTTTTTGTTGCAAGTCATCACGGACCTAGGAAGTGTTTTATATGCTGGGAATCCCGAACTCACACCAACGTTGGGTTTTCAAACCTCTAGTCTGATGAAGAGTTCTGCGTTACTACAAAGCTTGCACGCTATTTCATGGGATTTGGGGAGTCAGCCTAAAATAAGGTTTGGGGATTTCGAGGGAGGGAATTTTTTTGGGGTGAAGGCATGGTTGACATGACCAAGGCCTGTATGCCCAATTTTGAGAAGGTTGGGGGAAGAAATGTCCTTCTCCCCCTAACACGAGAACCTAGTGGGAGTCAGAACAGGCAAAAGGAAGGAATTTGAGTTCAGCTGTGGAACGGAGGCAGCGACAGCCACCAACAGCTTTAACATAAAATCTCCGGGTTGTGGGTTCGAGTGTTACCTTGGGCCAAAGATTCCTGCATTATGGTGGCGGAGGTTGGACTGGATGACCCTCGGGGAAACTTCCAACTCAGTTTTGCTAATAATTCGCTGTCAACCAATATGTAGTCTATTCTTCCCTTCCTACAAATCTAGGGTTCTAGGCTTGGGTAAAGTCGTGATGGGGGTTTCTAGCCAACATTCTCCCTCTGCTATTGGGGGCAGCGATGCCTCGGAGTACAAAATGGGGAGGGTCCTGCTGGGGTGGGCATATGGTTGGCGACTGAACCAGCCACTGGCTTCTTCTTAGTTTCTTTGTTGTTTAGTCGTGTCCGCCTCTTCTTGACCCCCTGGACCAGAGCACGCCAGGCACTCCTGTCTTCCACTGCCTCCCGCAGTTTGGTCAGACTCATGTTTGTAGCTTCGAGAACACTGTCCCACCATCTCGTCCTCTGTCGTCCCCTTCTCCTTGCGCCCTCCATCTTTCCCCACATCAGGGTCTTTTCCAGGGAGTCTTCGCTTCTCCTGAGGTGGCCAAAGCATTGGAGCCTCAGCTTCCGGATCTGTCCTTCCAGGGAGCACTCAGGGCTGATTTCCTTCAGAATGGAGAGGTTGGATCTTCTTGCAGTCCATGGGACTCTCCAGAGTCTCCTCCAGCACCATAATTCAAAAGCATCAATTCTTCAGCGATCAGCCTTCTTTATGGTCCAGCTCTCACTTCCATACATCACTACTGGGAAAACCATAGCTTGAACTATACGGGCCTTTGTTGGCAAGGTGATGTCTCTGCTTTTTAAGATGTTGTCGATTCCTAAATGGAGCCTTCATGGACAGAGAGAGTCTACCTTAGAGTGGTCACACACACACACACACACACACCCCTCCCTGGGCAGCTCCAGGCCCCCAGCCCCACCCCTCCCTTTTGAGAAGGACATAAAACGTACTCACCACCACCAGGCGTGCAGAAATCCAGGTGGTTCCCCGAGCGTGATGTTTTTTTCCCACCGGATCTGGCCCAAAAAACACACCCCACAACTCAGTTAAGACAGGCTAGAGGGAAAGTGGTTTGGTACCCCAAGTTGGGGAAACTTCTAGGGGAGAATGCAAAGGGAAGGATGCCTCAAAGGTTGGGATGACACAGATGCGCGTCGGGGGCAGAACACCTGCTTGGGATGCAGAATGTCACTCCTTGGCGCCTGCTATTAAAAAAAACCAGCTTTTTCCTCGGAGCAGGAGGACAGGAGACTTGGAAATTTATTTTTTAGAGGGCGTGTGCCGTTGCTTCACAGGTAACAGCAGCTGCTGGGCTTGCAGAACGTCTCAGGGTGTGGGCTGGCAAGGACTCCTGCACCCCGCTGCTGCCAGTCCGTGTTGGCGTTCAGTCCGTGTTGCGTTCAGTGAATTACCGTATTTTTCGCTCCATAGGACGCACCCGACCATAGGACGCACCTTGTTTTAGAGGGGGAGAGCAAGAAAATAAAATTCTCCCCCTCTCTGCTCAGCGCCCCTTCAGCGAAGCGGCAGGAGATACGGAGCCCCTTCCATTTCTCCTCCCGCTTGGCTGAAGGGGCGCTGCGCAGCTCTCCCTTTCTGCTGAAGCCAGGAGAGTCTTGTTCTCCCGGCTTCAGCAAAAGGAACCAGAAGCCTCCGGAGCGCAGCGGCTATCCCTGAAGCCTTCGCATCGCAGCGTGAGTTCCCGCTGCGCTCCGGAGGCTTCAGGTTCCTTTCACTGAAGCCAGGAGAGTCTTGCTTTCCCGCTGTGCTCCGGAGGCTTCAGGCGGCTATCCCTGAAGCCTGGAGAGCGAGAGGGGTCAATGCACACCGACGCCTCTCACTCTCCAGGCTTCAGCGAAAGCAACGCGTAGCCTCCGGAGTGTGGAGGGAGCGCTCCCTCTACACTTCGGAGGCTTCGCGTTGCTATCCCTGAAGCCAAGGAGCCTGCATTCGCTCCACAGGACGCACACACCTCCCCCTTAATTTTTGAAGGGGGGGGGACATTTTATCATATGCGGTGGGATTGTAAGGTAATTAAAAAATTATGGGAAATGATATACAACGAATTGAAGAAAATGTTTCATTTAACATTTGTTGAAAAACCCGAGGCATTTTTGTTGGGGATTGTAGGGAAAGACCTGCCAAAAAAGTTGAAAAACCTCTTCATGTATGCGACAACGGCCGTGAGAGTTTTGGTAGCACAAGGATGGAAGACTGAAGAAACCCCAACTAAAGAATCATGGCAAGAAAAATTGATAGACTATGCAGAACTGGCAAAACTGACATACAAGCTACGCGACAAGGATAACTGTGACTTTAAGGATGAATGGGAACCCTTTACAAAGTATCTCAAGATGCAACAAAGCGAACTGGACTCCTTGGCAGGTTTTGAATAAACGTTCACAAACTTTTTATTGATAATAATCAGCTAAATAGTTTGAGGATCTATACAACTGTGTAACATGCAGAAAACAGCATTTTTAGAGAAATCAAAGACTGGAACTGAGGGAAGTCGGGGGGAGGGAGGAAAAATGGGGGGGGGCAAGGATGATATGTTTTTGGATAATATGTTTTGTTATAATTTTGAATAAAAAAAAAATTGGAGGGGGGAAAGTGCATCCTATAGAGTGAAAAATACAGTATTTGCTTCCCCCTGTCTCCCCAAAATAAAATAAACAGGTACATATTTTTTTGCAGGTTATGGCTCTGCCCGCCTCCCGTCTTCCAGACCCCATCTCCTCACCTCTGAAAGGAAGGTCTGCGCTGATTTCTGCGCCCCGATGTGTAGAAGGTATTCATAAACGTACAACGCCAACCTGGAGGGGTGAGAGGCGTCAGTAAAGGGCCTGCCAGGCCTGGATAGCTCAGACGGTGAGAGCAGGGTGCCGAAAATGCCGAGGTTGCAGGTTTGATCCCCAGTCATTTCAGGGGGTTGGTCTAGATGACCGCCAAGGTCCCCTACAATTCTATGGTTTCTGATTTTATTATGCTTCCCCCTCCCCAAAGCCCCCTTTCTACCTATTCCCAGCAAATCCTTTGCGCAGGGATGAGGACCGTATCCGGCCCCTTTCAAATACTGCTGGGCTCCCAGCCAGCCAGCAGGACCAATGGTTAGCGTTGGTGCAAAGAGATGCTATTTCGAAAACAGGCAATCTCTCCTGAGAGGGGAAAAGGCGCCTCAAGAACAGGGGCAACAGCTACGACCTGCGACGGCAATGTTCTACACTCCCCTGTCAGAGGCAGTAAACTCCTCTGGATAATATCAATCGCTGGGAATCACAAGCCAGGAGCAGCGCTGGATTTTGGCGCTTTCCCTGAACCGGGTGCCGAGCAGTAAAGGTAAAGGCACCCCTGACCATTAGGTCCAGTTGTGACCGACTCTGGGGTTGCAGCGCTCATCTCGCTTTATTGGCCGAGGGAGCCGGCGTACAGCTTCCGGGTCATGTGGCCAGCAGGACTAAGCCGCTTCTGGTGAACCAGAGCAGCGCACGAAAACGCCGTTTACCTTCCCGCCAGAGTGGTACCTATTGATCTACTTGCACTTTGACATGCTTTCGAACTGCTAGGTTGGCAGGAGCAGGGACCGAGCAACGGGAGCTCACCTTGTTGAGGGGATTCGAACCGCCGACCTTCTGATCGGCAAGTCCTAGGCTCTGTGGTTTAACCCACAGCGCCACCCGTGTCCCTTGCTTATTCAGCGTACAGCAGGACAAAAGGAAACATGTCTGACCTCCTTGTGCCGAGCAGACGGGGGCACAAAAATATCACAATTATTATTTATTAGATTTGTCGGCCGCTCTTCCAACCGCAGAACCCAGGGTGGTTCACAGCAGGAAAATGCAAGATAGCAAAACACACAATGCATAAGGATGTGCTTTCATTGCTCAGCTATGATCCAGGGTCCTAGTCCTCATGGACCTGAATAACCGTAAAATCGTGGAGTTTGCAATGCAGGAACTTCAGCTGAAGAATGCAAGGCAAGATGTGCTTCAAACCTCTGCTTAAAAACCTCCAAGGATGGAGAACACCTCCAGAGGGAGTCTGTTCCAGTGCAGAACAGCTTTTACTATACAGGATGCTAGCATAACAACAAGGACATGGGTGGCGCTGTGGGTTAAACCACAGAGCCTAGGACTTGCCGATCCGAAGGTCAGCGGTTCAAATCCCCACAACGAGGTGCGCTCCCGTTGCTTGGTCCCTGCTCCTGCCAACCTAGCAGTTCAAAAGTACGTCAAAGTGCAAGTAGATAAATAGGTACCACTCCGGCGGGAAGGTAAACGGCGTTTCCGTGCGCTGCTCTGGTTCGCCAGAATCGCCTTAGTCCTGCTGGCCACATGACCCGGAAGCTGGACGCCGGCTCCCTCGGCCAGTAAAGCGAGATGAGCGCTGCAACCCCAGAGTCGGGCACGACTGGACCTAATGGTCAGGGGTCCCTTTACCTTTTAGCATAACAACAACAACAGCAACAGCAACAGCAGCAGCACCAGCATATATTCCCTATTTTCACAATGCAGTGGTCCCTTGGTTCTCAGACTTAATCCGTTCCGGAAATTCCGTTCCAAAACCAAAGCATTCCAAAACCAAGGCGCGCTGCTTTCCCACAGAAAGCAATGCAGAACGAATTAATCGGTTCCAGACTTTTAAAAACAACCCCTCAAACAGCAATTTCATGCAAATTTCACTATTGAACGAGACCGTCGATCCACAAAACGAAATCGATAAACAACGTGCTGCAGTCACACCACCCATCCATCAGTAGCTGAACTGGGTTCCACGCAGTCGCAAAAGTGCCGCAACGACAGTGGTACCTCGGGTTAAGTACTTAATTCGTTTAGGAGGTCTGTTCTTAAGCTGAAACTGTTCTTAACCTGAAGCACCACTTTAGCTATTGGGGCCTCCTGCTGCCGCCGCATGATTTCTGTCCTTATCCTGAAGCAAAGTTCTTAGGGGTACTATTTCTGGGTTAGCGGAGTCTGTAACCTGAAGTGTCTGTAACCCGAGGTACCACTGTAGCAAAAACAGACAAGACCTCAGCGTAACACTCAAATCGGAAGCGCGACACTCAAAACGGAGCATGTTCGGCTTCCGAATAAAGTTCGCAAACCGGAACATTTCCTTCCGTGTTTGCCCTGTTTGGGTTCCAAGTTGTTTGAGAACCAAGGCATTTGAGAACCAAGGTAACACTGTCATTCATTTTGGTGCATTCATGAATCTTCTCATTAGGTACCTGTATGAATATAGGTAAACGTAAAGGGACCCCTGGCCATTAGGTCCAGTCATGACCGACTCTGGGGTTGCGGCGCTCATCTTGCTTTATGGGCCGAGGGAGCCGGCGTACAGCTTCCAGGTCATGTGGCCAGCAGGACTAAGCCACTTCTGGCGAACCAGAGCAGCGCACGGAAACGCCGTTTACCTTCCCGCCAGAGCGGTACCTATTTATCTACTTGCACTTTGACGTGCTTTTGAACTGCTAGGTTGGCAGGAGCAGGGGCCGAGCAACGGGAGCTCACCCCGTAGTGGGGATTCGAACTGATCGGCAAGCCCTAGTATCTGTGGTTTAACCCACAGTGCCAACCGCTGTATGACTATAGCTGTATATATATATTTTTGGGGGTGCCATATTTTGTCCTCGCTCAGGGCAGCATATTACCAAAGTCCGCCTCTGTGGGGAGAGTCGATTCCCCTATGGGGGGCAGCTGTTTGGACACGGGGGCAGCCGAACTGGACCTGCCCCCTTGGGCCTGATCCTACCCCAGTGATCTTCCTATGTTAGGAAGCCTGCTATCCTCTCTGGGTGTTGGGTACCTCGAATTCCCAGTGAGCCAGCATGGCCAATGGTCAGCGATGGAGGGAGTTGGGGGTCCAGGCAAGACCACAAACTCCATTCCCTGTGCCTGGGGGGTTTAACTGAGACTCCCCCCCCCCAAGGCTCTGTAGGGTTGGAGATGGTTCTGTTGGATCGGGGCAAATCACCTGGCATGCGGAGACTCCAAATGCCACATATGATCAGTAAGGTAAAGGTAAAGGGACCCCTGACCATTAGGTCCAGTCGTGGCCGACTCTGGGGTTGTGGTACTCATCTCGCTTTATTGGCCAAGGGAGCCGGCGTACAGCTTCCGGGTCATGTGGCCAGCAGGACTAAGCTGCTTCTGGCAAACCAGAGCAGCGCACGGAAACGCCGTTTACCTTCCCGCCGGAGCGGTACCTATTTATCTACTTGCACTTTGAGGTTCTTTCGAACTGCTAGGTGGGCAGGAGCAGGGACCGAGCAACGGGAGCTCACCCCATCATTGCGGGGATTCGAACCGCCGACCTTCTGATCGGCAAGCCCTAGGCTCTGTGGTTTAACCCACAGCGCCTATTTAATAAATTTATAGGCCGCTTTGTGGGAGAAAAAACCTAACGCGGGGCGAGTTGTAATTCTCGCATTGCAGGAGGCTGGACCATAGCGGTCAACTTTCCCCTTTTCTTGCGAGGAATCTTATTTGGAATAAGGGAATTTCCCTTTAAAAAAGGGAAACCTTTACAGCTTTGGGCTGGACTAAATGACTTCTGGACTTCTAACTCTGCAAAGCTAGGCATCTCGGATAAAGGGGAAAAACAATATACGCTTTCCCCTGGAAAATAAAATAAAATAACCATTTCGGCAAACTCTGGAGCGAAACGAAACTAAAAATTGTTACAGCAAAATAAACAACTGGATAGTAGCTCAGCTGGTTAGGGACTGGCTACATTGGAAGGGGTAATAAATAATAATAATAATAATAATAATAATAATAATAATAATTTATTATTTATACCCCGCCCATCTGGCTGGGCTTCCCCAGCCACTCTGGGCGGCTTCCAACAAAATATTAAAATACAACAGTCCGTCAAACATTAAAAGCTTCCCTAAACAGGGCTGCCTTCAGATGTCTTCTCTAAAAGTAGGCTAGAGGACTTCCGCGGTCCCTTCCAGCGCGACAATTTTACAATTCTATAACACCCCCCCCAAAAAAAACAATATAAATATGCAATGCACAGACATTTGAATCCGAAACGCAGATCCTAAATTCCATATGTGGGGATGGCCAATTCACGGCTCAGTGCCTGGTAAGCCACAGGTAGACTGCGCCTGTGGGTGGGGGCTTGATTCTTAGCCATCACCATTGCTCAGAGTTCCCCCTTTAGGGCTGAATTTTTTTGGGGGGGAGGCCAGGGAATTGGGGACGAAGACTTGTGCTCTAGTCAACTTGCCATTAGCCCTTGTTCAGAGCCCCATCATCTCAAAAAAATTATAATGTCCAGGATGACTGCTGGATGTCGCTGGATGCAGCCCCCCCAAATGGTCTTGCATGCCCCCCCCTGAACTGTTCACCAGGTCTCCCAAACATTTTGGGGGAAAGCAAGTTAAGAGCAGGTCATCTCAACTTGACAACACCCTCTAAGGTCCAGTGCACACCCATATTTTTTTGGGGGGGTGACACACACTCTCTGCCCCCACTCCCTCTTTTCACCTCCCCCCCAGAAATACTTTCAGACCCTCTCTGCCCCCCCAACTCCAAAGTCCCCCTCTCTGTTGTGGCCCTATCCATGAAACCACACACAAACCCATAGCTAACCCCCCAAAAACTAATTTTCCTTTTGACAGAGCCCCTGAATTGCTAGGGAAATAAAGGGGTGGGGAGGCAGGTCAGGACACCCCCCCAGCTTTGAAACACCCCCCAGGCCTCCTTCTGATTCATGGGGGGGGCGGGTTCCTCCACCTGGGGAACTCGACACTGGAAGTTTGCAGAGAGGAGTTGGGCTGATTTTGGGAAACGGGCTCCCCAAATCTCCAAAGGAAATTGATGTTTCGGGGGGGGGGGGTGTCTTTTTGGGGAGGGGGTCCCGCTGCCTGATAAAACTCCCGCTGGGAAGTTTCGGGAGAGCATTTGGAGTGGGGAAGGGGGGTGAGTGAAACCGGGCTGATTTTGGGGGGAGACGGGGGTGCCCAAATTTTAGGTAGATTGATATTTGGCAAACTGATATTTGGTAAGGCGTTCCACCGTCTGAAAAGCGAGGAAGTTTCAGGAGTGCGTTTTTCTCGGGTGGGGGGAGGTGAGTGGAGCTGATATGGGGGGGAAAGACCCCCAAATTTCCAAGGGGGGGTATTTTGGGGAGGAGAAACTCCACCTTAGAAGTTTTAGGCTTTCATTTTTTGTGTGCGTGGTGAGGGTCTAGGCTGAGAGGCACTGACCTGATTATTTGGGGGGGGGCGTCTCTAGATTTCCAAAGAAAGGGGTCTTGTCGGGGTGGTCGTGGGTTTTTTTTCGGGGGGAGGGAGGGAAGGAGGGGGTTTCCAACTCACTTCTCTCGCGCCTGCCCGTCGGAAGGTACGCCGGAGCCTTTCCCTTTGGCGTACATGGCTGGCTGGAGGGGGGGTCTCTCCGGCGTCTCCGGTGGGAGGGGGGGTCCGCACCTGCAACTAGAGGCAGGATCGGGGCCGCCACCCCGGGGAGCATCGCCGCATGGCGCCCTCAAGGCTCCTCGGCTCCAGGAAGCGGCGGGCGCGCCAGGCTCGACGCCGCCGCGGTGATGGCTCCTCCGGGCGGGCTCCAGGAGACCCTCCCTCCTTGCTTTTCTCTCTCTCCCCCCCCCCTTAAAAAAAAAACCCTCTTTTTTTCCAGTGGCTCTTCCGAGGAAGAAGCACCCTCCCTCTTCGACTGCAACGCGCGCGCTCTTAAAAGGGCAACGGCGCCGTCGGAAAGGAGTGGGGCGCGCGCGTGCGTTTTTGGAGACGCGTGTTCCTTCCATCGCCAGGTAAAAAAAGGATGCTTGGGTATCCTGACCTGCGGCGCCGGGTTTACGTGTAAGCTAAACAAGCTACAGCTCGCCCCTAAAAAAAACTATACACAAAAAACATTGGGATTTGTTGATTGTATGGGAAAATAAATTGTGAAGGTATATGAAAATATACCTGTAAGCTAAACAAGCTATAGCTCGCCCCTAAAAAAAATTATGCACAAATAACATTGGGATTTATTGATTGTATGGGAAAATAAATTGTGAAGGTATATGAAAATATACCTGTAAGCTAAACAAGCTATAGCTCGCCCCTAAAAAAAATTATGCACAAATAACATTGGGATTTATTGATTGTATGGGAAAATAAATTGTGAAGGTATATGAAAATATACCTGTAAGCTAAACAAGCTATAGCTCGCCCCTAAAAAAAATTATGCACAAATAACATTGGGATTCGTTGATTGCATGGGGAAACAAATTTTGAAGCTATATGGAAATATCTGGCAAGGACCCCATTGCATACAAAGATTAAAAGTACAATACTTTCCTTTTCTTTTTTGCCTTTATCATCTTTATTAATTGATTCACATAATATACATTCTTTACAACAAACAACTCCAAAGTAAACAGACAGCTCCAAAATCAAATCAGACATTGGGATTCATTGATTGTATGGGGAAATAAATTGGGAAGCTATATGGAAATATCTGGCAAGGACCCCATTGCATACCAAGTTTAAAAGTAAGTACAATATTATTATTTTTTGCTTCTATCATCCTTTATTATTTTATTCACATAATATACATTCTTTACAACAAACAACTCCAGAATAAACAGACAACTCCAAAATAAAATGGGGGGGGGATTAAAAAATTAAAGGGGGAAAAACAACTGGATGTACAGTTCCAAAATACATAAGATGAAAAAAGAATAAAATGAAACCTAGATACAGCAACAGTGTTTTGTGTTCTGTAGGCTCCGATGATGTAAGTCATGGGCCCCGCCCATCAGTGGACTACTATGGTGATACAGTAAAGGTAAAGGGACCCCTGACCATTAGGTCCAGTCGTGGCCGACTCTGGGGTTGCGGTGCACATCTCTCTTTACTGGCCGAGGGAGCCGGCGTACAGCTTCCGGGTCATGTGGCCAGCAGGACTAAGCCGCTTCTGGCGAACCAGAGCAGCGCACGGAAACGCCGTTTACCTTCCCGCCGGAGCGGTACCTATTTATCTACTTGCACTTTGATGTGCTTTTGAACTGCTAGGTTGGCAGCAGCAGTGAACGAGCAATGGGAGCTCACCCCGTCATTGTGGGGATTCAAACCGCCGACCTTCTGATCGGCAAGTCCTAGGCTCTGTGGTTTAACCCACAGCGCCACCCACGTCCCTTATGGTGATACAGTATTGATATTATATTTTTAAAATGCATTGTATTAACTACAACTGCATTGTACAGGTTATGACACTTAATTTCATGTTAATAAAGCTATTTACAATTATTAGTCGTCATATATTTACACCTATTGTTATTTCATGTTACGGCAAGTTTCTAGAGACTAGATTATGAGTCTTTGTAAAATGTGTTTCTAAAAGAACTTTTGTTATTGCCATGTGTTTGTGTTATTAAGTTTGTTATGAATAAAAAATCATTTTAAGTTAGATCTTAATAATTACCATATTTCTCCGAAAATAAGACGTCCCCATGTATGTGACACCCCCTATTTTGGGGGATTCAAATTTAGAAAACGGGGGTAGATGTGTCAGTGTATTAGATGCCCCCTATTTTTTGACATTATTTTTTTTGGAGGGAAACCTAGTTTTATACACAGAAAAATACGGTATTTCACTATTAATATACTTCTTAATTGTATTTCAGTTCAACCATTACTTTGATAAAATATATATTTTGTTATGTGCAAATGGCTTGAGATCCCTATTAGTTCCAAAAATTACCATATAGCATATATTCAACACAAAAAACAGTGACAATTTGTTGTTGACAAAGGACAGCTGGACATATAAAGGGCCTCATTACCTTCAGTAGATTAGGGCCTCATCAAACCGAAATCCGGCCCTGATCCTGACATGTGTAGGTGCCAACTCCCCTGCGGCCCTGGGTGCCCAAGCACCCACAAAATTCCCCATGAAGGGCGCCCACAAATTTCTTTTAAAAATAAATAAATATGCTTTTCAGGTTTATACATCTCACTAAATTTACCATCATTTTGATGTATCAAAACTTGACTTCCTTCCCCCTCTTTCTGCAGTTCCCTAAATTTATTTTTAATATCTTCTGCATATTCCAAATTCGCTTAATTTGCTCATTTATTCGTCTACATTAAATATATTCTCTTATGAAACTGCAGGCTGTTACAATAGCCCTGCGAGTGTTCTGATCTGTTTACAGTTTATCTGTAAATATTCAGTAAACAGTTTCCATTCTTTTATAAAAAGTTTCACCATTTCTGCATATTCCATAAGGGTTTTGTATCTATTTTTCCTTTGCTGGGACTTTTTCCTTTTTCCATTCTGGGGCGAGTAACATTATTGCCACTGTAGTTTGTTGTTGTTTAGTTGTTTAGTTGTGTCCGCCTCTTCGTGACCCCCTGGACCAGAGCACGCCAGGCACTCCTGTCTTCCACTGCCTGCCGCAGTTTGTCAAACTCATGCTGGTAGCTTCGAGAACACTGTCCCACCATCTCGTCCTCCGTCGTCCCCTTCTCCTTGTGCCCTCCATCTTTCCCAACATCAGGGTCTTTTCCAGGGAGTCTTCTCTTCTCATGAGGTGGCCAAAGTCTTGGAGCCTCAGCTTCAGGATCTGTCCTTCCAGTGAGCACTCAGGGCTGATTTCCTTCTGAATGGAGAGGTTTGATCTTCTTGCAGTCCATGGGACTCTCAAGAGTCTCCTCCAGCACCAGAATTCAAAAGCATCCATTCTTCGGCGATCAGCCTTCTTTGTGGTCCAGCTCTCACTTCCATACATCACTACTGGGAAAACCAGAGCTTTAACTATACGGACCTTTGTTGGCAAGGTGATGTCTCTGCTGTAGTAGCATACATAAATAACATCCCGGAGGGGCAATCTTTAACACTTTCAAGGTCCGATAGGGTTTCTTCCGAGAGCACAAGGTTGCAAAATGCAGGCCCACAGGAAACTCGCCCAGAAATTTGAACCCTTCCCTTCGTGCATTTGATCTAAAAGGTTAAATGCAATCGTAAGTGAAACTGAAATGTTATTAAAATAAAAAAATAGACACCTTGCGTCTCTAATTTTTATATCAAGGCCAGTATGTTTCCGAGCACAGTTTAAAGGTGCGTACCTTGAAAGCCTTAAACGGCCTTGGCCCAGTATCCCTGAAGGAGCATCTCCACCCCCATCATTCAGCCCAGACACTGTGGTCCAGCTCCGAGGGCTTTCTGGGGGTTCCCTCCCTGCGATAAGTGAGGTTACAGGGAACCAGGCAGAGGGCCTACTCAGTAGTGGCACCCGCCCTGTGGAACGCTCTCCCTTCAGATGTGAAGGAAATAAGCAGCTATCTTATCTTTAAAAGACATCTCAAGGCAGCCCTGTTTAGAGAAGTTTTTAAAGTTTGAGCTTTTATTTTGTTTTTATATCCTGTTGAAAGCCGCCCAGAGTGTCTAGGGAAGCCCGGTCAGATGGGCGGGGTATAAGTAATAACATTATTATTATTATTATTATTATTATTATTAGTCCACCCGTGGGTGGCGCTGTGGTCTAAACCACAGAGCCTAGGGCTTGCCGATCAGAAGGTCGGCGGTTCGAATCCCCGCGACGGGGTGAGCTCCCGTTGCTCGGTCCCTGCTCCTGTCAACCTAGCAGTTCAAAAACATGTCAAAGTGCAAGTAGATAAATAGGTACCACTCCGGCGGGAAGGTAAACAGTGTTTCCGTGCGCTGCTCTGGTTCGCCAGAAGCGGCTCAGTCATGCTGGCCACATGACCCGGAAGCTGTACGCCGGCTCCCTCGGCCAGTAAAGCGAGATGAGCGCCGCAACCCCAGAGTCGGCCACGACTGGACCTAATGGTCAGGGGTCACTTTACCTTTAAGCTCAGGCATGGCTATACTGGCTATACTGAATAGCAGCAGCTGTGGAGGAGTTCAGGCAGAGTCTTTCCCAGCGCTACATAGAGATGACAGGCATTTCACCCTTCTGCATGCAAAGCAGGTGTTCTGAGGTGCCGCCCTGATATATTCATAGACCCGGGAATAAAAACCACATAGCACTAGATGGATGGAGACAAACCCAACTGTGGCTGATGTTTGCACATTTGGCAAAGGCCACCAGGTGGCGTCCCAGTGCTAGCGATGGATGGGGAAAGGTTTTCATCCTAAGGTAAAGGTAAAGGTACCCCTGCCCGTACGGGCCAGTCTTGACAGACTCTGGGGTTGTGCGCCCATCTCACTCAAGAGGCCGGGGGCCAGCGCTGTCCGCAGACACTTCCGGGTCACGTGGCCAGCGTGACAAAGCTGCATCTGGCGAGCCAGCGCAGCACACGGAAACGCCGTTTACCTTCCCGCCAGTAAGCGGTCCCTATTTATCTACTTGCACCCGGGGGTGCTTTCGAACTGCTAGGTTGGCAGGCGCTGGGACTGAGCAGCGGGAGCGCACCCCGCCACGGGGATTCGAACCGCCGACCTTTCGATCGGCAAGCCCTAGGCGCTGAGGCTTTTACCCACAGCGCCACCCGCGCGTAGAACTGTACAATTGCAGAGTTCGAGGGGACCCCAGCAGTCATCTAGCCCAACCCCCCGCCATGCAGGAATCTCAGCTGAAAGCATCCAGGACAGATGGTCGTCCAACCTCTGCTTAAAAACATCCAAGGATGGAGAGACCACCACTTCCCAAGGGAGACCGTTCCACTGCCGAACAGCTCTTAACATCAGAGAAGTTATTCCTGATGTTTAGTCTCCTGTAACATGGAAGCCACAGGTTCAAGTCTTACCCTGCAGAGCAGGAGAAAACAAGCCTGTGTGACAGCCCTTGAGATATAGGAAGATGCCTCTCATATCTCCTCTCAGTCTCTGCTTTTCCAGGCTAGACATACCCAGCTCCTTCAACCACTCTTCATAAGGCTTGGTTTGATCATTTTGGTTGCCTTCCTCTAATTATTATTATTATTATTATTATTATTATTATTATTATTATTATTTATACCCCGTCCATCTGGCTGGGCTTCCCCAGCCACTCTGGGTGGCTTCCAAAAAAATATTAAAACACTGTAATACATCAAACATTAAAAGCTTCCCTAAACAGGGCTGCCTTCAGATGTCTTCTAAAAGTCCGGTAGTTGTTGTTCTCTTTGACATCTGGTGGGAGGGTGTTCCACAGGGAGGGCGCCACCACCAAGAAGGCCCTCTGCCTGGTTCCCTGTAACTTGGCTTCTTGCAGTAAGGCCCTCGGTGCTGGACCTCAGTGTCCAGGTAAAACGATGGGGGTAGAGACGCTCCTTCAGGGATACTGGACCGAGGCCGTTTAGGGCTTTCAAGGTCAGCACCAACACTTTGAATTGTGCTCGGAAACATACTGGGAGTCAATGTAGGTCTTTCAAGACCGGTGTTATATGGTCTTGGAACGCATATGGAACGCATATTGAACGCATGTTCCAGCTTGTCAGCATTCTTCTTAAATTGCGGGGCCCAGAACTGGACATGGAACTCCAGGTTCCAAAGCAGAAGACAACAGGACTATGACTTCCCTAGACTTCTGTTGACGCAGCCTAGAATAGCATTAGCCTTTTTTGCTGCTGCATTACACTGTTGACTCACAGTTGAGCTTGTGGTCTACCAAGACCCCCTAGATAATGGTTACCAGATTCTTTTCAATGAATCCGGGGACACTTAATTTTTTTATTTTTTTGAAGCTGAGTAGCAACAGGGAGTCAGTAAGGTGAGGCAAAAGACCCTAGGCCCAAGCACACATGCATATTGTATAAAGGTGCAAAGCCCTTCTTTCGCACCCTCTGAAACATACTGTGTTATTTATTTTATAGTACAGTACATTGATTATTAGGGACGCGGGTGGCGCTGTGGGTTAAACCACAGAGCCTAGGACTTGCCGATCAGAAGGTTGGCGGTTCGAATCCCCGCGACGGGATGAGCTCCCGTTGCTCGGTCCCTGCTCCTGCCTACCTAGCAGTTCGAAAGCACGTCAAAGTGCAAGTAGATAAATAGGTACCGCTCCAGCGGGAAGATAAATGGCGTTTCCGTATACTGCTCTGGTTCGCCAGAAGCGGCTTAGTCCTGCTGGCCATGTGACCCGGAAGCTGTACGCCGGCTCCCTCGGCCAATAAAGCGAGATGAGCACTGCAACCCCAGAGTCGGTCACGACTGGACCTAATGGTCAGGGGTCCCTTTACCTTTACCTTTTACATTGATTATTGCTTTCCTTTTATGGATCAATGGTCTCGTTAGATCGTAAAATTCATGTTCAATTGCTGTTTTAGGGGTTGTTTTTAAAAGTCTGGAATGGATTAATCCGTTCTGCATTACTTTCTATGGAAAGCACGTCTTGGTTTTGGAATGCTTTGGTTTTGGAACAGACTTCTGGAATGGATTAAGTTTGAGAACCAAGGTACAGCATTGAAAACAGGTCAGACCTGTGCTTCCAAAAGTGGGTAGTGTTATCGAAAAATGGGGGTGGGGGGTGGCTTTTGCTTCCCAACTCCCCAAGGAACTGAGTCTCCTAAGCCCATGATCGGTCAGAGGTGAATGGATGGAAGCAAGATTCCCAGAAAGCAAGGCAGATCTTTTATTTTTCCGTTGCAACAGAGCTTTCCTTGCAAGGAGGTAAGAGAGACCCAGAACAATGATGCGCAAGCCCCTATCAGGGCCAGATTTAGGTTTAACGAGGCCCTAAGCTACTGAAGGTAATGGGGCCCTTTCTATGTCCAGCTGTCCTTTGTCAACAACAAATTGTCGCTGTTTTTGTGTGTTGAATATATGCTACATGGTAATTGATGGACCCAACAGGTATTTAAAGCCATTTGCGCATGTTGCCCTGCAACCAGTCCATGCGGAATGCAGGCACCCTATATATAAGGTAAAGGTAAAGGTACCCCTGCCCGTACGGGCCAGTCGTGTCTGACTCTAGGGTTGTGTGCCCATCTCACTAAAGAGGCCGGGGGCCAGCGCTGTCCGGAGACACATCTGGGTCACGTGGCCAGCGTGACGAAGCTGCTCTGGCGAGCCAGCACCAGCGCAGCACACGGAAACGCCATTTACCTTCCCGCTATAAAGCGGTACCTATTTATCTACTTGCACTTAGGGGTGCTTTCGAACTGCTAGGTGGGCAGGAGCTGGGACCGAAAGACGGGAGCTCACCCCGCTGCGGGGATTCGAACCGCCGACCATACTATCGGCAAGTCCTAGGCACTGAGGTTTTACCCACAGCACCACCCGCGTCCCTTACCCTATATATAGAAAGGAGTAAACCAGTGATGTATGGAAATGAGAGCTGGACCATAAAGAAGGCTGATTGTCGAAGAATTGATGCTTTTGAATTCTGGTGCTGGAGGAGACTCTTGAGAGTCCCATGGACTGCAAGAAGATCACACGTATCCATTCTGAAGGAAATCAGCCCTGAGTGCTCACTGGAAGGACAGATCCTGAAGCTGAGGCTCCAATACTTTGGCCACCTCAGGAGAAGAGAAGACTCCCTGAAAAAGACCCTGATGTTGGGAAAGATGGAGAGCACAATGAGAAGGGGACGACAGAGAACGAGATGGTGGGACAGTGTTCTCGAAGCTTCCAGCATGAGTTTGACCAAACTGCGGGAGGCAGTGGAAGACAGGAGGGCCTGGCGTGCTCTGGTTGAGGGGGTCACAAAGAGGCAGACATGACTAAACGACTAAACAAGAACAACAAAAACTAGCAGACAGGGCCTATGACTTACATCATAGGTGTTATGTACTGAATTTCTCACCCTGGGCCAGCAGGGGGATACTGTAGATAGTTTTCACTCAGGTCTGCATATGCAAATAAGGAATTGAAAGTGACGTTCAGTGATTGGATAGTTACAGAAAGTTGTTACTGTTGCTTTGTAGTTGAGCAGGTTGGCTGAACCCTCCAGTTCAGTTCTGGCCTGTGAATAAACAAGAGCTGTCTGAAGAATCACTGTGTTGTCTGATATGTTCACCCACAACTTAAGAATAGGAGCCTACACAACACAAAACACTGTTGCTATCTGTAAAGGTAAAGGGACCCCTGACCATTAGGTCCAGTCGTGGCTGACTCTGGGGTTGCAGTGCTCATCTCGCTTTACTGGCCGAGGGAGCCGGCGTACAGCTTCCGGGTCATGTGGCCAGCAGGACTAAGCCGCTTCTGGCGAACCAGAGCAGCGCACGGAAACGCCGTTTACCTTCCCGCCACAGTGGTGCCTATTTATCTACTTGCACTTTGACGTGCTTTCGAACTGCTAGGTTGGCAGGAGCAGGGATTGAGCAACGGGAGCTCACCCTGTTGCGGGGATTTGAACCGCCGACCTTCTGATCGGCAAGTCCTAGGCTCTGTGGTTTAACCCACAGCACCACCCGCGTCCCTGCTGCTGTATGTAGGTTTTATTTTATTTGTTTTTTATCTTATATTTTGGAAATGTACATCCAGTTGTTTTTTCCTTTAAATTTTTTAGGGCCCCCAGGAGAGTGGGGGCCCTAAGCTATAGCTTGTTTAGCTTATACATAAATCCTGCACTGGACACAGCGTAGAAACAGAAGCTTTGTCCAACTCAGCTCTCGAAACCGAAAGCCTAGAGTCTCCTTTCTTCAGCTGCGAATGGCTTTGGCAAGTGGTAAAATGAGGACAGGCTTCTGAGACCGTTTCGGAGGGCTGTGATGTGAGCTTCAGCTGTAGCTGATGATCTGTTTTTTTCGCCAGGGCTTTCCGGGAACCGGGGGGGGGGGTGAGGGGGTGTCCCCATAAAAGGAAGTAACCTTTCCTGTCTTCTGCCTCGGAAGAATGTGGTCAAACCAACTGCAAAACTCAGAAGGTTTGCAAAAGAGGAACGCAACTCCAATGGTTAAGTGCTGGAGGACAGGCAGATATGACAAATAAATATAAATAGCTACGGGAGACATCGCGGCCTCAATATCAAGCTTTCCCCTCATTCACTTTCTCACAAACTCTCTCACAGAATTGTAGAGTTCGAAGGGATCCCAAGAGCAATTTCGTCCTGTCCTTGGCAATGTAGAAAGTGCCCCCGATTCTTAGGAATTTGAAGAAGAAGAAGTAAAAAACCCACACAATTTTGAAACCAGCGGTTAAAATCTGTTCCAGTTGACCCAGTCTGCCATACTGCTTCCAAATGGCGTCTGCTTTGTGATAGGAATTTTGAGGTCTTAGATATATGGTAATGTTCATAAGTGTACCAACCAAGCACGTACAGTGGTACCTCGGGTTACATACGCTTCAGGTTACAGACTCCACTAACCCAGAAATAGTGCTTCAGGTTAAGAACTTTGCTTCAGGATGAGAACAGAAATTGGGCTGCGGCAGCGCAGCGGCAGTGGGAGGCCCCATTAGCTAAAGTGGTGCTTCAGGTTAAGAACAGTTTCAGGTTAAGAACGGACCTCCGGAACGAATTAAGTACTTAACCCGAGGTACCACTATACATAGATCAGCACAGGAAGACCGACCTGGAACAATTTTGATTCCTAAACTGAGCAAATGTTTTCTCTGCAAGGTCAAAGTGGGAAACCTCCCCATTGTCTCTTTCCTCACAAATCCTGTCTTAAGGACACATTTAAGATATGAATAGGGTGTGAGCCTGTGACCTGGCCCAGGAACTAACTATTTATCATTACAAAAGACTGGCCAGGCTCCCCAGGCAATCCAATCAAGTAACCTGCCAGACAGGAGATAAACAAGGACAGGAGAAAAACAACATTCAAATTTCTGTTTCAGACCGCCTTTTCTGTGATGTAGGTGTGATGTATCTGGGGGTGGTCTTGATCTACAGGGTGGCAATTTCAAAAGTCCATATAAGGCCTTACGTGCCATTTTTCTGGGTTCCTCCTCCTCTCCTGCAGGTGAGGGGAGCACCCTGTTGCAACTGATTAATAAAGATCAAGCTTACTAGCTGCTTTGCTTCCCAATGTTCTCTAGTTGGCCTCTGTTATCTTCTACCAATAGGGAACCTACGTAAGGACTCTATATGGGCTCTTGGATACCCCATAAGGGAAAAGGGCAATTTTTGGTTATAACAGCTTGGATCAAAACGAAGAAAACAGTTCCCTGATCTCGGGAACCGATGTACAAAACTTCCTTTATGCCATCTCTTTTTTGTATATATATGTTGTTTAGTCGTTAGTCGTGTCCGACTCTTGGTGACCCCCTGGCCCAGAGCACGCCAGGCACTCCTGTCTTTCACTGCCTCCCGCAGTTTGGTCCAACTCATGTTTGTAGCTTCGAGAACACTGTCCCACCATCTCGTCCTCTGTCGTCCCCTTCTCCTTGTGCCCTCCATCTTTCCCAACATCAGGGTCTTTTCCAGGGAGTCTTCTCTTCTCATGAGGTGGCCAAAGTCTTGGAGCCTCAGCTTCACAATCTGTCCTTCCAGTGAGCACTCAGGGCTGATTTCCTTCAGAATGGAGAGGTTTGATCTTCTTGCAGTCCATGGGACTCTCAAGAGTCTCCTCCAGCACTAGAATTCAAAAGCATCCATTCTCCAGCCATCAACCTTCTTGATGGTCCAGCTCTCACTTCCATACATCACTACTGGGAAAACCATAGCTTTAACTGTACGGACCTTTGTTGGCAAGGTGATGTCTCTGCTTTTTAAGATGCTGTCTAGGTTTGTCATTGCCCTTCTCCCAAGAAGCAGGTGTCTTCTAATTTCGTGGCTGCTGTCACCATCTGCAGTGATCATGGAGCCCAAGAAAGTAAAATCTCTCACTGCCTCCATTTCTTCCCCTTCTATTTGCCAGGAGGTGATGGAACCAGTGGCCATGATCTTCGCTTTTTTGATGTTGAGCTTCAGACCACATTTTGCGCTCGTGTGTGTGTGTGTGTGTGTATATATATATATATAATTTTCTGTTTTACAATTTAAAATACTCCACCTTAGCTCCACCCCTCTATTCGGCAGGCTCCGCCTCCTGGACCACCAGCTCCCATCCTGTCCCCTTGGGCTCAAAGCCCCCGAAACCGAAACCCCACAATTCTTGGGGGGTGTCTGAACGCTGCCTGGTTTGGCGGGTTGAGCAAGGCTAGGTTTCCCCAGAGCAAACTTTCCTTTCTGTTAGTATTTCCTCTCCTGCCTCGCCCGCCCCCCCACAAAGAGGGAAGTCGAGCTTCTCCTTTTCCCCTCCCCACAAGCGATGTCAAGAGTCCCGAGGTAGAAGGCAGACGTCCGAGATCTCTGCAGGAATCAGGTATGGCCGGGGTGCTTTGGGGATTGGTTGAGGGGGTCCTAAGCACAGAATTGACGGCCTCTCTGCCCTGGAGGGAGATGGGGGGTTCAGTGCTGAAACTGTCAACATGTGAGCTGTTGAGTCAGGCCATTTGGGTCAGTGTTGTCGGCACGGACCGGCAACTGCTCCCCCGGATTTCCCGGCTTGGCGGCGGTGGATGGGCACCGCCAGCCAGGACCGAGAGGTGTCAGGATTCGAACCCAGGACTTCCCACATGCAAAGGATGAGCTGTGATCCTTCCCGTGAAGGCGTCCCAACCCAAGTCCCTAGTCCTCATGAACCCGAATAACCACAGAATCATAGAATCGTACTCCAGCTTGCTGCAGGGCAGGAATCTCAGCTTAAAGCATCCATGGCAGACGGCCGCCCGACCTCTTCCTAAAAACCTCCAAGGAAGAAGAGTCCACCACCTGAGTCGGAATCTCCTCTCTCGTGACTTGAAGCCGTGGGTTCGAGTCCTGCCCTCCAGAGCAGGAGCAAACAAGCTTGCTCCCTCTTCCGTGTGACAGCCCTTGAGATATTTGAAAAGGGCTTTCATATCTCCTCTTTCCCGGGCGAAACATACCTAGCTCCTTCAACCGTTCCTCATCAGGCTTGGTTTCCGGACCCTTGGCCGCCCTCCTCTGCACACTTTCCTGCTTGTCCGTACCCTTCTTAAAATGGGGCGCCCAGAACTGGACACAGTATTCCAGGTGTGGTCTGACCAAGGCAGAACAGAGAGGAACTTTTACTTCCCGCTGGTGCAAACGGAGGACTCTGCCTTATTAGTCTTGTCCACACTCACCAACTCTCCGGGTTTTCCGCAGCGCCTGGGATGGGCATAGGCTGGAGAGATTTTCAAGGGCCAGAGAGAGCAGTTTGGGGGCCAAATCCACCCACCACCGCTGCCTTAAGAGTATGAGATTCACCTTCCTGAATCAGGTCCTCATCGCAGGCAGCAAATGTCATGCTATCAATGCAAAACGCATCTCTGATTGGCCCCGGCCTCACGCCAAGGCTTCTGGCAGTATTATTATTATTATTATTATTATTATTATTATTATTATTAATTTTTATTTTACAAGGTTGTTAATTGCACTTCACCAGATGTTAACCTATCACAGCCTTTGTAAGAATGGATTCCAAGTATCGTTGAATTTGTACATGTTTATCTGTTGTTCAGGGACGCGGGTGGCGCTGTGGGTTAAACCACAGAGCCTAGGACTTGCCGATCAGAAGGTCGGCAGTTCGAATCCCCGCGACGGGGTGAGCTTCCGTTGCTCGGTCCCTGTTCCTGCCCACCTAGCAATTTGAAAGCACGTCAAAGTGCAAGTAGATAAATAGGTACCGCTGTGGTGGGAAGGTAAACGGCGTTTCCGTGCGCTGCTCTGGTTCGCCAGAAGCGGCTTTCTCATGCTGGCCACATGACCCGGAAGCTGTACGCCGGCTCCCTCGGCCAATAAAGTGAGATGAGCGCCACAACCCCAGAGTCGGTCACGACTGGACCTAATGGTCAGGGGTCCCTTTACCTTTACTTTATATGTTGTTCATATGTTGTGAGTTTGTATAAGTTTTTGATCCAGTCGTAGAAGGGAGCCGCATTTTTATTTTCCCAATTCAACAGGATCAGCCTTTTTTGCCGTGCTTAAGGCAGCCATAGGCATCCTTTGACCCTCCAGATGTTTTGGGTTTTTTATTTTTTTTATTAATTTTCACAAAATTATAAACAAAACAAACAGATAAACAAACAGGCATAGATCATAACCTTCTTAAAATTACACTTATGAACATTGTTAAGTGACTTCCGCGCTTCCCCTTGGTTGAATTTCCATACACTTCCTTTTAACGGTTTTCCAAATCAAAATTCTTATGAAATTTCACTTGAACATTAACATCCTTATATCCTTTAATTTTAAAATTAAACATATTGATTCATCACTTAACTTATATAAAATCCTAAGCCAATTAAATACCCGCAAGCTGTTTCCAATTAATTTAATTTTACATGTTTAACTAAATAATCATTAAATTTTGTCCATTCTTCCTGATACTCCTCCTCCTTCTGGTCGAGGACTCTTCCGGTTAGGTCGGCTAGCTCCGAAAATGCCATCATCTTCATCTGCCGGCCCTCCAGATGTTTTGGACTACAATTCCCATCATCCCTGACCACCGGTCCTGTTAGCTAGGGATCATGGGAGTTGTAGTCCCAAAACATCTGGAGGGCCAAAGGTTGCCTATGGCTGGGTTAAAGACACATAGAGTCCATTTGTATTGTCCTTTTCGTAAGGTTCCACGTGCTGGGCATACAATTCAAGAGGATATTTTGCTCTGTAAATGTAAGGTTGTTCCGTACGGTTCTGTGGACGGTTTCAGTTACCTTCGGCCGAAAATCTTTCAATACAGTGGTACCTCGCGTTAAGTACTTAATTCGTTCCAGAGGTCTGTACTTAACCTGAAACTGTTCTTAACCTGAAGCACCACTTTAGCTAATGGGGCCTCCTGCTGCTGCCGCGCCACCGGAGCACGATTTCTGTTCTTCTCCTGAAGCAAAGTCCTTAACCTGAAGCACTATTTCTGGGTTAGCGGAGTTTGTAACCTGAAGCATATGTAACCTGAAGCGTATGTAACCTGAGGGAGCTAAAAGCCCATGGATCCTCAGGAATTTTGCATTGGGTCACCCCAAATTCACCATCTGATCACATAGCATGTCCATGGCTACAGCCTGCACCAAAAAAACCATGCACCCACTGTTGCGTGGGGCCGCAATGGCACAAAAACGTGGTTACAAAACACAGATCCACACGGATCCTCAGGATTTTTGCATTGGGCTACCCCAAACTCACCATCAAACCACGTCTGTGGCCACAGCATGAACCACAAAAATCATACATCCACTGTTTCGTTCAGAATATTTGTTTTCTTGTTTTCCTTCTCTAAAAACTAGGTGTGTCTTATGGAGCGAAAAACACGGTATCAGTCTAGATGACTCTTGTGGTTGCTTCAAGTGCCACAACTCCATGATTCATCTAAGAAGCGGGAACTGACCCAAATTGGCTCCACGCTTGGGCCTGGCCAGGGGTCTTCACTGCCAACAGGACCCCCAGCCAACCTTCCCTTCTCAACATTCACCGCGGCCCCCTCCCCCTTTCCAAATTGTGTCTCCGCAGGATGTGGCGACTTCTGGTGACTGCCATCTTCTGCCTCCTCGCCCGGCCCGCGTACCCCAAGTGCCCTTTGTCCAACCAAACCCACCCCCCGGAGAATCTGGCCCGGTTCTTCCGGGACTCTGTGGATACGCTGGCACTCGCCGACTGTGGAATCCCTGAAATCCCTGATGATGCCACTTTGGGGCCCCGGGTGGAAGAGCTGGACTTGTCCGGGAACGACCTCCGATACTTGCCGGACGGTTTCCTGAGCCGCGCCGCCCAGGTGAGAAAGCTCCGCCTGTCGAACATCAGCCTGCAGGAACTAGCTCCCCAGTTTTTCGCCAATGCGTCCGGGCTGCAGGAGCTGTGGCTGGAGAAGAACCCCCTCCGCTGGGTGCCAACCGGGGCGTTCCACGGCTGCCTGGAGAAACTCGCTGTGGATTGCCAGTGTCCTGTGTCCGAGAGCGTCCTGTTCTATTGCCAAAACTGCTCCGCCGACACTGACTGCCAGTGCTTCACCTCAGAAGGCCGGGCCCGTAATGTGAGCAACTTCCACGCCCAGCAGTGCCAAGGCATGCCCGGTTCGCTCTATGCCGCCATCGTGGTGCCAATTGTGGCTGTGGTCCTCCTCGCCGGACTAGCTTATTTCCTGATCCGGAGGAAGAAGGGGGCTCCCATCAGCCACAGCAAGAGGGGCTCCTCTGCGTCCGAGGGGGTTCACGGGCAGCCGCGGTACATCAGCCACACCAGTCCGCAGGGCGAAGGGGGCCATGGCTGCCACGCCAGCTACGAAAACATCAACCACGGGGCCGGAGCCAGGCAAGGCAAGCGGCGGGCCAGCAAGCCGTCGACAAGCAGGTAAGCTTTTTCTTTTAAAAAATGGTTTCATTTTTGCCTTCTTGGTTCCTGAAAACCTTAAGGAAGAATGGGGAATTTTTTATATATATACTCACCAGAGTGGTGCATGCTCTAGTTATCTCTCGCTTGGACTACTGCAATGCGCTCTATGTGGGGCTACCTTTGAAGGTGACCCGGAAACGACAACTAATCCAGAATGTGGCAGCTAGACTGGTGACTGGGAGCGGCTGCTGAGACCACATAACACCGGCCTTGAAAGACCTACTTTGGCTCCCAGTACGGTTCTGAGCACAATTCAAAGTGTTGGTGCTGACCTTGAAAGCCCTAAACGGCCTCAGCCCAGTATATCTGAAGGAGCGTCTCCTCCCCCATCATTCTGCCCGGACACTGAGGTCCAGCTCCAAGGGCCTTCTGGCAGTTCCCTCACTGCGAGAAGCCAAGTTACAGGGAACCAGGCACAGGGCCTTCTCGGAGGTGGCGCCCGCCCTGTGGAACGCCCTCCCACCAGATGTCAAAGAGAAAAATAACTACCAGACTTTTAGAAGACATCTGAAGGCAGCCCTGTTTAGGGAAGCTTTAAATGTTTAATAGGTTATTGTATTTTAGTGTTTTTTTGGAAGTCGCCCAGAGTGGCTGGGGAAACCCAGCCAGATGGGCGGGGTATAAATAATAAATTATTTATTTATTCATTTATTTATTTAGGAGACCACTGCTGATGAAAAACATGTTGGGATAATTGACTCTGTGTGAAGCTGCACAGAATGGCACGTAGTCATAAATCCCAACTTGTTTACTTTAAGTAACCAAGTTACTAGTAGCAGCGTCTAGTTCCTGCTTTGTCCTTCATGGCTGCAACTGATTGTTTTCTGGAACTCTGCTTATGCTCTGCTAAGGTCTGGCTAAGGTCCTGCAACAGGTCAAATTTGCAAAACACCAATAAAACATTAGCAGGATTTTAACATTTCTTGTACAGTGGTACCTCGGGATGCAAATGGGATCCGTTCCGGAGCCCCGTTCGCTTCCTGAACAGAACGTAAGATGCAACAGCGCGTCTGCGCATGCGAGGGTCGCGTTTTGCCGCTTCTGCGCATGCGTGTGACGTCATTTTGACCATCTGCGCATGCGCAAGCGGCGAAACCCAGAAGTAACGCACTCCGTTACTTCCGGGTCGCCTCGGAGCGCAACGCAAAAGCACTTATCCTGAAGCGTATTTATCCCAAGGTATGACTGTAATGTAACAACCACTTTGGATAATACGGACAGGTACAAAACATAGATTATGAAATAATATGCAGTTGAAAAGACCCGTGGAAGGCTCTCGAGATTTAGAGAAATCTCTCTATATGGATGCGCATCTGGTATCATTATAAATTTTTATTTGAAAAACCGAATGAAAGCGATTTCAAAAAATAAGTTAATTTATTGCTGAATGTTTCAATTTTGCAAACGTCCCATAAAAACAGAAAACAGATGGCGATGGCGGGCTTAATGGCAAATTCAATATATTTTTTAAACTTTTTTTTAAAAAAAGCATTTTTGCACGTTTTTAATATGGGTCAAGAGGGGGAAGAAATGGAGGCAGTGAGAGATTTTACTTTCTTGGGCTCCATGATCACTGCAGATGGTGGCAGCAGTCACGAAATTAAAAGACGCCTGCTTCTTGGGAGAAAAGCAATGACAAACCTAGACAGCAGCTTAAAAAGCAGAGACATCACCTTGCCAACAAAGATCCGTATAGTCAAAGCCATGGTTTTCCCAGTAGTGATGTATGGAAGTGAGAGATGGACCATCAAGAAGGCTGATCGCCGAAGAATTGATGCTTTTGAATTCTGGTGCTGGAGGAGACTCTTGAGAGTCCCATGGACTGCAAGAAGATCAAACCTCTCCATCCATAAGGAAATCAGCCCTGAGTGCTCACTGGAAGGACAGATCCTGAAGCTGAGGCTCCAAGACTTTGGCCACCTCATGAGAAGAGAAGACTCCCTGGAAAAGACCCTGATGTTGGGAAAGATGGAGGGCGCAAGCAGAAGGGGACGACAGAGGACGAGATGGTGGGACAGTGTTCTCAAAGCTACTAACATGAGTTTGATCAAACTGCGGGAGGCAGTGGAAGACAGGAGTGCCTGGCGTGCTCTGGTCCAGGGGGTCACGAAGAGGCGGACACGCTGAAACGACTAAACAACGACAAAGCTTCCACCTGGGAGGCCCCCAAGGTCACATCCAGGGGGTTCAAATCTGGGGGGGCAGTGTCCTAGGGAACTGTCTCCCTGGTTTTGTCTATTTTCCTCTTGACTCAATTCCCAGGAACTTCTCCATTCCGGTCAAAACACGGCTTGCAAACTCGCCCATAGGTTCGGTTTCTCAAACTTAGGTCTCCAGCTTTTGATGGGACTACAACTCCCATCATCCCTAGCTAGCAGGACCAGTGGTCAGGGATGATGGGAATTGTAGTCCGAATACAGCTGGAGGGCCGAGTTTTGCGAGAACCTGATTTAGAAAGTGGAAGAGAGGTGTCAGCAGACCTTAACTCCGAAGCAGGATGTCCATACTTCCTCCAAAACGCTTCCCTCCAGCCCAGAGGTCAACCGAAGAGAAAAACCCAAATGCAAACTCTCTTAAAATGCTGACTATTAGCAATTTGGGCTGCGGCGCCTGCGGAGGAGCTGGCTTTGCAGAAGAAGCTGAGGCAGAAACGAGATTTCGCCTGTGGTTTTTAAATGAGCGGCAGGGATCTTGTTTGTGCTCTGTTTGCAGAGAAGCAGAAGGCAGCTGTCTTCTGAAAGCAAGTAGCAAAAAAAGGCAGCTGTCTTATGTGCACAGTGTGTCGCAGAGCGGCGGAACTCACCGCCACAGGAACCAGGGACGCCCGGCAACTCGGAGAGCTTTTAAAAAGGATCAGACCACATGCACGAAGGATCAGCGCAATCCACGGTTACTAGCCACAGTACCTCAGCTGCTGATGGCATATGGGTCTTATTTTTCTTTTCCAAAAAAATTTATTCATTTTATAACACTAATAAACAACACAAACAGAAAAACAAACAATACAAACAAATTCTTGTCTTACCCTTCTTTTTTCTAAACATTGTTAAGTGAGCTTCCCCAAGCCCCCCTCCCCCCCAATCTGATTTTCATTTTACCCTATCTTTAGCAGTTTACATATACAGTGATACCTGGGGTTACAGACGCTTCAGGTTACAGACTCCGCTAATCCAAAAATAGTACCTCGGATTAAGAACTTTGCTTCAGGATGAGAACAGAAATCACGCGGTGGCGGCAGCAGGAGGCCCCATTAGCTAAAGTGGTGCTTCAGGTTAAGAACAGTTTCAGATTAAGAACAGACCTCCGGAACGAATTAAGTACTTAACCCGAGGTACCATTGTATCATAATTTTTAACCATTTTTTAATCACGCTTACTTTTACCATTAAAATCTTCACATATTATCCCTTACAAATAATACTATTTTAAAATACACTCTCTTCAAACCCTACAGCCTATATCCGCTTCCAAAGCTATTTTAAGATTTAAATATTAACATTCCCCCCCCCTTCAAATATTCTTTAAACTTCTTCCAATCATCTTCCACTGTCTCTTCTCTCTGGTCTCGGAGTCTCCCGGTCAGTTTGGCAAGTTCCATATAGTCCATCATCTTCATCTGCCATTCTTTGATAGTTGGTACATGTGGATCTTAAAAGAGCCATCTTGTTGGTGACTGTGAGGACAGGATTCTGAGCTGTGATGAGCCCCCTTGGGCCTCATCCAGCTCCTTGTAGGGCTCTCCTTAGTTTCATTTTGTTGTTGTTGTTGAGTCGTTTAGTCGTGTCCGACTCTTTGTGACCCCATGGACCAGAGCACGCCAGGCACTCCTGTCTTCCACTGCCTCCCGCAGTTTGGTCAAACTCATGCTGGTAGCTTCAAGAACACTGTCCCACCATCTCGTCCTCTGTCGTCCCCTTCTCCTTGCGCCCTCCATCTTTCCCAACATCAGGGTCTTTTCTCATGAGGTGGCCAAAGTACGTTTCCGAGCACAATTCAAAGTGTTGGTGCTGACCTTTAAAGCCCTAAACGGCCCAGTAGACCTGAGGGAGCGTCTCCACCTCCATGGTTCAGCCCAGACACTGAGGTCCAGCACCGAAGGCCTTCTGGCGGTTCCCTCCCTGCGAGAAGCGAGGTTGCAGGGAACCAGGCACAGGGCTTTCTCAGTGGTGGTGCCCACCCTGCGGAATGCCCTCCCACCAGATGTCAAAGAGAAAAACAACTACCAAACTTTTAGAAGACATCTGAAGGTAGCCCTGTTTAGGGAAGCTTTTAATGTTTGATGTATTAGAGTATTTTAATATTTTTTTGAAAGCTGCCCAGAGTGGCTGGGGAAGCCCAGGCAGATGGGCGGGGTATAAATAATAAATTATTATTATTATATTATTATTAAAGTCTTGGAGCCTCAGCTTCAGGATCTGTCCTTCCAGTGAGCACTCAGGGCTGATTTCCTTCAGAATGGAGATGTTTGATCTTCTTGCAGTCCATGGGACTCTCAAGAGTCTCCTCCAGCACCAGAATTCAAAAGCATCCATTCTTCGGCGATCAGCCTTCTTTATGGTCCAGCTGTCACTTCCATACATCACTACTGGGAAAATCATAGCTTTAACTATACGGACCTTTGTTGGCAAGGTAATGTCTCTGCTTTTTAAGATGCTGTCTAGGTTTGTCATTGCTTTTCTCCCAAGAAGCAGGCGTAACGGAGTCTCCGTGGACAGAGGCAGTCTATCTTAGAGTGGCAGAGAACAAGAGTGGAAGAAGTCCGTGGTTCCCACATCCTTGTGGGGCTTCTTGTTTAGGGCATCTGTGAGGACAAGGATTCCGGATCCAGAGAGTCTCTTTTTAGATTCCCCGCTTTCAGAATTTGCACCCGAATTTTGTGATGTGAGCTCCCCAACCTACCAGCGGGCCCCCCAAAATAGCATATATTGCGGGGAGAGCAAGCAAAACACATATATCCCTGAAAATGTCACGCAGCCCATTAGAGGAAATTGTGAAAACGTGTACCTGGTAGCAGAAATGTTCGTGTACAACAGTTGAATTTGGTGAATTTTCACGATGATCTTTCGTTTCTTATTTTTTGAAAATTGCAGTAGAAACTCTGAGGGATTGGGGAAATGAGAGAAATGAATAGAAAGTGAAACTGCTTATAGAGGAATATATTGGGAGGGAAAGTCACAGAGATGTTGAATGGCTGTCCGTTTTGGACGGGGCTAGGAGGTCACCCCAGGCTGTGCGTTGCGTAATCTGGTGGTGTCAGAAGTGGCCTAGGAGAAATAAACTCGGTCTGGAAAAAGCGGTGGTTATGACCCCTGTTGCTGCCCCCAACACAGCAAACAGAGGGGCGTCCATTGTGGTGGCAGAGAGTACCGTATTTTCCGCTTTATAAGACGCACCAGACCACAAGACGTACCTAGTTTTTGGAGGAGGAAAACAAGAAAAAAAGTATTCTGAATCTCAGAAGCCAGAACAGCAAGAGGGATCACTGTGCAGTGAAAGCAGCAATCCCTCTTGCTGTTCTGGCTTCTGGGATAGCTGCGCGGCCTGCATTCGCTCCATAAGACGCACACACATTTCCCCTTACTTTTTAAGAGGGAAAAAGTGAGTCTTATAGAGCAAAAAATACGGTAATTTTTCTCTTCCACGGCTAGCAATTCCAATTGTTGCTGAGTCACAGAGACTCTTGGATGTTGAGACAGGATCTTGCGAGCCGGGCGTTTGTGCGTTCCAAAGGTGGCGGGAGAGTCACACACCCATCCCAAGACAGCTCACACTCTTAGCTAATATCCGATGGGGCAATTTGCTCGCTCTGAGCTGACAGGAAAAGATGTGGGGTTTTTTTTTTTTGGGTGTGTGTGCAAATCCACAGGGTGCAACGCAACCACTTGTTCCAAGGAAACTGGGAGGGGCTGCAGCTCAGGGGAGGAGTGCTTGCTTGGCATGTAGAAGGCACCGGGTTCAAGCAGGTTGCCTCAAATTTCAGCAGCGACACCAAAATCAAGCCCGTTTCAGTTGCAGCACCCGCCGTGTTCCACCTGAGGCTCAGCCTCACCATTGGGAAAAGACTTTCAGGCTGAGACCCTCCCTGCCCTCAGACTGTCTTGCCAGAGTGGTGCATGCTCTAGTTATCTCCCGCTTGGACTACAGCAATGCGCTCTATGTGGGGCTACCTTTGAAGGTGACCCGGAAACTGCAATTAATCCAGAATGCGGCAGCTAGACTGGGGACTGGGAGTGACCTCTGGGACCACATAACACTGGTCCTGAGAGACCTGCATTGGCTCCCAGTACGTTTCCGAGCACAATTCAAAGTGTTGGTGCTGACCTTCAAAGCCCTAAATGGCCTCAGTCCAGTATACCTGAAGGAGCGTCTCCACCCCCATCGCCCAGCCCGGACACTGAGATCCATCGTCGAGGGCCTTCTGGCAGTTCCCTCGCTGCAAGAAACCAAGTTACAGGGAACCCGGTAGTGGCGCCCACCCTGTGGAATGCCCTCTCTTCAGATGTGAAGGAAATAAGCATCTATCTTATCTTTAAAAGACATCTGAAGGCAGCCCTGTTTAAGGAAGTTTTTAATAAACCACAGAGCCTAGGACTTGCCGATCTGAAGGTTGGCGGTTCAAATCCCCACGATGGGGTGAGCTCCCGTTGCTCGGTCCCTGCTCCTGCCCACCTAGCAGTTCGAAAGCACCCCTGACCATTAGGTCCAGTCGTGGCTGACTCTGGGGTTGCGGCGCTCATCTCGCTTTATTGGCCGAGGGAGCCGGCATACAGCTTCCGGGTCATGTGCCCAGCATGACTAAGCCGCTTCTGGCGAACCAGAGCAGCACACCGAAATGCCGTTTACCTTCCCGCCGGAGTGGTACCTATTTATCTACTTGCACTTTGACGTGCTTTCGAACTGCTAGGTGGGCAGGAGCAGGGACCGAGCAACGGGAGCTCACCCCCTCGCGGGGATTCGAACCGCCAACCTTCTGATCAGCAAGTACTAGGCTCTGTGGTTTGACCCACAGCGCCACCCGCGTCCTGCTGGGAAGAGGTTGCCTGTCCCCAAAACCCCCCAAAACCTGGAGTGCTGCTGTCAGTCAGTGTGGACAGCTAGATAGGAGAAGGTGAGCCAGTCTTTCTGATTGCGGTTGTCTCAAGAAGCGACAGAGCGCACCGCCGGGGCGTGAAGTCGAACTGTTGCATTGGCAGCGCCGGTGACCTTCTCGGGGTGCAAGCCCTGGCTGTGTGTCTGGAGGTGCTGGGCTGCCCAGATGACAAGACCCCCCTCTCGGCCTCAAATATGGGGTCCGAAGGAAAGCAGAGCAAGACGTTTGGCACCAGCTTGGCTGCAGAAGTTGCTGGAAGGAGGCGTACAAGGTGCCGTCCAACTGCCTTAGGGACTATGCTCCATATTTGTGTAGGACCACAGATATGTCCCCCCCAACCACATTTTGGAGAAACGCCGTCCCAGAAATTGCGGCCAACTTCTTTGCAGAATTTCAGTTTCCCATGGATCCCTTGTCTTTCCCATGGCTCCTTTGCTTGCTCGGGAGCCAAGGGAAATTTGGGAGCCAAGGGAAGTTTGGACTCGTTTTGTAGCAAAGGGCCCCGAAATTCATTTAACAACGAACAAACACTTGAAGTAGAAGAAAGGAAGGCGGTGACTCAGGAAGGGAGGCACAAAAACAGAAAACGAAAACAAAACCCAATTCCTTTAATTTCTTCCTTTTGTCCACAGGATGAGCCCCGGAGCCCCCGATCCGGACGTCCCCCACGACGACCAGCCCGTCTATGCCAACACTCAGGATCTGTATTACAACTACAGTGGGGCCCCCCCCTCGGGAAACGCCGAGGAGGACATTTATATTGTTCCTGATCAGTGACCCACATAAACCCCACACCGGCTGGCTCCCCACCCCATTGCATCTGATGGTTTTATGGCAACTGGTGTATTCAATGCTTCTCTGGTGGAACACAGCCCCCCCAATTCCTTCCTTCCCTCCTTCCCTCCCCCACCCCTCCCCTTCCTTCCTCCTCTCTCCCTCCCTCCCTCCCTCCCTCCCTCCCTTCTCATCTTACTTTTCCTTCCTTCCTTCCTTCCCTCCTTCCCTCCCCCACCCCTCCCCTTCCTTCCTCCTCTCTCCCTCCCTCCCTCCCTCCCTCCCTTCTCATCTTACTTTTCCTTCCTTCCTTCCTTCTTTTCCCCTCCCTCCCTCTCTCCTTTCTCATCTTACTTTTCCTTCCTTCCTTCCCTCCCTCCCTCCCTCCCACCTTCCTTCCTTCCTTCTTTTCCCCTCCCTCCCTCTCTCCTTTCTCATCTTACTTTTCCTTCCTTCCTTCCTTCTTTTCCCCTCCCTCCCTCTCTCCTTTCTCATCTTACTTTTCCTTCCTTCCTTCCCTCCCTCCCTCCCTCCCACCTTCCTTCCTTCCTTCTTTTCCCCTCCCTCCCTCTCTCCTTTCTCATCTTACTTTTCCTTCCTTCCTTCCTTCCTTCCTTCCTTCCTTCCTTCCCTCCCTCCCCCTTCCTTCCTCCTCCCTCCCTCCCTCCCTCCCTCCCTCCCACCTTCCTTCCTTCCTTCCTTCCTTCCTTCCTTCCTTCCTTCTTTTCCCCTCCCTCCCTCTCTCCTTTCTCATCTTACTTTTCCTTCCTTCCTTCCTTCCTTCCTTCCTTCCTTCCTTCCTTCCTTCCCTCCCTCCCTCCCTCCCTCCCTCCCCCTTCCTTCCTCCTCCCTCCCTCCCACCCACCTTCCTTCCTTCCTTCCTTCTCCCTCCCTCCCTCCCCCCTCTCCCCTCCCTCCCCTCCCTCCCTCCCTCCCTTCCTTCCTTCCTTCCTTTCTTCCCACCTTTAAACAGAACCTTGGAATGGCAGAGTTGTAAGGGATCCCAAGAGTCCTCTAGTCCACCCCTTGGAATGCAGGTCTCCCTGACGGCTGGCCGCGCAACCTCTTTTTTCCGAAAACCTCCAAGGAAGGAACCCACAACCACCAGGAAGTGCTTTCTAACGCTTAAATCGCTTAAATCGGGATTCCTTCTCGAATCCGTTGGTTTGCGTCCTATGTGCGCAGTTCCCCTCTTTGGCCCACGGGGGGCAGCCTTCCCACGCTATCATGGGACCATCTCTGACATCGGAAGTGTAGATCTCTGTAAGCAAAGTGTCACGGAATCCTTGGATTGGGACCCCGAGGGCCAAATAGCACAATCCTGTGCGATGCTGCACAAAGCGCAACTCTGCACCTGCGCATTTCATGATGCATTTGTGCTAGCGCATGGGCATCATTATTGAGGGGAAGTGCGTGGAACAGGTCTCGGTGTTTCGATTTCTGGGAATGGAGTTGAGAGACGACCTACCCTGGGGAGAAAACAACAAAGACCCGATGAAGAGAGCACAGCAGAGGTTATATTTTCCGGAAAAAGAATCTCTCAAAGGACCTGTTGATGGCATTTTACCATTGCACTGTGGAGAGTGTATTAACTTATGGTCTCTGTGTGTGGTTTGGGAGTTGCATAGTCAGGATAAAAACAATGCTGTCCAGGGTTGAAAAGACTGCCGAGAGAGTAATTGGGTGCGCTCTTCCCACCTTAGATCAAATCTATGCTTCCAGGTGCCATAAGAAAGCTGCAGAGATAGCGCAGGATAGTGTGCACCCCGGAAATGATCTCTTTCAGCTTCTGGAAGAAGGTACAGGGTTATAAAGACTAGGACTAGCCGCCTGAGAAACAGTTCCTACCCAAATGCAATTCTGGTTTTAAACGCAGTGTAAGGTAGTCTCTATGGGAGTATATTTAATTATGGGGTATCAGAGTTTTTAGGGGGCTAACCAGGCTGGGATAGCCAGCTTGTTGGTTTTTGAATGTCTGATGTAGATGTTTTCAATTCCGTTGTTCTGTATGGGACAATGACAATAAAGATTATCGTATTGTATTGTGTCGATGCTCACGAGCTCTGCAAAAGAAGCACACACACACACACACACACACACACACACACACCACTGTTCCCCAATGATGTGTTTTCTTGTTGTTGTTGTTTAGTCATTTAGTCGTGTCCGACTCTTGGTGACCCCCTGGACCAGAGCACGCCAGGCCCTCCTGTCTTCCACTGCCTCCCGCAGTTTGGTCAAACTCATGCTGGTAGCTTCGAGAACACTGTCCCACCATGTCGTCCTCTGTCGCCCCCTTCTCCTTGTGCCCTCCATCTTTCCCAACATCAGGGTTTTTCCCAGGGAGTCTTCTCTTCTCATGAGGTGGCCAAAGTCTTGGAGCCTCAGCTTCAGGATCTGTCCTTCCAGTGAGCACTCAGGGCTGATTTCCTTCCGAATGGAGAGGTTTGATCTTCTTGCAGTCTATGGGACTCTCAAGAGTCTCCTCCAGCACCACAATTCAAAAGCATCCATTCTTCGGCAATCAGCCTTCTTTATGGTCCAGTTATTCTTACTAGGGACCTAAAAGACTTGAGGGACCTGTTTGTCATGCAAAAGGCTGTAAATTTAGGCCAATTTTGGGAAGTACCCTGAGGTGTACTTCATTGTCTCTTGAGACAAACAGAGGCCAACAGAAGCAGCTCTGTGTTGCTTGCCCAGCAAAATTCTCCTGCCCCACAACTCTGATGTCCCTGCAAAACTTGGGGAGCTTAAAGCAAAAAAAATGACAGTACAAACAGTACAACGAGAATGATTGGAAGGATTGTTTTGTCGTTTTTTATTTAAGTGTTTAATTAAGTATTAATTAGGAAGATTAAGTGTTTTTTTACTTATGTAAATTTGCTTTATTTTCTTTCTTTTTTATGTATTTTCTTCTTAATTCTTTTTTCTTTAGTTTTCTTTTTGCAGTATGAGATTGTGAATTCTTTGCATAAGTCTTTAATTTAAATGGATAAAGATTATTTTAAAAAAATAAATAAATAAAGTGAAAGATGAGAAATCCTACACTCCTGACAACAGATCTGCAGGCTGGGTTACACTTTGCAAGAGATGAGCTGCTAAGCAGGAAGCCTTTGCAAGAGGTCAGCTGTTCCAGGATCTTTCTTTCTTTCTCACTCTCTTTTAGGGATGCGGGTGGCGCTGTGGGTTAAACCACAGAGCCTAGGACTTGCCGATCAGAAGGTCGGTGGTTCGAATCCCCACGATGGGGTGAGCTCCCGTTGCTCAGTCCCTGCTCCTGCCAACCTAGCAGTTTGAAAGCACGCCAGTGCAAGTAGATAAATAGGTACCACTCCAGCGGGAAGGTAATAAACGGCGTTTCCATGCACTGTTCTGGTTCGCCAGAAGCGGTTTAGTCATGCTGGCCACATGACCCGGAAGCTGTACGCCGGCTCCCTCGGCCAATAAAGCGAGATGAGTGCTGCAACCCCAGAGTCGTCCGCAACTGGACCTAATGGTCAGGGGTCCCTTTGCCTTTACCTTTACCACTCTCTTTTGCAACACAAGTTATGACTCAAAGGTACGAAACACCCTCATTCTCTCTCTGCCTCCTTTCATCACTTGCCATAAAATCGTCAGGATTCCCAGCCATGCTGGGGGGATCCTGATCGCACGGGAGTATAAACTGAACAAAACCTGGGCAGGAAATTGCATCAAAGCATCGGGAAAGTGAGACATAGCAAACACGACAATCACACTTTATTTACTGGGCTATAGGTCTCACCTGCCAGTGCCAGGAGTTCAAAGCAGTTCAAAGCTCAAGCAACACCCTGGTTTGGCGGCTGCTCCCCTTTTCCGACCTTTGACAAGACAGAAGTACTGTTTTTTTGGGGGGGACAGGGGGCGGGTGGGTGTGGGGGATTCCCTGGTCCTGAATGGGGTGACTATTCCCCTGAAGGACCAGGTGCGCAGCCTGGGAGTCATTTTGGACTCACAGCTGTCCATGGAGGCACAGGTCAATTCTGTGTCCAGGGCGGCTGTCTCCCAGCTCCATCTGGTACGCAGGATGAGACCCTACCTGCCGATGGACTGTCTTGCCAGAGTGGTGCATGCTCTAGTTATCTCCCACTTGGACTACTGCAATGTGCTCTACGTGGGCACAATTCAAAGTGTTGGTGCTGACCTTTAAAGCCCTAAACGGCCTCCGTCCTGTATACCTGAAGGAGCGTCTCCACCCCCATCGTTCAGCCCGGACACTGAGATCCAGCATCGAGGGCCTTCTGGCAGTTCCCTCATTGCGAGAAGTGAGGTTACAGGGATCCAGACAGAGGGCCTTCTCGGTAGTGGCGCCCTCCCTGTGGAACACCCTCCCTTCAGATGTCAAGGAAAAAAGCAGCTATCCTATCTTTAAAAGTCATTTACAGTGGTGCCCTGCAAGACGAATGCCTCGCAAAACGAAAAACGCGCAAGATGAAAGGGTTTTTCGGTTTTTGCGTCGCTTCGCTAGACGATTTTCCCTATGGGCTTGCTTCGCAAGACGAAACGTCTTGTGAGTTCTTGCGAGTTTGTTTCCTTTTTCTTAAAGCCGCTAAGCCGCTAAGCCGTTAATAGCCGCTAAGCCGCTAAGCCGTTAATAGCCGCTAAGCCGCTAATAGCCGCTAAGCCACTAAGCCACTAATAGCCGTGCTTCGCAAGACTCGCGGAACGGATTAATTTCGTCTTGCGAGGCACCACTGTATTTTCTCTTACCGATAGAAAACCTACTTAAGGACTCTAGATGGGCTCTTAAAGGTAAAGGGACCCCTGACCATTAGGTCCAGTCGTGACCGACTCTGGGGTTGCAGCGCTCATCTCCCTTTATTGGCCGAGGGAGCCGGCGTACAGCTGCCGGGTCATGTGGCCAGCGTGACGAAGCTGCTCTGGCGAGCCAGCACCAGCGCAGCGCACGGAAACGCTGTTTACCTTCCCGCCGGAGTGGTACCTATTTATCTACTTGCACTTTGACATGCTTTCGAACTGCTAGGTTGGCAGGAGCAGGGACCAAGCAACGGGAGCTCACCACGTTGCAGGGATTCGAACCACCCACCTTCTGATTGGCAAGCCCTAGGCTCTGTGGTTTAACCCACAGCGCCACCCGCATCCCTTAGACGGGCTCTTAGATACTACACAAGGGAAAGGGAGCAGTGTTTTTCTCATAATAAAACAAAGCAGGAATGCTCTCTCCCGCCCTCAAAC
The DNA here is from genome assembly GCF_027172205.1 of Podarcis raffonei. Taxonomy (NCBI): domain Eukaryota; kingdom Metazoa; phylum Chordata; class Lepidosauria; order Squamata; family Lacertidae; genus Podarcis; species Podarcis raffonei. The sequence continues at coordinate 8,005,686 of NC_070619.1, read as the reverse complement.
GCACATGGTCAAAACAAGACTCAGCGGAATGGCACCTGAGGAATAGGGTGTGTGCGGCGGGGCTCACACAACAGGTGTCTCTCACCTGGCCTGCCCGAGGCAACATTCCACCCCTTCCCCAAATATGAGAAGCAGTTAGACACGGCCCCTATTTATCTTCCCATCGCAGGCTCAGTTCCTAGAAATCCAGGGTGCCTACAGGGCGCTTGTTTCTGCAGAAACACCCTCCAGCGATCTCTGCCCTGTTGAACCTATAATTTCTTGCAGGTGGGGCAGAGGGCATTCTTCCCCGTCCCTTGAGCGGTTTGGAGAAAAACAAACCGGGGCAATGGGTTCGGAGGGTCCGGTTTTTCCCCCGAGACCCCTCGGGAAACTGAAAGGCAGGGCTGTGTGGCGCAGTGGTTAGAGCAGCTGCTTTTGCAGGCAGGCAGACCACCCACTGCTGGTCTGTCGGTGGAGGAGATCCCACTTCTGCCACCATCTCTCTTGGTGCAGCTATAGGGTCTCACGTGCCCACCAGCTCTGACCTTTGGGCATGCTGACCGGGGCTGATGGCATTTGTGGTCCCCAACATTGAGAGAGCACCAGGTCACTGACGCTGCAAACTGTATGCAAGGGCTTTCTTCCAGATGCGAATTCCCAGATGTGAATCCTGGTGGTGGGGCAGCCCTCCCTGGGGCCAGGAAGAGTTCCGCTTTGCCCCCAAATGGCAACAGGATAACCTGCCATTTGGCCGCCTCCTCGTGGTTAAAAAGAGGCAGTGCAGCTTCCGGGTCATGTGGCCAGCAGGACTAAGCTGCTTCTGGTGAACCAGAGCAGCGCACGGAAACGCCATTTATCTTCCCACCAGAGTGGTACCTATTTATCTACTTGCACTTTGACGTGCTTTCGAACTGCTAGGTGGGCAGGAGCAGGGACCAAGCAACGGGAGCTCACCCTGTCGCGGGGATTCGAACCGCCGACCTTCTGATCAGCCCTAGGCTCTGTGGTTTAGACCACAGCACCACCCGCGTCCCTGTAACCCGAGGTACCACTGTACATAAAGGAAATGGCCATTGAGAACTGGCATTTTCCCACGGCTGATAAACTCCACCTTTCGCCTTCTGTTTTCGGAACGCGCTCAGGCATTCCTTGAAGAGGCCTTTTGAAACAACCGCCTCGCCAGTCCTGGAAATCTCCCGGGTGTCTTCCTTTTTCACAACTCTCTGACCCAAGTCTTGACCCCTGCTTTGTCCCTCCCCGCCCCACGGAGGCAGGAGATTGTTTGGGCCTCCATATGGGCTAGCAGCTTGCGTTGCCTAACCTGCAGCTGGTCAGCCAGAGTCAATTCGAAGCACGTGAGCCGGCCCATTTTGGGGGAGGTGTCAACCTGCTGCTCAGGGTTTTGGAAATAATTCTCCTTAGAAGAACGGTTGAACTAAATAGACGAGCCATTTCCATGAATTAAAAAAACAAAAAACTCTAGAGTTCGAAGGGACCCCAGGGTTCATCTAGCCAACCCCTGCCATGCAGCAATTTCAGCTAAAGAGATTTATTTTAATCCAGTTCCATATGTCTGCTCTAACATGGGATACAGACCTTGTTGTTCGGAAGTTTAATTTATCAATCACTTGTCACATGTGGGCTTGAGTATTACGTTAGTCCAGCTCATAGTATATTCTTGGCATCTGTTTGTCTTGAGAGACAATGGAGTGTGCTTCTGGGGGTGAACTCTGGCAGCAGTTGTTTGTTCTGGATCTTAAGAAGTAAACCCGAAAATTGCGTTTTTGGAGCGGTACTTTGTCTGAAAAGTTCAATGACTTTGGGGTTTCTCTACGAAAAGCTCAATAACTTTCAGGTCTTCTATAAGAAAGCTTAACAATTTCAGGGGTTCTCCCCCCCAAAAAAGTTCAACAATTTTGGATTTTTAAATTATTTTATTTATGAGTTTCAGTTTTATACATTTCAGTAATTTCAATATCCTTTTAACATCTCAAAACCCGACTTCCTTCCCCCTCTTCCTGCGGTTCCTTAAATTTGATTTTTATATTTTCTGCACATTCCAAATCAACTTAATCTACTCGTTTATTCATCTACTTTAAATATATACTCTTCTAAAACTGCAGGTCACTACAATAATCCTGCTAAAGTTCTTATCTGTTTACAGTTTGTAAATATTCAACAAACCATTTCCATTCTTTTGTATATATATATAAAAAATTGTTATCTTGATTTCTTATTTTCCCCAGTAAGATTTTGGGTCTTCCTAAAAAGAAAAAAAGCTTTTGGGGCGTCCTGGATTTTACTTTTTGAAATATGGCAGCCCTACTGGTTTCATCTCAGGACATGGGTGGCGCTGTGGTCTAAACCACAGAGCCTAGGGCTTGCCAATCAGAAGGTCGGCGGTTCGAATCCCTGCGACGGGGTGAGATCCCGTTGCTCAGTCTCTGCTCCTGCCAACCTAGCAGTTCGAAAGCAGGTCAAAGTGCAAGTAGATATCGTATTTTTTGCTCTATAAGACTCACTCTTTCCCTCCTAAAAAGTAAGGGGAAATGTGTGTGTGTCTTATGGAGCGAATGCAGGCTGCGCAGCTATCCCAGAAGTCAGAACAGCAAGAGGGATCGCTGCTTTCACTGCGCAGCGATCCCTCTTGCTGTTCTGGCTTCTGAGAGTCAGAATATTTTTTTTATTGTTTTCCTCCTCCAAAAACTAGGTGCGTCTTGTGGTCTGGTGCGTCCTATAGAGCAAAAAATACGGTAAATAGGTACCGCTCCGGCGGGAAGGAAGGTAAACGGCGTTTCCGTGTGCTGCTCTGGTTCGCCAGAAGCGGCTTAGTCCTGCTGGCCACATGACCCGGAAGCTGAACACCGGCTCCCTCGGCCAATAAAGCGAGATGAGCGCCGCAACCCCAGAGTCGGCCACAACTGGACCTAATGGTCAGGGGTCCCTTTACCTTATATAATAGAATAATGATACCATTCAAATTGTAGGAAGAAGCCAATCTCCCCTGGTTTCCTATCTCCCCCTACTGAAGCCCAATTGCTTGCCTGTTCACACAAAACCATGGTTTGGCTAGCATTTTGTGTGCGCCAGGGCTGCGGTTTGCCTATAGCACGCAATGTAATTCAAACTCAACTTCTTTAAAGGAGGGAAGGTGTTTTTTCAGGTAATAAAGGCATCTTTTAACTCAGGCTTCATCAGCCGGTGAAATGGAAATTTCCAGTTGCTTAACCAGTTTTCTGGCTTCCTCAAAGTGGAACTGAGGAGGTTTCTGGTCTTCGAAGAACCTCTCCAAGGTTATCAGTCGCTTGACGTCGAAAGATTCCTCAGGTAAATGTCTCTGCTTTGGCTATTGAGGTACAAGCTACCACAGTTCCCTGACACAGAGGTTCAAGCCAGGCTCAAACACTTTGTGTTTTATGTTGCAAAACTGCACCGTGGTCTTTGGACAAAAAGTGGCGTACAAATTTAATTCGCAGACAAACAATCGCTGGCTCCGGCGAGCGGCTCCTCTAGAACAGCACCTTGTTCTCTCAATAGCCAAACAGGTGCTCCCAAGAGGAAACTGCCTCCATATTGACTAGGAACTTGAGTGCGCCATCCCACTGCCAGTCACCAGGGCTTGGCGTGGGATGATCTCCAGAGATGATCCCTGATCCCTTCTAGCTAAACATCCCAGCTGGCTGTTTAACTGAGTCAGAGATCAAGGAGCGTCTTCAGAAATGCCACCTTTGCCCTTCCCCTCCTGAGCCCCACTCAGCTTCCGGACACAATTTTCTCGCCTGCTGAGCTCAAGGGGTCAGGAAACCCGAGGTTAGGAGGAAGGTTCAGGGAAAGCAAAGGTGTTTTTGCAAGAGCCAACCTGGGGGGGGGGGGCGTGGAGAGGTGTGGGAACTGTTTATGATAAAGCGAGGGCAGCGGTCAGCAAACTTACTGCGCCTCAGGCCGGTGTCTCCAGCGCCGATCGCACGGTGGGCCGGAGGGCGGGAGAGCGCGTGCCCATACGCGTGCGAACACGCTATTTCTGGCACACTTCCGGGTCAGAGGAGCACCGGAAATAGCTTGTGTTCATGTGCATGGGCCTGCTCTGACCCAGATGTGCACCGGAAATAAGCTTTTGTTGTTGTTTAGTCGTGTCCCACTCTTCGTGACCCCCTGGACCAGAGCACGCCAGGCACTTCTGTCTTCCACTGCCTCCCGCAGTTTGGTCAAACTCATGCTGGTAGCTTCAAGAACACTGTCCCACCATCTCGTCCTCTGTCGTCCCCTTCTCCTTGTGCCCTCCATCTTTCCCAACATCAGGGTCTTTTCCAGGGAGTCTTCTCTTCTCATGAGGTGGCCAAAGTCTTGGAGCCTCAGCTTCAGGACCTGTCCTTCCAGTGAGCACTCAGGGCTGATTTCCTTAGGAATGGAGAGGTCTGATCTTCTTGAAGTCCATGGGACTCTCAGGAGTCTCCTCCAGCACCAGAATTCAAAAGCATCAATTCTTTGGGCTAAACCACAGAGCCTAGGACTTGCCGATCAGAAGGTCGGCGGTTCGAATCCCCACGACGGGGTGAGCTCCCGTTGCTTGGTCCCTGCTCCTGCCAACCTAGCAGTTCGAAAGCACGTCCAAGTGCAAGTAGATCAATAGGTACCTCTCCGGTGGGAAGGTAAACGGCGTTTCTGTGCGCTGCTCTGGTTCGCCAGAAGCGGCTTAGTCCTGCTGGCCACATGACCCGGAAGCTGTACGCCGGCTCCCTCGGCCAATAAAGCGAGATGAGCGCCGCAACCCCAGAGTCGGTCACGACTGGACCTAATGGTCAGGTGTCATGGGGAGATAGGAAACCAGGGGAGATTGGCTTATTTCTACAATTTGAATGATATCACTATTCTATTATATATTCTCTACCAACTATTAGCGTACATGTTGTGTTTGTATTGCTGTAAGAGGGGAGATAGGGGATACAGTGGTACCTCGGGTTAAGTACTTAATTCGTTCCAGAGGTCCGTTCTTAACCTGAAACTGTTCTTAACCTGAAGCACCATTTTAGCTAATGGGGCCTCCCGCTGCTGCCGCGCCGCCAGAGCACGATTTCTGTTCTCATCCTGAAGCAAAGTTCTTAATCCGAGGTACTATTTCTGAGTTAGCGGAGTCTGTAACCTGAAGCGCCTGTAACCCGAGGAACCACTGTATTTTGGTCCTCCTCTGGTCATTGTGCTGCTGAACCAAGCCATGTCTGGTCAAAGGTGTTATCAAAACCAGACATTTTCTCAACTGATTGGCAGTTTTTATTACATCCATGGGTAAAAATGAAAATGAGAGGAGGTCTCACATTGTGAAACTTTCCAGCTCACTGCCTATCGACTTTATACAAATAGGAGTCTGGGATAAGACGTTCTTTTTTTTTGGCAAAGGTGTTTTGTTTTGTTTTTTAAATTCATTTTGCAGAGAGGAACCGTTGCGACAACAGATGGACATTAGAAGGTGGAAAACAAAACTATAAAACACTGTGGGAGTCCCCATTGCACCGAGGTTAAAATAACAAAGTCCAAGACTATTGGCGTTATCTGATTATCAAGTTCAATTCCAGATTCACCAGGCGTAGGTGGCCTTGAGAATGATGCCTCTGCTGTGCTGTGTACGAAATAAAGCGCATCTGAAGACTCTAGTCCTCAGCCAAATCTCAAATAATGTGTCATTTTCTTCATATTCCTGATACCAAGCGCCCAGAGTTGGATTCTGGGCTGTTTTCCGCTGAGCGGCAATTCCTACAGTGTTCTTCAGCTCTCTATATTGGACAAACAGGCCAAACCTTACGCCAAAGAATAAACGGACATAAATCGGACATCAAGAATCACAAGACAGAGAAACCAGTAGGAGAACACTTCAATCTCCCAGGACATTCTATACAAGATCTCAAAGTAGCTGTTTTACTACAAAGGAATTTCAGAAATAGACTGGAAAGAGAAGCTGCTGAATTGCAACTCATTACCAAACTTAAAACCATGGAGAGACCTGGTCTGAACAAAGACATTGGATTCTTATCTCATTATACATGACTAAGCCATTTTTCACCTTCTCACCCCTTGCTTTTTCCTGTAAGACCTATTGCAGTCGTTAAGAGTCGTCAACAGGCTCATCACAGCTATCTGCCAATCACCCATTCCCACCACCCTTCTGAGTAATACCCCTCCCCACCTTCTCACTATATAGAAGGATCTGGCAACTTCTGTTTCAGTGTATCTGAAGAAGTGTGCATGCACACGAAAGCTCATACCAAGAACTAACTTAGTTGGTCTTTAAGGTGCTACTGGAAGGAAAAAAATTTTTTGTTTTAATTCCTACTTGAGTTGCCAAGGTCATATAGAAGACCAAGTACTTGCGATATTCGGTTACTAATTTGTTTGTATTGCCTAAATACCGGTTCCCTTTTAACTCTTGTGATTCTACTACAGTGGTACCTCAGGTTACATACGCTTCAGGTTACAAATGCTTCAGGTTACAGACTCTACCAACCCAGAAATAGTGCTTCAGGTTAAGAACTTTGCTTTAGGATGAGAACAGAAATCGTGCTCCGGCGGCATGGCAGCAGCAGGAGGCCCCATTAGCTAAAGTGGTGCTTCAAGTTAAGAACAGTTTCAGGTTAAGTACGGACCTCTGGAACGAATTAAGTACTTAACCTGAGGTACCACTGTATTCTGTTCTATGATTCCAATAATCCAGATTCGGAGAAAACAACATGGACCATAAATCCCGGGCCAGAGGGAGCCAGTTCTGGTATCTGAGGGGGTCTCAGAGATGAGGGTGGGCTGATATTTATGCTGATATTTATTTATTTCGCAAATGTATACACTGCTTGAGTGTGGAAAAACACACAAACACAACACCCTGAAAACAGTTAACACACACACAAAAAGATAAAATAAGAGAGAGAGAGAGAGAGAGAGAGAGAGAGAGAGAGAGAGAGGGATGAGAAGGAAGAACTACATATGCCATCTCAAGCTCCTTGGGGAATAGACAGCCATGTGCTATAACCACCGACTTAGAACCATATACCGTAATAATAATAATTTATTATTTATACCCCGCCCATCTGGCTGGGTTTCCCCAGCCACTCTGGGCGGCTTCCAACCGAATATTAGAAACAATACAGCGACAGACATTAAAAACTTCCCTAAACAGGGCCGCCTTCAGTTGTCTTTTAAAAGTAAAATAGTTGTTTATTGCCTCGACATCTGCTGGGAGGGCGTTCCACAGGGCAGGCGCCACCACCAAGAAGGCCCTCTGCCTGGTTCCCTGTAACCTCACTTCTCGCAGGGAGGGAACCGCCAGAAGGCCCTCGGCGCTGGATCTCAGTGTCCGGGAGGAACGATGGGGGTGGAGACGCTTCTTCAGGTCTACTGGACCGAGGCCATTTAGGGCTTTCAAGGTCAGCACCAACACTTTGAATTGTGCTCAGAAACGTACTGGGAGCCAATGAAGATCTTTTGGGATCGGTGTTATGGCCTCGGCGGCCGCTCTCAGTCACCAGTCTAGCTAGAATTGCAGAGTTGGAAGGGACCCGCCTGCAACGCACGGATCTTTCGCCCAACGTGGGGCTCGAACCCACAAACTTGAGATTAAACTTCGCCACTTAGCTGCTCCAGGAGCAATCAGATGCCATCCCTCCATCTCTCCAACACAGGGCACTGCTCATTTCCTTTCCCTTTTTGTTTCGTCGGCCTACCTTGCAAGGACGTTGTGCCGGGTGGATTAAATGGGAAAGAACCATGTACAGCAAATTCAAGCTACTTCAGAGTGGGGGGGGGGAGTGGGGTGTATAACGCAACAAATAAGAGATAAACTAAAACGAGAATTTTTGTGTGTGCAGTTGCTAAGTGAGATGGGGAGAAATTGAGCGATCCCTGGTCGCCAGGCTGACTGCAGATGGACTGATGGACTTTGGTTGGGGTTCGAATCCGGGAAAGGGGGTGGTGGGGCTTTGGGAATCCAAAGGGTGTATAAATATATTTTGTTTTAATTAAGTTGGTTTTGCCACTAACATAAAAATGGGGATTTCGGGGAAGGGAATTGGGGCCGACCTTAGAAAAAGATTGTTAAGAATAAGTGTTGACGTATAAAGATTGAGGTTTTTAAGTTAAAATGGGTTAATTAAATTGATGGGGCGAATTTAGGAAAAGTTTTTTAAGAATAAGTATTGATATATAAAGATTGAGGTTTATAAGTTAAAATTGGTTAATTTAAATGAATTAGAGAAAATAAGGTAAAGTGTGGGGACAAGAATTTGCTGAGCTAAAAATTGGAATTGGAATACAAGAAGGGCAGGTGTGGGGAAGTCAAGGAAATTGGTTATGGAAAGTAAGCAATGTAAACTTTTTTAATTGTTCCTTTTTCTTTTTTCTCTCTTTTCTCTTTTTTGTCTTTCTTTTTTATTTTTTGAAAATTTCAATAAATATATATTTTTTTTAAAAAAAGAAATTGAGCGATCCCTGGTTCCTCGTAACAGCCTGGCAACTCAGCTCCAGAAAGGAAGTCGGAGGGGGAAAGGTGCAGGATGAGGCTGTTTGCCTTGCCTTCTGGGCTGGCATTCCTGCAGACTACAGCCTCTTTGCTGGGCTGGCTGTGAGCCCAGAGTTTATGCCCGTCGCTGATAGCCTCAAGGCCAGGGAAAGACACAGAGAGCTTATTCCAAGGCCGCCAATGAGGCAAAGGCTTCGGAGAACCCTCTGCAGAGGATGAGCAAATGAACTTGGAACTGTAGAACCAGAGAGCTGGAAGGGAACCCAAGGGTCATCCAGACCAACCCCTCCCCGCTGCAATGTTGACGCTGCTATTCCTCCCAGCAGCCATGAAATTAAAAGACGCCTGCTTCTTGGGAGAAAAGCAATGACAAACCTAGACAGCATCTGAAAAAGTAGAGACATCACCTTGACAACAAAGGTCCGTATAGTTCAAGCTATGGTTTTCCCAGTAGTGATGTATGGAAGTGAGAGCTGGACCATAAAGAAGGCTGATTGCCGAAGAATGGATGCTTTTGAATTCTGGTGCTGGAGGAGACTCTTGAGAGTCCCATGGACTGCAAGAAGATCAAACCTCTCCATTCGCAAGGAAATCAGCCCTGGGTGCTTACTGGAAGGACAGATCGTGAAGCTGAGGCTCCAATACCTTGGCCACCTCATGAGAAGAGAAGACTCCCTGGAAAAGACCCTGATGTTGGGAAAGATGGAGGGCGCAAGGAGAAGGGGATGACAGAGGACGAGATGGTTGGACAGTGTTCTCGAAGCTACCAGCATGAGTTTGACCAAACTGCGGGAGGCAGTGGAAGACAGGAGTGCCTGGCGTGCTCTGGTCCAGGGGGTCACAAAGAGTCGAACACTTCTAAACAACTAAACAACAACAACAGTTCCTCCCAGCCAACACAGCGAGGTTGGCCCCGGGGGAAAAGGCACCCAGATTTCTAGTGTGCGGTTCAGTCACACAGGCCGGGCCGGTAGAAGCGTTTGGGTGAGGATGAACTAGGAGCAGAGGCGTGTAGAGGGTCTCAACTAGAGCCGCGGCCTTTTCAGTACTGGCCCCGACTTGGTGGAACGCTCTGTCCCAAGAGACTAGGGCCCTGCGGGACTTGACATCTTTCCGCAGGGTCTGCAAGATGGAGCTGTTCCGCCTGGCCTTTGGTTTGGACTCAGTCTGACCCTTCTGGTTTTGATCTATGTGCTACTTTTAAAATGAGGCTTCATTTTAAATTGCATTTTAACCTGTATTTTAAATTGGTTCCCCCCCATTATGTTTTTACTGTAATTTTACTGGTGTTAGCCGCCCTGAGCCCAGCTCTGGCCCGGGAGGGCGGGGTATAAACTATATTATTATTATTATTATTATTATTATTATTATTATTATTATTATTATGAGAAAGGGCAAGGCATGCAAACCCAGCCAGCACATTTCCCTTGGCAATACGCTCAGCGTCTTGAGAACTAGCACCTTATATTGCAGGGGAAGGTGAGTAGCTCAGCAGCAAGTTCAATCCATGGCATTGAAACCTCAGAGAGCCGCTACCTCAGCTCAGTATACCTGAAGGAGTGTCTCCACCCCCATCTTCCAGCCTGGACACTGAGGTCCAGCTCCGAGGGCCTTCTGAAGGTTCCCTTCCAGCGAGAAGCGAGGTTACAGGCAACCAGGCAGAGGGCCTTCTCGGTGGTGGCGCCCACCATGTGGAACGCCTTCCCATCGGATGTCAAGGAAATAAACAACTATCTGACTTTCAGAAGACATCTGAAGGCAGCCCTGTTTAGGGAAGTTTTTCATGTTTGGTGTTTTATTGTGTTTTTAATATCCTGTTGGAAGCTACCCAGAGTGGCTGGGGAAACCCAGCCAGATGGGCAGGGTATAAATAATATATTATTATTATTATTATTATTATTATTATTATTATTATTATTATTATTATTATTAAGTGAGATGGACCAAAGGGCTGAGTTGGTTTAAGGCGGCTCTCCATGCCCCTCTTCAATTATGAGGGACATAATTACAATTATGAGGGACCCTTAAAGCAACAGGCCGTTTATCGGGGAAAGATTCGCAGGCAGAATGTTCCAGGATTCGATTTCAGGGCCTCCAGAACGAAAATATGTCTAGGAAAACAGAACCACTGTTATCCAGAGGAGCAAAAACCCTGGCTGGCTGGATCAATGGTCTTACTCGGGGTAAAGGTAAAGGACCCCTGGACGGTTAAGTCCAGTCCAAGGCGACTATGGGGTTGCGGCGCTCATCTCGCTTTCAGGCCGAGGGAGCCGGCGTTTGTCCGCAAACGACTTTCCGGTTCGTGTGTACCAATCTGTCAACTCCAGTTTCTCCCTCCCTCCCTTCGTAAGTGTATGCACATATTTATACAGTGGTACCTCGGGTTACGTACTTAATTCGTTCCGGAGGTCCGTTCTTAACCTGAAACTGTTCTTAACCTGAAGCACCACTTTAGCTAATGGGGCCGGAGCACGATTTCTGTTCTCATCCTGAAGCAAAGTTCTTAACCTGAAGCACTATTTCTGGGTTAGCGGAGCGTGTAACCTGAAGCGTATGTAACCTGAAGCGTATGTAACCTGAAGCGTATGTAACCTGAGGTACCACTGTATATGGAATTGCTTTTACGTTAACACTAATCGTTTCCCAACTGTTTCCTTATTCCGGATGTTTTCACTGCGAAAATCCTTTGAGATATTGCAGTGGGGAGAGATTCGCAATAAATAAACCGTTTTGATGTGGGCGGTCGTAATTCCTCCTTACTGAGATAGCTCAGTCGGTACACAGTGAGACTCTTAATCTCGGGGTTGCGAGTTCGCGTCCCGCATTGGGCAAAAGACTTCTACATTGCAGAGGGTTGGACCACAGTTCTATGATACTTCCAAGATTCCCCAGGATTTTATAGAAGGAATTCGGAACAGCTGGATGAAACATTAGAAATCTCCAATGGATTTGGGGACAGATTTGGGTTGGGTGTTCTCTGTGTTGGGTACAAGATAGTGGAGAGGCTGTTTGCAGCCCCTAATCTTTACCTGTAGAATGAAGAACATAGACAAGACCTATTTGGAGAATTTTTTTATTGCTCTTTTCATTACTCCCCACCCAGATAAATCTTATATAAATAATACAAACCAACAACACATCCAAAACACTGGCGACACAAATGAGAATAAGTTAACAATAAATAAGAGGACCAGGTTTTAAAAACACACACACACACACACACATATTTAGAACCACAAAACAGGTTGGGGTTTTTTGACAGGTGTTCAGAGAACAGGGGGACATGATCAAACTTGTTTCTCACTCACACACCCTGCAAGACCCTGCTTTTGACATATACACCCCCAAAGAACCCCAGAATTACCACTTATCCTCCACATTTAATACCACCCACTTATAAATAAAGTTCTTTGTTTGCTGCATTAAAGTGCTTGTAACCTGTAATGCTGACACTGCGATGCCCCATTGGTTGGGTTTTTAGGGGACCAACCCTGATTGGATGGGACAGACTTTTGAGATAAGAGGTACCGTATTTTTCGTTCTATAAGACGCACCTAGTTTTGGAGGAGGAAAACAAGAAAAAAAATATTCTGAATCTCAGAAGCCAGAACAGCAAGAGGGATCACTGTGCAGTGAAAGCAGCAATCCCTCTTGCTGTTCTGGCTTCTGGGATAGCTGCACGGCCTGCATTCGCTCCATAAGACGCACACACATTTCCCCTTACTTTTTAGGAGGGGAAAAGTGAGTCTTATAGAGCAAAAAATACGGTATTTGGTTGGGACAGGGTTTTGTGAAAAGAGACCCCGGTTAGGATGGGCTTTTGATAAAAGTGGTCCCTGGTTGCCTAGGACAGACTTTCGAGAAAAGATGGCCTAGATAAGATAGGTCCTTGATCCCTGATTGGTTGGGAAGGGCTTTCGGGATAATAGGTCCCTGACTGGTTGCGATGGTCTTTTAGGAAATGAGGTCCCTGGTGGGTTGGGACAGGCTTTTGATAAGAGAGGTCCCTGGTGGGTTAAGACAGACTTTTGAGGGGAAATGACCTAGCAGTAAAAAGGAGCTGTCAATTGGGCAATGCACTGGCAAGAAGAGGCGATGTTCATCACACACACATTCTCCCGAAAAGTGCTGTTTTGCACCAGAGATGGCACTGATCCTGGGCTGTTCCTATTGTCCCCTTGCTCCAGACAGACAGGACGCCGCTTCCCGCAGAACCCCTCTCTCCGCCCTCGCCGGGCTACGCACAATGGCAACGTGTGACGATCATGTCATCAAAGAGCTGCGTCACCACCTTCCCATCGCTGGCGTAGTGCATGAGGACCATGGGTTCGTAGGCGGCGGGGACGCAGCAGGGGGCTGGCGTCTCCCCGGACAGGCTATGGAGCCTGGCCTTGATCTGGGCATGCATACTGGCCGGCTTGTAGTTGTGGGGGCACGAACCCTCGCAGAACCTCATGGAGTAGCTGCTAGGTGCTAGCACCCAGTCAGACCACCCGATGTCAGCGAAGGAGACCTTGAGCGAGCGGAGGCAGCATTTGGTGTCGCCTTTGCCGCACTCCTCGTCCAGCTGCCTCCGCTTCCGGACCTGCCTGTGCCCCTGCGTCTCGATGTCCAACGGGAGCCACTCTCTCCCTTCCAGGACGGAGGAAGCCACATCTGTGGGAAGCTCCAGACCCAAATGGAGCCTCGGCTCGGGCCCGGCTAGCCACTGCCCCACGGCGTCTCTGAGGTTGAGGACGGGTGTGGTCCTTGAGACCACCTGGGAGGCCAGGAGCGTGGCGGTTTCTCCATCCCCACCGGCCAGTCTGTAGATGTTGACGCGAGCCAACATGGTCGAGTTGAGCTGAGAGATGCCGGGGACGTCTGAGAACTTCTTGGACAGAGACAGCTCAGCCCGAAAGACATGGAGGTCCCGGCTGAGCGCTGCTGTCCTGGAGACTTCCAGGCCGTATAGGGGCCTGAGTGGGTCGCTGTTGACCCCTGGACCTGCAGCCAATTCATGGCCCAGAAGCTTAACTGTGGAGAGAATGAAGAGAGGAAGATGTTAGGAGCGAGCCAGCAATAAATCACACAGAGCAGGCCATGTTAACTCTTTATTAGCAAGAACACAATCTTTTTATTATTATTGATTTCTGATACACACAATACAATAATACACAAAGATACAAAACACAAAGATATAAAAGAAACAAAAGAAAACCACAAAAAATAATATACCGTATTTTTTGCTCTATAAGACTCACTTTTTCCCTCCTAAAAAGTAAGGGGAAATGTGTGTGCGTCTTATGGAGCGAATGCAGGCTCTGCAGCTATCCCAGAAGCCAGAACAGCAAGAGGGATTGCTGCTTTCACTGCGCAGAGATCCCTCCTGCTGTTCTGACTTCTGAGATTCAGAATATTTTTTCCTTGTTTTCCTCCTCCAAAAAATAGGTGCGTCTTGTGGTCTGGTGCGTCTTACAGAGCGAAAAATACGGCAGATGAAATTACATTCCCACCACCCACGCTTCGCTCCCCTCCACCACACCCCAATTTCTGTTTTCTATTATGTTAAATCATTGCATTGCATTTCTTATCTGATTTTCTTTCATATTCCATTTGCACATCATTCTTCTTATACATTCTATAGTCTCAATCTATACATATCAGCATATTATTTTGTGAACAGTGTTTATATAATCTTCAAAGCATTTCCATTGCAATCTTAACTTTTGATTTGACTAGCAAGAACACAGTCTGCACAGAAAATCTAACAGAAAATCTAATTTTTTTGAAGAACGGAAGCCCTTTTCGGATTATTTGAAGAAAAATTACAGCAGGAAGAATCTGTGACCAGGTTTTGAGCTATGAGCAGCAGAAAGAATGAGAGGCGATTGTGTTACGATTATGATTTTTAAAAGAGAGTGAAAATGCAGCAGAATTGGAGAGGGATAAGGAAAACCTCTCGGAAGCCGAAAATGGAAAAGAAATCTCTTTTTAAAATGCATTTGGAATTTTCTGTGTAAATTTTTCGGAAGTTTAATAAAAATATTATTAAAAAGAAAGAGAGAGAGAGAAAGCGACAGTCAAATGAAACCACGATCAGGATTCGAATAACAGGCAAGGGAAGGAAATAAATGACAGTAATATAAGTCATAATGCAGTATAAAATAAATGGCAGTTACGGCAGCTTGTAAAGTAATACAACAGGGGCATCACAGCTGGGAAATCGAAACGTAAGGAATTATGAGATTGAAAGTGAACTGAACGATGTCAAATTTTGTGTAAAAAGCTTTATGGATGCAATGAAGCTTACCTTTCGCCCTCAAGGTATGAACAGTTTTCGCTGCCGGTGGCAAGGTCTGGTTCGCTCTGAGTTGTGCCAGCATCTCCCGGTAGACCAGGTGAGCCTCTTGCAGCCCACCTTGACCCAAAGCCCCTCGGACGCTGGGAGGTTTCTCCATCCCAAGCCGCTCCAGAATGCTTTGTTTGACAGCCTCCAGTTGCGGGTGGGTGTCTTGGGGGCCGTGGGGTCGCAGGTCAACCACACCGGACAGGAGAGACTGCAGGAACAGCACCCAGAGGCTGGTGGCAAGGCGAGAGGCTTCGGGCATCGTGGTTGGAAGTCAGAGACTTTGGAGGTGGCAAATTTCTCCAGCGAGCTGGGCTTGGCTGGCCCAGACCTTTGGTTTTATACCCGAGGCAACGTTAAGTCACCAATGACGTGGAAGTACTGTAAACAGAGAAAAGGAAAAAAAGAAGAAAAAGATTTTGACAGTCGGCTGTGTGTTTTTTTCTTCCTTGGAGCAGACAGGTTTATAATAACTCGCAGACGCTTAGGGTGTGTGGGGCAAAGGACAGGTCTTCTGCCCTCTGCGGCAGTGCCCAACCGGACAACGATTTTTGGGAAGCCGCAAAGCGGGAACAGAGCGCGGCGGCAGCAACGGTTGCATTTCCCTAGGGAGGTTGTGGACTTCCTTGCGGGTTTTTCAGCAGAGGTCGAATGGTCATCTGTTGTGGGTGCTTGAGACGAGATTCCTGCCTTGCCGGGGTTGGGCTGGATGACCCTCAGGGGTCCCAAGCAACTCTAGTTCTATGATTTCCATCTGTGGTTTCCAGCTGCTGGGTCTCAGAGGCTTACTCTCAGCTCAAAGATCCAGGACAGATGACCGTCCAACCTCGCTGGAAAACCTCCAAGGGAGACCATTCCATTGTCGAACAGCTCCTACCAGCAGAAAGTTCTTCTTCATATTTAGCTGGAATCTCCTTTCTTGGAACTTGAAGCCAACCGTTGGTTCAGGTCCTACCCTCCAGAGCTCAGGCTTGCAAAGTGACGGGTCAATACAGTGGTACCTTGGGTTAAGTACTTAATTCGTTTCGGAGGACCGTTCTTAACCTGAAACTGTTCTTAACCTGAAGCACCACATTAGCTAATGGGGCCTCCCGCTGCTGCCACTGCGCCGCCGGAGCACAATTTCTGTTCTCATCCTGAAGCAAAGTTCTTAACCTGAAGCACTATTTCTGGGTTAGCGGAGTCTGTAACCTGAACAGTATATAACCTGAAGCGTATGTAACCCGAGGTACCACTGTAGTAGTAGTAGTAGTGGACAGGTAAGGTCACGCCCACTTTCTATCACATGCAAAAGGAATAATAATAATAATAATAATAATAATAATAATAATAATAATAATAATTTATTATTTATACCCTGCCCATCTGGCTGGGCTTCCCCAGCCACTCTGGGCGACTTCCAACAAAATATTAAAATACAGTAATGCATCAAACATTAAAAGCTTCCCTAAACAGGGCTGCCTTCAGATGCCTTCTGAAAGTCTGGTAGTTGTTGTTCTCTTTGACATCTGATGGGAGGGCGTTCCACAGGGCGGGCGCCACCACCGAGAAGGCCCTCTGCCTGGTTCCCTGTAACTTGGCTTCTTGCAGCGAGGGAAGCGCCAGAAGGCCCTCGGCGCTGGACCTCTAGAGTTCAAATCGGGCTTTCAGCCTGATCCAAGAAGGCTCTCTTTGTGAGTTCGCTCCTTCTCCAAACGAGCCTTTGGCTTTTGCTTTTTTGGCAACTGGTCTGAACACAAAACATCAGCCAGAGGTTCCAATCAGCCTCCAAACATGGCCATTTTGTATGTCCAACTAAGGCAAAAGACCAGGATGGGGGCAGGGGGGTCACCTGTGGCCCCCTCCATATGTGTAAGGTAAAGGTAAAGGGACCCCTGACCATTAGGTCCAGTCGTGACCGACTCTGGGGTTGCGGTGCTCATCTCACTTTACTGGCCGAGGGAGCCGGTGTACAGCTTCCGGGTCATGTGGCCAGCAGGACTAAGCCGCTTCTGGCGAACCATAGCAGTGCACGGAAACGCCGTTTACCTTCCCGCCGGAGCGATACCTACTTATCTACTTGCACTTTGACGTGCTTTCGAACTGCTAGGTTGGCAGGAGCAGGGACCGAGCAACGGGAGCTCACCCCCAAATCCCACCAGCCTCGGCTGAATTGGTCAAGAATGGTCAGGAATGATAAGAGAGCCTAGCAACATTACACTGCTGGGGTTGGACTAGCTGACCCCTGGGTCCCTTCCAACTCTGCAATCGTATGATTCTGATGCTCCCTTCCTTTGATGCGAGGCTTCCTTTCAGAACCCCGGGCGCAAACCGGATCGCACCCTCTCCAAAGAAGCTGGAACGTCAAGTGTTTTTTTGGGAATCTGGGCCTCCTTTTTCCATCCAAATATTTTTGCGGTGATTCAACGCCTTCCATTATTGGGTCAGTCGGTGGTGAACTTTCGTGAAGAGCCTTCGTTCCGAAAATGCCGGCCGGGCGATTTACAAGGCAGCGGAAGCCATAAAACAGGCCCCGGTGATCCATGTGGAATGAACCCGTCCAAACATTGGAGTCGCGAGGGATGTTGATTCACGAGGACGTCATTGCTGCTGCATCCCATATACCCCCCCTCGCCCATCACCAGGGGACCTGCAACCCAAAAACCCTTCCCTGGAGGGAAACAAGACTCTCACAATCATTTCACAACCTCCCCTCCGGGGCTAGGAACAAATTCCTCACCATATTTGAGAAGCCGCGAGCCAATTCTGTTGGGAAACCTTCGCTGAAAGCATGGCTTTGGAGCTGTTTGCGAATGTTTCGCCTCTATGAGACCAGAGGGTTGTTCCTTATAGGGTGGGGATTAGCTTTATGGGCGGCTGGGGGGCTGGTTTGGGGGAAGCGGGGCCTCACAGGGCGTGGCCCAGGTCCCCAAATCATTTTTTTTAATGACCTGAGTGCTCCTGTTCAGGCAATTGATTTGGGGGGGGGGATCTGAATTGGTTTCCCTCAGCCGTCCCTGGAGATTTGAAGCTTCTGAGACATTGGTTGTGCAAAGCGACTGCTTTTCCCGGAGACTGCAGCCTTCCCACAAAGAAATGTCATTTCAGGGTCCCCTAAAAGGGCAGTGAAAACAGCCCGGGAGGTGTCAGCGAGACGCCCAAAAAGCGTTGAGATTACACAGCAGAAGAATTCATCGAGGCTGCTTCCAGACAAAAGTCAAACTCTGCTGCTGCAGCTCCATAGAGATTCTTTCCATTCCAGAAATCCATCGTCATCATTCATGGAGGCAAGCAGAGGACCAAAAGGCCATTTTTGACCTGGATCCCACCCAGGTCAGGAGGAGTTGATGAACCTACTTCTCTGGGTGGCAAGGCCAAAAACAGAACATTTATATATGGGAGTAGTTGCAGGTGGGATGCGGGTGGTGCTGTGGGTTAAACCACAGAGCCTAGGACTTGCCGATCAGAAGGTCGGTGGTTCAAATCCCTGCGATGGGGTGAGTTCCCGTTGCTCGGTCCCTGCCAACATAGCAGTTTGAAAGCACATCAGCGCAAGTAGATAAATAGGTACCGCTCCGGCGGGAAGGTAAACGGCGTTTCCGTGCGCTGCTCTGGTTCGCCAGAAGCGGCTTAGTCATGCTGGCCACATGACCCGGAAAAACTGTACGCCGGCTCCCTCGGCCAATAAAGCGAGATGAGCGCCGCAACCCCAGAGCATAGCTGTCAAGTGTCGCTTATTTGAAGGGACAGTCCCTTATTCCAGTGCCATGTCCCGCTGCTGTCTCTTATTGATGGATGTCCCTTAAATGTCCCTTAAATGATGTCCCTTAAATTTCAAAGGAAGCAGCTCCTCTCCCTCTCTCCCTGCCGGCCAGGGAGGAGGGAGGCTCCAACTGTGTTGCTTGGCTGTGTTGCTCACCCAATAAGGAGTCTAAGAACGACTGGGGGGTGGAGCTTGCATGCCTTGTGTGTGGCTAGTTAATGCAAGCTGAGGGGGTTTTTGAATGCTGGACGCCATTCTGTTGCACGTGCTGCTGCAAACTTTGCAGTGCAAAACCAGGCCGGGGAGCCATCTGAAGTTGAGGCTGCATAGGCCTTGTGGTGCATGTGATTCAGATTCTATTCAGTTGAACCTCTGGTTACAAAGTTGGTTGGACAGTGTTCTCGAAGCTACCAGCATGAGTTTGACCAGACTGCAGGAGGACAGGAAGACTGGAGTGCCTGGAAGAGGCGAGGCTGAAGGTCCCTTATTTTGGCTGCTGGTCCCTTATTTTCAAGGCTGCTGGTCCCTTATTTTCAAATCTGTAAGTTGACAGCTATGCCCCAGAGTCGGTCACGAATGGACCTAATGGTCACGGGTCCCTTTAGCTTATTGGATTTAGACTTCCTCCCCCAGCACCAGCCTCCATTTGTCTAGGTGCTGGACTCTCCTTCCTTCAAAGTTTTTAAGCAGAAGTCGGATGGCCACCTGTCATGGATGCTTTAGCCGAGATTACGGCATTGCAGGGGGTTGGACTAGATGACCCTTGGCTCCCAACTCTTAAGATTCTATGATTCTCTCCATTGATAAGTGCCCAGGGACTCTGCAGATGGGCAGAGGCACGCTTTCTCTCTCCTATTTATGACTGTAAACCACTTTTTGCATCCAAAAAAATGGAAGTGGGGTACTTTATAGTATTATTATGAATATTTGGGCTGAATCTGATTCTGGTGCCAGTTAAAGGATCTGTGTAAAAAAGCAATAAATACTGTACGTAGATAAAATCAAGTAGAAGATTGTGGGTGTGCTGTTTTAAGCACACCTGCACCGTTTACAAACGCAAACAAGCAACTTATTCACAAGAGGGCGAACGCCTTGCTTTAAGAAAATAAAAAAAACTTCAACTCCCAGCAGAACTTGCGGCCACCCACCCCTTTCCTTTCGCTTGGCAAACGAACGCAAGGCCCCACGGGAGTCGTAGTTCCCGCGCCCTCCCGTTCCGGCTTCCCGTCGCCATGGCGACCGCGCGCCTCCGAACACGTGGAGCTTGACGAGCCCGCCCTTGGTCTCCTGGCGGCGGGCGTGGAGTGAAAATCGAGGCCCAGGCTTCGGCGGGGCGTGCTAGGCCGCACCCCGCTATAAAAGCCACCTGGCGGGGCAGGTCTTCCTTTCCCTGGAAGCCATGAAGCGGGTGGTGGCTGCGGGGCTGGTGCTCTGCCTCTTGCTCCTCTGGGGCCGGTTCTCCCGAGGGGTCGCGGGGTCGCGCGTCTACTTGAGCAGCTGGGCGGTGCGCGTCCCCGCGGGCGCCCAGGTGGCACAGCGCCTGGCGCGCAGGCATGGGATGCTGTACCTGGGACAGGTGAGGGTGGCTTGCATCTACCTGGGCAAGGAGAGCAGCAGCCATCCTTCTCCCCAGTGAAATAGGGGGGAATAATAATAATAATAATAATAATAATAATAATAATAATGTGTCCCCCACCCATCTGACTGCCCTTCCCCAGGAATGAGAAGGGATAGGAAAGATGGGGCCAATTTCTTTCCCTGGAAGGAGTCGGGTCGAGTGTGGCCTCTGAGCACGCGCGGAGTGCATTCTGCACTGGAAGACTTGGTGCCAGCGGCGGGTGGCTGCCCAGTTGCCCCAGTATGGAGGTTTGATTGAGCCGGATTGATGGGATCGAGGCGACACACTGGCAGTCCCAAGGCTCTGCCCTCCTAGCTTGGGTCGAGTGTGTCCTCTGAGCATATCTGGAGTGCTTTTGCACCGAAAGGCTTGGCGCACCCAGACCCAATGCCCACCCGGAGCAGCGTCCAGGTTTTGTGAGCGGCCCGATAGGCTGCTTTCAAACATGGAGGTTTGATTGAGCCAGGTTGACATGATCGCGGCAACCCACAAGCCGTCCCAAAGCTCTGCCGTCCTAGGTCGGGTTGAGCGTGGCCTCTGAGCATATGTGGAGTGCCTTCTGCACCGAAAGACTTGGCGCACCCGGACCAAACAGTCTCAAAGCTCTGCACACCTAGGTCTGGTCCTTACAGATAGACTGCTTCTGAGTATGGGGTTTCCACTTAGTCTTGGTGGCAGATAGCGCCCGGTTGCGGCATCTCAATGCATCTGTTCAGGGAAGTTTTTAATGTGTGACATCGTAGTGTATTTTTGGTCTTTGTGGAAGCCGCACAGAGTGGCTGGGGAAACCCAGCCAGGTGGGCGGGGTACAAATAATAAATTATTACTATTATTGTTGTTGCCGCTGTTGTGTCTTGCGGTAGTGTAGTTGCCTTTAAGCGGCAGAAAAAACTATGCATTCCTTTTTGTGTGTTTTGTTTTGTTTGTGGGCGAAGTGCCTCTGGACCTATGTGGAATGCCGTAATTGTAACAGCTAACAACCCTTCTGTAATAACACACACACACACATAGAATCAGAAGTGTAGCATTGGAAGGGACCCCAGAGCTCATCTAGTCCAACCCGCTTCAATGCAGGAATCTTAGCTGAAGCATCCAGGGCCCACCAGTGTGTAGATATTGCTGGACTCATCCATGCGAGCAAAACGAAATAGGTCCATGGCCAAGGGAGCTTCCAGTTGAAAATTCAACACAGGGTGGCTATTGAGAACGGTAAGAAATATGGGCTGCATCTGTCAGAGTCAGCATGTTGTTGTTGTTGTTGAGTCGTTTAGTCGTGTCCGACTCTTTGTGACCCCCTGGACCAGAGCACGCCAGGCACTTCTGTCTTCCACTGCCTCCCGCAGTTTGTCAAACTCATGCTGGTAGCTTCGAGAACACTGTCCCACCATCTCGTCCTCTGTCCTCCCCTTCTCCTTGGGCCCTCCATCTTTCCCAGCATCAGGGTCTTTTCCAGGGAGTCTTCTCTTCTCATGAGGTGGCCAAAGTCTTGGAGCCTCAGCTTCAGGATCTGCCCTTCCAGTGAGCACTCAGGGCTGATTTCCTTCAGAATGGAGAGGTTTGATCTTCTTGCAGTCCATGGGACTCTCAAGAGTCTCCTCCAGCACCAGAATTCAAAAGCATCCATTCTTCGGCGATCAGCCTTCTTTATGGTCCAGCTTTCACTTCTGTACATCACTACTGGGAAAACCATAGCTTTGACTATACGGACCTTTGTTGTCAAGGTGATGTCTCTGCTTTTTAAGATGCTGTCTAGGTTTGTCATTGCTTTCCTCCCAAGAAGCAGGCGTCTTTTAATTTCATGGCTGCCGTCACCATCTGCAGCGATCATGGAGCCCAAGAAAGTAAAATCTCCCACTGCCTCCATTTCTTCCCCTTCTATTTGCCAGGAGGTGATGGGCCCAGTGGCCATGATCTTCGTTTTTTTTGATGTTTCAGACCATATTTTGATGTTTCAGACCATATTTTGCGCTCTCCTCTTTCACCCTCATTAATAGGTTCTTTAATTCCTCCTCACTTTCTGCCATCAAGGTTGTGTCATCTGCATATCTGAGGTTGTTGATATTTCTTCCGACATACCGGAAGAGTCGTCATAGCCTTCCATTTTTGAGGTTTCCTTCTAAATTGTAGTCTTTCATCGCCCCCACCAATCGTGCCCCCAAACCAATCCACAGTACCGTTTTTGGCATCCATCCGTCTCGAGAGACAATGGAGTGCGCTTCTGGCGGTGAAGTCAAACCGCTGCGTTGGCAGCACTGAAGTGACTTTCCCGGGGTGCTTTTTCTTCTCCCAAAGATATCCCCGCAAAGCAGTCAAGGCTTGGGGTCAGAGCTCATGCAAAAAACCACCTTCTTGACTGCTGGACCAATCCTTGGTCGCACCAACACCATCTCCAGGAGCCTGTCTTTGCATGCAAAAATAGGTTTATTTATTCATTCCGTCTAAATCACAAATTTCCTCCCCATTTTATCTTCTCAACAACCCTAGGCCGGAAAGGAAGGACAGGCCACCCAGTGAGTTTCATGACTGAGTGGGGACTTGCACCCCAGGTACTAATCTGACACTCTAACCCAGGGGTCAGCAAACTTTTTCAGCAGGGGGCCGGTCCACTGTCCCTCAGACCTTATGGGGGGCCGGACTATTTTTGGGGGGGGAAATGAACGAATTCCTGTGTCCCACAAATAACCCAGAGATGCATTTTAAATAAAAGCGCACATTCTACTCATGTAAAAAAAACCAAGCAGGCCCCACAAATAACCCAGAGATGCATTTTAAATAAAAGGACACACATGTAGAAACACGCTAATCCCTGGACCGTCTGCGGGCTGGATTGAGAAGGCGATTGGGCTGGATCCGGCCCCTGGGCCTTAATTTGCCTACCCATGGGATAATAAGGGTAAAGGGACCCCTGACCATTAGGTCCAGTCGTGGCCGACTCGGGTTGCAGCGCTCATCTCGCTTTATTGGCCGAGGGAGCCGGCGTACAGCTTCCGGGTCATGTGGCCAGCAGGACTAAGCCGCTTCTGGCAAAACCAGAGCAGCACACGGAAACGCCGTTTACCTTCCCACCGCAGTGGTGCCTATTTATCTACTTGCACTTTGACGTGCTTTCGAACTGCTAGGTTGGCAGGAGCAGGGACCGAGCAACAGGAGCTCACCCCGTCGCAGGGATTCGAACCGCCGACCTTCTGATCGGCAAGTCCTAGGCTCTGTGGTTTAACCCACAGCGCCACCTGCGTCCCTATCCCTGGGATAGGTCTTCCTTTATGCCACTGCCCTCCTTCTGTGTCTTAAAAATGCTCCCTTTCCTCCAAGCTGAAGTTTTCCCCTTGCCTTTTTCAGTCCTGTTGGCCAAGGAGGAGGGGAAAGCTCAGCCTAAGACTTCCTGATTCTTCCTTTTGTTCCGGCAGGTGATCGAGGGGGAGCATTATTACCACCTGAAGCACAGAGGCATCGTACAGAGGTCACTGACTCGACACTGGGGCTGGCACATCCGTCTGAAGAGAGAGCCTCTGGTAAGCCGAGCGAATTGTGGAAGGGGGCTGCAGGAAGAGAGAGACTCAACTCCTTTTACCTTCGCTCTATCCACTGTTGTTGTTGTTTAGTCGTTTAGTCGTGTCCGCCTCTTTGTGACCCCCTGGACCAGAGCACGCCAGGCGTCTTCCACTGCCTCCCGCAGTTTGGTCAAACTCAGGCTGGTCGCTTCTGTAACACTGTCCCACCATCTCGTCCTCTGTCGTCCCCTTCTCCTTGCGCCCTCCATCTTTCCCAACATCAGGGTCTTTTCCAGGGAGTCTTCTCTTCTCATGAGGTGGCCAAAGTCTTGGAGCCTCAGCTTCAGGATCTGTCCTTCCAGTGAGCACTCAGGGCTGATTTCCTTCAGAATGGAGAGGTTTGATCTATCCACTACTCTATCCACTACTGCCTCCCAATGCATGCAGTGTGTGCAAATTTCAGAAATTTTAACAAACTAACTTCAACCTTAATACACACTTCCCTTAAAGGTTCGACTTCCCACCCTTATCTTCGTGACGTTTTCATTCCCACCCTTTACCACCTGTATATCATTTTCTTTTAATGTATAAGGTAAAGGTAACATTTTAATGTTTCAGTGTTTTAATGTTGTATTTTAATCTTGTTTTTAAGTTGTATTCATTCAACTTGTTTTTATTATTGCTTGTTAGCCACCCTCAGCCCGGCCTTGGCTGGGGAGGGTGGGGTATAAATAATTTATTATTATTATTATTAAAGGTAAGGGGACCCCTGACCATTAGGTCCAGTCGTGGCCGACTCTGGGGTTGCGGCGCTCATCTTGCTTTATTGGCCGAGGGAGCCGGCGTACAGCTTCCGGGTCATGTGGCCAGCAGGACTAAGCCACTTCTGGCGAACCAGAGCAGTGCACGGAAATGCCGTTTACCTTCCCGCCAGAGTGGTACCTATTTATCTACTTGCACTTTGACGTGCTTTCGAACTGCTAGGTTGGCAGGAGCAGGGACCGAGCAACGGGAGCTCACCCCATCATTGCGGAGATTCGAACCGCCGACCTTCTGATCGGCAAGCCCAAGAGGCTCTGTGGTTTAACCCACAGTGCCACCCGTGTCCCCTTTTAACGTATAGCCAGCAATAAATTTCATATCAACTCTACACTGCATGCAATCTTGACAGGCAGCCCATAAGATCATACAGGCATCACTGGGGTGGCAACCAAGGAGGGAAACACTTTTTTAAATGCCCGTCATTTTGCCTTTAGGTCCCCTGGTTTGAACAGCAGACAGCAAAGAGGCGAGCGAAGAGAGCCGTCACAGTCGTCCCCACCGATCCATGGTTTTACAAGCAGTGGTACATAGTGAGTGTCATCAGAAACGGCCTGGGGCACAGGCAAGGATTCGGAGGAGGGTATGCAAGGAGCTCAGAGACGCTCCGGCAGCCCGTGGGCCGGATGCGACCCAATCGCCTTCTCAATCTGGCCCATGGACGGTCCGGGAATCAGTGTATTTTTACATGAGTAGAATGTGTGCTTTGATTTTAAATGCATCTCTGGGTTATTTGTGGGGCCTGCCTGGTGTTTTTAGATGAGTAGAATGTGTCCTTTTATTTAAAATGCATCTCTGGGTTATTTGTGGGGCATAGGAATTCGTTCATTCCCACCCCCAAAATATAGTCCGGCCCACCACATGGTCTGAGGGACAGCGGACCGGCCCACGGCTGAAAAAGGTTGCTGACCCCGGGCTCAGGGGTAGGCCCGAGAGGTTGCTGGGAGAAATGGGGCAAATGTTTTTATTATTGTTTCGATTTTGATTTTATATATTGTGATCTTTTCTGTGAACTGCCCCAAGACCTCCGGGTATAGGGCAGAATATAAAATCAATAAATAAAATAAGAAATAAATAAGTAAAGGACTTGATTTAAATCATTTTCTTTTTACAGACAGACTCTTTCTTTGCAACCAGATGAAGGTTTCATTTTTGGAATAATAAATTTTCGGAGTGGTTTTTACTGTTATATCAGAAATGACTGATTTGGTTATACTGTTAGAAACACATAGACAGATAATTATGAAATTATTGTGAGGTTTAATAAGTTAACTGTTTGGACAACTTTTCTGCTGTACTTTATTGGAAGGAGAAAAGCAACCATTTCCTTAATAACAATTTGAACAATTTATTTAACGGAAACAATAACATTATAGCCTATGTATCCATGTTGTTTAACCACATCAGTTAACAAACATGGATACATAGGCTATAATGTTATTGTTTCCGTTAAATAAATTGTTCAAATTGTTATTAAGGAAATTATGTTTTTCAATTGTTTAAATTGAAAAAAAAAACTTAGACTGAGTTTTAGCACACATGGAAAAACTGAAAACAAATCCTTATTTCCTGAGGAACTTTGGACTACAATGTAACTTAATGTAATGTAACTTATATAATGTAACTTGCAGCCTTTGGACTATAATGGAACTTAAATAGAAAACTATCATTGGGAAGATTTCCCCCCCAAAGCATTTTATTTTAAAGATCTGATTTAAATAAAAAAATCTGATTTAAATAAAGAAAACCCGATTTTTTTAAAAAAAATCCGATTGTTTTGATTATTTTTTTAAAAATCATTGATTTTTATCCACCTTGCTCCTTTGAAAAGATGGGTTGAGAGAGCAAAACGGAACAGCAAAGCCAACCTAGTTTCTTGCCCTCTATTGTGCTTTTCCGTTTCAGAACAGCGATGTGTTTCCGGACCTCAACGTCCTCTCAGCCTGGAGCCAGGGCTATACGGGCTCAGGGGTGGTGGTCACTATCTTGGATGACGGTATTGAGAAGGACCACCCTGACCTTGTAGCAAACTATGTAGGTAGAATTGGGGTCTCTTGTCTAGGGAGGGGGAGAAACACAGTTCAGCTCACAGTGATCCATGCGACGGTCACCTCCAGGCTTGACTACTGTAATTTGCTCTACGCGGGGCTGCCCTTGAAGCTGTCCCAGAAACTCCAGCGGGTACAGAATGCTGCAGCGAGGCTCCTCACGGGGTCTCTGCCATGGGAGCATATTCACCCAGTGCTTTTCCAGCTGCACTGGCTGCCGGTGGAGTACAGGGTCAGATTTAAGGTGCTGCTTTTGACCTTTAAAGCCCTTCACGGCCTAGGACCCTCGTACCTACGGGACCGCCTCTCCTGGTATGCCCCACGGAGAGCCTCAAGGTCCATAAATAGCAACACCCTAGAGGTCCCGGGCCCTAAGGAAGTTAGATTAGCTTTAACCAGAGCCAGGGCCTTTTCAGCACTGGCCCCGGCCTGGTGGAACGCTCTGTCTCATGAGACCAGGGCCCTGCAGGATCTGATTTCTCTCTGCAGAGCCTGTAAGACAGAGTTGTTCCGCCTGGCCTTTGGCTTGGAGCCAATTTGATTCCCTCCCTCTCTTTCTTTTTTCTTTTTCCTTTCTCCTCCTGTGATGAGGCTGCATTTTAATATTTTAATGTTTCAATATTTTAATTGTTGTATTTTAATCTTGTTTTTAAGTTGTATTCATTCAACTTGTTTTTATTATTGCTTGTTAGCCGCCCTGAGCCCGGCCTTGGCTGGGGAGGGTGGCATATAAATAAAAATTATTATTATTATTATTATTATTATTATTATTATTATTATTATTATTTAATTTATGTTTTCTGAAACGATAAACAAACTGAAACAAACAGCCTTTCATCTTCATGTGCCTCCTTCACGAGAGGGTGGCAACACAAGAACAGGGCCTTTTCTGCGGTGGCTCCCCATTTGCCTCCCAGTACACTGTACGTTTCCGAGCACAATTCAAAGTTTTGGTGCTGACCTTCAACGGCTTCGGCCCAGTAGACCTGAAGGAGCGTCACCACCCCCATCGTTCTACCCGGACACTGAGGTCCAGCACCGAGGGCCTTCTGGCGGTTCCCTCCCTGCGAGAAGCGAAGTTACAGGGAACCAGGCAGAGGGCCTTCTCGGTGGTGGCACCCACCCTGTGGAACGCCCTCCCACCAGATGTCAAAGAGGAAAACAACTACCAGACCTTTAGAAGACATCTGAAGTCAGCCCTGTTTAGGGAAGCTTTTAATGTTTAATAGATTATTGTATTTTAATATTCTGTCGGAAGCCACCCAGAGTGGCTGGGGAAACCCAGCCAGATGGGCGGGGTATAAATAATAAATTATTATTATTATTATGCTCTCCCCAGGGAGACTCGCCTGGCGCCTTCATTATACACCTTTATACACCGTATACGCCAAGCGAAAACATTGCTTTGCAACCAGGCTTGGGGCTGATTAACACCCTTTAAAATGTGTTTGTGTGTTTGGGTTTCTGGTTTGTGGGGTTTTTTTGTTCTTGTTTTTACCATGCACTTTCTGTTTTTATATTGCATTTTTACACTGTGAACCTCCCCAGGAGATGCGGACGAAGGGTAGGATACAAATTTAACAAAATCCTTTGACATTCACACTTGCTGCTGTAGCAACATTCATAAATACTGTATTCTTTGCTTTATAAGACTGACTTTCCCCCTCCTAAAAAGTAAGGGGAAATGTGTGTGCGTCTTAGGGAGCGAATGCAGGCTGTGCAGCTATCCCAGAAGCCAGAACAGCAAGAGGGATTGCTGCTTTCACTGCCCAGCGATCCCTCTTGCTGTTCTGGCTTCTGAGATTCAGAATATTATTTTTCTTGTTTTTCTCCTCCAAAAACCAGGTGCGTTTTGTGGTCTGGTGCGTCTTATAGAGCGAAAAATACGGTAAATTTATACCCCTATCTGTCCCTATAATTCCCAAAAGAAAAGCTTCTGACTTTTTTTGAACATCCTTTTCAATTCATTGCATATCATTTCCCATTAAGCTTTAACCTTACAACAAGACCACATGTGATAAACAGAACCTTCTTCCTCTTTACATTTCCAACATTTGTTCGATTTAGATTCATACATTTTTGCCAATTTACTCGGTGTTAGATACCAACGATATATCATTTTCATATAATTTTCTCTTAAACCATAACATGCTGTAAAATTTATATCCATATTCCACTCTCACCGGACTGCTATTAACTGGGTTTTTTTCTTGTTTCTTGGGAACTGGAGATTCATTGACCTTGGCCTTTTCTTTTAGGACCCTGAGGCGAGTTACGACTTCAACGACAACGACCCTGACCCGCAGCCTCGATACAATGCTTGGGACGAGAATCGGTGAGTTTATTCTTCTGCCAGAGTCTTGTGGGAGGGAGTCAGATCTGTTTTGCAAGCACGATCCATCTTGGAGTGGCCGCAACCGGACTGAGGAACATGGAGGAATTATTTGACAAACATTCTTCCAATCCTAAATTCAGTACAGTGGTACCTCGGTTCTCAAACTTCATCCGTTCCGGAAGTCCGTTCCAAAACCAAAGTGTTCCAAAACCAAGGCACGCTTTCCCATATAAAGTAATGCAAAACGGATTAATCGGTTCCAGATTTTTAAAAACAACCCCCAAAACAGCAATTTAGCATGAATTTTACTATCTGACGAGACCATTGATCCATAAAATGAAAGCAATAATCAATGTAATGTACTGTAAAATAAGACAGTATTGTAGATGATAAAAATTAAAATTATTACTGTTTTCTTACTTGCACTGATGATCGTCATTGTTTGGATAGGGGGCCTTTTATCCATGTCCGCAGTCACAATCAATCCATCAGTAGCTGAGCTGGTTTCCACATGGTCACAAAAACAAATGAACTGAAAAAACCTCAGAAACAAAAAATGCAAAATAAATATAAAAAACAAAAGCGCCAAATTTCTGGAAGTCCGTTTGACTTCTGAAATGTTCGAAAACCAAGGTGCAGCTTCTGATTGGCGCAGGCGCCCCGGAAACAATAGCCGACAGCCGCATCAGACGTTTGGCTTCCCAAAAATGTTCGAAAACCGGAACACTTCCAGGTTTGCGGCATTTGGGAACCAAGGCATTTGAGAACCAAGGTACCTATTCTCTACATTTCCCCATCAATTTGCAATTTATTAATTTTTTTTTAAAAAGTCACCATGAAAATTCACCAGCGTTTTAGTGTGAATTTCCCTAAATGTACATGTTTGCATGCCATTTCGCCTCCTGCCCATGAGTTTTCCGCAGCTATTTCCCTTAAAATTATGCACAATATTTCCAGGCGCAGCTCCTAATAGGTGCGTATTTCTGATCCATCCGTTGGCTGGAGAAACGCACTGCAGAACTCTTGTTGTTGTTTAGTCATTTAGTCATGTCCGCCTCTTCGTGACTCCCTGGACCAAAGCACGCCAGGCACTCCTGTCTTCCACTGCCTCCCGCAGTTTGGTCAAACTCATGCTGGTAGCTTCGAGAACACTGTCCCACCATCTCGTCCTCTGTCGTCCTCTTCTCCTTGTGCCCTCCATCTTTCCCAACATCAGGGTCTTTTCCAGGGAGTCTTCTCTTCTCATGAGGTGGCCAAAGTCTTGGAGCCTCAGCTTCAGGATCTGTCCTTCCAGTGAGCACTCAGGGCTGATTTCCTTCAGAATGGAGAGGTTTGATCTTCTTGCAGTCCATGGGACTCTCAAGAGTCTCCTCCAGCACCAGAATTCAAAAGCATCCATTCTTCGGCGATCAGCCTTCTTGATGGTCCAGCTCTCACTTCCATACATCACTACTGGGAAAACCCAGAGCTTTTACTATACTGCAGAACTCAGAGAAGCACAAATTTTAAAACGCAGCAGTGTTTAGGTTCGCGAGTTGCTTTGTTTTTTGGTAGGTTCGCCTTTAAACGCGGAACAGAACTGGACTGCTCCCTTGTCCTTAACTGCTGTTTGCGTCTTTTAATCGCAGGCACGGGACTCGCTGCGCTGGGGAGGTCGCCGCCACGGCTGACAACGACGTTTGCGGAGCCGGCATCGCTTACCGGGCAAAGATCGGGGGCGAGTGAGCCCTTGTTTTTGGGATGACTTGGGGAAAGGAGTGGGGTTTGGGGTTTGGAGTGAATTGCAAGAGGATGGCAGCGGAGGAAACAGCCCAGGTTCCCTTCCCAGGAGGCTGCTACAAGAAAGGAGCCAAAAGATTCCAGATTATATGACTGGCGTTTTTGGCTTCATGCACCCCATACCTTTAAAGTACACCCAAAGCCCACACACCTCTCTGAATCCTCTCTGAGCTACAATTCCAAGCATCCTTAAACTACAGGTTTAGAGGTCCCGGGCCCTAAGGAAGTCAGACTATCGTCCACCAGGGCCAGGGCCTTTTCAGTGATGGCTCCGACCTGGTGGAATGCTCTGTCCCAGGAGACCAGGGCCCTGCAGGATTTAACCTCCTTCTGTTGGGCCTGTAAGACAGGGCTATTCCGCCTGGCCTTTAATTTGAATTCAGCCTGATCTTTTATTTCCCTTCTCTTCCCTCCCCCTCCCTTTTTATGAAGATCACCCACTCTGATTCTCCCCAGGCCTCCTCGCTGGCCTAAGTAGGACCAATTCAGCCAGCTAGCCCTGGGGATTATCTAATTGATTTTTTAATTTTATGGTTATTCGTGTTTTTATACTGTATTTTATGCTGCTTTTATAATTAAGTGTTTTAAATTTGCTGTTAGCCGCCCTGAATTGATAATTGATTTATAGATATCAGCAACTTGGTATTAATGTACCTCCTTGTATACGCAGTGAATTTTTTTGGGAATATTTCTGTTTAATTTGTCTGCTGTGGCTTCAGGTTTAAGATATATTTTGTAAGATATTAAGCTGTATGGAAAATAACTAAACATATAGGTATAAATAAAATAAAGGAGACTGCGGCCTGGGAAAACTGACAGAGCATCTCATCCTTTTTCCCTCTTCCTCTCAGGGGTGAGGATGCTTGATGGCACCGTGACGGACATTGTCGAGGCTCAGTCCTTGAGTTTCCACCCTCAGCACATTGATATCTACAGTGCTAGCTGGGGCCCGGAAGATGATGGGAAAACAGTGGATGGTCCCGGCATTCTGGCCACGGAAGCCTTCCACAAGGGCATAATTAATGTAAGATTTCGCATCCACCCAAACGGTCCCTGGCAAATTGTTTCCAGCGTTTGCAAGTTGCTGGGCTGAAGTATAGCCTCTTGGGCTTGCCGATCAGAAGGTTGGCGGTTCGAATCCCCACAACGGGATGAGCTCCCGTTATTCTGTCCCAGCTCCTGCCAACCTAGCACTTCAAAAGCATGCCAGCGCAAGTAGATAAATAGGTACCGCTCCGGAGGGAAGGTAAACGGTGTTTCCATGTGCTCTGGTTTCAGTCACGGTGTCCCTTTGCGCCAGAAGCAGTTTAGTCCTGCTGGCTACATGACCCGGAAAGCTGTCTGTGGACAAATACCGGCTCCCTCGGCCTGAAAGCGAGATGAGCACCACAACCCCATAGTCGCCTTTGACTGGACTTAACCATCCGGGGTCCTTTATCTTTTAAAGATAAAGGGACCCTTGACCATTAGGTCCATTCGTGGCCGACTCTGGCCTTGCGGCGCTCATCTCGCTTTATTGGCCAAGGGAGCCGGCGTACAGCTTCCAGGTCGTGTGGCCAGCATGACTAAGCCGCTTCTGGCGAACCAGAGCAGCGCATGGAAACGCTGTTTACCTTCCCGCTGGAGCGGTACCTATTTATCTACTTGCACTTTGATGTGCTTTCGAACTGCTAGGTTGGCAGGAGCAGGGACCGAGCAACGGGAGCTCACCCCGTCACGGGGATTCGAACCGCTGACCTTCTGATCGGCAAGTCCTAGGCTCTGTGGTTTAACCCACCCACAAATGCATCTTTCTTGCTGGTAAAATTTCCTTACCTCCCACCAGTGCTCGATGGAAGGAGGATTCAGCTTGTTCCCCTACCGCCCCCCCTAGAATCCTGAAACACCCACAATTGGGCTCTAGGGACCAGGTTGACAAACCTTGATCTATAAATATCTACATGCAGGAAATGGATCCATCAGAACGATGGAGCTTTATGGAATTATATCCCCCCAACAGATTTTCTCCTTCTGTTTTCAGGGCCGCCAGGGGCTGGGCTCCCTCTTCGTCTGGGCCTCGGGGAACGGCGGCCTCCGCAGCGACAACTGCAACTGCGATGGCTACACCAACAGCATCTACACCTTGTCAGTGGGCAGCACGACTGAGAGGGGCAGGGTGCCCTGGTACAACGAGGCCTGCGCCTCGACCCTCACCACCACTTACAGCAGCGGGGCGAAAGGCGAAAAGCAGATTGTGAGATGCCTTTTTGCTCGCGGTTCTCTTGACAAAGACGGGGGGCAATTGGAGGGCAGGCAGGGCATTCAGCCAATCTCACGCACGCGCTGTCTGGTAAAAAGGCTGTTTTTAGAATACATACATCTTCTTCTTTGGCGATCCCTCGTAGCCGAGATTGTCTTCCATAAACACGGTTTTAACCGTGAGTCCGTAAGTGACTGTGGAGGCCAATTCTGGATCCACACGTCCTTCCGCAGTGGGGACAGAGGTTTCCGAGCAGGAGTTGATCCCAATGAGGGTTTGCCAAGCGTGCCTTCCTCTTAGCATGTTTCTCCCTTGCGTCCTGAGTTCGAGTGTCTTCAAAGCCCACAACACCCTTTGGTAAAGGCTGTTCTCCAATTGGATGAACTCGCGAGCAGGATGTGAGCTATGAGCAGCAGAGAGAATTAGAGATTGCTGTATTAGAGTTAGGAGAGGAAAGGAGGAAGATAAGGTCTACAGCAAAGCGTGGAAAAGAAAAACATCACAGAAAATGGGGGGATGTGCCCTCCATCTTTCCCAGCATCAGGGTCTTTTCCAGGGAGTCTTCTCTTCTCCTGAGGTGGCCAAAGTATTGGAGTCTCAGCTTCAGGATCTGTCCTTCCAGTGAGCACTCAGGGCTGATTTCCTTCAGAATGGATAGATTTGATCTTCTTGCAGTCCATGGGACTCTCAAGAGTCTCCTCCAGCACCAGAATTCAAAAGCATCCATTCTTTGGCGATCAGCCTTCTTTATGGTCCAGCTCTCACTTCCATACATCACTTCTGGGAAAACCATGGCTTTAAGTATACGGACCTTTGTAGGCAAGGTGATGTCTCTGCTTTTTAAGATGCTGTCTATGAGACCTTAGAATTCCTATAACACCACCCGAAATCTTCATGCAAGCGTCACAGAAAAAGGCGTTCTGCAACAGAAATGTGAGAGAGTGTGGCTTTTGTCTCCTGTTTTGTCGAGATACCTGATAATGTTTCCCGATTGCCTTAACCTGGCCATTCTGGGCCGTTATATTGAGGTGGCAAATACCTTAGTTCTCAAACCCAGTTCTCTGGCCTCCCCTATTCACACACAAAACATGCCCTTTTGATTGGATTTGAAGCCTTTGGGAATGAAAAGAATGATTGGGAGAGGTTTTCCCCAAGATATTTCATTCTGTAGAGGAAATATGGGGGGAGGGTCATTAAGAATTGCAGGATAGCTCTCCTGTACTATTTCGGAGCTGTGGTCTATGTACCTTGCCCATGAACATTTGTTTTATTGACGGCACCTTAGAACTATTATAATAATGGGAGAAGATTGGAGGCTGGCTGAGGAATCCGTGCAACCTGTAATTCTTATTTTATTTTTTGTGATTCTCTTTCCCCTCGCAGGTGACCACAGACCTGCGCCACACCTGCACCAGCGGCCACACAGGAACGTCTGCTTCCGCCCCTCTCGCGGCCGGCATGATTTCGCTCGCTTTGGAAGCCAAGTAAGAGGGGAGGAGAGTCGGCTAACCTCTTTGGGGTCCAAGGGCCCCACCGCAAATCTTCCGGAGGGGCTGGGGCACAAATCTGACTTCTCAGCTCAGTTGATTTGATCTCTTTCAAATCGGAACCAGTGAAGGCGGTGAAGGTCCTGTGTGAGTGTCTGGAGGCGGTTGGAGGATGGATGGCGGCTAACAGATTGAGGCTGAATCCTGACAAGACAGAAGAACTGTTTTTGGGGGACAGGAGGTGGGCAGGTGTGGAGGACTCCCTGGTCCTGAATGGGGTAATTGTGCCCCTGAAGGACCAGGTGCGCAGCCTGGGAGTCATTTTGGACTCACAGCTGTCCATGGAGGCGCAGGTCAATTCTATGCCAGAGTGGTGCATGCTCTAGTTACCTCCCACTTGGACTACTGCAATGCGCTCTATGTGTGGCTACCTTTGAAGGTGACCCGGAAACTACAACTAATCCAGAATGTGGCAGCTAGGCTGGTGACTGGGAGCGGCTGCCGAGACCATATAACACCGGTCTTGAAAGACCTACACCGGCTCCCAGTATGTTTCCGAGCACAATTCAAAGGGTTGGTGCTGACCTTTAAAGCCCTAAACGGCTTCGGTCCAGTATACCTGAAGGAGCGTCTCCACCTCCATCATTCTGCCCGGACACTGAGGTCCAGCTCCGAGGGCCTTCTGGCGGTTCCCTCCCTGTGAGAAGCCAAGTTACAGGGAACCAGGCAGAGGGCCTTCTCGGTGGTGGCGCCCGCCCTGTGGAATGCCCTCCCACCAGATGTCAAAGAGAAAAGTAACTACCAGACTTTTAGAAGACATCTGAAGGCAGCCCTGTTTAGGAAAGCTTTTAAAGTTTAATAGGTTATTGTATTTTCGCGTTTTGTTGGAAGCTGCCCAGAGTGGCTGGGGAAACCCAGCCAGATGGGCGGGGTATAAATAAATTATTATTATTATTATTGATTAGAGCCTGGTGCTGATAACCTGGCAAAGTCAGGGGCTTGACCGCCATACAAGCTACCTGCATATTCCTGCATTGTAACTCTTATGATTTTCACTCCCTTCTCCATCTTTGTAGCCCAGCCCTGACCTGGCGTGACATGCAACACATCGTCGTGAGGGCTTCCAGGCCAGCCCACCTCCAGGCAGACGACTGGGCTGTGAATGGTGTGGGCCGCAAAGGTGAGCCTGGGGAGAGCTGGGATCGAAGCAACATCTGGAAGGCTGCCACATCTGGAGTGCTGCATGTTCCTCCTCTGTCTTTTGTTGTTGTCGTTTAGTCGTTTAGTCGTGTCCGCCTCTTCATGACCCCCTGGACCAGAGCACGCCAGGCACTCCTGTCTTCCACTGCCTCCCGCAGTTTGGTCAAACTCATGCTGGTAGCTTCGAGAACACTGTCCCACCATCTAGTCCTCCGTCGTCCCCTTCTCCTTGTGCCCTCCATCTTTCCCAACTTCAGGGTCTTTTCCAGGGAGTCTTCTCTTCTCATGAGGTGGCCAAAGTCTAGGAGTCTCAGCTTCAGGATCTGTCCTTGTTGGGATACTGCCAGGGAGACAAAGTCCATCATAGTCCCCAAGCTCGGCTGCCGGACGATCCATCGATCTCCCGTAGACAGGCAATATCAGCAATTAGCAACACGAAGCCTCAAGAATAGATTGCCACATTCTTAGGCTGGTGCACACTCTATCAGCAGAATTCACACAGCAAAGGATGCACAGCAAGAGAGCATTTTTCCAAGTTTATTCAGCGTTGATCAGAACAAAGAAAAACATGACCGCCTGCATCGGTATGCTTAGGCAACAAGAAGAAACGAAAGCAACTGAAAACATAAACATCCTGTGAACAGGAAATATGCAGACTCTGTGACTCACAAAGCCTGCTCCCTTTTAAGGTGGAACGGAAATATCCTAGCAGTCCTTCCAGTGAGCACTCAGGGCTGATTTCCTTAAGAATAGATAGATTTGTTCTTCTTGCAGTCCATGGGACTCTCAAGAGTCTCCTCCAGCATGAGAATTCAAAAGCATCAATTCTTCGGCGATCAGCCTTCTTGATGGTCCAGCAGCATTTCCCAAACTTAAGTCTCCAGCTGTTTGGGGACCACAATTCCCATCCTCCCTAGCTAGCGAGGCCAGTGGTCAGGGACGATGGGATTTGTGGTCCACATTTTGGGGAAACACTGTAATTCCTCCGAGGGAGCAGGATCTCAGCACTGTTTCTCTTGTTTCTCTCCCCCCTTCAGTGAGTCACTATTATGGATATGGGCTCTTAGACGCTGGACGCCTGGTGGATCTGGCCAAGAGGTGGAATACGACTGGGCCGCAGAGGAAATGCTCCATCAGAATCATCTACAAGCCATTGTAAGGGACGGGCTCTCAACAGGCAGAGGGCCTTCTCGG
Source organism: Podarcis raffonei (assembly GCF_027172205.1). Classification (NCBI taxonomy): domain Eukaryota; kingdom Metazoa; phylum Chordata; class Lepidosauria; order Squamata; family Lacertidae; genus Podarcis; species Podarcis raffonei. Next base: position 7,968,924 of record NC_070619.1, on the reverse strand, counting down.
TAGTGGCGCCCGCCCTGTGGAACGCCCTCCCATTAGATGTCAAAGCGATATACAACTACAGTGGTACCTCAGGTTAAGTACTTAATTCGTTCTGGAGGTCCGTCCTTAACCTGAAACTGTTCTTAACCTGAAGCACCACTTTAGCTAATGGGGCCTCCTGCTGCTTCCATGCCGCCAGAGCACAATTTCTGTTCTCATCCTGAAGCAAAGTTCTTAACCCGAGGTACTATTTCTGGGTTAGCCGAGTCTGTAACCTGAAGTGTATGTAACCTGAGATACCACTGTATCTGACTTTTAGAAGGCATCTGAAGGCAGCCCTGTTTGGGGAGGTTTTTAATGTTTGATGTTCTTTTGTGTTTTTAATATTCTGTTGGGAGCTGCCCAGAGTGGCTGAGGAAACCCAGCCTGATGTGTGGGGTATAAATAATAAATTATTATTATTATTATTATTATTATTATTATTATTATTATATACCCAAGGGCTTGCCTATTAGAAGGTCGGCGGTTTGAATCCCTGCAATGAGCTCCCGTTGTTCGGTCCCTGATCCTGCCAACCTACCAGTTCGAAAGCACGAAGTGCAAGTAGATAAATAGGTATCACTCTGGCGGGAAGGTACAGCTTCCGGGTCATGTGGCCAGCATGACTAAGCCGCTTCTGGCGAACCAGAGCAGCGCACGGAAACACCGTTTACCTTCCCGCAAGAGTGGTACCTATTTATCTACTTGCACTTTGACGTGCTTTCGAACTGCTAGGTGGGCTGCGGCAGGGACCGAGCAACGGTAGCTCACCCTGTCGTGGGGATTCGAACCGCCGACCTTCTGATTGGCAAGCCCTAGGCTCTGTGGTTTAGACCACAGCGCCACCCGCATCCCTTCGATATCTTTTAGACGTTGACAAATTAGACTGTTTGCTTTGGTAAGGCCGAAATCCAAAGGTAAAAGGTAAAGGGACTCCTGACCGTTAGGTCCAGTCGTGACCGACTCTGGGGTTGCGGCGCTCATCTCGCTTTACTGGCCGAGGGAGCCGGCGTACAGCTTCTGGGTCATGCGGCTGCTTCTGGCGAACCAGAGCAGCACACGGAAACGCCGTTTACCTTCCCGCCGGAGTGGTACCTATTTATCTACTTGCACTTTGACGTGCCTTTGAACTGCTAGGTTGGCAGGATCAGGGACCGAGCAACGGGAACTCACGCCGTCGCGGGATAGCTCCTCTTGAATGGTGCTGAGCGTGTTCGAACTCTACGGCAAATAACTCCGCCTCTTCTTCCTCTCCCTCCCCTTTGGCTTTTTGGCAGGCCAATTGGTTCAAGGCTATCCATCGCCAAAAACGTCACCTCTTCCTCCTGCCAGAGGAAGGAGCAAAGCATCCGTTCCCTGGAGCACGTCCAGGTCCAGCTCTCCCTCCGCTACAGCCGCCGAGGAGATTTAGCCATCTCTCTGACCAGCCCTATGGGGACCAAATCCACTCTGGTGGCTGTCAGGTAAGGCAAGGCGATATATTGGTACATCGTCCCAAACCGAAGTCCATATCGCGATGTTGGCTTCACTGTTTCTGACCGGCCCTAATTTCGCGAATCATGATGGGCTGTACAGTGGTACCTCAGGTTAAGTACTTAATTCGTTCCGGAGGTCCGTTCTTAACCTGAAACTGTTCTTAAGCTGAAGCACCACTTTAGCTAATGGGGCCTCCTGCTGCCGCCGCGCCGCCGAAGCACGATTTCTGTTCTCATCCTGAAGCAAAGTTCTTAACCTGAAGCACTATTTCTGGGTTAGCGGAGTCTGTAACCTGAAGCATATGTAACCTGAAGCGTATGTAACCCGAGGTACCACTGTATTTTGCCCTGAAACCAGTTTCAAGCCTGTGTTGTGATATTAATCATTATAAATTTCCCCCAAATAAATAAAAGATAGTTAGTCAAGCATTTCCCAATACAGTGGTACCTTGGTTTAAGAACAGCTTAGTTTATGAACAACTTGGATTAATAATAATACCTTTATTGTCATTGTACAAGCTGTGTAACGGTGTTTCCGTTACTCTGGTTCGCCAGAAGCGGCTTAGTCCTGCTGGCCACATGACCCGGAAGCTGTATGCTGGCTCCCTCGCCCAATAAAGTGAATATTATCACCCTTGTTTTAGACACTATGTAATTCTGTGGATGCAGCCCAGAAGAGCGTTAGATTTTTTTTGCTGCAGTATCACACCATCGGCTCATGTTAAGCTCGTGCACGATTTCTCTATTTTGCCCGCCAGGCCTCACGACACCAGCCGCGAGGGGTACAGGGACTGGTCTTTCATGTCCACACACTATTGGGACGAAAATCCGTGGGGCGTCTGGTCCCTTCTGCTGGAGAACAAAGGCGACGCATACAACACGGGGTCCCTTGACAGCTTTGTGTTAAAACTGTACGGCACAGAGGAAGATATGAGGGCGAGACCGGTCGCAGCCTCGATGGTGGGCAGCTGTGCTGTGCGAAGCGCTGATGGAGAATGCCTGGGCAAGTTGCGTCCATCCCTCCTTACCCTGGCTGGCAGGCCGCGGAGCCTGCGGAACTCCTTGCCACTGGATCCCAGTATCAAAATAAATGGACTGTTGGGAAATGGAGGGGTAGGGCTCTTTTGGTTTGGCGGGAGGGGCCATTAATCTCCCCCACCCCAGGCCGATTTTGGTAGGTGATTGACAGGTGGGGGAGTCCGAACCGTCTGGTCATGTGCGTTGATGTCTTTCCCGCTGGGAAATGCAGCACACAGCAGGTGCAGGCGGCGATCAGACTTTGGAAAGCTGGCGCCGCCGGATCAAGTACCGTATTTTTCTACAAGACGCACCAGACCACAAGACGCACCTAGTTTTTGGAGGAGGAAAACAAGAAAAGAAATATTCTGAATCCCAGAAGCCAGAACAGCAAGAGGGATCGCTGCGCAGTGAAAGCAGCAATCCCTCTTGCTGTTCTGGCTTCTGGGATAGCTGCGCAGCCTGCATTCGCTCCATAAGACGCACACGCATTTCCCCTTACTTTTTAGGAGGGAAAAAGTGAGTCTCATAGAGCAAAAAATACGGGAGTATTTGGAGGAGGAAAACAAGAAAAGAAATATTCTGAATCCCAGAAGCCAGAACAGCAAGAGGGATCTGGCTTCTGGGATAGCGGCGCGAAGCCTCTTCAGGGCAGCGGGAAGAAGGCTCCCCCAAGAGCCGCGCTCCCTTTAAAGAGCTTGCGGAGCGTGTGTGCGGCTCTTGGGGGCTTTTCCCCGAGTAGGGAGAAGGACAGCTCTTTAAAGGGAGTGCTGAGCAGAGCCTCCCGCCTGCATTCGCTGCATAAGACACACAAACATTTCCCCTTACTTTTTAGGAGGGGAAAAGTGCGTCTTACAGAGCGAAAAATACGGTACATCAAATTTGCCGCGAGAGTTCTGGGTTTGGAACAAATGCACGATGAATGATACAGTAAAATCCAAGCCGCGAACTCCCTGCTGCTTTTCACGCCGTTGTCTCTTGAGACGGGCGGATGCCAACAATTCTGAATACGGCCGTGCTTCGGAATAATAATAATAATAATAATAATAATAATAATAATAATAATAATAATAATTTATTATTTATACCCTGCCCACTCTGGGCGGTTTCCAACAAAACACTAGAATACAATAACCTATTAAACATTAAAAGCTTCCCTAAACAGGGCTGCCTTCAGATATCTTCTAAAAGTTTGGTAGTTACTTTTCTCTTTGACATCTGGTGGGAGGGCGTTCCACAGGGTGGGCACCACCACCGAGAAGGCCCTCTGCCTGGTTCCCTGTAACTTGGCTTCTCGCAGCGAGGGAACCACCAGAAGGCCCTCGGAGCTGGACCTCAGTGTCCGGGCAGAACGATGGGGGTGGAGACGCTCCTTCAGGTATACTGGGCCGAGGCCGTTTAGGGCTTTAAAGGTCAGCGCCAACACTTTGAATTGTGCTTGGAAATGTACTGGGAGCCAATGTAGGTCTGTCAAGACCGGTGTTATATGGTCTCGGCGGCCGCTCCCAGTCACCAGTCTAGCTGCCGCATTCTGGATTAATTGCAGTTTCCGGGTCACCTTCAAAGGTAGCCCCGCATAGAGCGCATTGCAGTTGTCCGACTTCCAAAACATTCAGAAACCAAGGCGCGGCTTCCGATTGGCTGCAGGAAGCTCCTGGCAGCCAATCGGAAGCCGCGCCGGAACATTCAGGTTCCAAAGAACGTTTGCAAACCGGAACGTTTGCTTCCGGGTTTGCGGCGTTCGGGAGCCGAGACGTTCGACTCGCAAGGCGTCCGGCTTTCGAGGTACGACTGCAATGCTGTTGGTAGGGGGGGGCCCGTTCCTGGGACTGAGTTCATGGAACCCTGAGGCCATTCCAACAAAATTTGGGAACCGTTGTTCTCCGCCTCCCCTCCGGCGTCTCTCACCCTCTCTTTCTCTTCTCAGAATGCCACGGCCCCTTCTACGTCCTCCAGCGCCGATGCGTCTCCTACTGCCCCCCCAGATATTACGCCCTCTCCCGGCCCTCGCTGGCTCCCGACGGGACACCCCGCAACGCCCGGTTCTGCGCCGCTTGCCACCCGTCCTGCTACACCTGTCTCGGAGGCGCGGAAAACAACTGCACTGCTTGCCCGCCTTTCAGTAGCTTCCAAGAAGCCAACCACCGCTGTCTCCAGCACCCGTACTACACGTCCCGGGGAGGGGAGGTCGCCCGGGAGCACGGGCACCTTCCGCTCCTGCTTGCGGTGGCCCTGATGTTTGTGGGGCCCGTTGTCTTCTCCCTCCTCTACGGGGCTTACCGCCTGGCATCCCGAAGGGACAAGGGGCGGAAGGGGGCAGGGGCCCGGGCCGAATCCGGGTCGGAACCACTGTGCCTGAACCAGACAGAGGAATGTTTAAAGGAGCCGCTGCGGAAGCCTTTCCCGTGAAAATGAAAGCTGGGGGGACTTGAACCCGGCTCTGCATTGATGCCTTGTTTTGTTTTTTTACTCTCACTCCAAAAAACACCAAACCCTGTTTTTTCTTGAATGCAATACAATCTCAGCCTGTGTTTTGTGTGTTTGTGATTTAGGGGTGCAGTTTGCGTTTTTAAATGGGACGCGGGTGGTGCTGTGGTTTAAACCACAGAGCCTAGGGCTTGCCGATCAGAAGGTCGGCGGTTCAAATCCCCGCAACGGGGTGAGCTCCCGTTGCTCGGTCCCTGCTCCTGCCAACCTAGCAGTTCGAAAGCACAGCTGTGCAAGTAGATAAATAGGTACCGCTCCAGCAGGAAGGTAAACGGCATTTCCATGCGCTGCTCTGGTTCGCCAGAAGCGGCTTAGTCCTGCTGGCCACATGACCCGGAAGCTGTACGCCGGCTCCCTCGGCCAGTAAAGCAAGATGAGCGCCGCAACCCCAGAGTCTTCTGCGACTGGACCTAATGGTCAGGGGTCCCTTTACCTTTATCTTGCATCTTTAAGTTTTGCGGGTTGTTTATTATTGCTTGTATCTTGAGGGTTTGTGCCAGAGCACACCTGGTAGCGCTTACCAAAGGGAACTGCGCTCTGCACATGCTCGGTGACATTTCTTTTACTGCTATCCCTGCCCACTGCAGGCCAAGGCTTCTGGTATTCCTTGAGTCCTTGGTTTGATGGTCCATTTCTGAAAATGGAAAAAGCCTCTGGGTTCACCCTTGACTTGGGAGCTTCCTTTGGGCTTCCAGTTTTCGATATGGGAGTGGGAGGGAACAGCAACACTTTGCACATGCTCAAAAGCACTATGAACAATCACATTGCTGGAAGGGGACTTCATACGTCATCGATTTCTAACCCGTTACCAATACAGGACATTCGAGTGCGGAAAAGTAAATACCGTATTTTTCGCTCTATAAGACGCACCCAACCACAAGATGCACCTAGTTTTTGGAGGAGGAAAACAAGAAAAAAAAATTCTGAATCTCAGAAGCCAGAACAGCAAGAGGGATCGCTGAGCAGCGAAAGCAGCAATCCCTCTTGCTGTTCTGGCTTCTGGGATAGCTGCGCAGCCTGCATTCGCTCCACAAGACGCACACACATTTCCCCTTACTTTTTAGGAGGCTAAAAGTGAGTCTTATAGAGCAAAAAATACAGTACTTATCTCTGCACGTTCCCCAGAGGCTCGATTTAAATCCATTCTTATTTATGGAAGACATTTTCCCCTTATGACATCAGATGTTTCATAGGCTCACAGAAGTGTAGAGTAGGAACTGCCCCCTGAAGTTCATCTGATCCAATCCCTTTGCAACGCAGGAACCTTTTTGCAAAGAGAAATTTCATAGAATAGTAGAGTTGGAAGAGACCCTGAAGAAAATCTAGTCCAACCCCTTTGCAATGCAGGAATACGCAGCTGCCCCACCCGGGAATCGAACCTGCGATTTGGCGTTATCACCACCACACTCTCACCAACTGAGCTTTCCACGCTCAGTTGGCAGACACCCCTGTGCCTTGTGTATACAGTGGTACCTCTGGTTGCGAACAGGATCCGTTCCGGAGGCCCGTTCGCAACATGAAAAGAGCACAACCTACAGCAGCACATCTGCGCACACACGGGGTGCGATTCGCCGCTTCTGCGCATGCGTGTGATGTCATTTTGCGCTTCTGTGCATGCACGAGCGGTGAAACCCAGAAGTAACCCTTTCTGTTGTTTTTTTTAAAAGAAAAATCCACTTTTTTAAATTTACAAAATTCCATACCCCTCTGTCTTGACCTCCTCACATCTCCCTTTTTGTGTTCCTCTTTATTCCAATCAAATTCAGCAAATTCAAACCCTTATTTAAGCCATGCTTAAATTATATTCTTCTAATTATTATGTCCCAATTTTTCATTATTTTAGCCCATTCCTCATCTTATATACTATGACATAATATTATCCTTGTTCATAACCCCTTCTCCTTTTTAACGTTCTTCTTTTCATTCACATTTAACCAGATCCCACAAACCCTGTTACCTTCACTTCCCACATCATATTAACACTCAGACATTTTGCAATGTTTTTGTAAATAATCCTTAAACTTTTTCCAATCCTGTTCCATCAGTTCTTCTCCCTGGTCACGGATTCTGCCAGTCATTTCAGCCATCTCCATGTAGTCAATCACTTGCATCTGCCATTCCTCCACGGTGGGTAGATCTTGTGTCTTCCAATACTTGGCAAGGAGTATTCTTGCTGCTGTTGTTGCATACATAAAAAATGTTCTCTCTTTCTTTGGCACCAGTTGGCCAACTATGCCCAAAAGGAAGGCCTCTGGTTTCTTAGGAAAGGTAAATTTAAATACCTTCTTCAGTTCATTATATATCATTTCCCAGTAAGCCTTAACCTTTGGGCACGTCCACCAAAGGTGAAAGAATGTTCCCTCAGCTTCTTTACATTTCCAGCACTTGTTGTCAGGCAGGTGATAATTTTTTGCAAGCTTAACTGGGGTCATGTACCACCTGTAAATCATTTTCATAATATTCTCCTTTAAGGCAATACATGCCGTAAACTTCATACCGGTGCCAGAAGTAACCCTTTCTGGTCGCTGCAGGACGTAACCTGAAAGAACGTAACATGAAGCGGACGTAACATGGGGTATGAGTGTACCAGGAAGCGGCAAAAAATCCCCTGCGTGTGAAAATTCAGTATTTCAGGGGGGGGGGGAGCTCCATCCTAGCTTCCTTCTGAAATGCTAACATTTGCCTTTTTAAGGGAGGAGCATTTGACCCTGCCTGCAAATTTAGTCCTTTCTTGCAAAGCCACTGGGATTTTGCAAACAAACCCCGTGTTTCGAAGCAGATGGCTGGTCTCTTTTAAGTCCTCCTGGAGTTGACCCAGAAATTTAGAGGGGTGTTGCAGAGTTGCTGGTTTTTTGCAGGGATGGGGAGCTTGAGAAGGGGGTGGGGGGCAGAGACAGTTTTGTAGGCGCCTCGTCCCTCATCTCTTGGGCATAGTCAGTTCGAGCGTCGGAGTGGATGTGTTGCGGACGTCGGGCAAGGTGGTGAACAGGAACCCCAAGCCCAGATGGTAGAGGCAGAAGAGGTTATAGATACTCATGGCGACTGTCGGGAAGAAGGAGAGGCCGAACCCGAACCCACGGTATGTGCTACAGAGGTGCAGGCAGGCCCAGTAGCAGCACCTGTGAAGCGAAGCACAGCAAAGAAGAAATTCTCAATCAGCGTTTCCCAAATTTGGTTCTCCGGTTGTTTGGGGACTACAATTCCCATCATCCATGGCAGCCGGTCTTGCTAGCTAGGGATGATGGGCATTGTAGTCCCCAAACAGCTGGAGACCCAAGTTTGGGAAACCCTGTTCCAAAAGAGAACCGAACTTGAAGGTAACTAGAAGTCATTCAGGTTCCTACCCCCAAACAAACTTTGCTCACGTTCAATTCACCCAGCAGCTTTCAGGAGAAGTTCGGAGATTTCTGAACCGGATCGGCAAACTTCAATAAACTGAACCGGTTTGTTCCTATTCGGGGCTTTTTTTCCAGCTGGAACTTGCCGGAACTATCGGATGAGTGCCTTTGCCATTCTGATAAATAGCACTGAATTAGCGGCATTCGTTAAATGCAGAATGTCGCCATTAGCAAAATCAAACAAGGCTGCTCACAGTGGAACCTCGGAAGCCGAACGCCTTTCAACTGGAACGTTTCGACTCCGGAACAATCGAAAACTGGAAGTGATTGTTCCGGTTTTCGAATGATTTTCGGAAGCCGAACGTCCAGCACGGCTTCCAGTTGTTAATAATAATAATAATAATAATAATAATAATAATAATAATAATAATTTATTATTTATACCCCGCCCATCTGGCTGGGTCCCCCCAGCCACTCTGAGCGGCTTCCAACAGAACACTAAAATACAACAACCTACTAAACATTAAAAGCTTCCCTAAAGAGGGCTGCCTTCAGATGTCTTCTAAAAGTCTGGTACAGTGGTGCCTCACAAGACGAAATTAATTCGTTCCGCGAGTCTTTTCGTCTTGCGATGTTTTCCGTCTTGCGAAGCATGGTCCGTCGCAACTGCGCCTCTTCCAGCGGCTTTAAGAAAAAAGCGAACAAACTCGCAAGACGTTTTCATCTTGCGAAGCAAGCCCCATAGGGAAAATCGCCTAGCGAAGCAACGCAAAAACCGAAAAACCCTTTCGTCTTGCGCGTTTTTCGTTTTGCGAGGCATTCGTCTTGTAGTTATTTTTCTCTTTGACATCTGGTGGGAGGGCGTTCCACAGGGTGGGCGCCACCACGGAGAAGTGTTTTGTTGGAAGCCGCCCAGAGTGGCTGGGGAAACCCAGCCAGATGGGCGGGGTATAAATAACAAATTACTATCATTATCATTATCATCGTTATCATCATTATTCCTGTGTTGCTCTTCAAAGCTGGACTGCTTTCAGAACAATGAGGTCTGGGAACTTGGATTTTGTTTTTAGAAGGCTGGCTGCAATCTCTTTGAGAGGTACTGTCAGCGCTGCCCGAGGTCCCAGCTCACACAAGACCAACGCTGCTTCTTCCTTTAGTATAAAAGTCTTTATTGAAGTTCAGTTTCACTTCCAGACGCACAGCGTGCAACGCTACGTCTATACCTTAGACCGCCGAAGCTCCATCTGAATCTCCTCCCCCCTGACACCAGTTTAAGATTCTAGCCTTACTCCACCTCTTCCTCTGTTCCTTCCTTCTCTGGGTCCGCCTGCTAGTCGGAGTCTCACCCTTCCTAGACTCCTCTGACGCTGAGTCCCCTGACTCTTCCCCCTCCCTCCTTCGGGCTTTTGGACCTGGCTCCCAATCCGGGTTTCCTGCTGTCCCGCGCTCCTGCACATTTGAACTTGGCGCGCGCGCGCAGCCTCCCACTTTCCTTCTGACCGTTACACTTGTGTCACTGCTCCCTCCTTCGGGGAGGCTAGCTGGACCTGACCTCCCCTCCGTTTCCCCACTTTCCGATGGAGGCGTGGTCAGCCCTGACTCATCTTCTCTCCCCGCTGGAGGATAGGCTGGTCCTGACTCATGTGACTCTTCCCCCCCACTGCGCTCTGGTGGGGGAGCTGGTCCTGATCCTCCGCTGCTCCCTTGGGAGTCCCCGCTGGCCCCTTGTTTCTGGAGCGTCCCCCCTGGGACCCCCCTTGCCCTTACCATAGGCGCCCCCTTCTGGGAATCTTCTGATTCGCTGGAGAAGCTCATGGAATCTCTCGGGTCACTGTCATATTCCCCTACGCTCCCCTCGGATTCCTCTCCTCCGCTCTCTATTTGCTCTCTCCCCTGTGCTTCTGCTCCTGAACCTCTGACAGGTACGTTCCTGTCGGGCAAAACCCCTGGACGAAAAGTGTAGAGCAGGATTTCCGGAGGTTGCCTAGCCTGGAGATTTGAGGGTTTGGCCCGAGAAAGGTCCCAAGGGCCGGGCAGAGATGCCTAGGGGCCGCAGTCCCCGACCCTGCACCTCACCTTCCAACAGCAAAGAGCCCCACGAGGATCGGGATGAGACCCAGGTGCTCCTGAGGGAGGAATGTCGCCGTCACCACCACGTTGAGGGCAAAGACGGAGAGCTGGTCCACAGAGCCCATGACAAAAAGCTGGTGGAGCAGGAAGGGCCGAGAGCGAGTGCCCAGGGGGCCGACGTTGTCCAGGCACAAGGCAGAAAAAGCCCTCAGAACAATGCCTGCAGCCAGGAGAGAAAGGAGGGCAGTTTTTTTCGGAGACCGTTTCCAGTTCAGCAGCATCAGAGTGAAATGGGAATACAGTGGTACCTTGGGTTAAGTACTTAATTCGTTCTGGAGGTCCGTTCTTAACCTAAAACTGTTCTTAACTTGAAGCACCATTTTAGCTAATGGGGCCTCCTGCTGCCACCGCACGATTTCTGTTCTCATCCTGAAGCAAAGTTCTTAACCTGAAGCACTATTTCTGGGTTAGCGGAGTCTGTAACCTGAAGCGTATGTAACCTGAAGCGCCTGTAACCCGAGGTACCACTGTATATCAGACTATAATGATACACTGGGTGAGAGACTTTGGGTACAATATACAACTTACAGCTTGGGAGAAGTTATGAAAACGGGATTTAAAGTTCACGGCGTGTTATACAGTGGTACCTCGGGTTACACACACTGTGACGTGTTTTCGAACTGCTAGGTTGGCAGGAGCAGGGACCGAGCAATGGGAGCTCACCCCATGGTGGGGATTCGAACCGCCGACCTTCTGATCGGCAAGTCCTAGGCTCTGTGGTTTAACCCACAGCACCCAAATACAGGTGGTAAAGGTAAAGGGACCTCTGATCGTTAGGTCCAGTCACGGACAACTCTGGGTTTGCGGTGCTCATCTCGTGTTATTGGTTGAGGGAGCCGGCATTTGTCCGCAGACAGTTTTTCCAGGTCATGTGGCCAGTAGGACTGAGCCGCTTCTGGCGAAACCAGAGCAGTGCATGGAAACACCTCAAGATCTTTGGAAGCTGAAGATGGCATATAGATGTAAGAAATTAAAAAGTTTTGTCTTTTTATATTGTGATTTTATGTTGCATCCGCCCTGAGACCTACAGGTATAGGGCGGTATATCAATTTAAAATACTATTATTGTCAGGGGCTCAGGAGCAGAAGCACAGGGGAGAGAGGAAATGGAGAGCGAAGGGGAGGAATCAGAGGGGAGCGTAGGGGAGTATGACAGTGACCCGAGAGATTCCATGAGCTTCTCCAGCGAATCAGAAGATTCCCAGAAGGGGGCGCCGATGGTCAGGGCAAGGGGGGTCCCAGGGGGGACGCACCAGAAACAAGGGGCGAGCGGGGACTCCCAAAGCAGCAGCGGGGGATCAGGACCAGCTTCCCCACCAGAGCGTAGTGGGGGGGGGGGGAAGAGTCACATGTGTCAGGACCAGCGTCTCCTCCAGCGGGGAGAGAAGATGAGTCAGGGCTGACCACGCCTCCATCGGAAAGTGGGGAAACGGAGGGGAGGTCAGTTCCAGCTAGCCTCCCTGAAGGGGGAAGCAGTGACAGGAGCAGTGTAACGGTCAGGAGGAAGGTTGCCGGCTGGGTGCGCGCGCCAAGTTCGAATGTACAGGCGCGCGGGACAGCAGAAAACCCGGATTGGGAACCAGGTCCTAAAGCCCGCCGGAGGCAGGGGGAAGACTCAGGGGACTCAGCGTCAGAAGAGTCTAGGAAGGGCGACGGACAGGCGGAACCAGAGGAGGAAAGAGCAAAGGAAGAGGTGGAGCAAGGCTAGAGTCTTAAACTGGTGTCTGGGGGGAGGAGATTCAGACGGAGCTTCAGCGGTCTAGAGTTTGAGACGTAGAGCTGCACGCTGCGGCTGTGAAAGTGAAACTGAACTTCAATAAAGACTTTCATACTTAACAACGAAGCGGCGTTGGTCCTTTGTGAGCTGGGACCTTGGGCAGCTCTGACAATTATTATTATTATTATTATTATTATTATTATTATTATTATTATTACTACAGTGGTACCTCGGGTTACATATGCTTCAGGTTACATACGCTTCAGGTTACATACGCTTCAGGTTACAGACTCCTCTAACCCAGAAATAGTACCTCGGGTTAAGAACTTTGCTTCAGGATGAGAACAGAAATCATGCTCCGGCGTAGCGGGGGCAGCAGGAGGCCCCATTAGCTAAAGTGGTGCTTCAGGTTAAGAACAGTTTCAGGTTAAGAAGGGACCTCTGGAACAAATTAAGTACTTAACCCGAGGTACCACTGTACTACTACTACTACTACTAATTTAATAGATGATTTGGTGACAGTACTGAGAGTTTCCAGACACCTCTATCCCCCTACAGAGCTACAATGCCCAGTTTTGCATGGGAAAAGAGAGGGTTCGATTGTTAAACCACTCTGAGAATGACAGCTCCATGGCAGAGGCGACAGCGCCCAGCAGCCTTGACGAACTACAATTCCCAAGATTATATGTGGGAAGAAGTGGCTGTTTTTTTAAAAAAATTAAAATTGTGACGGCTTATAGCTTTTAGCAGTACAGTGGTACCTCAGGTTAAGTACTTAATTCGTTCCGGAGGTCCGTTCTTAACCTGAAACTGTTCTTAACCTGAAGCACCACTTTAGCTAATGGGGCCTCCTGCTGCCGCTGCACCACCGGAGCACGATTTCTGTTCTCATCCTGAAGCCAAGTTCTTAACCTGAAGCACGATTTCTGGGTTAGTGGAGTGTGTAACCTGAAGCGTATGCAACCCGAGGTACCACTCTAAAGATTCATTCATTCATCCAGCTGTTTAAAGTGTCACAAGGCTGCCTTAACCCCAGCCTCGCCCATTCATTTCAGTGGGTCTACTCTGAGTAGGGCCAGCGCTGCCTGCAACCCGGGACTTTCAGCCTCCAAGATAAATAACCCACGTTGCTTTTTGCAAAGTTCGGAGGAATCGCGGCTTGAAAGCTGCCCACTTTGCAAATTGTTCTGTCCACTCCTCCAAACGTCCCATTAAGACAGGAATGCTAAGCTTGGGGGAAAAAATCTCTGCGTTTGGACCCCCGCAAATAACACCCCGTCCTCTGTTTGCAGAAATAACAGCAGGTGGCTGGAATAAGTTTTTCTCTTTGTGCCTTAATGGAAACAGAGATGAGAAAGGTGATGGGGTGGACAAGAATCTCGGCCGCCCCAAACGCATTGAAGAAGAGTTTGGATTTGATATCCTGCTTTATCACTACCCTAAGGAGTCTCAAAGGGACGCGGGTGGCGCTGTGGGTAAAAGCCTCAGCGCCTAGGGCTTGCCGATTGAAAGGTCGGCGGTTCGAATCCCCGCGGCGGGGTGCGCTCCCGTTGTTCGGTCCCAGCGCCTGCCAACCTAGCAGTTCGAAAGCACCCCTGGGTGCAAGTAGATAAATAGGGACCGCTTACTAGCGGGAAGGTAAACAGCGTTCCGTGTGCTGCGCTGGCTCACCAGATGCATCTTGTCACGCTGGCCACGTGACCCGGAAGTGTCTCCGGACAGCGCTGGCCCCCGGCCTCTTAAGTGAGATGGGCGCACAACCCTAGAGTCTGTCAAGACTGGCCCGTACGGGCAGGGGTACCTTTACCTTTAAGGAGTCTCAAAGTGGCTAACATTCTCCTTTCCCTTCCTCCCCCACAACAAACACTCTGTGAGGTGAGTGGGGCTGAGAGACTTCAGAGAAGTGTGACTGGCACAAGGTCACCCAGCAGCTGCATGTGGAGGAGCGGAGATGTGAACCCGGTTCACCAGATTACGAGTCCACCGCTCTTAACCACTACACCACACTGGCTCCACACTGCGACCCATTGGGTTAGAGAATTACTGGTGTACATTTCTGGGCACAATTCAAAGTGTTGGTGCTGACCTTGAAAGCCCTAAACGGCCCTGTATCCCTGAAGGAGCGTCTCCACCCCCAACGTCCAGCCCGGACACTGAGGTCCAGCTCTGAGGGCCTTCTGGCGGTTCCCTCCCTGCGAGAAGCGGGGTTACAGGGAACCAGGCAGAGGGCCTTCTTGGTGGTGGCGCCCGCCCTGTGGAACGCCCTCCCATTAGATGGCAAGGAAATAAACAGCTATCTGACTTTTAGAAGACATCTGAAGGCAGCCCTGTTTAGGGGAGTTCCCTCCCTGTGAGAAGTGAGGTTACAGGGAACCAGGCAGAGGGCCTTCTCGGTGGTGGCGCCCGCCCTATGGAACGCCCTCCCATCAGATGGCAAGGAAATAAACAGCTCTCTGACTTTTAGAAGACATCTGAAGGCAGCCCTGTTTAGGGAAGCTTTTAATGTTTGACGTTTTATCGTGTTTTTAATATTCTGTTGGGAGCCGCCCAGAGTGGCTGGGGAGACCCAGCCAGATGGGTGGGGTTATAAATAATAAATTACAGTGGTACCTCGGGTTACATACACTTCAGGTTACAGACTCCGCTAACCCAGAAATAGTACCTCGGGTTAAGAACGTTGCTTCAGGATGAGGACAGAAACCGCGTGGTGGCAGCGGGAGGCTACAGTAGCTAAAGTGGTGCTTCAGGTTAAGAACAGTTTCAGATTAAGAACGGACCTCCGGAACAAATTAAGTACTTAACCCGAGGTGCCACTGTATTATTGTTATCAAAAGGCAAGTGAGAATGGGGGTGGGGGTGACGGAAGGAGAGAGAAATGGGCTTGATCAAAAGCAGGGGGTCCGAAAGAGGGAGCTAAAGTTGGCGCAGCAATAAAACTGCTCGCACATCTGCAAAGCTAAGCAGGGTCAAATTGATGTAGGGTGTGTGTGTGTGTGTGTGTGTGTGTGTGTGAGCTGAGCTTCCTGCATTGCAGGGGGTTGGACTAGATGACCCCCAGGTGTCCCTTGCAACTCTGCCGTGCTGAGATCCTGCAAAAAGAGAGAGGGAAGGATGTAACGCGAGAGAAAGGGCAGCAAAAGGGAGAGGCGGGAAGAAAGGTTGCGCCACCCAACTCTGGCAAATGAACACAGAGAATTTGGCCCTTGAAAGAGAATGCTTTTGTGGAGCCTGAGATGGGAGCTTATGTCCCTAGGGCACACCTGTGGATTTGGAACAGGTCTCCGCAAAAAGGTCTCCACCTTGTCCTCATTATGGTGTCAAGGAGATAAACAGCTTTCTGACTTTTAGAAGACATCTGAAGGCAGCCTTGTTTCCCCTCCAACATTTCCCCGATGAAAATAGGGACGTCCCCGGGATCAAATCAGAAACCGTGGCGGCTTCTGTAAATTTGGGACTGTCCCTGCAAAATAGCGACATTAGGAGATAATAATAATAATAATAATAATAATAATAATAATAATAATAATTATTATTATTATTATTTATACCCCGCCCATCTGGCTGGGCTTCCCCAGCCACTCTGGGCGGCTTCCAAAAAAATATTAAAATACTGTAATACATCAAACATTAAAAGCTTCCCTAAACAGGGCTGCCTTCAGATGTCTTCTAAAAGTCTGGTAGTTGTTGTTCTCTTTGACATCTGGTGGGAGGGCGTTCCACAGGACGGGCGCCACCACCAAGAAGGCCCTCTGCCTGGTTCCCTGGAACTTGGCTTCTTGCAGGGAGGGAACCGCCAGAAGGCCCTCGGCGCTGGACCTCAGTGTCCGGGCAGAACGATGGGGGTGGAGATGCTGCTTCAGATTTACTGGACCGAGGCCGGAGAGTCTGCACCTTCTGTTTGCTGCTCCCCCAACCCCCCAAAACACACATCTTTTACCGAGGAGAATAGGCAGCCCAGCGACCGGCAGGCAGCGAAGAGCCAAGGCGATCCGGCCGGCAAGATCCGGGCAGGCAGGGGCTGGCAGCGGAAGGAAGTAGTAGCTTCCATAGAGGAACCACGGAGCCAGGAGGAGGGCGACGAAGGCCGAGGCCACGGCTTTCATGCGCTCGCTGGAGCAGGGCTGGCGCCCCCCGCTGCCCTCCAAGCGGGCGGTCAGCTCTCCTGAGGAGCCATGGTGCAAAACCGGGCATGCACCATCTCCCATGTCCAGCCAGGTCTGGTGTTCGCAGGGAGGCAGACTGGTCGGCGTGAGGGTCCCGGTTTGGCCGCCTTCTGACCTTTGCTTGGGATCAGGAAGGGGGCAGCGTGGCACGACGTGGACGGAGTCCAAAAAGGACGTCTCTTTGGGCAAGCGGGGGGCCACAGTGTCGGCCCCAGGCATGGGGGGCTGCTCCACGTCGCTCTCTTCTGGGGCCTGTGGAGGAGGGAGCCTGGGTTGACCCAGAGGGTCTGGGAAGGCTTGGCCAGGGAGAGGTCTGGGAGAGGTCATCCCTTCTTCCTCCTCTTCTCCTTCTTCTTCTTCTTCTCCTTCTTCTCCTCCCTCCTCTGTTTCAGTAGAATGCAGCTCCTCCAGAGACGATTCAGGGCTGTCCGAGACGGGCGCCATTGAAATCTGGGTGTCAAGGTCCAGAAATGGCGAGAAAGAGAGGTGGCTCGGGTCAATGTCTCGGAGCTGGCCGATGATATTGGCAAGGGAATCTTGGACGCTGTCAAACTCCTTCAGCTGACAGGGGCTGGCAGGGCTCCTTGTGGTTGCCATGGTAGGGAGAGCGGACGAGCAACGGGCGAGGGTGTCTGGA
This sequence comes from Podarcis raffonei, assembly GCF_027172205.1. Classification (NCBI taxonomy): domain Eukaryota; kingdom Metazoa; phylum Chordata; class Lepidosauria; order Squamata; family Lacertidae; genus Podarcis; species Podarcis raffonei. The sequence goes on along the minus strand of NC_070619.1, from coordinate 7,951,943 downwards.
AAGAAGACAGCAAAGGCATGACCTGGCATCCTTGAAGAATTGCCTGGCCCCTTCCCCAATGCGACTGCTTCCTGACATTTCAACCCCCCGCCCCCAGAATCTATTTATTTATTTTTACTTATTGAATTCATAGGAGGGACGCGGGTGGCGCTGTGGGTTAAGCCACAGAGCCTAGGACTTGCCGATCAGAAGGTTGGCGGTTCGAATCCGCACAACGACGGGGTGAGCTCCCGTTGCTCGGTCCCTGCTCCTGCCAACCTAGCAGTTCGAAAGCACGTCAGTGGAAGTAGATAAATAGGTACCGCTCCAGCGGGAAGGTAAACGGCATTTCCGTGCGCTGCTCTGGTTCGCCAGAAGCGGCTTAGTCATGCTGGCCACATACCCGGAAGCTGCACGCTGGCTCCCTCGGCCAGTAAAGCGAGATGAGCGCCGCAACCCCAGAGTCAGCCAAGACTGGACCTAATGTTCAGGGGTCCCATTACCCTTACCTATGGCATAAATGGAGCTGTCTTCCACCTCCAAGCACTTGACCTCTTTCTCTTGCCCCCAAATGCTGAGGAGGAAATAAATGCAGCCCCCCCTCCTATAGATCCAAAATACAAGGATTTCCCCACTTCTTAGGAAGGGTTCTGGCCAAAAACAGGGATCTGATCTCTCTCGGCCTCTCTTTTGCCCCCCCCCAAAAAACCGGCAAAAAATCCTGTTGAGGAGGGTTTTCTGTTTGATGCCTTAAAAGTACAGCAAAAGTGGGGAGCGGGGTTGCAACCCCCCCCAAATCTGTCACCGACTCCCCATTCCAAGAACAACCCTCCCATGTTTGATTTGTTGCTTTTAACCCCCCAGCGCCCCAGCCAAGGTGGGCCCCCATCTGGGCTAAACAGCACCCACATTTTCTGCCACCCCAGATCCTGCCCGCCCCACACATCCCCCCTCTCCAAATCAACCCCACACCGACACCCCAAGACTCAAGCGGTGAACCCCCAAACCTCGAAGGACCCCCAACCAACACTATTCTCTTCCTAGCCCAGATCTTTTCTGTATGCTGCCCCCCCAAAAATTATCCACCCCCCCCAATCAGCCTATCTCCATCATAGCAGCCCCTCAAATCTCGGCCTCTTAACCCCTAAGAAAACAAGATAAATTCCTTCTCCAACTTTCGGGGGCCCCCACTCCATAAGTCCCCCACAATACAATGGTACCCCGCCCCCAGTTTTTACTTCCACAAACAGCCCTCCCCAAATTCACCCTACCAAACACCACCCTCTTTATTGAGCTTCACCTCCCCCCATCCCAAAAAAAATACCCTCCCCCGCAGCTCTCTTCGTCCTCATCCTGAATTCCTTTCTAGCACCGCTTCTCCTGGCACCCCAGATCTCTCCCCCCCTCTAGATTACCCCCTATTATTTGAGATCTCTTCCCTCACCATACGGCTCCCCCCAATCGCTACCTCGTATTTTACGGGCGCCCCCACCCCAATTTTCTTTACCCGTCTGCGCGCGCTTCTCCGGGTTCAGCTAGAAAAACTTGCATTAAAAAAACCTGCTACAAACTTTCACTGATTCGTACTCTGTCCCGCCTCCCCCCCCCCGCACATCTGTTCCTAGAGGCTCCGCCCCCGCCCCCTCCCACCAGCCAATCGCTGCTCTCAAACGCCAAGCGGCGGCGGGGGCCCCCCCTTTATCAACGCATTCCAAAGCCCCTTCCCCCTCTGGCTGGGAGCCTGGAGGGGGCTGGGGCCGGAGGGGGGGGCTAACTTCATTCATGGGGTGTTAACACAATGAGAGGGTCCTGGGGCGGGGATGGGGTCTGAGCGCAAGAGCCTGGGAGGCTTGCAAGGGTTAAATTGCAAATTGGGGGGGTTCTTCCCTTTCTGCGAATCTAGAAGGCTCCTTTAAGGATGTCTCTGCTGCGAGGAGGGGGCTGTAATTATAGGAGCCAACTCCTAGGGCAAGCATCCCTTCAACCCCCCCCCCAATAAAATATTTAAGGGGGGGGGAGTTGATGGCCTGTTGTCTTTGTCCATGGAGTTTTCTTGGCAGGGATACTGGAGTGGCTTGCTGGTTCCTGCTCCAGGTGGATCACGTTTGGTCAAAACTCTCCACTATGACCTGTCCCTCTATGGCTCATAGCTTCTCTGAGTTATTCAAGCCCCTTCGCCACAAAGGATAATATGCTCTGAAGCTCAACATCAAAAAAAGCTAAGATCATGGCCACTGGTCCCATCACCTCCTGGCAAATAGAAGGGGAAGAAATGGAGGCAGTGAGAGATTTCACTTTCTTGGGTTCCATGATCACTGCAGATGGTGGCAGCAGTCACGAAATTAAAAGACGCCTGCTTCTTGGGAGAAAAGCAATGACAAACCTAGACAGCATCTTAAAAAGCAGAGACATCACCTTGCCGACAAAGGTCCGTATAGTTAAAGCTCTGGTTTCCCCAGTAGTGATGTATGGAAGTGAGAGCTGGACCATAAAGAAGGCTGATCGCCGAAGAATGGATGCTTTTGAATTCTGGTGCTGGAGGAGACTCTTGAGAGTCCCATGGACTGCAAGAAGATCAAACCTCTCCATTCTGAAGGAAATCAGCCCTGAGTGCTCACTGGAAGGACAGATCCTGAAGCCGAGGCTCCAATACTTTGGCCACCTCATGAGAAGAGAAGACATCCTGGAAGAGACCCTGATGTTGGGAAAGATGGAGGGCACAAGGAGAAGGGGACAAGATGGTTGGACAGTGTACTTGAAGCTACAAACATGAGGGAGGCAGTGGAAGACCGGAGTGTCTGGCGTGCTCTGGTCCAGGGGGTCACAAAGAGGCGGACACGACTAAACAACAACAAAGTTAATAGGAACTGCCATTCAAATGGTCTGCGTGCACCGCATCGTGTGATCAATTATGTGGGGTGAGGCTTACCTGCTCTCTCTCTCTCTCTCCCCCCCCCCCGATATTTTATTCAAGTGGGCACACCTGGCTCTAATTATTCTTAATGGGACTTAAATTTGGCTGTGGGCTGGGGGGGGCGAGACACGCTGTCTTCGTTTTGGTGGCTCCAAGCATCCTTCTTGGCTCAGGAGGAAGGGGCTCCTTTCGGAGGGAGTTGGGGGCTCATGTAAATTTGCTGGGGGCTGCAGCACTAGGAAGCATTGGTTGGCTGGTGGCAGGGTGGTGTAGTGGTTAGAGCAGGGCTGGCCTAAGTTGTTTTGGCCACAAAATGACACCTTTCCACCCACCGCCAAGGAAGAAGGGGTGAGTGATTTGGAACAAGGTGGGGAAATCAAATCAAACAATCTTACCTTTGTGGGGAACACAGAGAAATGTTATTGGGTGACAGAGAAAAAGCGGAACTGCTCAACAGCTACTTTGTCTCGGGCTTATTCAAATCTCCAGGGCTCTTAGGGACACAGGTGGCGCTGTGGGTTAAACCACAGAGCCTAGGATTTGCCGATCGGAAGGTCGGCGGTTCGAATCCCCGCGACAGGGTGAGCTCCCGTTGCTCGGTCCCTGCTCCTGCCAACCTAGCAGTTCAAAAGCACGTCAAAGTGCAAGTAGATAAATAGGTACCGCTCCAGCGGGAAGGTAAACGGCATTTCCGTGCGCTGCTCTGGTTCGCCAGAAGCGGCTTAGTCCTGCTGGCCATATGACCCGGAAGCTGTACGCCGGCTCCCTCGGCCAGTAAAGCGAGATGAGCGCCGCAACCCCAGAGTCAGCCACGACTGGACCTAAGGGTCAGGGGTCCCTTTACTTTTTACTAGGGCCTTATGAGCTGCATCCATGCATACTAAAGGACCTTGTGGATGCAATTTCAGAACCTTTGTCTATGATTTTTGCTTTCAAACCTGGAGGTTCCACTGCAATGATGGTTCAAATCTACCCAGACTTCTGTGCCTCCTCCAGAAATTTGCCCAAGCTCACTTTAAAGTCTGTATCTGTGGTTTCATCTGCTCAGCTGGTTGGGCATCCGCCATACGGCCATCACAACTTGCAAGTCTGTTTAACATATATATGAAGCCACTGCAAGGAGTTCAGGAGCGCAATGCCATTCATATTGCTGATTGCACACGTCTATTCCACCAAATGATTTGAATAACGGGACACGGGCATCTGTATCCCATAACGAGACACGGGTGGCGCAGCGGTCTAAACCCCTGAGCCTCTTGGGCTTGCCGATCGGAAGGTCGGCGGTTCGAATCCCCGTGACGGGGTGAGCTCCTGTTGCTCTGTCTCAGTTCCTGCCAACCTAGCAGTTTGAAAGCACATCAAAGTGCAAATAGATAAATAGGTACCGCTCTGGTGGGAAGGTAAATGGCATTTCCGTGCGCTCTGGTTTCCATCATGGTGTCCTGTTGCACCAGAAGTGGTTTAGTCCTGCTGGCCACATGACCCAGAAAGCTGTCTGCGGACAAATGCCAGCTCCCTTGGCCTGAAAGCGAGATGAGTGCTGCAATCCCGTAGTCGCCTTTGGCTGGACTTAAGCGTCCAGGCATCCTTTTTATTTATTTATTTGAAAGCACAAAATCCTGGACACAGGAATGTCCAAAGGAAAATTGGGGCATCCTGGGATCAAATCAGGAACCGTTGCGGCTACTTTGAATCCGGGAGTGTCTCTCAAAAATAGAGACATTTGGAGGGTCTGCGTTCAGGTCAACCTTGCAAGCTTCGCAGACACAAACGCCAGCTCCCTCGGCCTGAAAGCGAGCTGAGCGTCGCAACCCCATAGTCGCCTTTGACTGGACTTAACTGTCCAGGGGTCCTTTACCTTTTAACTTTTTATGATTTGAAGAAGCAGAGTTGGTGCAAATTCTGGACCAGTTGCGAGTTGAATAAAGGCCAATAAAGGAAGAGGGTCCGGTTCACCGGATGGAAGAAAGTTTCTAGCTTTAATCATCTACGTGCGCTCTACGTGGGGCTCCCTTTGAAGGTGACCCGGAAACTGCAGTTAATCCAGAATGCGGCAGCTAGACTGGTGACTGGGAGTGGCCGCCGGGACCACATAACACCGGTCCTGAGATAATCTGCATTGGCTCCCAGTACGTTTCCGAGCACGATTCAAAGTGTTGGTGCTGACCTTTAAAGCCCTAAAAGGCCTTGGCCCAGTATACCTGAAGGAGTGTCTCCACCCCCATCGTTCAGCCCGGACACTGAGGTCCAGCTCTGAGGGCCTTCTGGCGGTTCCCTCCCTGCAAGAAGTGAGGTTACAGGGAACCAGACAGAGGGCTTTCTCGGTAGTGGCGCCCGCCCTGTGGAACGCCCTCCCTTCAGATGTGAAGGAAATAAGCAGCTATCTTCTCTTTAAAAGACATCTGAAGGCAGCCCTGTTCGGGGAAGTTTTTAATATTTAATGCTGTATTGTTTTGAACACTTGATTGGAAGCTGCCCAGAGTAGCTGGGGAAACTCAGCCAGATGGGCGGGGTATAAATAATAAATTATTGTTATTATTATTAATCGTGCCGGGAATCTCCCCATCCAAATTACTAGAGCAGGATATAGTTCCAGCTAAAAGAACAGTAACCTGTAAACTAGAGGAGATGGACTTGCAGCAGAAAATGGTCTTGGGCAATGGTACCTGCTCACCTCTAAACCTTGGTTTATTACCCCTCTTAAGGCTCCCAAACTATTTGAATTCCTTAACTTCTTCGGCTCATAGATATGCCTTTGTAAAGGCAAGATTCAACACCTTCCCATCGAACGTGCTGAGAAATAGATTCTCCAATGGACAGATATCGCTCTTATGTGATTGTAATTGTGGGGCACCAGAATCGTTGCATCACATAATTTTTGATTGTGCATTTCACTCATTGGCCAGGAGCAAGTTTCTTGCTCAATATCTAAAGGGAATTGCTGATGATACGAATGAAGCCAAACTGAGATATCTATTAAATGATGATGACCCCCTAAGATCACTCATGGTTGCCAGATTCTTGATCAGCGTTCTATCCCTAAAGAAGAGAAACGGACTCCTGTGCGGTTCGGATAATCCCTCTAAACTATGATCTATGTTTTAGGATGTAATTAGGTGATATCACCATTGATGTCTTCTACTAATTTATGAGTAGAGGGCGATGTTTATGTTACAAATTTACTGTAATGTATGATGTTGGTCTTTTGTTTTTGTTTTGCTTTGGTTCTTGTCTGTTTTTTGTAAGTTTTGGCGGTTTTAAATTTGGAGGTTTAAGTACATTATGTTGGTATGGGAAACTGTCGTGTGATGGGCCAATGGCCGTAATAAAGTTCAATACAGTACAATACAATATTAATCGTGCCTAGAATGTTTTTAAATATATATGTGAATATTGCTTAGAGGTTAAATAATAGGTTTTTTTTTAATGAATGACCAGCTGGAATGGAAACTGCCCGTTGAAAGGCATGGCTTGAACTGGACCTCTCGAATCTCAACTGCAAATTATCATTCTGTGTCTGGGGCCACGGCCTCTCTCCCGATCTATAAAAGCAGAATATGAGAACATAGAAAGAACTCTACCCATCTTGGGCAGAATCCTGTTCTCACAGCCGCCAACCACATGCCACAACTGGAACTCCAAAAAGCATTGCTGCCTCTGACGCTTAAATCAATGCACTTTTAATAAGATCGACATCACAGTCCTGTTGGTGGAAGGGGGGAAAAGTCCTTTAATCTTGCCTTGATGGAAAATCGACGGCTCCCCCCAGTGGTAATTTTGAGGAAAGACACATATTAGTCTGTTCAGGAGCAGCTAGACAGGTCATGATGGCATCTGTATCCCATTCTAGAACCAACCTCCCAGACCAGGTCCCCGGTTACAGTAACTTTTGCATTGTTTGGTTACACGTGCAATTGCCAAGAGTTAACAGGTAGCTCTTCCCTGACATGGAGCGGTGTCCGACAGCCAACATGCAGCAGCAGTTAGTACTTAACAGCATATTGGATTGCTGGCATGCAGGAGCGGGTGGAATTTGACGGCTCGCAATGAGATGCTTGCACTTTTTGTGTGTGAATGTTCCTAGATTCGTTACTGGAAGCTGTTCTGGTCTCTCCCCAACCCCCACCAATATATGTTGGTCCCTGACGTGGAATAGGATCCCAATAGCAGCTTTCCTTTGGGGCCCAATCCACCACGGCATTCTCCTATAAAAGGCCCATTGAAATGAACGGAAGGGCTTGATCCTGGCCTAACACTCCGATTCCAGCAGAGTTTTGCTTATGGAAATGTCAGTTATTGACCAAAGGTAAAGAGAACCTTGGTGCTATGAATCTATGAAGCAGGGAGGACAGCTGAAAACAATGCCAACGTATTTAACATCTGGCAAACCCTGGGTTTCAGATAGTACATAGGTAGACGAGTCTCAGAAACCTGGGTCTCAATTTTCCCAACCGTTTTGTGGCTATGGTGGCACGTTGACCAGAAGTCATGTATTTAGAATTAACTCTGGAAGTGACTACAGTTGGTGCCTTGGTTCTCAAATGCCTTGGTACTCAAACAACTTGGAACCCAAACACTGCAAACCCGGAAGTGTTCCGGTTTGTGAACTTTTTTCGGAAGTCAAACGTGCTCCGTTTTGAGTGTTACGCTTTTGTTTTGAATGTTACGCTCCCAGTTTGAGTGCCATGCTGAGGCCTGTCTGTTTTTGCTATGTACTTTGCTATGTATTATGGCTCTTTTTCTTTTTGTGACTGTGTGGAACCCAGTTCATCTACTGACTGATTGTGTGACTGCAGTACATAGTTTATTGCTTTCTTTTTATGGATCAATGGTCTCATTAGATAGTAAAATTCATGTTCAATTGCTGTTTTAGGGGTTGTTTTTAAAAGTCTGGAACGGATTAAACCGTTTTACATTACTTTCAATGGGAAAGCGTGCCTTGGTTTTGGAACGCTTTGGTTTTGGAACAGACTTCCGGAAAGGATTAAGTTTGAGAACCAAGGTACCACTGTACTTAATTCTGACCACAATAAGCCTCCTGACATATATTTTGCTCTAGAAGGCTTAGTTTTGTCAGCATTGAGCATATATTTCCAGAGTTGACGCTAAATACATTATTTCTGGTCAACGAGACACCATAGCCATGAAAATTTGTGTCTCAGGTTTTTTAGACTCATCTACCCATGTACCATCCGAAACCAAAGGAATGAATTGGTTGCCAGAAGTGAAAAAAATAAATATTTCAGTTCTCCTACCCATGAATGAATATGTTGGGGACAGACAAGGGCTGTTTTCTCTTCATCTCAGTCTATCTGAAGGACTTCCTATTTTGGCTGTCCTCTTTTGGAAACTGTACGCTGGAGAATCTGGTGCCTTTCAGATATGGCTGTGACCTCCAACATCAGCCAGCACTAGTCAGAGATGATGGGGCCGAATAGGATCTCAACAGCATCTCAACCTTCCTCATCCCTAAACTCAGATGGACCTCTTCCCTTGGCCAATCCAGCCACCCCTTTTCTCATGATCTTACCTTCCATGGGAATTGTGCAGCAAAGACCCCCAACCCAATCCTTGCGGCGGGCTGTGTCGTCAGGCCAGACTCACACGCCTCATCCTCCGGCGGCTCTCCAAACCAGCTTTTTAAAGATCCCATTGGGATTCAATCTGGGTACGTTTAAGAATGGCGAGAGCGCCTCTGAGCGCACGCAGGGTGCGTTTCTCATAGGGCACAAGCCAAAACTGCGGTGGTGATGGTGGAAGGAGGGGGCGGAGGGGAAAGAAGTTTCTTCTCCTGGTATGTCCCACGGAGGACCTTACGGTCTTCAAACAAAAACATCTTGGAGATCTCACAGTGAGGTTAGACTGGCCTCAACCAGAGCCAGGGCCTTTTCGGCTGTGGCTCCGATCTGGTGGAACGCTCTGCCGCAAGAGATTAGGGCCCTGCGGGACTTGACATCTTTCCGCAGGGCCTGCAAGACAGAGCTGTTCCACCAGGCCTTTGGCCAGGGCACAGCCTGAGTCCCTCCTTTGGCAATCTTCACAGAACTCTAGCCCAATGGTTGCCATCAATTTGATTTGGAGTAATCTTTTAATGAAATGATTTTAGAATGTTGCATTATTTTATTGTTATGAGCCGCCCTGAGCCCGGCTTCGGCTGGGAGGGCGGGATATAAATAAAAATGTATTATTATTATTCGTGTTTCCGGTGGGGATGTGCCAAGAGCGAGTGGATTAAAATAGAGAGAGGCAAATAGTTTTTTGCTTTTTGTTTTGCTTTTCTTATCTGCAATGAGTTTATTGGTTCCAGCAATTTAGTGTACCCTCTCCCTGTCTAGGTCACTGGAATGGGGACCCCACCTCTCCCCTGTGCTCCCCCCCCCCGCAACCCGTGCTCAGGAAGAGGTCAAATCCTGACTCGTTTTCCTCGGGATTAGCCAATGGTCCGCTCAACACAGGCGTAATACGCTCACAAGAAGCAGCAGCGGCAGCGGCAGCGGCAGCAGCGACAACAACAACATCCCTTCATCCTCTCGTTTCTTCTCCCCAAAGAGACAGCAGTGTCCTTCTCGCTCCCTCTCCTGGAGCGCGGCTTCAAAACACAGACCTTCCAACAGCATCCTTTGTCCAACGGCGACCCACCGACGACTCGCCTCCTCCTTCTTGGCTAACCCCACAACCCACCGCAAAAAAAAAAAAACCCAGGCAGACCGAGGACTCGGTACCCGTGTCTCGCCTTAGGACGCATCGCCGCGTGGCCTCGGGACGGAGGCTCGGCCCAGCTTCCGCGAAGACGTCATCGCCTCCCACTCCCACCCCTTTCGACTGAGGAGCTGGGGTCTCTTGTTGTTGAACCCGCCCGCTTTTCCAGCTGGCGGAAGCGAAAACAACCGATTGGGTGGGATTCGAATGGGTCCCTTGCCCACCCAACAGCCTTGCCAAGCTGTACTCAGAACCGGCTGAATAGAACGGGGGAAGGCTGCCTTTATATTCCACCCTACCTCAACCCCCACGCCAGACCTCGCGGCGACCGACGCCGCCCACAGGATAATATTGCGAAAAGAAGCACAGTCCTTTTGTTGGTTTTGTTTTGTTGTTCCTGCAAGGAGCAGAGGATTCAGCTAGGAGGCTATGTTCGCGCCCTCGCGGGCCTACAATAAGACAAGCTGGTATGGACACAGGGGCAGGGTTGGTTAAGGGGCTGGGCAGTCGATGGCGCCTCGCTCGAGTTATCTGGTTTTGGCGTCTCCGTTGGCGGCAGGGCTCCTGCCATTCAGTTGCAGCGGGGGCTCCTTGCTAATGCAGCTGCCACTAGGCTCTGAGTGGATGGCGCCATTCCTCTTGGCTTCTTTCACCTGCGCTGCCTCGTCATCGCCCTTCTCGCTTTCGTCCGAGTCGCTCCGGAGATCCTTCTCCATCTGCCGGGAGAGAAACAGCGTTGGTCAATGGCGGCGGCTGCCCCTTTCCCTCTCCTCCGCTTGTGCGGTTCGATTTGGAGCACTGACAAAGGGTATTCCTTGACCGGGGCTGGAGGAACCATTGAGCAAAATCAGCCCGTGCTTTAGGCAGCAAGGGCACCACAGAAATCTCCCATTGTCAGTAGCGTCTCCACCTCCATCGTTCTGCCCGGACACTAAGGTCCAGCTTTGAGGGTCTTCTGGCGGTTCCCTCGCTGCAAGAAGCCAGGTTACAGGGAACCAGGCAGAGGGCCTTCTCGGTGGTGGCACCTGCCCTGTGGAACACCCTCCCACCAGATGTCAAAGAGATAGGCTCTGGTTATCTCTCGCTTGGACTACTGCAATGCACTCTATGTGGGGCTACCTTTGAAGGTGACCCGGAAACTGCAATTAATCCAGAATGCGGTAGCTAGACTGGTGCCTGGGAGCGGCCGCCGAGACCACATAACACCGGTCTTGAAAGACCTACATTGGCTCCCAGGACGTTTCCGAGCACAATTCAAAGTGTTGGTGCTGGCCTTGAAAGCCCTAAACGGCCTCGGCCCAGTATACCTGAAGGAGCGTCTCCACCCCCATCGTTCAGCCCGGACACTGAGGTCCAGCTCCGAGGGCCTTCTGGCTGTGAGAAGCCAAGTTAGAGGCAACCAGGCAGAGGGCCTTCTTGGTGGTGGCACCTGCCCCGTGGAACGCCCTCCCACCAGATGTCAAAGAGTAAAACAACTACCAGACTTTTAGGTAAAGGTTAAGGTACCCCTGCCCGTACGGACCAGACTTTTAGAAGACATCTAAAAAATTTAATATTTCAACAGAATATTAAAATACAATAACCTATTAAACATTAAAAGCTTCCCTAAACAGGGCTGACTTCAGATGTCTTCTAAAAGTCTGGTAGTTGTTTTTCTCTTTGATATCTGGTGGGAGGGCGTTCCACAGGGCGGGTGCCACTACCGAGAAGGCCCTCTGCCTGCTTCCCTGTAACCTCCCTTCTCACAGGGAGGGAACCGCCAGAAGGCCCTTGGCGCTGGACCTCAGTTTCTGGGCAGAATGATGGGGATGGAGACGCTCCTTCAGATATACTGGGCTGTTTAGGACTTTAAAGGTCAGCACCAACACTTTGAATTGTGCTCGGAAAAGTACTGGGAGCCAATGTAGGTCTTTCAAGACCGGTGTTATAGGGTCTCGGCGGCCGCTCCCAGTCCCCAGTCTAGCTGCCGCATTCTATACTTGTAATTAAGCTATAAAGGGTTGCAGTCCCTGTTGCTCAGAGTAGGGACATAGAAAATAGCGGGCTAGCTTAGGCCCGTGAATTTCTACTCTTGAGTAGAACTTGGTTGGCTACATCCCGCAGCAAAGCACAACCACGGCAGAACATCTATAATGAAAAACAATTAATAAACAATTCCATTAAAACTTGTATAATTTAACTTAGGCAAACGGTCGCACCCGCCCACCGACCCTCGTCTGATTTCGGTCCCTACCGTGCCACTTTTGACAAACTTGTAGACCATGTGGATGATTAAGAAAGACCAGAAAATGTGGAGAAGTTGGAGAATCATCAGAAGGGCATTCATGAAGTAATAGCCGAAGAAAGGCTGGTAGAGTTCCATTGAGTAGTAATACGTGTTGTAGATGACCCTGCGAGGAAGTTGCAGAGATTAATACAGTGGTACCTCGGGTTACATACGCTTCAGGTTACAGACTCCGCTAACCCAGAAACAGTACTTCAGGTTAAGAACTTTGCTTCAGGGTGAGAACAGAAATCGTGCTCTGGCGGCACGGCAGCAGCAGGAGGCCCCATTAGCTAAAGTGGTGCTTCAGTTTAAGAACAGTTTCAGGTTAAGTACAGACCTCCAGAACGAATTAAGTACTTAACCCGAGGTACCACTGTAACAAAAATAGCATTCCACAGCCCTTCCTTTAGTCTGACACCAGTTAAAAAACAACAACACAGTTCAAAAGAAATTTCCACCACAAGCGAGTCGTAAAAACGTGCATATCAATTGTCTAAGTCAGGGGTCAGCAAACTTTTTCAGCAGGGGGCCAGTCCACTGTCCCTCAGACCTTGTGGGGGGCCGAACTATATTTTGACGAAAAAATAATGAATTCTTATGCCCCACAAATAACCCAGAGATGCATTTTAAATACAGTGGTACCTCAGGTTACAGACGCTTCAGGTTACAGACTCCACTAACCCAAAAATAGTGCTTCAGGTTAAGAACTTTGCTTCAGGATGAGAACAGAAATCGTGCTCCGGCGGCAGCGGGAAGCCCCATTAGCTAAAGTGGTGCTTCAGGTTAAGAACAGTTTCAGGTTAAGTACGGACCTCCGGAACGAATTAAGTACATAACCTGAGGTACCACTGTAAAAGGACACATTCTACTCATGTAAAAACACCAGGCAGGCCCCACAAATAATTGAGAGGTGCATTTTAAATCAAAGGGCGCATTCAACTCATGTAAAAACACGGTGATACCCGGACCATTTGCAGGCCGGATTTAGAAGGCGTTTGGGCCGGATCCAGCCCATGGTCAAAGTCCAAAGCATGCCTTCTAAATGTCCCTATTTTCTTGGGTCATTTGCTAGACTTACAGAAGCGGTCTCGGTTTCTGATTTGATCCCAGAATGGAAGCAAGTGTTCCGGTTTGCGAACGTTTTTCGGAAGCCGCACGTGCTCCGTTTTGAGTGTTATGTTTTCGATTTGAGTGTTACGCTGAGGTCTGTCTGTTTTTGCTATGTATTTTGCGTTTTTGTGGCTCTTTTTGTTTTGGTGACTGTGGAACCCAGTCCAGATGGATTGTGTGACTGCAGTACATTGTTTATTGCTTTCATTTTGTGGATCAATGGTCTCGTTTGATAGGAAAATTCATGTTCAATTGCTGTTTTAGGGGTTGTTTTTAAAAGTCTGGAACGGATTAATCCGTTTTGCATTACTTTCAATGGGAAAGCGCGCCTTGGTTTTAGAACACTTTGGTTTTGGAACGGACTTCCGGAACGGATTAAGTTTGAGAACCAAGGTACCACTGTATAACATAAATAGGTTGTTCGGGTCCTACCCTTCGGAGAAAACGAAACTGCTCCATCTCCCATAGAACAGCCCTTCAGATCCCTATCACATATATTATCTCAATCGCGTCTTCCTTGAGCTGCAACTTTCTCAACCATTCCTCATAAGGCTTAGTTTCCAGAGGCCCGGTTGCGCTCTACACACGTTCCAGCTTGTCAATATGGATTATTCGACCAATTTGTTGATTGCTATACTGATTAAAGGTAAAGGTAAAGGGACCCCTGACCATTAGGCCCAGTCGTGACTGACTCTGGGGTTGCGGCGCTCATCTCGCTTTACTGGCTGAGGGAGCCGGCGTACAGCTTCCGGGTCATGTGGCCAGCAGGACTAAGCCGCTTCTGGCGAACCAGAGCAGCGCACGGAAACGCCGTTTACCTTCCCGCCGGAGTGGTACCTATTTATCTACTTGCACTTTGACGTGCTTTTGAACTGCTAGGTTGGCAGGAGCAGGGACCGAGCAACGGGAGCTCACCCATCGCGGGGATTCGAACCGCCGACCTTCTGATCGGCAAGTCCTAGGCTCTGTGGCTTAACCCACAGTGCCACCCTTTCTATACTGCTTAATATATATCAAAAATCTCTCTAAGCGGTGTGCAAAACAACAACAACGAAGCAACAACAGACAGCTTCCACCCACCACAGCAGGGGGAAAACCATTTTCCAGTCCTTGAGATATTTGAAGGTGTCTTACTTACTTGTAGGGGAAAATAACCAGGCGGGTGAAAAGGAAAACAGCAGAGAAAGTGAGGAAAAGGATGTCACATACACGGCGCCATTTCAGATAGTTGAATATCTTCGTGGGCTGGAGAAGGGTGCGGGGAGAGACGGGGGGAGGAAAACGACAGAGGGACACAAATGAGGTTTCCTTTGCAACTACTGTCCAGCTTGTGACCGGACTGCAAAGTTTCTCTGAGTTTTCAGTGCAAACTCCAAAGATCACAGTGAACTGCAGTGGTGGCTTGTGTCCTTTGGGGTTGGTGGAAACCAGGGAGCCCCACAGGTAAAGGTAAAAAAAGGTAAAGGACCCCTGGATGGTTAAGTCCAGCCAAAGGTGACTATGGGGTTGCGGCACTCATCACGCTTTCAGGCCGAAAGAGCCGGTATTTGTCCACAGGCAGCTTTCCAGGTCATGTGGCTAGCAGGACTAAACCACTTCTGGCACAACGGGACACCGTGATGGAAACCAGAGCACACGGAAACGCTGTTTACCTTCCCACCAGAGAGGTACCTATTTATTTACTTGTGCTGGTGTGCTTTCGAACTGCTAGGTTGGCAGGAGCTGGGACAGAGCAATGGGAGCTCACTCCATCACGGGGATTCGAACCGCCGACCTTCTGATCGGCAAGCCCAAGAGGCTTGGTGGTTTAGACCACAGCGCCACCTGTGTCCCAACAGTAGGCGACACCAGAGCCACTGGTTCTCATATTGCCCCCTCCTGCTCTTCCCTGCTGAGTTCTGCAAAGGGCAACTATGGAACTATGGAAGTCTATGGAAGAAAAATAATCTGCCCCCTCAAGTTGGCATAACCAGACAGGGCGCTTGGACTGGCTGTGATTGGTGGGGCGGTTTGCCACTCACCTTGTTATAAAATTTCAGGGTGCCCTCACATACCCGTCACACACTCCCCAGATTGTTTCAAGGTATGGCAAAAAAAATATTTCTAAATATATCTGGCAAGGGGGAAAACCCGAGAATAAAATATTGATAGATGCAAAAGAAAGAGGTTTCCCCCCTTGCCAGATATGAGATTATATTATGAGGCATCCCGTCTTTGTTGGTTGAAGGAATGGATGACATTAGAGAATTCACATATATTAGACCTAGAAGGTCATGATAATATTTTTGGCTGGCACGCTCATCTATGGTGCGAAAAGGTGAAAGTCCATAGGGATTGAAATCAATTTCCATCGGGAGGGGGGCTGATACAGGGTTCAGCATCCACATCTAGGTATTGGGCAATTTCACATGAGAGGATGAATCCAGGGCCGGCTTACCCATAGGTGCTAGGGGTGGGGCACCCGGGCGCCGGGCTCTCAGGGGCACCAGGCCGAGAGTTCAGAGCTGAGATTTGGAGTCGGGGAATTGAAGAGCCAGGCCAGCTGACAGCCGAGTGGAGCAGAGCCCGTCAGAGCGTCACAGGCTTTTCTGCTGCGGGCACTGAGGCAGCCAGCCGACTCTGCCCTTCTGGGATTGGCGGGCCGTTGAGAGGCCCACCCAGCGCACGCACGCTGCTCACACAAGGCGCATAACTTCCCTGCCAAGCCTCTGTGGGGATTACTCTCTTCCCACAGCGGCATAGCTGTCAACCGTCCCTTATTCGGTGGGAAAGTCCCTTATCCCAGTGCCGTGTCCCGCTGCTGTCCCTTACTGATGATGTCCCTTAAATTTCCTGGGTTTCAAAGGAAGCAGCTCCTCTCCCTCCCTCCCTGCCGGCCAGGGAGGAGGGAGGCTCCAACTGTGTTGCTTGGCTGCGTTGCTCACCCAATAAGGAGTCTAAGAACGACTGGGGGGGTGGAGCTTGCATGCCTTGTGCCGATCAAATCGCCTTTGCTCAGCGCTTCCCAGCGGAGAGGTGACGGTGGTTTCCCTTGCTGCATCCCCTTTGCCGGGTTGCTGCGCTGTGGGACCCACCGCTTGAGGCTTCGTTTGGCTGTTGGCTGGGCTTTCTGCCTTTGGCTCGGAGGGGCTCAGAAGTCGAACATACCTGTGCTTGGAAAATCCCTTATTTTGGCTGTCGATCCCTTGTTTTTGAGGCTGCTGGTCCCTTATTTTCAAATCTGTAAGTTGACAGCTATGCACAGTGCATGCCCCCCCAAAAAGCTCAACAACTTTGGCCTGCCTGCCCCCCCAAAATGGGGGCGCTGGGCAGTTTTTAGCACCTTGGCACCACATAAAGACAGCCCTGGATACATCAAACCACCAGGCTAGGCCAGCCCCTCCGGGTTTCCCTCCTTCTGGGGCTGCGGCGTCGCTTACCTCCAGGAAGCAGTCGGACGCATCGTGAATGACCATGACAAGGGTGCCAATGCGGATGTAGTTGGCACAGTAGGAGAAGCTGATGAGGAAAATCGTGGCTGCATGGTGGACAATTTGCTCGCTGAAGTCCTGTAGTGGTGGGAGAAGAGGAAACAGCAATGGAAGGTGTTAAGTTGTGGGTGAACATATCAGACGACACAGCAATTCTTCAAACAGCTCTTGTTTATTCACGGAACAGATCTGAACTGAAGGGTTCAGCCAGCCTGCTTGTATAGAGCTCCAGTACAACGTAACTGTAGCAATTTTCTAAAACTATCCAATCACTGAACGTCACTTTCAATCCCTTATTTGCATAACTATCTACAGTATCCCCCTGCTGGCCCAGGGTGAGAACTTCAGTACATAACAGAACGGCTGAGGATGCAAGATGGATATATCGTTGGTATCTAACTGGCAAAAACGTATACAGTGGTATCTCAGGTTACATACACTTCAGGTTACATACGCTTCAGGTTACAGACTACGCTAACCCAGAAATATTACCTCAGGTTAAGAACTTTGCTTCAGGATGAGAACAGAAATCGTGCTCCGGCAGCAGCAGGAGGCCCCATTAGCTAAAGTGGTGCTTCAGGTTAAGAACAGTTTCAGGTTAAGAACGGACCTCCGGAATGAATTAAGTACTTAACCTGAGGTACCACTGTACTTAATTCGTTCTGGAGGTCCATTCTTAACCTGAAACTGTTCTTAACCTGAAGCACCACTTTAGCTAATGGGGCCTCCCGCTGCTGCCGTACAGCTGCCGCGCAATTTCTGTTCTCATCCTGAAGCAAAGTTCTTAACCCAAGGTACTATTTCTGGGTTAGCGGAGTTTGTAACTTGAAGCGTATGTAACCTGTACAGTGGTACCTCAGAAGTCAAACGGAATCTGTTCCGGAAGTCCGTTCGACTTCCAAAACGTTTGGAAACCAAGGCGCCGATTCCGATTGGCTGCGGGAAACCCTTGCAAGCCAATCGGAAGCCCCGTCGGATGTTTGGGTTCCAAAGGACGTTCGCAAACCGGAACACTCACTTCCGGGTTTTGCGGCGTTCGGGAGCCGAAACGTTCGACTCGCAAGGCGTTCGGGATCCGAGGTACGACTGTAACTCTAAATCTTAGAAGTGTTGGAAATGTAAAGAGAAAGAAGGTTCTTTTTATCATATGTAGTGGTCTTATAGTAAGGTTAAAGCTTACTGGGAAATGATATACAGTGGTACCTGGGTTTAAGAACAGCTTAGTTTATGAACAACTTGGATTAAGAACTCTGCATACCCGGAAGCAGGTATTTTGGTTTGTGAACTTTGCCTTGGAATAAGAACATGTTTCGCTTCCTG
This sequence comes from Podarcis raffonei, assembly GCF_027172205.1. NCBI lineage: Eukaryota > Metazoa > Chordata > Lepidosauria > Squamata > Lacertidae > Podarcis > Podarcis raffonei. The sequence continues at coordinate 7,934,185 of NC_070619.1, read as the reverse complement.
TCGAGTGTGTTCCATTTGTAAATCGAGTCCCCTGCTGCTATGGGAAAACACGCCTTGGTTTAGGAACACTTTGGTTTAAGAACGGGCGTCCAGAATGGATTAAGCTCGTAAACCAAGGTACCACTGTACAATGAATTGAAAAAGATGTTCAAAGTAACATATATATCTATATCTATATATCTCTATATATTTATATATATCTATATAGATATAGATATATAAATATATATACATATACATCATATACATATACAGAAGCTTTTCTTTTGGGAATTATAGGGACAGAACTACCTATATTGTATAGAAATTTATTCATGTATGCTACTACAGCAGCAAGAATGCTACTTGCCCAAAAGTGGAAAGAAGAAGTCCCAGTAAAGGAAGAATGGATACAAAAATTTCTTGAATATGCAGAAATGGTGAAACTTACCGGAAGAATAAGAAATCAAGATAACAAAACTTTTTATAAAAGAATGGAAATGGTTTATTGAATATTTGCAGTTAAATTGCAAAAGGGTAAAAACATTAGCAGGATCGCTGTAATAACCTGCAGTTTCACAAGCAGTGGCGTAGCGTGGGTTGTCAGCACCCGGGGCAAGGCAAGTAATTCGCGCCCCCTAACCTGTGGATTTGCGCCCCCTAACCCGTGGATTTGCGCCCCCTAACCCGTGGATTTGCCCTAACCCCCAGATGTTGCGCCCAGTGCGGCCGGCCCCCCCTGCACCCCCCACGCTACGCCACTGTTCACAAGAGTATATATTTAAAGTGGTTAATTTAAAGGAGCATATTAAATGAATTTGGGTATGCGGAAGATAACAATAATAAAAATAAGTTTATCCATTTCATTAGTTTAACGATCCATTTGACATTTCAAAAGATGACTTCCTTCCCCCTCTTTCTGCGGTTCCTTAAATTTATTTTCAATATCTTCTGCATAGTAAAAGGTAAAGGGACCCCTGACCATTAGGTCCAGTTGTGGCCGACTCTGGGGTTGCGGTGCTCATCTCGCTTTATTGGCCGAGGGAGCCGGCGTACAGCTTCCGGGTCACGTGGCCAGCATGACTAAGCCACTTCTGGCGAACCAGAGCAGCGCACGGAAACGCCGTTTACCTTCCCGCCGGAGCGGTACCTATTTATCTACTTGCACTTTGACGTGCTTTCGAACTGCTAGGTTGGCAGGAGCTGGGACCGAGCAACGGGAGCTCACCCCGTAGTGGGGATTCAAACCGCCGACCTTTTGATTGGCAAGTCCTAGGCTCTGTGGTTTAACCCACAGCGCCACCCGCGTCCCATCTTCTGCATACCCAAATTAAATTAATTTGCTCATTCATTCATGTACTCATATTACTCTATTTCAGGCATGGCCAAACTTGGCCCTCCAGCTGTTTTGGGACTACAACTCCCATCATCCCTAGCTAACAGGACCAGTGGTCAGGGATGATGGGAATTGTAGTCCCAAAACAGCTGGCGGGTGAAGTTTGGCCGTTCCTGCCCTATTTACTCAAGTCTAATGCGCCATCGAATCTAATGCGCATCTTAAATTTCCAGAACCTTGAAACCCCCCTGTCAGGGAACTGCCATTGGAGCGAGAGGAGGAGGGGAGGCTCCACGACGATGCTGGAGAGGGGCCAAGCAGGGAGAGAGGCAGGTCTCCTGTTGGGGAAGAAAATCAGCGCAACACCAGGGATAGAGGGGGGCCAATGGGGGAAGCGGAGAGCAGGCTCCGGGACTCTTCACTGGACACCAGTGGGGAGAGCACAGGTCCTTCGCTACCCACGCCCTTCCTGCGCAGAAGACTTCCACGCAGGGAGAGTAGGAGGAGACTGGGCGTCAAACAACTTTTATGTTGGAAAAGGTTTAAGAAACGCCCACTGACGGATTCTGCCAGCGACTGAACAGCCACGGAGTGGATGGCTGTCCAGCGAGAAATGGTTTAACCAGCCAACCTAGCCCAGAGCGGCGGCTATTTACGCACAAGCAACCCCTAAAGCCATTACACCCCCCAAAGGTATTTGCGGGCGAATTTAAATGTACCAATGCGTGCCTTAATTTCCGCGAACATACCGTATTTTTTGCTCTAGAGGACTCACTTTTTCCCTCCTAAAAAGTAAGGGGAAATGTGTTTGTGTCTTACGGAGCGAATGCAGGCTTCGCAGCTATCCCAGAAGCCAGAACAGCAAGAGGGATCGCTGCTTTCACTGCGCAGCGATCCCTCTTGCTGTTCTGGCTTCTGAGATTCAGCATATTTTTTTTCTTGTTTCCCTCCTCCAAAAACTAGGTGCGTCTTGTGGTCTGGTGCGTCTTATAGAGCGAAAAATACGGTAATTTGGCCGAAAAAAGCGAGTGTTCGAGTAAACGTGGTATTCATCGGGGGAAGGTTTTCACTGGGCACCTACAGATAGGCAAGGAAGGAGCCCAGCGAGTTTCCCTGGGGAGAGCGTTCCGCAGACGGGGAGCCACCACAGAAAAGGCCCCGTTCACGTGTTGCCACCCCCTTGACCTCTCATGGAGGAGGCACACAAAGAAGGGCCTCAGAGGATGAATGTAGAGTCTGGGACGGTTTATAGGGAGAGAGGCACTTCTTATCTTTGCCCCCCGCCCAATGCTTCTACTCACTTTTCGCTTGATGTCAAATGGCAGCGTGAAGACCAGCGAGCAATAGAACGACAGCTCCAGCATGTAGTAGCTGAAGATGGAGGGCAGGAGAGGCTGCGGTGCCACAAACGAGAGGCGTAGGAAGGAGAGAGAGAAGGAACGTTATTCCGGAAAATCTGAAAACGCATCTCAAGACTAGATTACTAGCCGTGGGCTTTGCGTGGGGATTCCCTTGGGCCCGGTCTGGAATCTCAGTTTGTTTGCATTTAATAATAATAATAATAATAATAATAATAATAACAACAACAACAACAACAACAACAACAACAACAACAATAATAATAATAATAATTTATACCCCGCCCATCTGGCTGGGCTTCCCCAGCCCCTCTGGGCGGCTTCCAAAAAATATTAAAATACTGTAATATATCAAACATTAAAAGCTTCCCTAAACAGGGCTGCCTTCAGATGTCTTCTAAAAGTCTGGTAGTTGTTGTTCTCTTTGACATCTGGTGGGAGGGCGTTCCACAGGGAGGGTGCCACTACCGAGAAGGCCCTCTGCCTGGTTCCCTGTGACCTCACTTCTCGCAGGGAGGGAACCGCCAGAAGGCCCTCAGAGCTGGACCTCGATGTCTGGGCTGAACGATGGGGATGGAGACGCTCCTTCAGATATACTGGACCAAGGCTGTTTAGGGCTTCAAAGGTCAGCACCAACACTTTGAATTGTGCTCGGAAACATACTGGGAGCCAATGCAGGTCTTTCAAGACCGGTATTATATGGTCTCGGCGGCCGCTCCCAGTCACCAGTCTAGCTGCCGCGTTCTGGATTAGTTGTAGTTTCTGAGTCACCTTCAAAGGTAGACCCACATAGAGCGCATTGCAGTAGTCCAAGTGAGAGATAACCAGAGCATGCACCACTCTGGCGTGACAGTCTGCGGGCAGGGAGGGTCTCAGCCTACATACCAGATAGAGCTGGTAAACAGCTGCCCTGGACACGGATTTGACCTGCGCCTCCATGGACAGCTGTGAGTCCAAAATGATTCCCAGGCTGTGCACCTGGTCCTTCAGGGGCACAGTTACCCCATTCAGGACCAGGGAATCCTCCACACCTGCCCGCCTCCTGTCCCCCAAAAACAGTACTTCTGTCTTGTCAGGATTCAACCTCAATAGTAATAATAATAATAATAATAATAATAATAATAATAATAATAATTTTTATTTATATCCCGCCCTCCCCAGCCAAGGCCGGGCTCAGGGCGGCTCACAAGCAATGATAAAAACAAGTTGAATGAATACAACTTAAAAACAAGATTAAAATACAACATTAAAATGGTAGTGCAGAAATGAATGAAACAAGACGCTGTATTGTTTTTAATGTTCGGTTGGAAGCTGCCCAGAGTGGCTGGGGAAACCCAGCCAGATGGGCGGGGAATGAATGAATTAATAATAATAATAATAATAATAATAATAATAATAATAATAATAATTAGCATCAGCCATAGCAATAAAGCAGGCATGTCCAAAGTCTGTTTTGGGGGTCTAATTCAGCCTTCAACCCTAAGAAAGCTCAACAACTTCAATCCTGAAACTTCAACAACTTTGGTTGGCCCTCACGCACTTTCACTTCATCCAATCTGACCCTCTTTGAAAAAAGTTTGGGCACCCCTGCAAAGCAACACTATGATAAACAGAGAATAGAAATAAAAAGTCAGTTATATAAAACACATTTTAGGGTTTTGAATCAATAGTCAAATAGTGGCTCTTATTCTGATTGACCCAGCTAAAAACCTTGCCACCTTTGCTGTCACCTGCTCATCTTGTTCTGCCAAAAGAAAGGACACTGGGGCAGTGGTTGGGCGACCCGGAATGGACGATAAAAGAGGAGTGATAATCTCATTCCTCAAGTCTTTATAAAGAGGGCAAGCCAGAAGGGCATGCGCCACCAATTCACGACTGCCATCTCCACAGGGACATAAACGTTTTCCGTGTGGAATCTGCTGGAATCGTCCCTCAAAGTCCAGCCGAGGGCAGTACATTCAATCTTGCAAGAGTAAAAGCGCGTCTATGTTTTAGAATTGCTAGGTTATGCAGATAGGGTGCCAGAGAGTCAAAATGGGAAGGTGGAAAACAGTCATGCCAGGGGCAAAATTTCCTTATTGTGGCCCAGTTGTTCTGACGCCCGATTATCATTTAAGGTAAAGGTAAAGGGACCCCTGACCATTAGGTCCAGTCGTGGCCGACTCTGGGGTTGCGGCGCTCATCTCGCTTTATTGGCCGAGGGAGCCGGTGTACAGCTTCCGGGTCATGTGGCCAGCATGACTAAGCCGCTTCTGGCGAACCAGAGCAGTGTGCGGAAACGCCGTTTACCTTCCCGCAGAGCGGTACCTATTTATCTACTTGCACTTTGATGTGCTTTCGAACTGCTAGGTTGGCAGGAGCAGGGACTGAGCAACGGGAGCTCACCCCGTTGCAGGGATTCGAACTGCCGACCTTCTGATCAGCAAGTCCTAGGCTCTGTGGTTTAACCCACAGCGCCACCCGCGTCCATGATTATCATTTAGGCGCTGACAAATTGGACCGTTTGCTTTACTAAAACCCAAAGTGAGTAGCTGTTGGGATAAAACCACAAGAGTGAAGTGTCTGAGAGACGATTTTAGCCCAGGCGCTCTTGCGACAATCTTGCAGCAGATTCTTAGTGCAGAAAGTATTGATCTGATGTGTAGAGATCTTTTCTATTCCGATTAATTCGAGAAGGTTCTCGGAAGCTTCTCGGCTGCTTACCTGTTGTGGATACCTGACCCAACACTCACGGTGGTCCCAGAACCAGGGTTTCTGCAAGGAGACAAAAATCTGTAAGAATAATTGCACATTTCTCTATTGTCCCATAGGCCCCATAGAAAAAGGGGTGGCAGCATACAACTTTAGGGCCAGATGTTGGGATATTGGGTGTGGAGAGCAAGGGGTGTGAGGAGCTCTGGGAGTTGTCGTTCAACAACATCTCTTTCCCCTTAAGGCATTTTCAGGAAGCAGCCTGCCCCTGCGACTGTAATTGCTTTAGAATGGTTCCTTGATGTGGGAACGTTCAGGGTGGCAGAAGAGGATATATTGTTTATTAATACCCTTCCAAACTTGCACTAGCAAGATCCTTTCCGTAGCAGAGTTTACATTCCCCTTTTCACACACAGCAGATAACTGGTTGCAGGCTCGTGTGAGCCTCTCACTATTATACAATTCAGTCGGTCTCAGATTGAATTGTACGTTCCCGGTAAGTTCCCTTGAATCCTTCTTAAAAGAATAAAGACACCACAATCTTATTCAAAGCCAATAAAAGAAGTTGACACACATCAGTTCACAGTTGGATTCCCGAAGGCTGACTTAGTTACAAATACGCAAATGTGGATCTACCTCATATGGGGAATAATCCTAGTGCTTCTGCTAGCTGAGAGCTAGCAGAGCAGTCCTAGCTAAAGTCTGGTCAAACGAAGAAGGAAGTCAAAAAGAGAGAGGGGCGCTGTGTGACTCGTCCTTTTGTTACCTGGACAGGTAAGGTCATGCCCACTTTCTATCACATGCAAAAGGAATAATAATAATAATAATAATAATAATAATAATAATAATAATAATAATAATAATTTATTTATACCCTGCCCATCTGGCTGGGCTTCCCCAGCCACTCTGGGCGGCTTCCAAAAAAATATTAAAATACTATAATACATCAAATATTAAAAGCTTCCCTAAACAGGGCTGCCTTCAGAAGTCTTCTAAAAGTCTGGTAGTTGTTGTTCTCTTTGACATCTGGTAGGAGGGCATTCCACAGGGCGGGTGCCACCACCGAGAAGGCCCTCTGCCTGGTTCCCTGTAACTTAGCATCTTGCAGTGAGGGAACCGCCAGAAGGCCCTCGGCGCTGGACCTCAGTGGAGACGCTCCTTCAGATCTACTGGACCGAGGCCATTTAGGGCTTTACAATTCAGCACCAACACTTTGAATTGTGCTCGGAAATGTACTGGGAGCCAATGTAGGTCTTTCAAGACCGGTGTTATATGGTCTCGGCGGCCGCTCCCAGTCACCAGTCTAGCTGCCGCGTTCTGGATTAGTTGCAGTTTCCGGGTCACCTTCAAAGGTAGCCCCACGTAGAGCGCATTGCAGTAGTCCAAGCGGGAGATAACCAGAGCATGCACCACTCTGGCCAGACAGTCTGCGGGCAGGGAGGGTCTCAGCCTGCGTACCAGATGGAGCTGGTAGACAGCTGCCCTGGACACAGAATTGACCAGGAGGAACAGGAAGTTTCAACCGGCTGGACCAAACATCCCCTCGCATGTCTTCTCTAGCATTACAAGGAATCTTGTACTTGACTGTCTCTCATGGATCACAGCCTACACTTGGTACTCAAATGGCTTGGCTGACGAACAAATTGGCTTCCGAACGCTGCAACCGCCGGAAGTGAGTGTTCCAGTTTGCGGACGTTTTTCGCAAGCCCAGCCTACGACGCGGCTTCCGATTGAGTGCAGGAAGCTCCTGCAGCCAATCGAAAGCCGCGCTTCGGTTTCCGAACCGTTTTGGGAGTCGAACGGACTCCTGGAATGGATTAAGTTCGAGAACCAAGGTACCACTGTAATTGTATTTAGCACCTGCATTTTATTTATTTATTTTTCAAAAACACACACATTCCATTTATAGTTTTCAATAGGGAGCCAGCGTACAGCTTCCGGGTCATGTGGCCAGCAGGACTAAGCTGCTTCTGGCGAACCAGAGCAGCGCACGGAAACGCCGTTTACCTTCCCGCCAGAGCGGAACCTATTTATCTACTTGCACTTTGACGTGCTTTCGAACTGCTAGGTTGGCAGGAGCAGGGACCGAGCAACGGGAGCTCACCCCGTTGTGGGGATTCGAACCGCCGACCTTCTGATCGGCAAGTCCTGTGGTTTAACCCACAGCGCCACCCCATCCCTTTACAACAAATACATCATTATTAATATCACTTCGTTATCCCCGACTTCCCTTCCCCTGCATTCTGCGGTTCGTTAAAATTTCCCCTATTTGACTGTATATCTGAAATACCCCTTTAGCCTTTGATTTCCTGTCTTATTTATTTTATTAATCTTTCTGTGCTCTGATTATTCTAATAATCTGCAGGCGTTTTAAGATGTTTACAAAATTTCCTTCACGTATTCCGCAAATTTCCCCCAGTTCTTTTTTTAAAGCCGCCCATTCACACTGCCTCTGTGTTATCTAGATTGAGTTTTGGATCGCCGCGGTCCGGCTGCAGTTTTGGCATCAGAGACAGCAGCCTCCCTTTTGGATAAAGAGCTACGAAACTGAAAAGTTTCCCTTCAAATGTGAAGGAAATAAGTAGCTATCTTATCTTTCAAAGACATCTGGAGGCAGCCCTGTTTAGAGAGGTTTTTAATATTTAACGCTGTATTGTTTTTAACACTCAATTGGAAGCCACCCAGAGTGGCTGGGGAAACTCAGCCAGATGGGCGGGGTATAAATAATAAATTATTATTATTATTATTATTATTATTATTATTATTATTAAGTGTTGTTGTTGCAACTCACGTCGTGAAGGACTGCCAAACCAGTGCAAAAGGACGTGTAGTAAAACGTGCACCTCCAGCTGGAAGAGAATAAGAAAAATCAGGGCAGATCTGTGAATTCATGACTCGGGAGCAGGACTAAGTCAGACGAACACCAAACAAGAGTCCAATGGATACAACTTGTTTGTTTGTTTTAATAAATAATAAATTTTATTAGCATTTTCCACACAACAACAGCACGAAAAATATCAAAAAATAGCAATGCACAAAACACAAAAACCAGCAAAACAAATCCATATCTTACAAGTTAATAATATAAACACTAAAAAGAAAAACCAAAATTGACTTCCACCAATCCCACAGCACCTCCTTTACCTCTCATTGTATCACGCTGTTTTCCTGATCACCTCTATCCTAACATCTAGATATAAATCCCTCTTTCTTATCCTTTCACTTCACAAGGTTATTCCAGACTCAGCCAGATTTCTGTCCTCAAACCTTGGCTTTTAAGGTATTCATTTAGGCGCTTCCATTCCTTTTTCACTTCACTTTTTGAATTTTGTCTTATTATATTTGTCAATTTGGCTAATTCTAAATATTCTAAAGACCAACTAAGTTAGTTCTTGGTATGAGCTTTCGTGTGCATGCACACTTCTTCAGATACACTGAAACAGAAGTTGCCAGATCCCTCTATATAGTGAGAAGGTGGGGAGGGGTATTATTCAGAAGGGTGGTGGGAATGGGTGATTGGCAGATAGCTGTGATGAGCCTGTTGACGACTCTTAACGAAAGCAATAGGTCTTGCAGGAAAAAGCAAGGGGTGAGAAGGTGAAAAATGGCTTTGTCATGTATAATGAGATAAGAATCCAATGTCTTTGTTCAGACCAGGTCTCTCCATGGTTTTAAGTTTGGTAATGAGTTGCAATTCAGCAGCTTCTCTTTCCAGTCTATTTCTGAAATTCCATAGTCAAAATTGTTTTGACTATGGCAGACCAACACGGCTACCTTTCTGTATCTAAATATTCTGAAAGCTTACATAACCATTCTCCCCTAGTGGGTAACTGATTCTCTTCACTGGATACAACTTGAGTTCTCCCAATATTCCACAATATGGTTTTGTCTTACAGGGCACATTTTTTATATGCTAACTTGGCTGATATACTAACTTGGCTACCTAGACATCATCTTAAAAAGTAGAGACATCACCTTGCCAACAAAGGTCCGTATAGTAAAAGCTATGTTTTTCCCAGTAGTGATGTATGGAAGTGAGAGCTGGACCACAAAGAAGGCTGATCACCGAAGAATTGATGCTTTTGAATTATGGTGCTGGAGGAGACTCTTGAGAGTCCCATGGACTGCAAGAAGATCAAACCTCTCCATTCTGAAGGAAATCAGCCCTGAGTGCTCACTGGAAGGACAGATCCTGAAGCTGAGGCTCCAAGACTTTGGCTCCAAGACTCTTCTCATGAGAAGAGAAGACTCCCTGGAAAAGACCCTGATGTTGGGAAAGATGGAGGGCGCAAGGAGAAGGGGACGACAGAGGGCGAGATGGTGGGACAGTGTTCTCGAAGCTACCAGCATGAGTCTGACCAAACTGCGGGAGGCAGTGGAAGACAGAAGTGCCTGGCGTGCTCTGGTCCAGGGGGTCACAAAGAGGCGGACACGACTAAACGACTAAACAACAACAACTTGGCTAATATGTGGATTTTTGTTGTTGTTGTTATGCACACTTCCTTCTAGTAGAATTACTTTTGTGCGGGTCACTTGCCTGGAGATTTGCATTGCAAAAATTCTGGGAAGCGTGAATTTTGGAAAGACGGCAGTGTTTCAAGTCCGTATATTGTGCATATTAAAAAAGATTGGTCTTAGAAAGAGCATTGAATTCAGTTTCACCCACATTCCTAATTCAGATACACATTTTGTCTCATTCAGTGCTGGATTTATGTATAAGCTAAACAAGCTATAGCTTAGGGCCCCACTCTCTTGGGGTCCCCAAAAAAATTTAAAGGAAAAAAACAACCTGGATGTAGATTTCCAAAATATAAGATAACAAACAAATAAAATAAAACCGACATAGAGCAACAGTGGCAAAGGGCTTGAGATATGTATTAGGTCCATCAATTACCATATAGCACATATTCAACACAAAAAACAGTGGCAATTTGTTGTTTACAAAGGACAGCTGGACGTATCAAGGGCCCCATTACCTTCAGTAGCTCAGGGCCTCATCAAATATAAATCCCGCCCTGGTCTCATTGTACAGATTTCTAAGTGCGTATCATGTTTAGAGACGTTTTTAATATTTGATGTTTCATGGTGTTTTTAATATTCTGTTGGGAGCTGCCCAGAGTCCAGTATACCTGAAGGAGTGTCTCCACCTCCATCGTTCTGCCCGGACACTGAGGTCCAGCTCCAAGGGCCTTCTGGCAGTTCCCTCCCTGCGAGAAGTGAGGCTACAGGGAGCCAGACAGAGGGCCTTCTCGGTGGTGGCGCCCGCCCTGTGGAACGCCCTCCCACCAGATGTCAAAGAGAAAAATAACTACCCAACTTTTAGAAGACATTTGAGGGCAGCCCTCTTTAAGGAAGCTTTTAATGTTTAATAAAGGTAAAGGTACCCCTGCCCATACGGGCCAGTCTTGACAGACTCTAGGGTTGTGCGCTCATCTCACTCTAGAGGCCGGGAGCCGGCGCCGTCCGCAGACACTTCTGGGTCACGTGGCCAGTGTGACATTGCTGCTCTGGCGAGCCTGCACTAGTGCTGCACACGGAAACGCCGTTTACCTTCCCGCTATAAAGCGGTACCTATTTATCTACTTGCACTTTAAGGGTGCTTTCGAACTGCTAGGTGGGCAGGAGCTGGGATCGAAAGACAGGAGCTCACCCCGTCGCGGGGATTCGAACCGCCGACCATACGATCGGCAAGTCCTAGGCACTGTGGTTTTACCCACAGCGCCACCCACGTCCCGGTTTTAATGTTTAATAGGTTTTTGCATTTTAGTGTTTTGTTGGAAGCTACCCAGAGTGGCTGGGGAAACCCAGCCAGATGGGTGGGGTATAATAATTATTATTATTATTATTATTATTATTATTATTATTATTATTATTAGGGCAGTCCAACTTTTCATACCCAGTGGGTTGCAAGAAGTGCTTTGACACAGAACCAAGAGACAGTACACTGAATTAAATGTCCATATCTCACATTAAAGGGTTTGCAGTATATTTATTATTATTTAATAGGCACAATTAATATATTTAAATGTAATCAAATATGTACCATTAAACACACAATTAATAGATTAAATGAATTTAATTATTAAACAGATTTAATACGCCATCAGATGCATGTGCTTTCGTCGACAGCACATGACACAAAAAGATGTTTAAGGCTTTAGGATGTTGCTAGATAATGCAGCCGCTTCTGCATTTTGGTGCTCTATTCAGATGTTGAAATATGGAGGATAATAAAGTTCTGCTTTTGTGTACTATGCTCGAACCTCTATTGGCATACGGACAAGATTGCAGCAGAGCTGAGTGCAATAAAACCGCTCCGCAAAATTTGCATCTAATACTTTTGTTAATGTTGCATAATGTTCACAAACCCTCGAGTTGCAAAAACCTGGCTGCTGTCTCCATCTAATCTCCATCCTGAGTAAACACCAGGAAGGATAACTTTTATCTGAGTGCCACTCCCTGTAACAACCAACTGATTAGTGAATTTAGATTGAACCGTCTGATACCGGGGGCTGAGCAAAACAACAGGCAGGGCTGAGTCTAGATATATTATAAAGGTAAAGGTAAAGGGACCCCTTACTGTTAGGTCCAGTCGTGGCCGACTCTGGGGTGGCGGCGCTCATCTCGCTTTACAGGCCTGGGTCATGTGGCTCTGGAGAATCAGAGCAGCGCACGGAAACGCCATTTACCTTCCCGCCGGAGCGGTACCTATTTATCTACTTGCACTTTGACGTGCTTTCGAACTGCTAGGTTGGCAGGAGCAGGGACCGAGCAACAGGAGCTCACCCCGTTGTCGCGGGAATTCGAACTGCCTACCTTCCGATCGGCAAGCCCTAGGCTCTGTGGTTTAACCCACAGCGCCACCATTTTAATATTTTGTTGGAAGCCGCCCAGAGTAGCTGGGAAAACCCAGCCAGATGGGCGGGGTATAAATAATAAATTATATTATTATTATTATTATTATTATTAACCCCATCGCGGGGATTCGAACTGCCTACCTTCTGATCGGCAAGCCCAAGAGGCTCAGTGGTTTAGACCACAGCACCACCCACATCTCTGTTATCATGTTTATGGGAAATCAAAACTCCAAAGGTAAAATTATCCGCTTTAGAAGTAAACCCACATTAAAGGGAGGGGAGGGGAATTTTTCCTAATCTTGCATTCTATCATTTGGCCGTCCACTTGAAAGCGATTGCTTAAGCGACAAATGATCATGCGCCTTAAGGAAAGGGTATTGGTAATAGTCTGTTCTAGGACAGCGTTAGCAATTTTACTTTTGGTATGGATGAAATAAACCATAATTAAAATGTTCCGGCATCTTGGGTCACACAGAGGCAGCAGCAGCACAAACTGTTCAGGAGAACATTTAGTCAAAATATGTATCTGAACACAAAAGCTTATACCATGAACAAACTTAAAGGTAAAGGTAAAGGGACTCCTGACCATTAGGTCCAGTCATGGCCGACTCTGGGGTTGCAGCGCTCATCTCCCTTTATTGGCCGAGGGAGCCGGCGTACAGCTGCCGGGTCATGTGGCCAGCAGGACTAAGCTGCTTCTGGCGAACCAGAGCAGCGCACGGAAACGCCGTTTACCTTCCCGCCAGAGCGGTACCTATTTATCTACTTGCAGTTTGACGTGCTTTCAAACTGCTAGGTTGGCAGGAGCAGGGACCGAGCAACGGGAGCTCACCCTGTTGCGGGGATTCGAACCGCCGACCTTCTGATTGGCAAGTCCTAGGCTCTGTGGTTTAACCCACAGCAACACCCGCGTCCCTTAAGAACAAACTTAGTTGGTCTCTAAGGGGCTACTGGACAATTTTTTTAATTTTTTAAATACATTTTGACTGCATCAGACCAACACAGCTACCTACCTGAGTCAAAAGATGTAGCTCTACTCGATTTCGCTAAAGGCAACAACACTCTATTTATTGGGTGCTGCTAATAGGATTCGATAATAATAGGATCAGGCCGAAAGAAGCAAATAATAATAATAATAAAGCACTTGGATTTTGCTAGGAAAATAGGTATGGCACTTATTCCAGATCTAACAGCTTCACTTAAGAAGCTGTTGCTTTAAGGAAATTATGATTCAGAACTGACAAATCTGACCAATGCAGACAAAGAAAATAGAATTGTGAACCCAAGGGTCTAGGGTTTCCCAAATTTGGGTCTGCAGCCGTTTCTGGACTACAATTCCCATCATCCCTGAGCACTGGTCCTGCTAACTGCGGATGATGGGAGTTGTAGTCCTCCAAACAGCTGGAGTTTGGGAAACCCTGTTTTAGAGTCTCTGGGCCTTTTAAGCTTAAAGATTGCAATTTCTGGGTGAAATATCTTAAACCAGCCCACAAATGGAAGCAAGAAGAAATCCCGACGAAAGAAGAATGGCAAATAAAATTAATGGGCTATGCAGAATTGGATAAAATGACAGGAAGGATTCGAAACCTGCGGGACCAGAGATTTACGGAAGATCGGAAGAAATATACGAATTATTTGAAGAGCAATTGTCATCCACAAATTACGTTAGTAGGACTGCAAGAAGTTTTGTAAGGAGAAAAATATGAAACGTTACGAAGTAGAAAAAGGATAGAGATCTTAGTTATGAGATTTAAATGTAATAGGGAAAGTATGTACAGTGGTACCTCGGGTTAAGTACTTAATTCGTTCCGGAGGTCCGTTCTTAACCTGAAACTGTTCTTAGCCTGAAGCACCACTTTAGCTAATGGGGCCTCCTGCTGCTGCCGCGCCGCCGGAGCACGATTTCTGTTCTCATCCTGAAGCAAAGTTCTTAACCTGAAGCACTATTTCTGGGTTAGCAGAGTCTGTAACCTGAAGCATATGTAACCTGAGGTACCACTGTATATTAAGAAATGTATGTTAATAGATTGGAAAATTTTCAGACAGCATTGATGGAAGTCAAAAAATTGTATAAGATGCAAAAGTATGTTTAATTACTGTTGAAAATGATATGTTAAAAAACTAATAAAATTATATACATATAAAAGAAATATCTTAAACCGCGTGTGTGTTTTGATGTTTCTTACCTGGCTTCGCAGAACTTCTTGGTCAAGCTTGGCCGGTCCTGGTTACGGCGATATCGAAACCATCGCTCCACCTGCCTGGGCTGTAAGTCGCACTGTTTGGCCAGGCCGGCAAGCTCGCCCTGAAAAAGAGGCCGTGGAACTGGTAGATTGCAGTAGATCACAGGAATGCCCCCCCAATCTAAAAAACTTAAAAACTCAACAACTTTTGCTTGCTAAAAAAAGCTCAACAGCTCTGGCAGATCGCCGCCAGTTTTGTTATAGTGGGAGGAAATCTAAGTCTCTTGAAAGTTGGGTGTCAGGTGACTGGCGGGTGGGCGTGCCTTGGCGGACTGTCGGTCAGGTGGTCGACAGGTGTGTTATCCCACCCACCTATCAAAGTTGGTCCCTGGGGGGCACCGGAGATACAGACAGCGATCTGGCCCACCGGGCCAAAAAGGTTCAACACCCCTGCTTTAAGCTTTAGCTATGGTTTATTACCGATGGCTAATGTGGCTAATATAGAGGGATGCGGGTGGCGCTGTGGGTTAAACCACAGAGCCTAGGACTTGCCGATCAGAAGATTGGCAGTTCGAATCCCCGCAATGACGGGGTGAGCTCCCATTGTTCTGTCCCTGCTCCTGCCAATCTAGCAGTTTGAAAGCACACCAGTGCAAGTAGATAAATAGGTACCGCTCCAGCGGGAAGGTAAACGGCATTTCCATGCGCTGCTCTGGTATCACCAGAAGCGGCTTAGTCATGCTGGCCACATGACCCGGAAGCTGGACGCCGGCTCCCTCGGCCAATAAAGCGAGATGAGCCCTGCAACCCCAGAGTCGGCCATGACTGGACCAGAAACTACAACTAATCCAGAATGCGGCAGCTAGACTGGGGACTGGGAGCAGCCGCCGGGATCATATAACACCATTCATGAAAGACCTCCATTGGCTCCCAGTATGTTTCTGAGCACCATTCAAAGTGTTGGTGCTGACCTTGAAAGCCCTAAACAGCCTCAGCCCAGTAGACCTGAAGGAGCGTCTCCACCCCCATCGTCCAGCCCGGACACTGAGGTCCAGCTCCTAGGGCCTTCTGGCAGTTTCCTCCCTGCGAGTAGTGAGGTTACAGGGAACCAGGCAGAGGGCCTTCTCGGTAGTGGCACCCGCCCTGTGGACTATCTGACTCTTAGAAGACATCTGAAGGCAGCCCTGTTTAGGGGAGTTTTTAATGTTTGACGTTTTATTGTGTTTTCAGTATTCTCTTGGGAGCCGCCCAGAGTGGGCGGGGTATAAATAATAAAATATTGTTGTTGTTGTTGTTTCTCTTTTTTGGAGGGGAGGTGCTGGTGTTGTACATTCATATTCCACTTTGTTTAGTGGCTGAAGAATAGCAAATCTGGCAGGAGAAAAACAGCCCTCCTTCTAGGAACCCGTAGCAGCTGGTTGCAAAGACTTCTGCAGCTACTCACCTCTTTGGGGCTTTTCCCTTGCGTGGTGTAAAAAGCTTCCAGGATGGGGTTCGGAGGAGCTTTCCTTCGTACTTTCTCCCTCAGTCCCATTTTTCTGCTCAGCGGCACAGCGACGATCCTACAGAGGAGAATAAGTCAGGTCAGCAGGCGTTGTTCTCTGCCTGGGTTTGGTCACAAGATGCCAGGAAAAGGAACAGACGGCAACTTGGGGTCAAACACTGCTTGTTAGCCACTTGGGATGCGGGTGGCGCTGTGGGTTAAACCACAGAGCCCTAGAACCTGCCGATCAGAAGGTCGGCAGTTCGAACCCCCACGACGGGGTGAGCTCCCATTGCTCGGTCCCTGCTCCTGCCAACCTAGCAGTCAAAGTGCAAGTAGATAAATAGGTACTGTTCCAGCGGGAAGGTAAACGGCGTTTCCGTGTGCTGCTCTGGTTTGCCAGATGTGGCTTAGTCATGCTGGCCACATGACCTGGAAGCTGTCTGCAGACAAACACCGGCTCCCTCGGCCTATAGAGCAAGATCAGCGCCGCAACCCCAGAGTCGGCCACGACTGGACCTAATGGTCAGGGGTCCCTTTACTTTACTGGAGTCACTACAGGTAGAACGAGGCTTCCTCGCTGTTGTCACAAGTAAAGGTAAAGGACCCCTGGACGGTTAAGTCCAGTCAAAGGCAACTAGGGGGTTGTGGCGCTCATATCGCTTTCAGGCTGAGGGAGCCGGCGTTTGTCCACAGACAGATTTCCGGGTCATGTGGCCAGCAGGAATAAACCACTTCTGGTGCAACGGGACGCCATGATGGAAACCAGAGCACATGGAAACACAATTTACCTTCCCGCCGGACTGGTTTTATCTACTTGCGCTTTGACGTGGTTTCAGACTGCTAGGTTGGCAGGAGCTGGGACAGAGCAACAGGAGCTCACCCCGTCGCGGGGAATCAAACCGTCGACCTTCGGATCCCTGCTCCTGCCAACCTAGCAGTTCGAAAGCACGTCAAAGTGCAAGTAGATAAATAGGTACCACTCCAGTGGGAAGGTAAATGGCGTTTCCGTGCGCCGCTCTGGTTTGCCAGAAGTGGCTTAGTCCTTCTGGCCACATACCCGGAAGCTGTACGCTGGCTCCCTTGGCCAGTAAAGCGAGATGAGCGCCGCAACCTCAGAGTCGGCCACGACTGGACCTAATGGTCAGGGGTCCCTTTACCTTTTACCAGCTCTGTGATTCTGTCCCCTTTCACACGCCCAAAGCCGTTTCCAGAAAACTCTCAATATCCCTCGCCCCCGAAACCCTTTTTGCCTATAAAGCAGCCGCTCTGTAATGGAGCAATTATCTCTCAGAGCGATACTCTCCGGCCTTTATAGAGATAGCTCATCAATAAATACTCATCTGGCTCTTCCTTTAAACCCCGTTGCCCCAGGGACTGGCTGCGCTTACAGAGAAGCAATTTAGCAATGCTTAAATGCAGGCTGTTGCAGCTTAGAAGATGAGGGCGTGAGGTGGAGGCTGGATCCAGTCCAGCACCCGCAAGTTGCAAAAGAGAAGAGGCACTCTGCAGATGCTCAGAGGCAATGAGAGCAGTACATGTGAAAAGGATCTAGGAGTCTTGGTTGACCACGAACTTGACATGAGCCAACAGTGTGATGCGGCAGCTAAAAAAGCCAATGCAATTCTGGACTGCATCAATAGGAGTATAGCATCTAGATCAAGGGAAGTAATAGTGCCACTGTCTTCTGCTCTGGTCAGACCTCACCTGGAGTACCGTGTCCAGTTCTGGGCACCACAGTTCAAGAAGGACACTGACAAACTGGAACGTGTCCAGAGGAGGGCAACCAAAATGGTCAAAGGCCTGGAAACGATGCCTTATGAGGAACGGCTAAGGGAGCTGGGCATGTTTAGCCTGGAGAAGAGGAGGCTAAGGGGTGATATGATAGCCATGTTCAAATATATAAAAGGATGTCACATAGAGGAGGGAGAAAGGTTGTTTTCTGCTGCTCCAGAGAAGCGGACACGGAGCAATGGATCCAAACTACAAGAAAGAAGATTCCACCTAAACCTTAGGAAGAACTTCCTGAGAGTAAGAGCTGTTTGACAGTGGAATTTGCTGCCAAGGAGTGTGGTGGAGTCTCCTTCTCTGGAGGTCTTTAAGCAGAGGCTTGACAACCATATGTCAGGAGTGCTCTGATGGTGTTTCCTGCTTGGCAGGGGGTTGGACTTGATGGCCCTTGTGGTCTCTTCCAACTCTATGATTCTATGATTCTATGAAAGACGTGGGTTGCAGAGAACTGGGTTCCAATCCCCAACTACCTATAGGAACGTAAGTCCAGCATCCTATTCCTGTGACCACCTCGTGTCCCAAATGCAACATTATGACTGGGGGCAAGTCTTCCCTCTGTAGAAGCTCAGTCCTGGCAAAGAACTCTTAATTATTGGTTCCGTCTAAATCTAAATCCACCTGGTCTACTGCCCTCAGTGACACAAGACCCCCATAAAAGTGCGTGGTCTACAACTGTGCACCAAAAATTCCTCTCCTTTTTTAAAAAAATAATTTTTATTAAGTTTCTTACAGATATAACACATATCACAACAAAAGAAAAACAGAGAAAAAGAAAAAAGACAAATCACAAATATAAACAAAAAATAAAATAAAATAAAAACAAGGTACCTAAATACCTAAACAAGCTAAACAACACAAACTAATTAATTATTTGGACTTCTAACCTTATAAACATATTTTGGGCTTCCTCTGAGCCCTCCCATCTGAATTTCCTTGTAATTAAAATGTAGCAGTTTTCTGGTATCATTTTTTAAAAACACAGTATTCCAATTAAAATAAAATTTCTTAACTTTCCTTTAGGTTCTAAATCTTATTTATTTAATTAACTCCAGGCCTAATCTGGTACTTTCGAGTAATTTCTAATTTTTGATATCACAGTATTTATTCAAATAGTCCTTAAATTTCTTCCACTCTTCTTGGTATTCCTCTTCATTTTGGTCGCGGATTCTTCCAGTAAGGTCAGCCAGCTCCATATATTCCATCGTTTTCATCTGCCATTCTTCCACAGTTGGTAATTCTTGTGTTTTCCATTTCTTGGCTATAAGAATTCGAGCAGCCAAAATTTCCCCTCCTGCGGACTCCACCTACATCAGCTTCTCACTATGGGGTTTATTAAAGCAAAAAAGCTAATTGGACAGCGTATGAAGGACTTAGAGCAAAAGAACAATCTGGCCATTATAAAGAAACTCTGTCCTTGGTATGCCTTTCCCCCCCCTTCTCAGTTTGATTCCCTGGCACCATATTTGTATAAATTGTTGTTTAGTCGTTTAGTCGTGTCCGACTCTTGGTGACCCCCTGGACCAGAGCACACCAGGCACTCCTGTCTTCCACTGCCTACCGCAGTTTGGTCAGACTCATGTTTGTGGCTTCGAGAACACTGTCCCACCACCTCGTCCTCTGTCCTCCCCTTCTCCTTGTGCCCTCCATCTTTCCAAACATCAGGGTCTTTTCCAGGGAGTCTTCTCTTCTCATGAGGTGGCCAAAGTATTAGAGCCTCAGCTTCAGGATCTGTCCTTCCATTGAGCACTCAGGGCTGATTTCCTTCCGAATGGAGAGGTTTGATCTTCTTGCAGTCCATGGGACTCTCAAGAGTCTCCCCCAGCACCAGAATTCAAAAGCATCCATTCTTCGGCGATCAGCCTTCTTTATGGTCCAGCTCTCACTTCCATACATCACTACTGGGAAAACCATAGCTTTAACTATACGGACCTTTGTTGACAAGGTGCATTTTGTACGTTATCCAATTTTAACCGCACTCATTACAAAATGGCTCAAAATTTAAATAAACATAGAAAGGTGGACAATTTCTCATTACAAGTCTTCAGACAACCCCGCTAGTGGTGTTAATTGCTTGCAATAACCTTTCTAATATCGTGTAAATTTGCTGAATTGCAGATCCTGAAGCTGAGGCTGCAATACTTTGGCCACCTCATGAGAAGAGAAGACTCCCTGGAAAAGACCCTGATGTTGGGAAAGATGGAGGGCACAAGGAGAAGGGGACGACAGAGGACGAGATGATTGGATAGTGTTTTCAAAGCTAACAGCATGAGTTTACTAAACTGTGGGAGGCAGTGGAAGACAGGAGGGCCTGGCGTGCTCTGGTCCAGGGGGTAATGAAGAGTCGGACACGACTAAACGACTCAACAACAACAACACCATTTCCCAGAAAGCCTTTACCTCTTTACAAGTCCACCATATGCGGTAGAAGATACCTTCCCTTTCTTTACATTTCTGACGATTCCATGATTCTATGCTACACGGAAAGGGGGCTTTACTGAGAAATCAGAACTGCTGTGGCACAAATGGGGACCTTTTCTGAAGTTGCCAATCTGTTGCGAGTTGCATTTGGTTCTCAAGAGGAGCTGGGAATGAATCATTTTATGGGCTTTTGCTGGAGGCGGTTTTCATGGAGCTTTGGGCTCTCTTTTTATTGCCTGTCGGGTTTTACGGAAAGAACGCGTCACACCGAGGACTCGCAAAGGGTTTTCTGGGGGCGGAGGGAGGATTTGCTGCGGGAACGAAAGCTGCCAGGAGCTCATGCGCCAAGAAATGCAATTCTGCAAAGATGGACGCCCGAGACAAAAATCCTCTTGCCCCATCCGTGATGTCCTTTTCTGATCTTCCCTGTTTAAAAAGATGGTGTAATACAGTGGTACCTCAGGTTAAGAACTTAATTCGTTCTGGAGGTCCGTTCTTAACCTGAAACTGTTCTTAACCTGAGGTACCACTTTAGCTAATGGGGCCTCCCGCTGCCGCTGCACGATCTGTGTTCTCATCCTGAAGCAAAGTTCTTAACCCGAGGTACTATTTCTGGGTTAGTGGAGTCTGTAACCTGAAGTGTCTGTAACCCGAGGTACCACTGTACATGGCTAGGCAAACTAAGGCCTAGGGGCTGGATCCGACCCAATCGCCTTCTAAATCCGGCCCGCGGACGGTCTGGGAATCAGCGTGTTTTTACATGAGTAGAATGTGTCCTTTGATTTAAAATGCATCTCTGGGTTATTTGTGGGGCCTGCCTGGTGTTTTTACATGAGTAGAATGTGTCCTTTTACTGTATTTTTTGCTCTATAAGACTCACTTTTTCCCTCCTAAAAAGTAAGGGGAAAAGTGTGTGCGTCTTATGGAGCGAATGCAGGCTGTGCAGCTATGCCAGAAGCCAGAACAGCAAGAGGGATTGCTGCTTTCACTGCGCAGCGATCCCTCTTGCTGTTCTGGCTTCTGAGATTCAGAATATTTTTTTTCTTGTTTTCCTCCTCCAAAAACTAGGTGCGTCTTATAGTCTGGTGCGTGTTATAGAGCAAAAAATACAGCATTTAAAATGCATCTCTGGGTTATTTGTGGGGCACAGGAATCCATTCATATTCTTTTCAAAGTATAGTCCGGCCCCCCACAAGGTCTGAGGGACAGTGGACTGGCCGCCTGCTGAAAACATTTGCTGACCCCTGGTGTAATAGATCTCTGGCAGACATTTCCAGGCGGTCAACCGCAATCAGCAGGCAGATCTTGGGGTGATTGCTGTCGATCGCGGGACCTATATTTCTGTGCGTGGCGTGTTGGCAATCTTTTCTTCCCTGGCAGCCGGCGGCAGAGGTGCGTGTGATTGACAGGGCTGGAGTTTAGGGTGAGTGGAGTTTTGCACCCCCCCCCCCAATAAAAAGATCAACAACTCTTTCCACCCACCACCCCACGCACGCTCCTTCTCTGTCCCTGGGTAGATAACTGCCTTTTCTACTGGGAGTAGATGGCAGTATCTTGAGAGCTGGACGTGCCTGATCTATGGTATTAAATGTTTAGTAATATTAGGCTTTAATTAGGACTCGTATGTTCTAACTGGGAGAGAAGACTGCCTTGATGTGACCTCGATAGGGATTTGTGGTGTTTAATTAGTATCTATGCATAAGGACTATGGGGGGTTGGGCTGGGTGTTCGCCAGTATGCGGATGATACCCAGCTCTACCTCTCCTTTAAATCGGAACCAGTGAAGGCGGTGAAGGTCCTGTGTGAGTGCCTGGAGGCGGCTGGAGGATGGATGGCGGCTAACAGATTGAGGTTGAATCCTGACAAGACAAAAGTGCTGTTTCTGGGGGACAGGGGGCAGGCAGGAGTGGAGGACTCCCTGGTCTTGAATGGGGTAACTGTGCCCCTGAAGGACCAGGTGCGCAGGCTGGGAGTCATTCTGGACTCACAGCTGTCCATGGAGGCACAGGTCCATTCTGCATCCAGGGCAGCTGTCTACCAACTGTATCTGGTACGCAGGACGAGACCCTCCCTGCCCACAGACTGTCTCCTCACGAGTGGTGCATGCTCTGGCTATCTCCCGCTTGGACTACTGCAATGCGCTCTACGTGGGTCTACCTTTGAAGGTGACTCGGAAATGACAACTAATCCAGAATATTTGGGTACGAGAGCCAACTTAATGCCAACATATTTCACATCTGGCAACCAATGTGGCCCTTTGTTTCAGATAATACATAGGTTGTTGTTGTTTAGCTGTTCAGTCGTGTCCGACTCTTCGTGACCCCCTGGACCAGAGCACACCAGGCACTCCTGTCTTCCACTGCCTCCCACAGCTTGGTCACACTCATGATTTTGACCAATACATAGGTAAACGAGTCTAAAAAGGCCGGGTACACAAATTTTCACGACCCTCTAGCGGCTATGGTGGCTCGTTTACCAGAAGTCATTTACGGTCATACCTTGGTAGCTGAACGGAATCCGTTCTGGGAGTCCATTCAACTTCCAAAACGTTCAAAAACCAAACTGCAGTTTCTAATTGGCTGCAGGAAGCTCCTGCAGCCAATTGGAAGCCGCGGAAGCCCCGCCGGACGTTCGGCTTCCGAAAGAACGTTCACAAACCGGAACACTCACTTCCGGGTTTGCGCCGTTCGGGAACCAAAACGTTCAACTGCTAAGGCGTTTTTCAACCAAGGTATACCTGATTCTGACCAAACTAAACCTTCTAGTATGGTTTTTAGAGTCTGATGTTTTATATGTGTTGGAAGCCACTGAGAGCGGCTGGGGCAACCCAGACAGATGGGCAGGGTATAAATAATAAAATTATTACCTACGGGACCGCCTCTCCCGGTATGCCCCACTGAGGACCTTAAGGTCCACAAATGACAACACCTTGGAGGTCCCAAGTCGCAAAGTGGTTAGATTGGTCTCAACTAGGGCCAGGGCCTTTTCAGTACTGGCCCCAACTTGGTGGAACGCTCTGTCACAAGAGACTAGGGCCCTGCGGGACTTGACATCTTTCCACAGGGCCTGCAAGACAGAGCTGTTCCGCTTGGCCTTTGGTTTGGACTCAGTCTGACCCTTATGTCTTCCCTCCCCTTACGGTTTTGATCTATGGGCTACTTTTAAAATGAGGCTGCTTTTTAAATTGCATTTTAACCTGTATTTTAAATTGGTTCCCCCCCCCCCCGCATTATGTTTATAATGTAATTTTACTGGTGTTAGCCGCCCTGAGCCCGGCTCTGGCCGGGGAGAGCGGGGTTTAAATAAAAATTATTATTATTATTATTGCTACTACTATTAGTTGTGTTGTTGTTGCTGTTGTTGTTTAGTCATTTAGTCGTGTCTGCCTCTTGGTGACCCCCTGGACCAGAGCACGCCAGGCACTCCTGTCTTCCACTGCCTCCCGCAGTTTGGTCAAACTCATGCTGGTAGCTTCGAGAACACTGTCCCACCATCTCCTCCTCTGTCGTCCCCTTCTCCTTGTGCCCTCCATCTTTCCCAACATCAGGGTCTTTTCCAGGGAGTCTTCTCTTCTCCTGAGGTGGCCAAAGTCTTGGAGCCTCAGCTTCAGGATCTGTCCTTCCAGTGAGCACTCAGGGCTGATTTCCTTCAGAATGGAGAGGTTTGATCTTCTCTCAGTCCATGGGACTCTCAAGAGTCTCCTCCAGCACCAGAATTCAAAAGCATCCATTCCTCGTCGATCAGCCTTCTTTATGGTCCAGCTCTCACTTGCGTACATCACCGCTGGGAAAACCATAGCTTTAACTATACGGACCTTTGTTGGCAAGGTGATGTCTCTGCTTTACCTCAGGTTAAGTACTTAATTTATTCTGGAGGTCCGTTCTTAATCTGAAACTGTTCTTAACCTGAAGCACTACTTTAGCTAATGGGGCCTCCTGCTGCTGCCGCGCCACCAGAGCACGATTTCTGTTCTCATCCTGAAGCAAAGTTCTTAACCTGAAGCACTATTTCTGGGTTAGCGGAGTCTGTAACCTGAAGTGTCTGTAACCTGAAGCGTATGTAACCGGAGGTACCACTGTATATTTTGCTTTAGGAGGCTTGGTTTGGATGAGACAGCTCTGCAACTGGGGCTTAAACATGCCATGGAAAATCATCACCTTGGCTGCGAAGTGTGGGTGACTGGGTAAGCTTCATTGGGGTGCAGAACAGAGTGTACCCCAGTTCTCCAGGCTTCCATAGGACCGCTTGTAAATAAACAGTTTGGGAACGCTTGGCTATCCGTGCCTTGCGGAAATCATGGACAGCAAGTTGTGGCACGACTCCTCACAGGCCAGGAATGTTTAGGAATGCTGGCGGTTAACCAAACTTCGGCTTCAAAGGTTCTTTAGTCCCTGGAAACATCACTTTTGAATCTGGATGCCCACAAAAGCCAGAATTTCACCTTCTTGAGATAAAACCAGGTCGTGCAGAACAGGATCTGTCACGGGGACGCCTGCAGGGGTGTTTTGGGACTCTGTCAGAGGCCTTGATAGTCAGACTATCCTCCACCAGGGCCAGGGCCTTCTCAGTGATGGCTCCGACCTGGTGAAATGCTCTGTCCCAGGAGACCAGGGCCCTGCAGGATTTAACCTCCTTCTGTTGGGCCTGTAAGACAGAGCTATTCCGCCTGGCCTTTAATTTGAATTCAGCCTGATCTTTTATTTCCCTTCTCTTCCCTTCCCCTCCCCTTTTATGAAGATCACCCGCTCTGAGACCCCACAGCTAATTCTCCCCTGGCCTCCTCGCTGGCCCAAGTAGGACCAATTCAGCCAGCTAGCCCTGGGGATTATCTAATTGATTTTGGAATTTTATGGTTATTTGTGTTTTTATACTTTATTTTATACGGCTTTTATAATTAAGTGTTTTAAAGTGTTTAAAATTTGTTGTTGGGGATGCGGGTGGCGCTGTGGGTTAAACCACAGAGCCTAGGACTTGCTGATCAGAAGGTTGGCGGTTGAGCTCCCGTTGCTCGGTCCCTGCTCCTGCCAACCTAGCAGTTCGAAAGCACGTCAAAGTGCAAGTAGATAAATAGGTACCGCTCCGGCGGGAAGGTAAACGGCGTTTCCGTGCGCTGCTCTGGTTCTCCAGAAGCGGCTTAGTCCGGCTGGCCACATGACCTGGAAGCTGTACGCCAGCTCCCTCGGCCAGTAAAGTGAGATGAGCGCCGCAACCCCAGTCGGCCATGACTGGACCTAATGGACAGGGGTCCCTTTACCTTTACCCCTGAACATAAGGGACACAGGTGGCGCTGTGGGTTAAACCACAGAGCCTAGGGCTTGCCTATCAGAAGGTCAGTGGTTCGAATCCCCGCGACGGGATGAGCTCCCGTTGCTCGGTCCCTGCTCCTGCCAACCTAGCACGTCAAAGTGCAAATAGATAAATAGGTACCACTCTGGTGGGAAGGTAAACGGCATTTCTGTGCGCTGCTCTGGTTTGCCAGAAGCGGCTTAGTCATGCTGGCCACATGACCCGGAAGTTGCACGCCGGCTCCCTCGGCCAATAAAGCGAGATGAGCGCCGCAACCCCAGAGTCGGCCACGACTGGACCTAATGGTCAGGGGTCCCTTTACCTTTACCTTAAGCATGGAGGCTTGTCAGAGCTTCCTTCTATTTAACGTACCTTTCAAAGAAGAAGCGGATCACCACAAGCAGGAGGGCCAAGGGCAGGCTCAGCAAGAGGTGGCGGGGCTGAGGGTAGCTGATCTCTTCTGTCTCCTTCATGTCCTCCCAAGTGATCCCTGGCGGGAGCCAGTATTCGTGGCGCCAAATCCATTCGGTCACTGGTAGCACCATCCTGGACGCAGAAGAGGAAAGAGAGAACGAGGTGAGAGGGAGACAATGGTGAAAATATGTGGCGAGGCAGCGTGGTGTAGTGGTTAGAGAGCAGGGTTCAACTCCCCCATTTGGCCACAAAGTTCGCTCCTTACCTTTACAGAGGGAGAAGGACCCCGATATAATAATAATTTATAATAATAATTTATTATTTATACCCCACCCATCTGGCTGAGTTTCCCCAGCCACTCTGGGCAGCTTCCAATCGAGTGTTAAAAACAATACAGCTATATTTCCTCAACGCCTTCAAGGCATATCTTCACCCCTTTGGGAAACTTGAAAGTCAATACTTTCACATACAGTGGTGTCTCGGTTCTCAAACTTAATCTGTTCCGGAAGTCTGTTCCAAAACCAAAGCGTTCCAAAACCAAGGCGTGCTTTCCCATAGAAAGTAATGCAAAACGGATTAATCTGTTCCAGGCTTTTAAAAACAATCCCTAAAACAGCAATTGAACACGAATTTTACTATCTAATGAGACCATTGATCCATAAAATGAAAGCAGTAATCAATGTACTGTGCTATAAAATAAATAACACAGTATTGTAGTGGATAAAAATTAAAGTTATTTTTTTTCTTATCTGCACTGATGATAGTCATTGTTTGGACGGGGGGCTTTTATCCTTTTCCACAGTCACTCATGCAATCAGTAGCTGAACTGGGTTCCAAACAGTCACAAAAACAAATGAACCGAAAAAGCCTCAAAAACGCAAAACAAATAGCAAAAAACAAAAGTGCCAAACTTAATCCGTTCCGGAAGTCCGTTTGACTTCCGAAATGTTCGGAAACCAAGGCGCAGCTTCTGATTGGTGCAGGCGCCCTGGAAACAATAGCTGACAGCTGCATCGGATGTTTGGTTTCCGAAAAACGTTCGAAAACAGGAACACTCACTTCCAGGAACCAAGGCGTTTGAGAACCAAGGTACCACTGTATATCTGTTTTGGGCAGCAAAACTGTTGCCACACCCTGTTTTGGAGCGAATCGGACCAGGTTTGGGTTTGGGGTGATAGCTATGAGGCTTGACTTCCAATCGCTAACTTGGTCGGGTGCTGCAAAACAACCACAACAGTTTGGCACATGCGAAAGGCTGGGCTGGATGAATCCCTAGCCGGAATTAAGATTGCCGGAAGAAATATCAACAACCTCAGATATGCAGATGATACAACCTTGATGGCAGAAAGTGAGGAGGAATTAAAGAACCTTTTAATGAGGGTGAAAGAGGAGAGTGCAAAATATGGTTTGAAGCTCAACATCAAAAAAACGAAGATCATGGCCACTGGTCCCATCACCTCCTGGCAAATAGAAGGGGAAGAAATGGAGGCAGTGAGAGATTTTACTTTCTTGGGCTCCATGATCAGTGCAGATGGTGACATCAGCAACAAAATTAAAAGACGCCTGCTTCTTGGGAGAAAAGCAATGGCAAACCTAGACAGCATCTTGAAAAGCAGGGATATCACCTTGCCAACAAAGGTCTGTATAGTAAAAGCTATGATTTTCCCAGTAGTGATGTATGGAAGTGAGAGCTGGACCATAAAGAAGGCTGATCGCCGAAGAATGGATGCTTTTGAATTCTGGTGCTGGAGGAGACTCTTGAGAGTCCCATGGACTGCAAGAAGATCAAACCTCTCCATTCTGAAGGAAATCAGCCCTGAGTGCTCACTGGAAGGACAGATCCTGAAGCTGAGGCTCCAAGACTTTGGCCACCTCATGAGAAGAGAAGACTCCCTGGAAAAGACCCTGATGCTGGGAAAGATGGAGGGCACAAGGAGAAGGGGACGACAGAGGACGAGATGGTGGGACAGTGTTCTCGAAGCTACCAGCATGAGTTTGACCAAACTGCGGGAGGCAGTGGAAGACAGGAGGGCCTGGCGTGCTCTGGTCCAGGGGGTCACGAAGAGGCGGACAGGACTATGCGACTAAACAACAACAACAGGAGAGGGTTCCAAATTTTGGGAAGATGGAGCAAGCTCGTCTCCTCCTGCTCCTGGAAGGTAGGACTCAAACCAAGGGCTTCGAGTTACAAGAAAGGAGAAGCCGACTAAACATTGGGGGGGGGGACTTTCTGGTGATTTAAGAAGGGCGGTAAGAGCCATTCATTAGTGGAACGGTCTCCCTCGGGAGAAGGTGAGGAACGATGGAGGTTTTTAACAGCATCAGATCAAGATCAGAAAGTCCAGTACTGCAAAATTCAGGTTTGTGTTCAGAGAAGCGTCCCTCAGTCCACTTCAATGGATGATAAACTGGTTCTGTCTAGATGTGCATCCTTCTCTCTCTTTCCAGCGCCTTGCGGAAAGGCTACTGTATTCCTTATCTTCACCCCCCACACCAAACCACACTTGATAATTTGAAATAGCAAAATCAGCTTTGTTCGTTACTTAACCGCAGGCTGTTTGTATACAAGCCCAGCTCCTGTAACAGGACATTTAAAAATTCGAATGCCGTTCCTTTGAAAACAAAACTAAGGCAGAGACCTTTTCTGTAGGCCCCACCTGTTGGTATTAAATGCAATTATAATGGCAAGCTGGCTTCCAGACAACGGAGGACGTGTTCGCGATGCACGTCGCAATGAATGCAAAGGAACAAACCACAAACAACATTTCATACGGAGACTGCAACAGAGAATCGGGAGAACTTGGCTCTGCAGCAACTCACAAGGCACTCGGGAGAATGGTTGCTATTAAGGCTTGGAGAAAGAATCATGGAATCACAGAATTATAGAATTGAAAGGGACCCTGACGATCATTTAATCCTACCCTCTGCAATGCAGGAATATGCAGCTGTCCCACACGGAGATCGTGTTGTTTCAGGTTATCATCCTTGAGGTGGTAAAAGTTTCTGTTTATCATCAGTGGGGTGGTAAAAAGGATGATTGGCGGCTGCATTCACTTCCGCTCCCGGAAGACTCCTGAATATCTCTTCACTCCCCACACCAAAAATAAAAAATTCAGCACACACAGTCGTACCTTGGCTCTTGAATGCCTTGTTAGTAAAGGTAAAGGGACCCCTGACCGTTAAGTCCTGTTGCGGACGACTCTGGGGTTGCGGCGCTCATCTCGCTTTATTGGCCGAGGGAGCCGGCGTACAGCTTCCGGGTCATGTGGCCAGCAGGACTAAGCCGCTTCTGGCGAACCAGAGCAGCGCACGGAAATGCCGTTTACCTTCCCGCTAGAGCGGTACCTATTTATTTACTTGCACTTTGACGTGCTTCGAACTGCTAGGTTGGCAGGAGCAGGGACCGAGCAACGGGAGCTCACCCCGTCGTTGCGGGGATTCGAACCACCGACCTTCTGATCGGCAAGCCCTAGGCTCTGTGGCTTAACCCACAGCGTCACCTGCGTCCCTGAATGCCTTGTTACTCGTACGTTTTGGCTCCCAAACGCCGAAAGTGTTCCTGTTTCTGAACGTTTTTGGGAGGCAGAACTTCCTGCAGCCCATCGGAAGCCGAACCTTGATTTTGAACATTTTCAGAAGTCGAACGGACTTCTGGGGACGGATTACATTCACGAACCAAGGTACGGCTGCAGTTTGTTTTCCTGAGCTGCAAACGGCGGACACTTTGAGGATGGAACCGATATCATGAAACAGACTTCAAACCGGTTTTGGATGATATCTTTTTGGGGGAAAAGAGGTGCCAGAACTCACCAAGATTGCTTCCCTTGTTCTTTGAGAATGGCAACTGTGCCCACCTGAGAGGTGCCGGAACTGAGTTTCGGTGAGATCCAGCTGAAAAAAAGCGCTGGATATATCAATATCCAGCCCTAATGGGTGGAGTGGATAATTCTGCTTTCTTTCGTCAGCAGGTACATTTGGATCCATCCCTCTCAGCACAGCAATGAGGAAACAGACATATGCTTCTACAAAGGAGGTTGGCCGCACATTCGCAGGGAAACCAAAATGCTTGTTTACAAAGCTATTGCACCACCAAAATTACTGCATGCTTGTGAAACATGGACCAGTAAAAACGCCATCTCCAACTCCTCGAAAGATTCCATCAACAGTGTCTCTGAAAATTTTTACACATCACTTGGGAAGACAGGCGAACTAATGCCAGTGTACTGGAAGATGCAAAGATCACCAATGTTGAAGCAATGATTCTTCAACATCAACTTCGTTGGACTGGACATGTTGTTCGGATGCCTGTTTATCGTCTTCCAAAGCAACTACTCTATTCTGAACTTAAAAATGGAAAGCGCAGTGGTGGCGGTCAACAAAAGAGGCTTAAAGACTCTCTCAAGGCAAATCTTTAAAAAATGTAGTACAGTGGTACCTCTGGTTGCAAATGGGATCTGTTCCGGAGGCCCATTCGCAACATGAGCAGAACACAACCCGTGTCTGCGCATGTGCGGGTCACGATTCGCCGCTTCTGCACATGCGCGTGACGTCATTTTGAGTGTCTGCGACCCCCAGAAGTAATCCATTCTGGTACTTCCGGGTCGCCACGGGACACAACCTGAAAATGCTCAACCTGAAGCAAACGTAACATAAGGTATGACTGTATAAACACCGACAACTGGGGAACACTGGCCTGTGGGCGCTCCAATGGGAGAACAGCCTTTACCAAAGGTGTCGTGGGCTTTGAAGACACTCGAACTCAGGACGCAAGGGAGAAACGCGCTAAGAGGAAGGCACACTTGGCAAACCCTCACCGGGATCAACTCCCACCTGGAAACCTATGTCCCCACTGCAGAAGGACGTGTGGATCCAGAATTGGCCTCCACAGTCACTTACGGACTCATTGTTAAAACCGTGTTTATGGGAGACAATCTTACTTGGCTACAAGGGATCGCTGAAGAAGAAGAAGAAAGAAGAAGCATGTAAGGCAACAGTAGCCTGTTTGGCTTCCATTCAGAGGGAACACCCAGCCCAGCGACAAAATGCAAAAATGCAGAACAGTCCGTGAGGCTCCCCTTAAGCAGCGCCGTTCTTTGGGAATTACACCCACAGGAAAGCAAAGCTTTTCTCGTCACAACCTCCTGACATTTTCCCTGCGGTTGTGATTCAGCCAGCAAGGGTGAGTGGGTGGGTGGCAGGGCCACGAAAGCTCAGCGAAGGTTGATCGCCATGAATGGGGGAGGGATCAAGTTTCCAGCATGTCTCCCTTTGAGGTGGATTTCCGAGCCTTGAGTCATCACATCTGGCCTCGCTCCAAATTTCCAGCGTTATTTTGGAACACGACAGAGAGCATCGCTTGATGCAAGGCCATGGGCGTACGGGACTTGCTTCCCTTTCTCCCTGCTTGCCATCAAAACACCCTCCGACATTTCTCCGATGAAAATAAGGACAGCCTATTCCATCCCCTCCAACAGTTCTCTGATAAAAGCAGAGACATTCCTGCCAACACTTCTCCGATGAAAACCTTCCACATGCAAGGTTAAACCACAGAGCCTAGGACTTGCCGATCAGAAGGTCAGCAGTTCAAATCCCCGCGACGGGGTGAGCTCCCGTTGCTCGGTCCCGGCTCCTGCCAACCTAGCAGTTCGAAAGCACGTCAAAGCGCAAGTAGATAAATAGGTACCGCTCCAGCGGGAAGGTAAATGTCGTTTCCGTGCGCTGCTCTGGTTCACCAGAAACGGCTTAGTCATGCTGGCCACATGACCACATGAGCCAGCTGTACGCCGGCTCCCTTGGCCAATAAAGTGAGATGAGCGCCGCAACCCCAGAGTCAGTCACGACTGGACCTAATGGTCAGGGGTCCCTTTACCTTTATTCCACATGCTCCCAACAATTCTCCGATGCAAATAAGGACATCCTAAGGAAAAGCGGGACATTCTGAGATAAAATCAGAAACCGGGGCAGCAGCTAGACTGGGGACTGGGAGCGGCCGCCAAGACCATATAACACTGGTCCTGAAAGACTTCCATTGGCTCCCAGTATGTTTCCAAGCACAATTCAAAGTGTTGGTGCTGACCTTGAAAGCCCTAAATGGCCTGGGCCCAGTATACCTGAAGGAGCATCATCCAGCCCGGACACTGAGGTCCAGCTCCGAGGGCCTTCTGGCGGTTCCCTCCCTGCAAGAAGCAAGGTTACAGGGAACCAGGCAGAGGGCCTTCTCGGTGGTGGCTCCCTCCCTGTGGAAAGCCCTCCCATCAGATGTCAAGGAAATAAACAACTACCTGACTTTTAGAAGACATCTGAAGGCAGCCCTGTTGAGGGAAGTTTTTAACGTTTGACGTTTTATCGTGTTTTTAATATTCTGTTGGGAGCCACCCACAGTGGCTGGGGAAACCCAGGCAGATGAGCAGGGTAAATAAATATTATTATTATCTGTAAATCCAGGACTGTCCGTGGAAAATAAGGGCACTTGGAAGGTCTGAAATATTTGGCACTTTGCAGCACTTTGACAGCCCATCTCTCACTTTGGGGCTGTCCACGTTCCCGATGTTTCTGGCTCCAATATCATAGAACTGTAGAGTTGGAAGGGACCTCAAGAGTCATTTAGTCTAACCCGCTTCTATGCAGGAATCTCTTGCCCAGAGCGGGACTCAAACCCAAGACCCAGGAGGTGCTGACTCAGAGAAGGCCACCCAACGTGGCTGGGGTTCGGCTACCCTGATCGGCCTATGAGATACCAATGTGTGACGCACAATGAGTTAGGGAACAGCCCATTAAATTGCCAAAGGTATGTGCCTGATTGGCATACATTTAACTCCATTAATCGCAGACAATAATCTTTGCTTTTTACGAGCACCCCATAATTTCATTTCTCAATCACCTGCTTGCTAAAGTTCCATTGCACACATCTAATGAATCATGCTGAAGGAGAGAAATTGGATGCAGTTCAGCTGATTCTCACTGGGAGAATCTGCGACCAGAAAGAAGAGGAACACCAAGAAGACCGGAAGAAATTCAAAGACTATTTGAATAAATATTGTATTCCGCTAACCCAGAAATAGTGCTTCAGGTTAAGAACTTTGCTTCAGGATGAGAACAGAAATCGTGCTCCGGTGGCGCGGCAGCAGCAGGAGGCCCCATTAGCTAAAGTGGTGCTTCAGGTTAAATACAGTTTCAGGTTAAGAACAGACCTCCGGAACGAATTAAGTACTTAACCAGAGGTACTACTGTGTGTATAGATAGATAGA
Organism: Podarcis raffonei; assembly: GCF_027172205.1. Lineage (NCBI taxonomy): Eukaryota > Metazoa > Chordata > Lepidosauria > Squamata > Lacertidae > Podarcis > Podarcis raffonei. The sequence continues at coordinate 7,901,142 of NC_070619.1, read as the reverse complement.
TATAGATAGATAGATAGATATAGATATAGATATAGATATAGATATAGATATAGATATAGATAGATATAGATATAGATATAGATATAGATATAGATATAGATATAGATATAGATATAGATATAGATGATATAGATATAGATATAGATATAGATAAAGATTATTCTTTTGCAAACATGTTCGGCTGGGAAACTTGCCCCGAACCTTTGCCGTTTGCATGGAAACAGATCTGTGCGCTAGAAACTGTTTGCAGCAAAGATGTAGGCCTGGCCCTCCCTTCCTTTCAGCTTTCCTTTGTCACCGAGAAAAGGAGAGCAAGTCGTGGGGCAGCCAGCCAGATTCCCTCTTTGCTCCCTCGCCACTATAAATTCTAGCCGCGTCCTCAGGGCCTGCGGGTGGCAAAGGCTGCCCGCACTCGCTGTCTGGGAAGGAGGAGAGGTTTGCAAACCTAAAGGACGGAGAGTCAGGAGAGAAATTCAGCCCCCAAATCCATCTCCTTCAACATCCTTTTCCCAGTTGGGGTCGTTTAGATCGGGGACCTCTCCCATGCCCAGAGTGGGGCCAGGAGCAAAATGTGCTTCTGTAGAAGGTTGCCTTAGAATCATCGAGTTGGTGGGCTAAAGATTTTGAATATAATATTCAGTTAGAATCCTGGGAAAGGTTAGGTAAAGGTAAAGGGACCCCTGACCATTAGGTCCAGTCGTGGCTGACTCTGCGGTTGCGGCGCTCACCTCGCTTTATTGGCCAAGGGAGCCGGCGTACAGCTTCTGGGTCATGCGGCCAGCAGGACTAAGCCGCTTCTGGTGAACCAGAGCAGTGCACGGAAACGCCATTTACCTTCCCGCCGGAACGGTACCTATTTATGTACTTGCGCTTTGAGGTGCTTTCGAACTGCTAGGTTGGCAGGAGCTAGGACCAAGCAACGGGAGCTCGCCCCGTCATTGCAGGGATTTGAACCGCCGACCTTCTGATCGGCAAGTCCTAGGCTCTGTGGTTTAACCCACAGCGCCACCCGCATCCCTTGGGAAAGGTTAGAATCCTATCCATTCTGAAAGGAAATCAGCCCTGAGTGCTCACTGGAAGGACAGATCCTGTAGCTGAGGCTCCAAGACTTTGGCCACCTCATGAGAAGAGAAGACTCCCTGGAAAAGACCCTGATGCTGGGAAAGATGGAGGGCGCAAGGAGAAGGGGACGACAGAGGACGAGATGGTTGGACAGTGTTGTCAAAGCTACCAGCATGAGTTTGACCAAACTGCGGGAGGCAGTGGAAGACAGGAGTGCCTGGCGTGCTCTGGTCCAGGGGGTCACGAAGAGGCGGACACGACTAAATGACTCAACAACAATAGGTATCTAAAGCCATTGGCTCATGTTTCCATGCAACCAGTCCATGAGGAATGCAGGCACCCTATATATAGAAAGGAACAAACCAGTGATATTTTAGGGAGCAGGCTAGCAGGCGGGGCCCATGATAATACATCAAACATTAAACGCTTCCCTAAACAGGGCTGCCTTAAGATGTCTTCTGAATGTCAGGTAGTTGTTTATCTCTTTGAAATCTGATGGGAAGGCGTTCCACAGGGTGGGTGCCACTACTGAGAAGGCCCTCTGCCTGGTTCCCCATAGCTTTGCTTCTCGCAATGAGGGAACTGCCAGAAGGCTCTCGGCGCTGGACCTCAGCGTCCGGGCAGAACGATGGAGGTGGAGATGCTCCTTCAGGTATACAGGACCGAGGCCGTTTAGGGCTTTAAAGGTCAGCACCAACACTTTGAATTGTGCTTGGAAACGTACTTTTATCTTATATTTTGGAAATGTACATCCAGTGGTTTTTCCCCTTTAATTTTTTTTGGGGCCCCCAAGAGAGTAGGGTCCTAAGTTATAGCTTGTTTATCTTAAACGTAAATCCGGCACTGGGCAGAGAGCACAGTCGTCAGGATTAGTTCCTCCTTGAATATCTCTGATTCACCAGCAAGGCTCAGAGGCCCTGATTTCTTCCCACCCCCAAAAAACCCACACATATGCAACCAGCTCCGCGATAATCTCTTCAGAACTGGCGTATCCACTTACTCATTGCAGGCAACAGCTAATCCTGCACTTATCTTGGTTTCAACAATACACACACTCACGCTGTATTGTTTACGGTGCCAAAGGGAAGCACCTAAATTTCTTAATCGATAAATCAACAACAACAATTCTCTATCAACAGCACTCCCCACTGAGTAGTTAGAATGTTTCTGCACATTCCACGCTTTCGCAAAAGCTTAAGCGATTAGCTAGGGAAAGGGTGCAACTCGCAGCTAACTACATGTAGACTCCAGCCAACTTTAGGCTTGTTTTTATACCGGCATGTGTCAAATATTTCCTATAATCTGTTTCCACTTCTCGGCAAAGGATACTCACTACAAGACTGAGCCATGAATCACGGAAGTCCTGGTGTGCATCTTCGCTCAAAGCAAGCCAGATTTTTTTCTCACCTTTAGTGAAAACCTGGACAAAGTTGCTGTCACGTTTTTGTTGTTGTCAAAGTTGTTGAGGTGTTTTTTTTTTTTTTTTGAGTAACATCTCTTTCCCCCACCCCCCAAAATGTTTTTGGGCTTTTCTGTGATTTTAAGGTCCGTATAGTAAAAGCTATGGTTTTCCCAGTAGTGATGTATGGAAGTGAGAGCTGGACCATAAAGAAGGCTGATCACCGAAGAATTGATGCTTTTGAATTCTGGTGCTGGAGGAGACTCTTGAGAGTCCCATGGACTGCAAGAAGATCAAACCTCTCCATTCTGAAGGAAATCAGCCCTGAGTGCTCACTGAAGGACAGATCCTGAAGCTGAGGCTCCAAGACTTTGGCCACCTCATGAGAAGAGAAGAGTCCCTGGAAAAGACCCTGATGTTGGGAAAGATGGAGGGCACAAGGAGAAGGGGACGACAGAGGACGAGATGGTGGGACAATGTTCTCGAAGCTACCAGCATGAGTTTGACCAAACTGCGGGAGGCAGTGGAAGACAGGAGTGCCTGGCGTGCTCTGGTCCAGGGGGTCACGAAGAGGCGGACACGATTAAACGACTAAACAACAACAACAACAAATGATTTTTAAAGATATATACTGTATTTTCTGGTGTATAAGACTACTTTTTAACCCAGGATAACCTTCTCAAAAGTCGGGGGTCGTCTTATACACCGGCTACAGCAGCAGCTCCTGCAGCAACTCCCCACCAAAGGATAAAACGACCGCAAATTAAATCTGAGGACGCCAAGCTCTCTAGATGAAGCAGAAATACGCTTGAAAATTGGCCCCAGAAGCCCCAGAAGGTTATTGTGTGAACCGCTCTGGGGCTGAGGGTGGTGTACTAACAATATTTAAAGTAATACTTAACAGAATAACTACAGGCTCCAGAAGGCCTCATAAATTTGCTCATTTGCCTTCTTGGCCTGGCTGTTGGTTCTAAGGTGCAATTCTGTGCACCGCAATTTAAGAAGGATGTTGGCAAGCTGGAAGGTGTGCAGAGGAGGGAGACCAGGATGATCAAGGGTCATAGCCTGATGAGGAACAGTTGAAGGAACTGAGTACCATATTTTTCGCTCTATAAGATGCACCAGACCATAAGACGCACCTAGTTTTTGGAGGAGGAAAACAAGAAAAAATATATTCTGAATCTCAGAAGCCAGAACAGCAAGAGGGATCCCTGCGCAGTGAAAGCAGCAATCCCTCTTGCTGTTCTGGCTTCTGGGATAGCTGCGCAGCCTGCATTCGCTCCGTAAGACGCACACACATTTCCCCTTACTTTTTAGGAGGGGAAAAGTGAGTCTTATAGAGCAAAAAATACGGTATGTTTAGCCTGGAAAGGAGGAGGCTGAGAGGAGATATGAGAGCCATCTTCAAATATCTCAAGGGCTGTCCCATGGAGGAGGGAGCAAGCTTGTTTTCTTCTGCTCGGGAGGGCAGGACTCGAACCCATGGCTTCAAGTCGCAAGACCAGAGATTCCAGCTAAATATCAGGAAGAACTTTCTGACAGTGAGACCCATCCAGCAGTGGAACGGACTCCCACGAGAGGTGGTGAACTCTCCTTCCTTGGTGGTTTTTAAGCAGAGGTTGGACGGCCATCTGTTATAGATGCTTTAGTTGAGATTCCTGCATCTCAAGGGGTTGGGATAGAGGACCTTAGGGGGTACCTTCTAACTCTAAAATTCTATAATTTGTACATTGTTATCTGGATTTTCCCCCATTCCTGCCTGGAGATCCCAGGTATTCAGCTTGTCCAAAGCCGTTTCTCTCTGACTGCAGTAATAATAATAATAATAATAATAATAATAATAATAATAATAGCAAACTTTTTGAAGACATCTGAAGGCAGCCCTGATTAGGGAAGCTTTTAATGTTTAATAGGTTGTTGTATTTTAATGTTTTGTTGGAAGCCGCCCAGAGTGGCTGGGGAAACCCAGCCAGATAGGCAGGGTATTATTACTATAAATTTATACCCCGCCCATCTAGCTGAGTTTCCCCAGCCACTCTGGGCAGCTTCCAACAGACTACAGTGGTACCTTGGTTCTCAAACTTAATCTGTTCCAAAACCAAAGCGTTCCAAAACCGAGGCGCGCTTTCCCATGGAAAGTCATGCAAAACGGATTGATCTGTTCCAGACTTTTCAAAACAGCCCTTAAAGCAGCAATTGAACGTGAATTCTACTATCTAACGAGGCCATTGATCCATAAAATGAAAGCAATAAACAATGTACTGCAGTCACACAATCCATCCATCAATCAGTAACTGAACTGGGTTTCAACGCAGTCACAAAAACAAAACAAAAAAGAGCCACGAAAACAAAAACGCAAAATTAATAGCAAAAACAGACAGACCTCAGCGTAACACTCAAATCGGAAGCGTAACGCTCAAAACATGGCACGTTCGGCTTCCGAAAAAAGTTCGCAAACTGGAACACTTACTTCCAGGTTTGCAGTGTTTGGGTTCCAAGTTGTTTTGAGTACCAAGGTGTTTGAGAACCAAGGTAGCACTATTTTAAAGACACAATAAAACATCATAAATCTTCACTTAACAGGGTTGCCTACAATTTGGAAGTGGTTTGCATGGAGCTTTCCAGTGCTGGAACTGCCAGGCGAGGGCATCGATCTCCGGTCCTCAATTTCTGGCAGAAAGTTACCCCTGTTCCCAAAATCCAATCCCGGTGAGAGAAAAGGCCTCTGGGCTGAAACAAAATCCCCTTTTCGGTGCCCCCCCAACCCCTTGGAAGCATTAAATAGCTCTTTGCATTCATCAAACAGCGAGATGACCTTTTGCAAGAGCCGAGAGCGCCCGAGTCCACCATAACTTCAGGCAAAGGGCCTTGTGTGCATGTGTGTCGTCTAACAGTTTCGTTTCTACAGCAACCGGGTCCCCAGGATTTCCCCGGAAACGCCAGAGAGGCGCTTAGGCCCATCAGCCAGCTTGGATTTACCGTATTTTTTGCTCTATAAGACTCACTTTTTCCCTCCTAAAAAGTAAGGGGGAATGTGCGTGCGTCTTATGGAGCGAATGCAGGCTGCGCAGCTATCCCAGAAGCCAGAACAGCAAGAGGGATTGCTGCTTTCACTGCGCTTCTGGCTTCTGAGATTCAGAATATTTTTTTTCTTGTTTTCCTCCTCCAAAAACTAGGTGCGTCTTGTGGTCTGGTGCGTCTTATAGAGCAAAAAATACGGTATTTATTTTCAAGCGAATCAGGAGAATTCTGAAGAGAGCAATTCTACCACTGATGGGCTTTTCCATAAGGTGATACTGAGCCATCCTTATTCTTATCCTTACCACTGTTTTGTTAAAATAATTTCAGTTCTAGAAAATAAAGTGATGAAATGGGGGGAAGACGGAGAGGAAACTTGCAAAAAATACAATGCGAAAGAAAGATCTTGTAGGATACAAGATATAACCAGTTGCAATTCCATACGTTATTATCTAGACGTATGAGTCATATTATTGTCCTAATGTTGTTGTTTAGTCGTTTCGTCATGTCTGCTTCTTCGTGACCCCCTGGACAAATTCTGCGTCCATATGCAATCTGTTTGTAGAATCCATTTCTGTTGTCTAGTTGTCAACGTCCATACCATGGGTATATAATTCAAACGTATTTGTTCCTCTGAAAATTTTAACTTTTTTTGCGCGTAATTGTACTTATATTATAGTCCGGCACTTTTTCACAAAGCTTAGTGAGTATAGAGTACTGTAAGAAGATATGTTCAAAAGAGACATTATCCTCATTAAATCTCCAGCAAAGAGCTAAATTAGATAGTCCTTTTCTTACAAACAAAGTGGAATCCAATCGATTCTGAATATTATGTTCTGTTGTGTAAGTTGTGGTTTAAGAGCCGTGGATGCCATTAGTAAAACACTTTCACACTTTGTAGCTCAGGGATTCCCAAACTTGGGCCTTCAGCTGTTTTTGGACTACAATCCCAAGGGATGATGGGAGTTGTAGTCCAAAAACAGCTGGAGACCCAAGTTTTGGGAAACTCTGGTCTTGGTAATATTGAAAAGTCCAGTTCTTCATTCCAGTGGTTTCTTAGAGTCCGGATATCAAACTCACTTATTAGTAACAGATATCTATAGAAGATCATGGCCACTGGTCCCATCACCTCCTGGCAAATAGAAGGGGAAGAAATGGAGGCAGTGAGAGATTTTACTTTCTTGGGCTCCATGATCACTGCAGATGCTGACAGCAGCCACGAAATTAAAAGACGCCTGCTTCTTGGGAGAAAAGCAACGACAGGCCTAGACAGCATCTTAAAAAGCAGAGATATCACCTTGCCGACAAAGGTCCGTATAGTTAAAGCTATGGTTTTCCCAGTAGTGATGTATGGAAGTGAGAGCTGGACCATCAAGAAGGCTGATCGCCGAAGAATGGATGCTTTTGAATTCTGGTGCTGGAGGAGACTCTTGAGAGTCCCATGGACTGCAAGAAGATCAAACCTCTCCATTCTGAAGGAAATCAGTCCTGAGTGCTCACTGGAAGGACAGATCCTGAAGCTGAGGCTCCAAGACTTTGGCCACCTCATGAGAAGAGAAGACTCCCTGGAAAAGACCCTGATGTTGGGAAAGATGGAGGGCCCAAGAAGAAGGGGATGACAGAGGACGAGATGGTGGGACAGTGTTCTCAAAGCTACCAGCATGAGTTTGACCAAACTGCGGGAGGCAGTGGAAGACAGGAGGGCCTGGCGTGCTCTGGTCCAGGGGGTCACAAAGAGTCGGACATGACTAAACGACTCAACAACAACAACAAAAGCAAGTAAACACCGGTAATTAAAAACAGAAGAGCGAAAGCTACATGTGTACCTAACTCTATATTTTAGAAAGTTGTTTGCTCGCGGTGCATTTTGGGTAATGATATCAAGATTTGCATAACTGCACCCGAGGGCAAGCAGCCAACCCTCGGGTGACATTTTGAATCAAGATGGCGGGCAGGACCTTTCAAAAACCTGCTTATTCTAACCATTGAACAACGCTGCCTACGAGACCGCTGGGACCACGTGCGCAGAGTGAGATACATTTCTATCCACAAGTAAATGGTTCGAAACTGAGACTCGCTGCAAGGTAATCATCATCATCATCTAGATAATGATGTACCAAAAGAGTTACAACACACACACACACACACACACACACACACACACACACACACACATTGTATGCCGAAAGAAGCAGAGGTTTAAAACAAATGGCTTTTGAGAACAATGGAGTAAACGGAACTAGGAAGATTAACAGCAAACATTAGAGACCAAAATGCCCCCCCAAATAATAATTGAGGACTGGAGACCTGTCACTGGGTATTTAAAGAACTACTATCGGGATGCGAAAATGTGAGCAGGACTTGAAATATGAGCAACGGAGTTAGTTGTTAAGATAAATAGCTTAAAATATACATGAGAAGGGTTAATATGCAAAGCACGGGAGGAGAGGTTCGGAAGTCAATGGATAAAGTCATTTATTTATGTTAACATTTGTGAAGTTTTTCTCTTTTTTGTGTGTTAAAACGCCAATAAATAAAATAATAATAATAATAATAATAATAATAATAATAATAATAATAATTTATATCCCACCCTCCCCAGCCGAAGCCGGGCTCAGGGCGGCTAACAACAATAAAACAGTACAAAAGTACAACACAAACAACACTCTAAAATCATTCATTATAAAATTAATTAATTTGAAATAGTAGCAGTAAAGGTAAAGTAGCTCATGACCATTAGGTCCAGTCGTGGCCGACTCTGGGGCTGCGGCGCTCATCTCGCTTTATTGGCCGAGGGAGCCGGCGTACAGCTTCCGGGTCATGTGGCCAGCAAGACTAAGCCGCTTCTGGCAAACCAGAGCAGCACACGGAAACGCCGTTTACCTTCCCACAGGAGCGGTACCTATTTATCTACTTGCACTTTGATGTACTTTTGAACTGCTAGGTTGGCAGGAGCTGGGACCGAGCAACGGGAGCTCACCCTTTCGCGAGGATCGAACCGCCGACCTTCTGATCGGCAAGCCCTAGGCTCTGTGGTTTAACCCACAGCGCCACCCGCGTCCCATATAGTAGTAGCAGTAGCAGTAATAATAACAATTAAAAAAATAATAAAAACAGGAATGGGACATCGAGGGCCGCGTTCTGTTTTGGTTTAACTATCTGGGGGCCACACCAACCTGGCTGGCGTATACATTCTCCTTCTCTCTCTCTCTCTCTCTCTCTCTCACACACACACACACACACACACACACAAACAAACACACACACCTGCTGCTCAAATTTCTCCATCTTTCACCCAGGTAAGCCAACAGCACCATTGCAATCGAAGGACACTCTCCACACAGGTGAAGCACTCGATGAGCTACCTTCGCGAGGGCCGCACGCCTGGCCCCCTGGCCCTCAGGCAGGGCAGTCCTGCTCCGAAACGGAGCAAGCCAAGCCCCCAACCCCACAAAGCCCACCCCCAAGCTCTGACCTTGCACAAAAGCCGCTTTTGAGGTCCAAAGCGGCTCCCCCTGACGACTCCGTTGCAGCTTCCAGCCTCTGCTCAGAGCAGGAAAAGCAACAAATGAGATTAAGGAGGGGAGGGCGATGTTTCCCTTTAAGGATCCCTTTTTATCAGATTAACTCGGCTGCCTCCACCCATGGTTTGCATTCTCTCTCTGCTTTTTTTTGTGTGTGTGCAAGGCCACAGAACTTCGCAGCTGCCAGTCCCTTACCTCAAAGGTTTCACGAGGAGGGGAGAGCGTGCTGTTCCGAAACTCGCACTCGCACCCTGCAGATGTTTCCTCCCCATCAGCCCACATGCAAACCAAGGCTGCAGGAAGGCAGCTCAAATCAACCCCTCGCTTTTGCCCATGTAGCCTAGTGAGCGCAGCACTGGCTAGCAGCAGCTGTTTCGGGGGCACAGAAGGGTTATTCCCGAAATCTGCCGACTTATGAGGCACCCTCTTGCATTTCTCTGGTGTCCTGTTCCAGGCTTCCTCAACCTCGGCCCTCCAGGTGTTTTTGGCCTACAACTCCCATGATCCCTAGCTAGCAGGACCAGTGGTCAGGGATGATGGGAATTGTAGTCTCAAAAACATCTGGAGGGCCGAAGTTGAGGAAGCCTGTCCTATTTCATCATCATCATCGCCACCATCACTGTTTTTAATACAGTGGTACCTCGGGTTAAGTACTTCATTCGTTCCGGAGGTCCGTACTTAACCTGAAACTGTTCTTAACCTGAAGCACCACTTTAGCTAATGGGGCCTCCCGCTGCCGCCGGAGCACGATTTCTGTTCTCATCCTGAAGCAAAGTTTTTAACCTGAAGCACTATTTCTGGGTTAGCGGAGTCTGTAACCTGAAGTGTATGTAACCTGAAGCGCATGTAACCTGAGGTACCACTGTATTCTGTTGAGAGCTGCCCAGAGTGGCTGGGGAAACCCACCCAGATGGGCGGGGTATAAATAAACTATTATTATTATTATTATTATTATTATTATTATTATTATTATTAGGGATGTGGGTGGTGCTGTGGGTTAAACCGATCAGAAGGTCAGCGGTTCGAATCCCCGCATGGGGTGAGCTCCCGTTGCTCAGTCCCTGCTCCTGCCAACTTAGCAGTTTGAAAGCACATCAGAGTGCAAGTAGATAAAAAGGTACCCCTCCGGCAGGAAGGTAAATGGCGTTTCCATGCACTGCTCTGGTTTGCCAGAAGCGGCTTAGTCATGCTGGCCACATACCCGGAAGCTGTACGCCGGCTCCCTCGGCCAGTAAAGCGAGATGAGCGCCGCAACCCCAGAGTTGGCCACGACTGGACCTAACGGTCAGGGGTACCTTTATCTTTTACTGTAAGGGGCAGGGAGAGACTGTTTCTACTTCTCAGGCGGGGGCTGTTTGCCCCTCTGACATCCCTTCCTCCTGTGGCACTACCCCCTGCCTGCAAGAACGTTAGCGCATTCCTCTTGGGATTCCAAAACATGCCTCAGATTGTCCCGAAAGATTTTCATCTTCCTCTGCTTCTTCCAGGAGGCAGGGATACAGATCGTGATGCCCCTCTGATGGCCTGCCAGCTTTCTGCAGAGGTCGCCTGGCATGCTGGGTAGAAGGAGAAGAAGAAGCGTTTCATCCGAGTCCTCTTGGCAGGATGGTGGGAACTTCAGGAGATTCCTGCGGCTCTGTCTCCTGCATCAAAAGTCCTGGATCCTGTGGTTTCTTTTGGTCCCTCCAGGAAAAATAAGCCACAGGCAGGAGGACAAGAGCTTCTCTCCCACTGTGACTCGCAAGAACTTCAGAGGTGTCTCGGAGACGGCCAGTGGTCTCATTTTGCCCAGCACCCGGTTCCCACAATGGCATAGCCATTGGTCTCAGATGCCCGCAGACAAGACCTCCTGTTTTGCTATCACTCATTAGACAGTAAGACAATAGCTTTGCTAGATCAGATGCAAGGAAGGTTACGGTAGAGCATTCTGTCCCCCACCCTGGCCAAAATCTGCAGGTGATGTTTTTTCTTGAGATGAGCACGACCCACCAATAACCTGCAGATCTCAAGCTCTCAAATTCTTGAGCCTCTGTTGGCAACACAGGCAGGATTCCAGTGGGGTTTGGGCACCATAAAACCGCTTTGCAAAATCTGCCCACTTAATTTTGATTGAACATTAGCAAATGCTCGGTTCAGACACCAGGCTGCTATCTCCATCCTGTGTAACCACAACGAAGGATGATCTATGTCCATCTGATTGCCACTCCCTGCTAACAACCAATAGATTAATGAATTTGTTGTTGTTTAGTCGTTTAGTCGTGTCCGACTCTTCATGACCCCCTGGACCAGAGCACGCCAGGCACTTCTGTCTTCCACTGCCTCCCGCAGTTTGGTCAGACTCATGTTTGTAGCTTTGAGAACACTGTCCAACCATCTCGTCCTCTGTCGTCCCCTTCTCCTTGTGCCCTCCATCTCTCCCAACATCAGGGTCTTTTCCAGGGAGTCTTCTCTTCTCATGAGGTGGCCAAAGTCTTGGAGCCTCAGCTTCAGGATCTGTCCTTCCAGTGAGCACTCAGGGCTGATTTCCTTCAGAATGGATACGTTGGGATTCCTACATTGAAGGGGGCTGGACTAGATGACCGCTGGGGTCCCTTCCAACTCTATGATTCTATGATACTTTACATTTGTCTGAGTCCCAGCGAACAACCAAAGCATTAATGAACTGTCTGATACCAGGGTCAGTGCAGGAGAACAGGAACGACTGAGTCTATCCTTCTCTCTCTGAATGGTAATTTCGGGAATCTCCCCTGTAAAGGTAAAGGGACCCCTGACCGTTAAGTCCAGTTGTGAACGACTCTGGGGTTGCGGTGCTCATCTCGCTTTACTGGCCGAGGGCGCCGGCGTACAGTTTCCAGGTCATGTGGCCAGCAGGACTAAGCCACTTCTGGTGAACCAGAGCAACGCACGAAAACGCCGTTTACCTTCCCGCCGGAGCGGTACCTATTTATCTACTTGCGCTTTGACGTGCTTTCAAACTGCTAGGTTAGCAGGAGCAGGGACCGAGCAACGGGAGCTCACCCCGTCGCAGGGATTTGAACCGCTGACCTTCTGATCAGCAAGCCCTAGGCTCCGTGGTTTAGACCACAGCGCCACCCGCGTCCCTACTGAAGGTAAAGGTAAAGGGACCCCTGACCATTAGGTCCAGTCATGGCCGCCTCTGGGGTTGCGGCACTCATCCCGCTTTATTGGCTGAGGGAGCCGGCGTACAGCTTCAGGGTCATGTGGCCAGCATGACTGAGCCGCTTCTGGCGAACCAGAGCAGCGCACGGAAACGCCGTTTACCTTCCCGCCGGAGCGGTGCCTATTTATCTACTTGCACTTTGACGTGCTTTCAAACTGCTAGGTTGGCAGGAGCAGGGACTGAGCAGCGGGTTGCAGAATGCAGCGGCTCGACTGCAGACAGGGGGCAGACAGCCAACAGCACATGACACCCCTGGAAAATATCTGTACCGACTGCCCATGTGCTGCCAGGTCAGGTTCAAAGTTCTTGTGTTGTCACAGGGTTTTATCAGGTGTACAGAACACAGAAATATAATAACTGACCCTCGCCCACAGCTTCCCTCTGTTTCCCAGCAGCAACGCAAAAGGAAGATGTTTAAAACCTTGGTCCTACGCCACGAGTTTGCTATCTATGCCAAATAAGGTAGCGTGGTACTGATGCTAGAAGACTAGAAACATGTTGAGCGGCCACTGACCAAGGGGAAAATACCATCCTGGACCACACCTGTGCTTTTTAAGCGCAGCTCTGTCTGCATAGCATTTGACTGTGTCGACCACAGCAAACTATGGCAAGTTCTTAAAGAAATGTTAGTGCCTGATCATCTCATCTGTCTCCTGAGAAATCTCTATGTGGGACAAGAAGCTACAGTTAGAATTGGATATGGAACAACTGATGGGTTCAAAATTGGGAAAGGAGTACGACAAGGCTGTATATTGTCTCCCTGCTTATTTAACTTATATGCAGAATTCATCATGCGAAAGGCTGGGCTGGATGAATCCCAAGCCAGAATTAAGATTGACGGAAGAAATATCAACAACCTCAGATATGCAGATGACACAACATTGATCGCAGAAAGTGAGGAGGAATTAAAGAACCTTTTAATGAGGGTGAAAGAGGAGAGCGCAAAATATGGTTTGAAGCTCAACATCAAAAAAACAAAGATCATGGCCACTGGTCCCATCACCTCCTGGCAAATAGAAGGGGAAGAAATGGAGGCAGTGAGAGATTTTATTTTCTTGGACTCCATGATCACTGCAGATGGTGACAGCAGTCACGAAATTAAAAGACGTCTGCTTCTTGGGAGAAAAGCAATGACAAACCTAGACAGCATCTTAAAAAGCAGAGACATCACCTTGCCAACAAAGGTCCGTATAGTAAAAGCTCTGGTTTTCCCAGTAGTGATGTATGGAAGTGAGAGCTGGACCATAAAGAAGGCTGATTGCCGAAGAATTGATGATTTTGAATTCTGGTGCTGGAGGAGACTCTTGAGAGTCCCATGGACTGCAAGAAGATCAAACCTCTCCATTCTGAAGGAAATCAGCCAGAGTGCTCACTGGAAGGACAGATCCTGAAGCTGAGGCTCCAATACTTTGGCCACCTCATGAGAAGAGAAGACTCCCTGGAAAAGACCCTGATGTTGGGAAAGATGGAGGGCGCAAGGAGAAGGGGACGACAGAGGACGAGATGGTGGGACAGTGTTCTCAAAGCTACCAGCATGAGTTTGACCAAACTGCGGGAGGCAGTGGAAGACAGGAGGGCCTGGCGTGCTCTGGTCCAGGGGGTCACGAAGAGTCGGACACGACTAAGCGACTAAACAACAACAACTGTCTGCATAACACGGCAGCGGTAGAGCATCCTTGCAGCTTGATCGCCTCCGAACGAATGCCGCTATGGGGAAAATAAATCCCCTCGTGCCAAAAAGCATTCTGCTCGGCTGCAAACAGGGCTGCCAGCCAAACATGCAAGTTCATGTGTTTTCTTCTAATCAGCCGTTTGTCAGAATCAGTGTTACCTGGGTGCATCTTAAGTCTGCCGCTGCACACCTGAAACCTGCAGGCGAGAGATACCATAATGAGGACAAGGTGGTACCCATAGGAGCATTTTTGCAGAGACCTGTTCCAAGTCCACAGGTGTGCCCTAGTGACCATCTCAGGCTCCACAACACATTTTCTTTCAAAGGGCCAAATTCCCTCTGTGTTCATTTGCCAGAGTTGGGTAGCGCAAACGTTCTATCCTCCTCTCCTTTCTCTCGCGTTACATCCCTCCCTCTCTCTTTTTGCAGGATCACAGCACGGCAGAGTTGCAAGGTACATCTGGGGGTCATCTAGTCCAACCCCCTGCAATGCAAGAATCTCAACACGCAGCTCCCCGCCCCCATCCAATCTGAAACCGTTTCGGACCCTGCTTAGCTTTGCAGATGTGCGGGCGGGTTTATAGCTGCCCCAGCTTTAGCTCCCTCTTTCGGACACCCTGCTTGTGATCACCCCCAGGGACACGGGTGGCGCTGTGGGTTAAACCACAGAGCCTAGGGCTTGCTGATAAGAAGGTTGGCAGTTCGAATCCCTGTGACGGAGTGAGCTCCCATTGCTCGGTCCCTACTCCTGCCCACCTAGCAGTTCAAAAGCACGTCCAAGTGCAAGTAGATAAATAGGTACCACTCTGGTGGGAAGGTAAACGGTGTTTCCGTGCACTGCTCTGGTTCGCCAGAAGCGGCTTAGTCATGCTGGCCACATGACCCGGAAGCTGTACGCCGGCTCCCTCAGCTGGTAAAGTGAGATGAGCGCCGCAAATCCAGAGTCGGTCACGACTGGACCTAATTGTCAGGGGTCCCTTTACCTTTATCTATTTCTCTCTCCTTCCGTCCCCACCCCATCCCCATTCTCACTTGCTTTTTGATGATGATAATAAAAATTTATTATTTATACCTCGCCCATCTGGCTGGGTTTCCCCAGCCACTCTGGGTGGCTCCCAACAGAATATCAAAAGCACAACAGAACATCAAACATTAAAAACTTCCCTAAACAGGGCTGCCTTCAGATGTCTTCTAAAAGTCAGATAGTTGTTTATTTCCTTGGCATCTGATGGGAGGGCGTTCCACAGGGCGGGCGCCACCACCGAGAAGGCCCTCTGCCTTGTACCCTGTAACCTCGCCTCTCGCAGGGAGGGAACTGCCAGAAGGCCCTTGGCGCTGGACCTCAGTGGGGGTGGAGACGCTCCTTTTGTGAGAGAACACAAGATGTTTGCATATCTCTGGAGTGCCAAAAACAGCAAGCTGGCTGAACAGAAGGGCCCTTGCACACTTGGCAAGGAGCTTTATTGCCCAATTGTACCCGAACTCTAGTAGCCTCGAGGTTAGATTAGTGCAACCCAGTACATTAGTGCAACCCAGAACTGTCTCTGAAGACAGTTCAGAAACTTCAACCAGTGTAGAATTCGGCAACCAAGTTGCTCACTGGGACAAAACAGTTTGAGCATATTGCAAGGATCCTGACCCTACTGCACTGGCTGCCAGTGACCTTCTAAGTGTCCCTATTTTCCAGAGACAGTCCTGGATTTACAGAAGCCATTTGGTTTCTGATTTGATCCCGGAATGGCCCACTTCTCCTTACGACGTCCCTATTTTCATCGGGGAAATGTTGGAATATACAGTGGCAGCTATTTATCAGCTCCATCTGGTACACAGGATGAGACCCTCCCTGACTGCGGACTGTCTGGCCAGAGTGGTCTATGCTCTGGTTATCTCCCGCTTGGACTACTGCCATGCGCTCTACGTGGGGCTACCTTTGAAGGTGACGCGGAAACTACAACTAATCCAGAACGCGGCAGCTAGACTGGTGACTGGGAGCGGCTGCCGAGATCATATAACACCGGTCTTGAAAGACCTATATTGGCTCCCAGTACGTTTCCGAGCACAATTCAAAGTGTTGGTGCTGACCTTTAAAGCCCTAAACGGCCTCGGTCCAGTATACCTGAAGGAGCGTCTCCACCCCCATCATTCTGCCCGGACATTGAGGTCCAGCTCTGAGGGCCTTCTGGCAGCTCCCTCGCTGCGAGAAGCCAAGGGAACCAGGCAGAGGGCCTTCTCAGTAGTGGCACCCGCCCTGTGGAACACCCTCCCACAAGATGTCAAAGAGAAAAATAACTACCAAACTTTTAGAAGACATCTGTAGGCAGCCCTGTTTAGGCAAATTTTAATCTTTAATAGGTTATTGTATTTTAGTGTTCTGTTGGAAGCCGGCCAGAGTGGCTGGGGGGACCCAGCCAGACGGGCGGGGTATAAATAATAAATTATTATTATTATTATTATTATTATTATTATTATTATTATTATTATTATTATGGTGGTTTAAGAACAGCTTAGTTTATGAAAAACTTAAGATTAAGAATGCTGCAAACCTAGGAGCAGGTGTTTTGGTTTGTGAGCTTTGCCTTGGAATAAGAACATGTTTCGCTCCCTGTTGAGTGTGTTCCATTTGTAAACTGAGTCCCCCGCTGCTACAGGAAACCACGCCTTGGTTTAAGAAAGCTTTGGTTTAAGAACGGATTTCTGGAACGGATTAAGTTCGTAAACCAAGGTACCACTGTACCTGAAGGAGCGTCTCCACCCCCATTGTCCAGCCCGGACACTGAGGTCCAGCTCCGAGGGCCTTCTGGCGGCTCCCTCCCTGCGAGTAGTGAGGTTACAGGGAACCAGGCAGAGAGCACTCCACTGACTAGCGATTAGCTTCCAGGCCCAATTCAAAGTACAGCGGTACCTTAGGTTACATACGCTTCAGGTTACATACGCTTCAGGTTACAGACTCCGCTAACCCAGAAATAGTGCTTCAGGTTAAGAACTTTGCTTCAGGATGAGAACAGAAATTGTGCAGTGGCGGCAGCAGGAGGCCCCATTAGCTAAAGTGGTGCTTCAGGTTAAGAACAGTTTCAGGTTAAGAACGGACCTCCAGAACGAATTAAGTACTTAACCTGAGGTACCACTGTACTGCTTTTGACCTATAAAAGAAGGACATTCAGACCCTCCAAGAATCTCTATTTTCCAGGGACAGTCCCGGACTTAAAGAAGCCGCCCCGGTTTCTGGCTTGATCCCAGAATGCCCCACTTTCCCTTAGAACGCCCCTCTTTCCATCTGAGAAACGCCGGAGGGTATGGAATAGGACATCTCCGTTTTCATCAGAGAAATGTTGGAGGGGACGGAAATGCAAACCACATTTGCACATCTAAAGAGGAACCAAAAGCATTCAAAGCGGATTTCTCTTTAAAAGAGAGGGCGGGGGAAGATGGGGATTTATTTTCTAACCCTGCTGCCCAAGCAGCAAAGCAGAAACACAGCCGCTGCTCTTTTGACTTTCCCGTTTTAAAAATAAACGCTGCCCTGCTTGTCTCGTGAACAAGGCCGTGCGTCGCCTGTGCAATGCTGTCGCACGCCAGAGTCAGAGGTGTCCTCGGAAGTGCATGACAAGGCTTTTCCTCCGCCTCCCAATCTATTTTTGCCACACAATCCGCTTTGCACTTTAAGTCCCCGAGGCTCTCTCTCTCTCTGTGCGAACGGGGATAAAGAGCTCTGAGGGATTTCAGATGCTGTGTAAGAATAGCCACAGCTTAATCCTACCCGGGGCAGACGGACAACGTTTCCAAGGAGAAGGAAACTTCGCTGGCGACAAAAGCGTGGAATAGGAAGCCGTTGGAACCGGAATCTACATCTCAGGAAACCTCTACCTATGGAAGACAGCAGTGGTTGCCTCCAACTAAATCCTACTCAGAGTAAATCCATTGGAAATAATGGCCGTGACTGCCAATTTCAGTCCCTCTATTTCATGGGTGGGACACGGGTGGCGCTGTGGGTTAAACCACAGAGCCTAGGACTTGCCGATCAGAAGGTCGGCGGTTCGAAGCCCCGTGACGGGGTGAGCTCCCGTTGCTCGGTCCCTGCTCCTGCCAACCTAGCAGTTCGAAAGCACGTCAAAGTGCAAGTAGATAAATAGGTACCACTCCGGCGGGAAGGTAAATGGCGTTTCCGTGCGCTGCTCTGGTGTGCCAGAAGCGGCTTAGTCATGCTGGCCACATACCCGGAAGCTGCACGCTGGCTCCCTCGGCCAATAAAGCGAGATGAGCGCTGCAACCTCAGAGTCAGGCACGACTGGACCTAATGGTCAGGGGTCCCTTTATCTTTACCTTATCTCATGGGTAGGCAAACTAAGGCCCGGGGGCCGGATCCAACCCAATCGGCTTCTAAATCCAACCCACGGACAGTCTGGGAATCAGCATGTTTTTACATGAGTAGAATGTGTCCTTTTATTTAAAATGCACCTCTGGGTTATTTGTGGGGCATAGGAATTTGTTCTTTTTTCCTTTTTTTTCAAAATATAGTCCGGCCCCCCACAAGGTCTGAGAGACAGTGGACCGGCCCCCTGCTGAAAAAGTTTGCCCTTTCTCATAGCTATGCTTCACCATAAGATCAAGGACCGAGTTACGACGACGCAAAAAACGAGACCTGCTTTTATAGAATCCTAGAATTGCCGTCCCTTTGGAAAACAAAACTAAGGCAGAGACTTTTTCTCTCTCTCGGCCCCTCCTGTCGTATATTGAATGCAATTATAATTGCAAGCTGGCTTTCGGACGCCGGCAAACGTTTTCGCAATGCAATAAAGGAAGAAATAACAAACAACATTTCGGACGCAGATCGCAAACAGAGAATCGGGAGCGCTTGGCTCTGCGGCGACCCGCGAGAATCTCGGGAGAATTGTTGCAATTAAGGCTTGGAAGGAGAATCGTAGAATCACAGAACTGTAGAGTTGGAAGGGACCCTAGACATCATCTAGTCCAACCCCCTGGAAGGCAGGAATGTGCAGCAATGCCCAGACGGGGATCATAGAATCATAGAATCATAGAGTTGGAAGAGACCACAAGGGCCATCGAGTCCAACCCCCTGCCAAGCAGGAAACACCATCAGAGCACTCCTGACATATGGTTGTCAAGCCTCTGCTTAAAGACCTCCAAAGAAGGAGACTCCACCACACTCCTTGGCAGCAAATTCCACTGTCAAACAGCTCTTACTGTCAGGAAGTTCTTCCTAATGTTTAGGTGGAATCTTCTTTCTTGTAGTTTGGATCCATTGCTCCGTGTCCGCTTCTCTGGAGCAGCAGAAAACAACCTTTCTCCCTCCTCTATGTGACATCCTTTTATATATTTGAACATGGCTATCATATCACCCCTTAGGCTCCTCTTCTCCAGGCTAAACATGCCCAGCTCCCTTAGCCGTTCCTCATAAGGCATCGTTTCCAGGCCTTTGACCATTTTGGTTGCCCTCCTCTGGACACGTTCCAGTTTGTCAGTGTCCTTCTTGAACTGTGGTGCCCAGAACTGGACACAGTACTCCAGGTGAGGTCTGACCAGAGCAGAATACAGTGGCACTATTACTTCCCTTGATCTAGATGCTATACTCCTATTGATGCAGCCCAGAATTGGCGTTGAGGGTTCAAGTCCCACACTGGGCAAAAAAAGATTCCTGCATTGTGGGGGGTTGGACCAGATGACCTGGGGAGGATCCCTCTTTCAATTCAACCATTCTAGGGTCCTACGAAGGGACGCAGGTGGCGCTGTGGGTTAAACCACAGAGCCTAGGACTTGTCGATCAGAAGGTTGGTGGTTTGAATCCCCACGACGGGGTGAGCTCCCGTTACTCGGTCCCTGCTCCTGCCAACCTAGCAGTTCGAAAGCACACCAGTGCAAGTAGATAAATAGGTACTGCTCCGGCAGGAAAGTAAACGGCGTTTCCGTGCGCTGCTCTGGTTCGCCAGAAGCGGCTTCGTCATGCTGGCCACATGACCCGGAAGCTGTACGCCGGCTCCCTCGGCCAGGAAAGCAAGATGAGCGCCGCAACCCCAGAGTCGGCCACGACTGGACCTAATGGTCAGGGGTCCCTTTACCTTAAGGTCCTACGAAAGGGGCAGTTTAAAACCCCTTAACCAGGCATTGCCAACGTCCTCCTCCTCCCTCTGCTTGGCTTAGTTGGCGAGTTTCTCACCGAGAAAATCTCGTTCATATCGCACACAGAGGAGACCTCAGTCCAGGCCCAATCCTGTTCCCTTAGACCACTAGTTGTCTGTCCCCTGATACTCTGCCAACCCTCCATTCCACTTCATTTTCTCCAGCTCCTCTGGAAGTTACGTAACTTTGCATTCTTGGCACAGATGTTTTTGCAGAACGAGATCTGTCTGCTCAAAAGCGAAGTTCGGAAGTGGGTCTCCTCCGTTAAGTGTGAAAGGGGACTTCCTGTCCCTGAACCTGCGCAGAAAGTTTCGCCGCCGAGCGGTCAGGAAGAATAATAATAATTCACTAGACTGTACGGAATAATCTGAAATTTGCAGGGGAAAATAATCCTTTTGAATTCTACGTGCCCAAGAATCTAACAAAGGGACAATATCAATGGATTCTCTGAGCCCTTACTACAGCAAAAAGATGTAGTATGAACAAGAAAATGATAATAATGATAATAATAATAATAATAATAATGATGTGGCTTTCTTTAACGACTGAAGATACGTTCAAACTTGCTGCACATGGACAAGTTGCGTGCAAACACAGACTTGCCATGCACAAAGTCAACGGTACTTGGAATTCCTTTTTATAAATACCCTATTAGGTTAAGGTTTGTTGAACTGCAATAATATTATTTTTGGTAATGCATACAGCTTTTCTGTTGTTCTGTTTTGTTTTCTTACACTGTCCTATTTCTTTTCTCCCCCCCCCTTCTTTTTTGTGCCTTATCTTACACCGTGCACTTGTATTTATGTGGTTTTTAGAAAAATAATAATTCAATAGGGAATATAAAACGATATATATGTACCTCTCTCTCTCTCAACAGATATGAAACCTGGGGATAAAGTTATCCTTGCCATCCATTACAGGCTGTGTCCTAAGATTTAGCCTTATCATAACCCTCAAAGAACAAATTGTATAGTCTGAGGATCAAAGTAATGAGAACATTTCTTTTTTTAAAAAAGGTTGCAAGGGGAAGTAAGCGAAATCTGGGCAAGAACATTTTGAGCCAGGAGTTTAGAATTTAACTTTGCAGGGGCCTCAAACACTCATTGTCCTGATCTGCTAATGGGGAACGAGAGACAGAGAAACCAGCATTTTAAAGATCACCATTTAATGCTTAATATTTAATTTCGCTGCCCAACCAGGCTGGACGGAATTTTAAAAGCACGCTCCCAGCACCTTAGGGAACCAAGGCAAAAATATAAACTAATCATCCCAAAGGTCTGGGCACTGTGTTTATGTGTGAGCAAAGGGATCTCCATAAACAGAATTGATGTGTGTGCGCAAGCTCTAATTTGCAGGTGGATCCTATTCTTTTGCTTGGGGGAAAGATCCCGACGCCATGCGCGGAAGCTGTGAAAAGGGCAAATTCCATGTTAGAGACCATCGTTTGATTTCATTCACGCAGGTTCTTTTATTTATCCCAGAGCTGGAAGCGCCAAGCCCAAACCCCTGAAATGCAGGAATCTTTTGCCCGACGTGGGATTCAAACCCGCGAGCCTGAGATTGAGTCTTGAGTTCTACTGGCTGAGCTAAGGGGGCCGGTTCGCAAGATTAAAAACAGACATCACCTTGCCAACAAAGGTCTGTATAGTTAAAGCTATGGTTTTCCCAGTAGTGATGTATGGAAGTGAGAGCTGGACCATAAAGAAGGCTGATCGCCGAAGAATGGATGCTTTTGAATTCTGGTGATGGAGGAGACTCTTGAGAGTCCCATGGACTGCAAGAAGATCAAACCTCTCCATTCGGAAGGAAATCAGCCCTGAGTGCTCACTGGAAGGACAGATCCTGAAGCTGAGGCTCCAAGACTTTGGCCACCTCATGAGAAGAGAAGAATCCCTGGAAAAGACCTTGATGTTGGGAAAGATGGAGGGCACAAGGAGAAGGGGACGACAGCGGATGAGATGGTGGGACAGTGTTCTCGAAGCGACCAGCATGAGTTTGACCAAACTGCGGGAGGCAGTGGCAGGCAGGAGTGCCTGGCGTGCTCTGGTCCAGGAGGTCACAAAGAGGCGGACACGACTAAACGACTCAACAACAACAACAAATTGCCGTTGGCATCTTCCTGCTGCCGAGGGCAAAGTCAAACTGCTGTGTTAGCAGCCCCAGAGTTGACCTCCCACCAGGGCAGAAGTTGTTTTTGTTGTTGCAATCCATCTGCAGGCCCGTCTTACCCATAGAGGCTAGTGGCGCGGGGCGCCAGGGCGCCAAGTTATGGAGGGCGCCAGGCGAGAGTCCGGGGAAACCAGACGAGCGCGCTGAGTGAGCGAGGGTGCGTGCGCCGCTCCCTCTGAGTGTTGCCTCAGTTTTTTCCCTTTTAGTCTGAAGACGCCAGGTGGGAGCGGCGCACGTGCTCTCGCTCGCTCGGCGTGCTGCCTGCCGTGGCCACCGCAGCACAAAGAGGCCACTGAGCCAGGAGGCGCCGCATCCAGCCACCGTCTCCTCCCCGCCGGAGGAGCTGCTATCCACCTCCTCTAGCCCTGAAAAAAAAGGTTGACAACTCTGGGAAAGTGTCGCCAGAAGGATCTTTGCACCACGGCGCAGGATATGCTCAAGACGGCCCTGTCATAGCTGTCAACTTACAGATTTGAAAATAAGGGACCAGCAGCCTCGAAAATAAGGGATCAGCAGCCAAAATAAGGGATTTTCCAAGCATAGGTATGTTCAACTTCTGAGCCCCTCCGAGCCAAAGGCAGAAAGCCCAGCCAGCAGCCAAACGAAGCCTCAAGCGGTGGTTCCCACAGCGCAGCAACCCGGCAAAGGGGAAACCACCGTCACCTCTGCGCTGGGAAGCGCTGAGCAAAGGCGAGTCACCAGGCAAGGCGGCCGATTGGATCGGCACAAGGCATGCAAGCTCCACCCCCCAGTCGTTCTTAGACTCCTTATTGGGTGAGCCACGCAGCCAAGCAACACAGTTGGAGCCTCCCTCCTCCCTGGCCGGCAGGGAGGGAGGGAGGGAGAGGAGCTGCTTCCTTTGAAACCCGGGAAATTTAAGGGACATCATCAATAAGGGACAGCAGTGGGACACAGCGCTGGGATAAGGGAGTTTCCCGCCAAATAAGGGATGGTTGGCAGCTATGGCAACAACTGCGGCAACTATGGGTCCATCTGTCTCAAGAGATGGTGGAACGTGCCTTGTCTACAGGGTGCAAGCCGGGGCAGTGTGTCTGGAGATCCTGGGCTGCCCAGATCACAAGACCCACCCCCTCTCGGCCTGTCCTATCCTCACATCCTTGTGGGAGGAGGAGGAGAAGGGATGGAGCTGGAGAAAGAGAGAGAGAGAGAGAGAGAGAGAGAGAGAGAGAGAGAGAGAGAGAGAGAGACACGATTGGTGTTCTTTTCCCGGTTTCCCTTCCTCGACAGGAAAGGACAGCACATACCCAGCGATGCACACATCCTGCCGAGCCGAACTCTCGAATGGAAATGGAGACGGGTGCATGAATGCTGATGCAGCGCTTGAGCTGGACGGCTGAAAGCGATAGGAAAGACAACCCTTTGCCAAAGACAACACTGGAATCTAATCCCTTTGCTGGGCGACGCGCGAGAGAGAAGGGTTACTAGTGTGAAAGACGTCATTTGTCGTTGGGCCATGGAAGACCAGGAAGAGACATGATGGACAACCAATCTCAGCTGAGACCCTTCCTGCCTGCGGACTGTCTGGCCAGAGTGGTCTATGCTCTGGTTATCTCCCGCTTGGACTACTGCCATGCGCTCTACATGGGGCTACCTTTGAAGGTGACCCGGAAACTACAACTAATCCAGAACTGGCGACTGGGAGCGGCCGCCGAGACCATATAACACCGGTCTTGAAAGACCTACACTGGCTCCCAGTATGTTTCTGAGCACAATTCAAAGCATTGGTGCTGACCTTGAAAGCCCTAAATGGCCTTGGCCCAGTAGACCCGAAGGAGCGTCTCCACACCTCCAAGTGAGCTTTTTTTCCTGGGACAGTACCAGATTTACAAAAGCGGTCCCAGTTTCTGATTTGCTCCCGGAATGTCCCGCTTTTCCTTAGGACGTCTCTATTTTCATCAGAGAAATGTTGGAGGGGATGGAGTTATGCGAGCCCTGAGCCAAGGAGATAAGGTACTCCACAACCTTTAGAAGACATCTGACGGCCGCCCTGTGCAGGGAAGCTTTTAAAGGTTTATTATGTTTTAATTTATGCTGGAAGCTTCCCAGAGTGGCTGGGGCAACCCACTCAGATGGGTATTATGATTATGATTGTGATTATTAAATAGTAAAAAGTAAAGTGACCCCTGACCATTAGGTCCAGTCGTGGCCGACTCTGAGGTTGCGGCACTCATCTCGCTTTACTGGCCGAGGGAGCCGGCGTACAGCTTCCGGGTCATGTGCCCAGCAGGACTAAGCAGCTTGTGGAGAACCAGAGCAGCGCACGGAAATGCTGTTTACCTTCCCGCCGGAGTGGTACCTATTTATCTACTTGTACTTTGACGTGCTTTCGAACTGCTAGGTGGGCAGGAGTAGGGACCGAGCAACAGGAGCTCACCCCGTCGCAGGGATTCGAACCGCCGACCTTCTGATCGGCAAGCCCTAGGCTCTGTGGTTTAACCCACAGCGCCACCCGCGTCCCGATTATTAAATAGGATGTCCCTATTTTCAATGGGGGGCATGCATTTCTCGAGGTTTATGTCAAGGCACACTGTTTATCTTTCCTCCTTTCCCTCTCCCCTTGCCCCTCCTAAGCTCTCCGGAATCCGAAGTGTTTCCTTATCAGCAAGTGGAAACGAGAACCAGCCTCTCATCTTGCCCAGTGGGAAATAATACTGAAATAAACAACAAAACCTTCTCCTTTCCTAGTGTATGCAACTCCCCTGGCTCGATTGCGGCCGGCTCACAGTGCCGGGAATCCTGTGTACATTTTCGCCACTGTCTAAATATTAGATCAGCGGCTTCTCTTTTGTCTGGTACTCTTGCCATGCTGTTCCTTTGTTTTTAAGGAATAATAGGAGTTGCAGCAGGGGCCTGGAGGCTCAAGTGGCCTCTGTGTGTGGCTTTAGGAGTCCTTACTTCCATCTACGGCCCTAATAATAATAATAATAATAATAATAATAATAATAATAATAATGTTATTACTTATACTCCGCCCATCTGGCTGGGTCTCCCCAGCTACTCTGGGCAGCTTCCAACAAGATATTAAAACACAACAAAACATTAAACGTTAAAAACTTCCCTAAACAGGGCTGCCTCCAGATGTCTTTTTAAAAGTCAGGTAGTTGTTTATTTCCTTGACGTCAACACAGGGTGGGCACCACCACCGAGAAGGCCCTCTGCCTCCTACCTGTAACCTCACTTCTCTCAGGGAGGGAACCGCCAGAAGGCCCTCGGAGCTGGACCTCAGTGTCCGGGCTGGACGATGGGGATGGAGACGCTCCTTCAGAGATACTTTGCAGAGACCGTTTACGGCTTTCAAGGTCAGCACCAAGACTTTGAATTGTGCTCAGAAACGTCCTGGGAGCCAATGTAGGTCTTTCAGGTCTTGGCGGCCACTCCCAGTGACCAGTCTAGGTTGTTGTAGTTTCTGGGTCACCTTCAAAGGCAGCCCCACGGAGAGCGCGTTGCAGTAGTCCAAGCAGGAGATAACCAGAGCATGCACCACTCTGGCCAGACAGTCTGGGGGCAGGTAGGGTCTCAGCCTGTGTACCAGATGGAGCTGCCCTGGACACAGAATTGACCTGCGCCTCCATGGACAGCTGTGAGTCCAAAATGACCCCCAGGCTGTGCACCTGGTCCTTCAGAGGCACAGTTACCCCATTCAGGACCAGGGAGTCCTCCACACCCGCCCGCCCCCTGTCCCCCCCAAGCAGTACTTCTGTCTTGTCAGGATTCAACCTCAATCTGTTAGCCACCATCCATCCTCCAACCGCCTCCAGACACTTTAGGACTCATTCTCAGGCAACTTCCAGACTGTGCTACTGCAATGAAATTTATGTGGGGCTGCCCTTGAAGGCGAGGTGGGGATTTGATTCCATTTGGTCTCATTTTATTTTATACAGTATAGAAACAGAACCTTTAGAAGACATCTGAAGGTAGCCCTGTATAGTTTATTTAATGTTTAATGTTTCATTGTGTTTATATATCTGTTGGCTGGGGAAACTGAATCAGATGGTTTCTTTCGAGTCTTAACTCTGCCTAGTGACACCGACGATATACAAGATGTGCCCTGTCCCTGTGATGGCAATCTCCTTTTAATGGTGGATTTTAAATTGCTACAACCCAGAAGCATGAGGCAAGGGATAAATATCTCTTCTCTTTGGCGCTCCCTCGTAGCCGAGTAAGATTGTCTTCCATAAACACGGTTTTAACAATGAGTCCGTAAGTGACTGTGGAGGCCGATTCTGGATCCACACGTCCTTCCACAGTGGGGACATTGGTTTCCAGGCAGGAGTTGATCCCAGTGAGGGTTTGCCAAGCGTGCCTTCCTCTTAGCACGTTTCTCCCTTGCGTCCTGAGTTCGAGTGTCTCCAAAGCCCACGACACCTTTGGAAAAGGCTGTTCTCCAACTGGAGTGCTCGCAGGCCAGTGTTTCCCAGTTATTGGTGTTTATACTACATTTTTTTAGACTTGCTTTGAGAGAGTCTTTGAACCTCTTTTGTTGGCCACCAGCATTACGCTTTCCGTTCCTAAATTGGGAATAGAGGAGTTGCTTTGGAAGACGAAAATCAGGCATCCACACAACATGACCGGTCCAATGAAGTTGATGTTGAAGAATCGTCGCTTCCACACTAGCGATCTTTGCTTCTTCCGGCATTTGTTCGCCTGTTCTCCCAAGTGATGCGTGAAATTTTTGGGAGACGCCGTTGATGGAATCTTTCGAGGAGCTGGCATTTATAATTCACCCTCCTTCTCAGTTTCTTCATGTTCTTGTTCTCAGCGTGCAAAACTGCCTTGCTCAGCACAGAAACACATCTCAAAACAGCGGAGGTGTTGTGAGCTCCTGAAAGAACTTGATAAACTCAGGATCCTTTTTTTAGGTCAAACGTTTCCTTCGTTGTTCCTCGCACTTTTGATACCGCCCGCCGCTAGCATGTGGCCGCTGGAAAGAGGCCTAGGAGGAAGAACAGCCCTCGGGCTAATAGAAATTTCCCCATGCGAGCACTGCAGCGAGGCCTAGTGGGTGGAGCGGGAGCGTTTCACACTGTGCCGTTTGTGCGCATAGAAATAAGCTCCACGGAGATCAGTGGGAAATTGTAGCTTTCAGCACATGAAGCAAGCGGCACAGAAGGAGTGGGTTTATCTGTACATCGCCACACGGTATTCTCTCGCATCTAAAGGACCTCTGAATAAAACATTTTTAAAAAAGAACATAGGGCAACAAGCTGGAACGTGTTCCAGGGAAGAAGATGCAGAAGTAATGACAGAGGGAGTGCTTGGATTATATTCTCGGCACGCGTCCCACTGCTTCTTGCAACACCACAGAGAGGGATGGTAGAGGAGGGAGCCTCTGGGCATGCGCAGAGGGCACGCGCCTCGCACATCACCAAGGGACCACAATGGACACTCCCACACCTTTGCAAGGTTCAAGAAGCTGGGAGGTGCGAGTTCGAATCAAGTCCCGCAGATCCTCCAAGGGTCCCTATTTTCCAGGGGCAGCCCTGGGTTAACAGAAGCTGTCGCACTTTCTAATTTGATCCAGGAGCGTCTTGCTTTCCCTATTTCCCTCAGAGAAATGTTAGGAGGGTACGGAGTTAGGTGAGCCCTGAGATGTAACTATACAACCTTTAGAAGACATCTGAAGGCAGCCCTGTATGGGGAAGTTTTTAAATTAATGTTTTGTTAAGTTTTTATATAGGTTGGAAGATGCCCAGGGTGCTTGGGGCAACCCAGTCAGATGAGGGGAGTATAATTATTGTTATTATTATTACTATTATTATTATTATAATAATAGAATAAAGGTAAAGGAAGGGACGCGGGTGGCGCTGTGGGTTAAACCACAGAGCCTAGGACTTGCCGATCGGAAGGTCGGCGGTTCGAATCCCCGCGACGGGGTGAGCTCCTGTTGCTCGGTCCCTGCTCCTGCCAACCTAGCAGTTCGAAAGCACGTCAAAGTGCAAGTAGATAAATAGGTACCGCTCCGGCGGGAAGGGAAACGGCGTTTCCATGCACTGCTCTGGTTCGCCAGAAGCGGCTTAGTCATGCTGGCCACATGACCCGGAAGCTGTACGTACGTTTACCTTTAAGTTTTCATATAAGTTAGAAGCCCTAGGCTCTGTGGTTTAACCCACATCTGTTATGGAATAGGACGTCCCTATTTTAATCCGAGAAGGGTTTTAGGGTATGAAATGTGCAATCAGAGTGAGTCATCTGGGGAGAATGCACTGACTGCGATTCTGGAATATAGGGAAGTTTCTTCTTCTGAGTCAGAGCATTCACTGATCATAAGAACCCAAGACCCTGCTTGGTCAGCACAAAAGCCCATGAGGTCCAGAACCTTCTCCTGGCAGTGGGCTGCCAGATTCCCCAGTGAGAAGCCTGCAAAGGAGCTGAGTGCGCACTCCATCAATGGCTGCTAGCCATGAAGGCCCGGCTGGATGAACCATTGAGGAAAAATAAGCACAAGGGAAAGGGGGACACCACAGAAATTGAAAGCCCTCAACGGCCTCAGCCCAGTATACCTGAAGGAACGTCTCCACCCCCATCGTCCAGCCCAGACACTGAGGTCCAGCTCCGAGGGCCTTCTGGTGGTTCCCTCCCTGCGAGAAGCGAGGTTACAGGGAACCGGGCAGAGGGCCTTCTCGGTGGTGGCTCCCTCCCTGCAGAACGCCCCCCCATCAGATGCCAAGGAAATAAACCACTATCTGACTTTTAGAAGACATCTGAAGGCAGCCCTGTTGAGGGAAGTTTTTAATGTTTGACGTTTTATTGTGTTTTTAATATTCTGTTGGGAGCCACCCACAGTGGCTGGGGAAACCCAGCCTGATGTGCGGGGAAAATAAATGTTATTATTATCTATATATCCGGGACTGTCCCTGGAAAATATGGACATTTGGAAGGTCTGAAATCTTTGGCACTTTGCAGCACTTTAACAGCCCCTCTCTCTTTGGGGCTGTCCACGTTCCTGATTTTTCTGGCTCCAATATCATAGAACTGTAGAGTTGGAAGGGACCTCAAGAGTCATTTAGTCTAACCCGCTTCTATGCAGGAATCTCTTGCCCAGAGTGGGACTCAAAACAAAGACCCAGCCACAAAATTAAAAGATGCCTGCTTCTTGGGAGAAAAGCAATGACAAACCTAGACAGCATCTTAAAAAGCAGAGACATCACCTTGCCAACAAAGGTCCGTATAGTTCAAGCTATGGTTTTCCCAGTAGTGATGTATGGAAGTGAGAGCTGGACCATCAAGAAGGTTGATGGCTGGAGAATGGATGCTTTTGAATTCTGGTGCTGGAGGAGACTCTTGAGAGACCCGTGGACAGCAAGAAGATCAAACCTCTCCATTCTGAAGGAAATCAGCCCTGAGTGCTCACTGGAAGGACGGATCCTGAAGCTGAGGCTCCAAGACTTTGGCCACCTCATGAGAAGAGAAGACTCCCTGGAAAAGACCCTGATGTTGGGAAAGATGGAGGGCGCAAGGAGAAGGGGACGACAGAGGACGAGATGGTGGGACAGTGTTCTCGAAGCTACCAGCATGAGTTTGACCAAACTGCGGGAGGCAGTGGAAGACAGGAGTGCCTGGCGTGCTCTGGTCCGGGGGTCATGAAGAGTCGGACACGACTAAACGACTCAACAACAACAACAACAACCCCTTGCCAAGGCTCCATTCTGATGAGCCTTCATTGTGCCCATCTTTGAGGACGATATTGGGTCACACCAGGAGGTGCTGACTCAGAGAAGGCAACCCAACCTGCTTGAGTTTCGGTTACCCTGATCGGCCTATGAGATACAAATGTGTGATGCACAATGAGTTAGGTAACAGCCCATTAAATTGCCAAAGGTATGTGCCTGTGTGACATACATTTAACTCCATTTTTCACAGACAATTGGGACACGGGTGGCGCTGTGGGTTAAACCACAGAGCCTAGGACTTGCCGATCAGAAGGTCGGCGGTTTGAATCCCCGCAATGACGGGGTGAGCTCCCGTTGCTCGGTCTCTGCTCCTGCCCACCTAGCAGTTTGAAAGCACGTCAAAAGTGCAAGTAGATAAACAGGTACCGCTCTGGCGGGAAGGTAAACGGTGTTTCTGTGCACTGCTCTGGTTCGCCAGAAGCGGCTTAGTCATGCTGGCCACATGACCCGGAAGCTGTACGCCGGCTCCCTCGGCCAGTAAAGCGAGATGAGCGCCGCAACCCCAGAGTTGGCCACGACTGGACCTAATGATCAGGGGTCCCTTTACTTTTACCTTTACCTATCACAGACAATAATCTTTGCTTTTCATAAGCACCCTGTAATTTCATTTCAAATAAATAATAATAATAATATCAACAATCCACACTTAAATCCCTGGACCATATACAGTGGTAACTCGGGTTACATACGCTTCAGGTTACATACGCTTCAGGTTACACACTCCGCTAACCTAGAAATCGTGCTTCAGGTTAAGAACTTTGCTTCAGGATGAGAACAGAAATGGGGCTCTGGCGGTGCGGTGGCAGCAGGAGACCCCATTAGCTAAAGTGGTGCTTCAAGTTAAGAACAGTTTCAGGTTAAGAACGGACCTCCGGAACCAATTAAGTACTTAAAGCCGAGGTACCACTGTAGTCCAGACCATATCGCGATTCGGCGCAGGTAGAGGCATTGATTTCAGCCCAGCGAGTCGAAGATTGACTTCCGCCTATAAAGACGACGGCGAGGAAACCAGCAGTGAGTATGAGGAGGAGACTCTCCCAGGTCTGAACCGCAGTGGCATCTCTAGAAAGAAGAGGGAAATTCCCTGAGACAGTTCCTGCCAGTCCGTGTGGGCAGTATTGGGTTCAATGAGTCAACGGTCTGGCTCGAGAAGTCGCAGCTTCCTGCAACCCCATTTTAAAATGCTCCAGAACCGTGAGGAATCTTGCTTTGGGACTGCAGCTCCGCAGCACAATGTACCCCCGGCGTGCGCAAAGCCCCGAGTTCGAATCCTGACAAGATCCCAGGTTAAAAGGATCTGGTTAAAAGTTAAAAGGGCTCGTATTTTGCTGCTCGTATTTTGTTAGCTAAAAAGTGGAAGACCCAAGAATTAGCAGCGATAGAAGAATGGCAGGTGAAGAGGATGGATTTTTCGGAGCTAGCCGACCTAACCGGAAGAGTCCGCGACCAGAAGGAGGAGGAGTATCAGGAAGAGTGGAATAAATTTAATGATTATTTACTTAAATTTGTTAAGTCAAGCTAACTGAAAACAGCTTGCAGATACCTAATGGGCTTAGGATTTTATTTACGTTAAGTGATGAATTAATATGTTTAATTCCATAAGGTCAAGATCTAAGGATGTTAATGTTTAAGTTAAATTTCATAAAAATTGGGATTTGGAGAACTGTTAAAAGGATATGGAATGAAATTCAACCAAGGGGAAGCGAGGAAGTCACTTAACAAAGTTAATAAGTGTAATTTTCAATAATATGTTTGTTTGTCTTGTGTGCTTGTTTGTTTATAATATTGTGAAAACTAATATTTTTTTTGGGAAAATGAAAAGGAAAAAAAGTTAAAAGGGCTCTCCTTCCTTGGAGGTTTTTAAGCTGGGTGGTCATGTGTCGAGGATGCTTGAGCGGCGATTCCCGCATTGCAGGGGTTGGACTAGATGACCGCTGGGGACCCCTCTCTACACTTTTTGATTCTAGCTCCTCTCTGGGCTAAAAGTACCCAGCTCCTTCGACCGTTCCTCATAAGGCATAAGCAGATGACGAGGGGAGCTCTCTTTGCTGAAACCCTTATGAGCTTCTGCCAGTCAGACACTGGTTTGTATTTGACAAACTGCTGCACGGACACTATAAAGCACATTTCTGCCCCCGTCCCCACAAAAAAAAAGAGAATACTGGTAACTGAAGTTTGGTACTGGGAATTGTAGCGCTGTGGCGGTCAAACTACAGTTCCCAGGAGGTCCTTGCATGCTTTAGATGTGCCCAGCCTAAGACACGTTAATCGAAGGTCTGCTCTGCGTATGTTTTAGTTAGATACAGCCTAACACAGTGGTTCTCAACCTGCGGGAGGTGTTGCTGGACTACAACTCCCATCATGCCTGAGCTCTGGGCTTGCTAGATGTAGTTCAACAACATCTGGGGATGTTGAGAAAGGCTGGCCTAACGGATGGCCTTTGACTTCTGTCCTAGCAAAAATTAATGGCAACATTATTATTATTATTATCATTATTATTATTAGAGTTTATATACCAGCCTATACCCGGTCTCAGGTCGGTTCACAGAAAAGATCACAATATATATACCGTAATCTGAATAAAAACAACAATCCAATAACACACACACACACACACCAGAAAAAAGCCACATGTTAAAAGGGTATAGGATGTCAAACAGATCGACCAAAGGCCTGGTTAAAAAGGAACGCTTTTCCCTGGCACCTAAAGGTGTGTAATGAAGGCGCCAGGCGAACTTCCCTGGGGAGAGCGTTCCACAGACGGGGAGCCACTGCAGAGAAGGCCCCGTTCTCGTGTTGCCACCCTCCAGACCTCTTGAGGAGGAGACACCCGAAGGAGGGCCTCAGAAGATGATCTCGGGGTCTGTGGATTAACCACAGCGCCACCCGCGTCCCATCTCTGTGCTTAGCCTACCTCAAAGGGCCGTTGTGACCCAGGTCAGGGTCCGAGGGAGGCAGAACTACTTAAAAACTACCCCGAAGTCCTTGCAAGGAAAGGGGGGGGGGCAGGACGAAGACTCGACCTGCCGAAAGTGCCTGTTCCGCAGGTGGCGCTATGGGTTAAACCACAGAGCCTAGGACTTGCTGATCAGAAGGTCGGCGGTTCGAATCCCTGCAATGACGGGGTGAACTCCCGTTGCTCGGTCCCTGCTCCTGCCAACCTAGCAGTTCGAAAGCACGTCAAAGTGCAAGTAGATAAATAGGTACCACTCTGGCGGGAAGGTAAACGGCGTTTCCGTGCGCTGCTCTGGTTTGCCAGAAGCGGCTTAGTCCTGCTGGCCACATGACCCGGAAGCTGTACGCCGGCTCCCTCGGCCAGTAAAGCGAGATGAGCGCCGCAACCCCAGAGTCGGCCATGACTGGACCTAACCGTCAGGAGTCCCTTTACCTTTACTACTAATGACGTCCCCCTGTTCTAAAAGTGTACGGCAGCACAATCCAGAAAGCCACATAATGCAATAGGCTCTAATTGTGCGATACGATCAATAAGATAAGATAATCAATAACACGAGGAATAGAGACCCAGCGATTTCTGAAAGCCGTAACAGAACCTTTCAAACAAGCACAAATCAAAACTGAAACAGTGCTCAACAGTTTGGCAACCCCCGTTACAGGGTTGCCAACTTCATTTCCTGGCCCCTGCTCCTGTGCCTTTTGTGGCACATGTGTTACAAAGGAAATGAGGGGACACACACACACACACAAAAAAAAACCCACTTCCCCTCCTTTTGCAGCACAGGCAGCTCTTAAAGGCGTAGGGGGAGGGCCGAAGGGGCACCAAAAAAAGAGTTGGCAACACCGCCAAATGGGAAGAGGCAGGGAGAAGAGAGCCCAGCTTAGGCAGGCAGAAGCCTATTCGGTTGGCAGTTTGACCAGTTCTTTTTCCAGGCACCACAAGGCCAGCTGCAAGGGAAAGTTGGCGACCGTGGTTGTTGCCGACGAATCAGCCCTGCCAACTGGGGGGGGGGGGAGGCTCTCCCCGCCCCCACAAACACCACCCACGTGTCCCTTTTCCCAGAGCAGTATCTTTGGCACGGCCGGGCATGCCCCGGCCTTGCTGCAGCTTGCCCCCCAAACCGGGCACTGCCAGGCGAATCCTAGGCCCATCTATTATCCTTTCTGCCTTGGTTGTCTGGCGACTTCCACGTGGCGGAATAACGGCCCCACGCTTAGGGGCTCCTGCTCCTCTTTGCCCAGTGGCCTCGCCCCCAGCGCTGAGCCGTGGTGCTACAGGCCCCTGCCCTCCCCCAAAAAGATACCCTGCCAACTGGGCACTGCCGAACCACCTTGCTGCCAACTACTCACAAGGCCGTGTCTCTTGGAACAGCAAAATCGAGCCTGCCTTCTTCCTCCCTCCCTCCCCGCGCACGGCTCTGGCACTGCCAACTTCCCCACACAGAGAACAAGCCGTTATGTCCCAGGATGTAGGGCGGTCCTGATGGCCTCTAGGTGCCCCTTCCCAGTCTCGATTGGGGCCTTTTCTCTCTCTCTCTCTGAGTGTGCCCTAAACTGTGCCCGCCCGACACTAAGGCCCATTCGCTACCAACACCCGCCCTCTTGCCTCAAAGCTGCCAGCG
Source organism: Podarcis raffonei (assembly GCF_027172205.1). Lineage (NCBI taxonomy): Eukaryota > Metazoa > Chordata > Lepidosauria > Squamata > Lacertidae > Podarcis > Podarcis raffonei. The sequence goes on along the minus strand of NC_070619.1, from coordinate 7,866,714 downwards.
CCCACCTGATGCCACTGGTGCCCTTTGTGAGTGTGTGTTTGGGGGGGTCTCTTCCAGGTCTTCGCTCGCTCTGTCTGGATGTCCTCTGGGTGCCCCTTACCGGGTGGTACCCAATTTCTACCAAACCAAGCGCTCCTTCTTCGTCCTAGTTCAGCTTTGGCACTGAGCCGGCGTTGCCCACCAGCCAAGAGACACCCTCTGGCAGGGGTGCCAACCTGAATAAAATATCGGGGGGGGGGTGTATGTTTGCCCAGGTAAGCCGTGCCTCGCATAATCACAAGACATGGCGCCTGCCCACCATTTGAATGGCAATGCCCATCAACTTTGTGGAGCCCGCTCCCTCAAATATTTTACCGGGGGGGGGTGAAGGGACCTCGGCGCCTTGAGGTTGGCTCCCGTGCCCCCAGGCGCCCCCCCCCAGGCGCGATACCCCCTCCCCCCAAAAACCACCCTCCTTCTTTTCCTGACTCACTTCTGACAACCTTCCCCGCCCGGGTCTGCTGCGCCCATCGCCGTGTCCCCTTTGCCCAGATGTGCCCATGGAAGAGAGATGGGCGGCGGCGGCGCAACCCCCCCCCCAAAAAAAAACCCCCACGAATCCTTGCTTCAGATCTAGCATTGTGAGCTGTGCCAACGCTGATGCCCAGCTGGCGTTTGGGGAGGGAGCGCCGACGCCGGCTGATGCACAGCCCTGGGGCGCTGTCGCTTCCAGAGCGCGCTGCTTGGGCACTGCCCCTTTTCCCCAGGGAGGGGGGACCCTCCGTCTCTCCCCCCCCAGCCCCCCCGCCAGCCCCCTTCCTGCCCGCATCCAGACCTGCTGCTCCGGCGCGCGCGTCTCCGCCGCTTCTCCGAGGCGCCTTCCGTCGGCTCCGGAGTTCGCCGGAGCTCCGGGTCAGGGTGGAGGGAGACGGGGCGGCCCCGGGAAGGCGGAGCCCCGAGGAGGCGGGCAGAGGCGCTCTCGCTTCGCTTTCCCTCCTTCCCTCCCTCCCGCCTTCGCTTCCCCCTCCTCCGGGGCCGAGAGGGAGGAGCGGAGCCTGTGGATCATCGAGAGCGACGGGGAAAGGCGCAGGAGCAGCCGTGCCTCTGAGCGCGCGCAGAGCGCGGCCAGCCCCAAGCGCAAAAACGCGCGCGCGCCTTGTTGTTGTTGTTGGTTGGTTTGCTTGCTTGCTTGTTATGAAATAAAAAATAAAAATGTGGTCGGATTCTCCCCGCGAGGGGGAGGGCGCCTGGCTGGTCGTGCCTCTGAGCGCGTGCAGAGCGCGGCCAGCCCCAAGCGCAAAAACGCACGCGCGCCTTGTTGTTGGTTGGTTGGTTTGATTGCTTGCTTGTTATGAAATAAAAAATAAAAAATGTGGTCGGATTCTCCCCGCGAGGGGGAGGGCGCCTGGCTGGTGTGCCTCTGAGCGCGTGCAGAGCGCGGCCAGCCCCAAGCGCAAAAACGCGCGCGCGCCTTGTTGTTGGTTGGTTGGTTTGCTTGCTTGCTTGTTATGAAATAAAAAATAAAAATGTGGTCGGATTCTCCCCGCGAGGGGGAGGGCGCCTGGCTGGTGTGCCTCTGAGCGCGTGCAGAGCGCGGCCAGCCCCAAGCGCAAAAACGCGCGCGCGCCTTCTTGTTGTTGGTGGTTGGTTTGCTTGCTTGTTATTAAATAAAAATAAAAATAAAAAATGTGGTCGGATTCTCCCCGCGAGGGGGAGGGCGCCTGGCTGGTCGTGCCTCTGGCGCGCGCAGAGTGCGGCCAGCCCCAAGCGTAAAAACTTGGGCGCATCTTGTTGGTGGTTTGTTTGCTTACTTGTTATGAAATTAAAAAAAATGTGGTCGGATTCTCCCCGCGAGGGGGAGGGCGCCTGGCTGGCCGTGCCTCTGAGCGCGTGCAGAGCGCGGCACGCCCAGAGGGCCAAAACGCGCGCGCGCCCTGTTTGTTTGTTTGTAAAGGGGCTCCTAGGATTTCTTCTGGGTCCTGGAAGGTGTGGGGTAATAATAAGGAAGCAGGGCCTCTGAGCATGTGCAGAGAGCTGCCGGCCCTAATGGCGAAAATGATGGTGCGTGTTGCTGTTGGTTGTTTGTTTGCTTGCTTATTTTTAAAGGGTTTCCTGGGATTTATTCTGGGCACTCAGTTTTGGGGCCTGGAAGGTGTGGGGAATGAAACAGGGCCTCTGAGCCCGTGCAGAGTGCCTTTCACCCTCCCCAATGGATAAAAAAGAGGGTTGGCTCAAGCATGGGAGTAGCCAGTGGGAACAGCTGCCCTCTCCTCAAGTAAATAAATAAAAATGCTTAACTAGAAGTAGAAATGGTAGAACAGATTTTTCTTGACACCTTAAGGCCAGAGGGTGTGGAATTAAGAATTTTTAGTTTTAATTATTCACATCCCTGGTTCCCCTAAAGGAGCTCAAGGTGGCGTTCATTTCTTAATTTTTTTTATTTATGTTAAATTTATAGGCCGCACTTTATCTGTTGGTCTCCCATTTCGCCCTCACACAACCCTGTGAGGTCGATGAGGCAGAGAGAGAAGAGAAGAAGAGGAGTTTGGATTTGATATCCCGCTTTATCACTACCCGAAGGAGTCTCAAAGTGGCTAACAATCTCCTTTCCCTTCCTCCCCCACAACAAACCCTCTGTGAGGTGAGTGGTGCTGAGAGACTTCAGAGAAGTGTGACTGGCCCAAGTTCACCCAGCAGCTGCATGTGGAGGAGCAGGGAAGCGAACCTGGTTCCCCAGATTACGAGTCCACCGCTCTTAACCACTACACCACACTGGCTCTTAGACGGTAACTGGAAACCTAGAGAGCAAGTGGGGTTTTTAAGGGGGCTCCGTTGCCTAGGATTTCTTCTTGGCACCAGAGGCTGGGCCCTGAACGTTGTTGGAGTAATAAGAATCACATAGGTTACCAGATTTTTTTCAATGAATCCGGGGACACTTTTCAACTTCAATGGATTTTGTATGGGGACTGATTTGTAAATCTGAGGACTGTTCCCGGCAAACAGGGACGTCTGGTAACCTTATAGTGTCTCTGAGTATCTGCAGAGTTCCTTTTGCACAATCCCAATGGATAAAACACAGGTGGCCTTTTTAATATATTTTTTAAGAGGCTCAGTAATCTCGGGATTTATACTCGAGTCTCAAAACTGGACCCTGGAAGGTCCAGTGTTTTGACAACAGCAGCGGCACGTTGTTGTTGTTGTTTGGTCGTTTAGTCGTGTCCGACTCTTCATGACCCCCTGGACCAGAGCACGCCAGGCACTTCTGTCTTCCACTGCCTCCCGCAGTTTAGTCAAACTCATGCTGGCAGCTTCGAGAACACTGTCCCACCATCTCGTCCTCTGTCGTCCCCTTCTCCTTGTGCCCTCCATCTTTCCCAACATCAGGGTCTTTTCCAGGGAGTCTTCTCTTCTCCTGAGGTAGCCAAAGTCTTGGAGCCTCAGCTTCAGGATCTGTCCTTCCAGTGAGCACTCAGGGCTGATTTTCTTCAGAATGGATAGGTTTGATCTTCTTGCAGTCCATGGGACTCTCAAGAGTCTCCTCCAGCACCAGAATTCAAAAGCATCCATTCTTCGGCGAGCAGACTTCTTTATGGTCCAGCTCTCACTTCCATACATCACTACTGGGAAAACCATAGCTTTAACTATACAGTCCTTTGTTGGCAAGGTGATGTCTCTGCTTTTTAAGATGCTGGTGGCACGTACATCGAATCAATTCAAATCCGAGAGATGCGTCAAATAGTATGAAGTTTTTTTTCAGAAGCTTGCTTGGAAGAGGGCTGGCTTCGGCAGGGGCCAAAGAGACAATCTGGTGCACCGCAGGAGGGAATTCTAAACCCTCCCCAGCAATCTGTTGCCAAGATCTACGGCTTGTGGACACATTAAGACTCTCCTGTCTGGTATCTAAAACATGCACACAAACAGCCATCACTGAATGGTCTCAGATCCAGTCTCCACAATTGTCAGGTAGGTCTGGGAGAGACTTAGTGTGGCCAATACTGCTGTACACAGGCCCAGGAAGTGACGCTGCCAAAATTTTTAAAAAGGCAGCTTTCTGTGTTCTTAACTTTCTTTCTTTTTAAATATTTATTATTATTTTTTTCTAATTTACATTTCAAAATATTCATCCAAACAACCTTAAATCAATTGATTTCCCTTCTTCTCTTCCCACGGTTCATTCTGCATGTCATCCATCTCTGCATATTTTACATGAACTGTTGTTGTTGTTTAGTCATTTAGTCGTGTCTGCCTCTTCGTGACCCCCTGGATCAGAGCACGCCAGGCACTCCTGTCTTCCACTGCCTCCCGCAGTTTGGTCAAACTCATGCTGGTAGCTTCGAGAACACTGTCCCAGCATCTCGTCCTCTGTCGTCCCCTTCTCCTTGCGCCCTCCATCTTTCCCAACATCAGGGTCTTTTCCAGGGAGTCTTCTCTTCTCATACCATTCAGTAATCCATTGACTGATGAAGCGTGTAGCAAAACCTGTAATATATCCGCAGAGGTAAAAGGTAAAGGTAAAGTGACCCCTGACCAATAGGTCCAGTCGTGGACGACTCTGGGGTTGCGGCGCTCATCTCGCTTTACTGGCCGAGGGAGCCGGCGTACAGCTTCCGGGTCATGTGACCAGCAGGACTAAGCCGCTTCTGGCGAACCAGAGCCGCACATGGAAACGCCTTTTACCTTCCCGCCGGAGTGGTACCTATTTATCTACTTGCACTTTGACGTGCTTTTGAACTGCTAGGTTGGCAGGAGCAGGGACCGAGCAACGGGAGCTCACCCCGTCGCGGAGATTCGAACCGCCAACCTTCTGATCGGCAAGTCCTAGGCTCTGTGGTTTAACCCACAGCGCCACTCGAACAGGTCTCCTTTTGCCCACTCGCGTTATTCTCACCAGGGGGGTGGCTTTGATTTGCCTTCCTGTGACTGATCCATGCATACAGCTTTGTGTTTCCAACTCAAGACCCGTTGAAGAACATCTCATCCAGTTCAATCTTTGAAAAACAGCTTTGAGAAACTTTTTCACATTCTCCAGTGTGCTACCCTTGCCATTGCTGGGGTTGCCATTCTGTGATTGGACTTACGCTACTTGTTGAACGGTTCGTTTATGCAGTCTGTATAACGTTTATTGCACATGTACCTTGTTAAGATACAATTGTACATGTTATCCACTCCATGTTTACAGTATCTCCAGGCTTTCTTTTGTACATGACACCTTTGTTGCTTGAATGGTTACAAGTCTATCTCTATTCTAGCTACTATTCTAGTAAATTTGGTTTTATACTTAAAAGCCAGTTTGTGGTGTTGTTGTTTTGTTGCATTATTATTACTGTCACCACATTTGATACTTTGTGTATATACCTTGAGATACGACAACTATTTTGAAATAGAGCGTTGCACTAGATACACTGTGAACACCATTTTTATGTGTTATTCGGTTGCAGAAGTGATTTGGTCATGAGAACGGCGCTGCAAAACAGAGGAGACCGAGTTTCGAATCGCAGAATTGTAGAGTTGGGCCGGAATGCAGGAATATTAAGCAACGCCCATATGGGAATCGAACCTGCAACCTTGATGTTACCAGCTGCTAGGTTGGCAGGAGCAGGGACCGAGCAACGGGAGCACACCCCGTCGTGGGGATTCGAACCGCCGACCTTCTGATCGGCAAGTCCTAGGCTCTGTGGTTTAACCCACAGCGCCACCCACGTCCCATACGACATACCATATTCATTTCTAATTCACATCCCATTCCTTATATTCAATTATGAACTTTTTGATTTTTTTACTTTTGTTTCCTTTCCCATTATTCGCCAGCTATCGTTTTATCGATTCCAGCTCCTTACATAACAGCAACATCTTCCCTTAAAGAACGAAAGAGGTTTATGCCATCCCCTTGTCCGTCCACTTAAACACCATTGCTTATTATTTCTATATTAATTTTTCTTTCTTTTCCGTCTTGCGACGGAACGGCAGGCTGTTGTAAGATCTCTTCAGCCCACCTGCGAGGTGATCTGCACAGATCAGAGGTGACGGAGAGGAAAGGAGAAGCAATTGAAATGCAATTAAAAACAATATAGCACTCAGCACCATGCAGTACCAGGCAGAGAGAATTTGCTAAGTGGTCCCCTAAGGCCCAAAGCAATTTTCAATCGGTCCCATGTGGGAGAGGAATTTGGGAAATGCTGATGTAGGTAGTTCTCTGGTTAATGGCTGCTTGGCAGACTGAGCATGGATCTCTGACCAGTGGCGTAGCGTGGGGGATGCAGGGGGGGCCGGCCGCACCGGGCGCAACATCTGGGGGTTAGGGTTAGGGGGCGCAAATCCACGGGTTAGGGGGCGCAAATTACTTGCCTTGCCCCGGGTGCTGACAACCCACGCTACGCCACTGTCTCTGACCAAGTTACAGTGGCGAGTTGGGTGGTTGTGGGGAGCTCACAAGTAATAATAATAATAATAATAATAATAATAATAATAATATATTTAAACCCCGCCCATCTGACTGGGTTTCCCAAGTCACTTTGGGCGGCTCCCAACAGAATATTATTATTATTATTAATATTAATAATAAAGTGATAAAATATCAAGCATTAAAACTTCCCTAAACAGGGCTGTCTTCAGATGTCTTCTAAAAGTCAGACAGTTGTTTATTTCCTTGACATCTGATGGGAGGGTGCCACCACCGAGAAGGCCCTCTGCCTGGTCCCCTGTAACCACACTTCTCGCAGGGAGGGAACTGCCAGGAGGCCCTCAGAGCTGGACCTCAGTGTTCAGGCAGAACGATGGGGGTGGAGACGCTCCTTCAGGTATACTGGGCTAAGGCTGTTTAGGACTTTAAAGTTCAGCACCAACACTTTGAATTGTGCTCAGAAACGTCCTGGGAGCCAATGGAAGTCTTTTGGGTGTTATATGGTCTCAGCGGCTGCTTCCAGTCCCCAGTCTAGCTGCCACATTCTGGATTAGTTGTAGTTTCCCGGTCACCTTCAAAGGTAGCCCCACATACAGCACATTGCAGTAGTCCAAGCGGGAGATAACCAGAGCATGCACCACTCTGGCCACACAGTCTGTGGGCAGGTAGGGTCTCATCCTGCATACCAGATGGAGCTGGTAGACAGCTGCCCTGCGCACAGAATTGACCCGCTCCTCCATGGACAGCGGTGAGTCCAAAATGTGGGGCATAGGAATTTGTTCATTCCACCCCCTCCAAAATATAGTCCAGCCCCCCACAAGGTCTGAGGGACAGTGGACCGGCCCCCTGCTGATAAAGTTTGCTGACCCCTGTTCTTAGCGAGCCTAGGTAAAGGTAAAGGGACCCCTGACCGTTAGGTCCGGTCATGGCTCATCTCGCTTTACTGGCCAAGGGAGCCGGCGTACAGCTTCCGGGTCATGTGGCCAGCAGGACTAAGCCACTTCTGGCGAACCAGAGCAGCACATGGAAACACCGTTTACCTTCCTGCCAGAGCGGTACCTATTTATCTACTTGCATTTTGAGGTGCTTTCGAACTGCTAGGTTGGCAGGAGCTGGGACGGAGCAACGGGAGCTCACCCCGTTGCAGGGATTCGAACCGCCGACCTTCTGATTGGCAAGTCCTAGGCTCCACAGCGCCACCCGTGTCCCCTTAGCAGGTATACTTGGAGTTAAATACCATCTGTGAATATTTTCAGGTCGTTCTCCGGGTGTGCTCCCATTTCACAGGGGGATAACTGAGGCCTAGCTGCAGAGGACTGGCCTTTGCCAAAGTCCAAGCCCAGATCAAATCCTGCTCTTCCCTCCCTCTTCCTTTCCCCGCCCTCGGTCTGCCAGCTCCCCCTCCCTGGGACTGTCCTGTGCGATCAGCCTTGAATAGGCCATCTTGACCGGTGCAAAGTTTTAAATAAACAGCAGAGGCCAAAAGGCATTCATTCCACCTCTTGCCCCTTGATGAATCTCTATCCCGCGGGGGACAAGAGGCTGCCTAGCAATCAACTTTTGTGTTTCCACCTAGCGAAGGCTCCCTCTCCATGTTCTCTTAGGCCATCGAGAAAAAAACCTTTACAGTAACTAATATTCTTTGAACAGCTGTGCCGATCACTTAGCCGACAAGCTCCTTTGTAATCCAATTCTGGAGGAGCATACTGTACAAACCCTCCCCGTGCCAACTTGGCACGGCCCATTCGCTGCTGGCACCCCGGGCGGTTCTGACGTTGCAACTGCACACAAGCTCAGAGCGGCACCTCGCGCTCGACCCAGCAAAATGCAAAAAAACACAACCCAACAACCTCAAACAAACAGCTGCAGTTTTGCCTGCCCAAGTCTAGCAGGCAGGTTGTTAGCCCTGCAGACAGGTGTGGCGTAAAGGTGGGAAGGCACAGATCCAGCCTCAACTCTCCCTAAAGGAGGGGTGTGAAACCCTTAGCAGAATGAGGGCCATATTCCCTTCTAGCTAAAGGCCCCGGGGCCACATGGTGGCTCTGGGCAGGGAGAGGGAAAGGGAGGCAATTGAAACATGAGCACACCTGAGATTTCTGCGAGGAAAATAGGGACGTCCTATTCCAGGGGTTGACGCTGTGGGTTAAACCACAGAGCCTAGGGCTTGCTGATCAGAAGGTCGGTGGTTCGAATGCCTGCGATGGGGTGAGCTCCCGTTGCTCAGTCCCTGCTCCTGCCAACTTAGCAGTTTGAAAGCACATCAGAGTGCAAGTAGATAAAAAGGTACCCCTCCGGAGGGAAGGTAAACGGCGTTTCCATGCGCTGCTCTGGTTCGCCAGAAGCGGCTTAGTCCTGCTGGCCACATGACCCGGAAGCTGTACGCCGGCTCCCTTGGCCAGTAAAGTGAGATGAGCACCGCAACCCCAGAGTCGGCCACGACTGGTCCTAATGGTCAGGGGTCCCTTTATCTTTACCCCACTGCTATGCGAAAGCACGCCTTGGTTTAAGAAAGCTTCCAGCATATATAACAACATAATAAAACATTAAACATTAAAATAAAACTTCCCTTGGGGTTCCGATAACTCCATTACCTCCAACATCTCTCCAATGAACATAGGGGCATCCTAGGGAAAAGCGGGACATTTTTGGATCAAATCAGAAACTGGGACGGCTTTTCTAAATCAGGGAGGTCCCTGGAAAATAGGGGCACTTGGAGGGTCTGCTATTGTTGCAGAAGAGGGGTTTAAACCACTCTGAGGACTGTCCTTTCACGAGGGGAATAGGGGTCTACGAGCCTCTCTTGACATTCTCAACAGACTACATTTCCCAGGATGCTTTGGGGGAAGGCCTTATTGTTTGAAGGCAGGGACATTCTAAGAAAAATAGGGACATCCTAAGGAAAAGAGGGGACGCGGGTGGCGCTGTGGGTAAAAGCCTCAGCGCCTAGGGCTTGCCGATCGAAAGGTCGGCGGTTCGAATCCCTGCGGCGGGGTGCGCTCCCGTTGCTCGGTCCCTGCTCCTGCCAACCTAGCAGTTCGAAAGCACGTCAAAGTGCAAGTAGATAAATAGGGACCGCTTACTAGCAGGAAGGTAAACGGCGTTTCCGTGTGCGGCTCTGGCTCGCCAGAGCAGCGATGTCATGCTGGCCACGTGACCCAGAAGTGTCTCCGGACAGCGCTGGCCCCCGGCCTCTTGAGTGAGATGGGCGCACAACCCTAGAGTCTGTCAAGACTGGCCCGTACGGGCAGGGGTACCTTTACTTTTAAGGAAAAGAGGGACTTTCAAATCGGAAACCGGGATGGCTTCTGTGAATCCGGGACTGTCCTGGAAAAGAGGGAGACTCAGAAGGTCTGTCCTCCAACTCATCCCTGACCTTGCATTTCTTGCATCCTCCAGGCAATCTGCACATTCTCCGGTCAGGATGCAGAGTCTCCAAGAATCGTACTCTTCCCCCCCCCACCCCTTTTTCCGTTGAGAAATGTGCAGTTATCTATATCCTTGAGCTGCTGTTTCTCCCCTGCTTAATCTTACATGGCCCAAGAACTATCTCCTGCTAATCAGCCAGACGGTAGGAAGACGTGAGGGTTCCCGATAAAGATTATCTTTTTCCCCTGTTAACGGAAAAATCCGAGGGCTCGCTTGGACAAAAAACAAAGACACCAACCAGGATTACTTGGAGCAAAACAGCAGCCTGTAGGCTTGGCCTTTATGGATCTGTTGCAACAGGGTGCTCCCCTCACCTGCAGGAGAGAGGAGGGACCCAGAAAAATGATGTGCAAGGCCTTATAAAGACTTTTGAAATTGCCACCCGCGGCGGGGTGAGCTCCCGTCTTTCGGTCCCAGCTCCTGCCCACCTAGCAGTTCGAAAGCACGCCTAAGTGCAAGTAGATAAATAGGTACCGCTTTATAGCGGGAAGGTAAACGCCGTTTCCGTGCGCTGCGCTGGTGCTGGCTCGCCAGAGCAGCTTCGTCACGCTGGCCACGTGACCCGGACAGCGCTGGCCCCCGGCCTCTTAAGTGAGATGGGCGCACAACCCTAGAGTCAGACACGACTGGCCCATATGGGCAGGGGTACCTTTACCTTTTAGATCAAGACCACCCCCAGAAACATCATACATACATCACATAAGGGGTGTAACCTAAGACCACCCCCCAGATACATCACACCTACATCACAGAAAAGGCGCTCTACAACAGAAATTTGAATGTTGTTTTTCTCCTGTCCTTGTTTATCTCCTGTCTGGCAGGTTACTTGATTGACTGCCTGGGGAGCCTGGCCAGTCTTCTGTAATGATAAATACTTAGTTCCTGGGCCAGGTCACAGGCTCACACCCTATTCATATCTTAAATGTGCCCTTAAGACAGGATTTGTGAGGAAGGAGACATTGGGGAGGTTTCCCACTTTGACCTTGCAGAGAAAACATTTGCTCAGTTTAGGAATCAAAATGGTTCCAGGTCGGTCTTTCTGTGCTGATCTATGTACGTGCTTGGTTGGTGCACTTACGAACATTACCATATATCTAAGACCATAAAATTCCTATCATTGCCCAAGACCTATCCCCTGCTTATCAGCCGGATGGTAGGAAGATGTGAGGGTCCCTGATAAAGATTATCTCCCCCCCCCCGTAAACCGGCCCCAGCTGGTGAGATTGCAAGCGCATTCACATGACAAGCGCATGCTGGGTTTTTGTTTCAAAGCTGCCTAATTTATCATGGCTTCTTGTCCATGCCAGTCCTGGGAACTGTAGCCAATTGAGGAGCTGAGAACCCTGTTAGAAATCTAATGGGGGATTCACAGTCCCTGACGGCGCCATAAGTACTTTATCCCTGCTGGCAAAGGAATCGAAGAATCGTAGAGTTGGATGGGACCCCCAGAGGTCCTCTATCCCAACCCCTTGAGACGCAGGAATCTCAGCTAAAGCATCCATGCCAGACGGCCACCCAACCTCTGCTTAAAAACCTGCAAGGAAGGAGAGTTCGCCATCTTCCTGAGGGGAGACCGTTCCGCAGTCAAACAGCAGAGTTAAGGGCAGTGCCGGATTTACGTATAAGCTAAACGAGCTATATCTTAGGGCCCCACTCTTTTGGGGGCCCCCAAAAGTTTAAAGGGAAGAAAACCTGGATGTACATTTCCAAAATATAAGATAAAAAACAAATAAAATAAAACAACAGTATTTTGTGGTGTGTAGGCTCCTGTGATGTAAGTCATGGGCCCCGCCTGCTAGCCTGTTCCCTAAAATATTCCTGGTTTGCTCCTTTCTGATGCGGGTGGCGCTGTGGGTCAAACCACAGAGCCTAGGACTTGCTGATCAGAAGGTTGGTGGTTCGAATCCCCGCGATGGGGTGAGCTCCCGTTGCTCGGTCCCTGCTCCTGCCAACCTAGCAGTTCGAAAGCACGTCAAAGTGCAAGTAGATAAATAGGTACCGCTCCAGTGGGAAGGTAAACGGCGTTTCCGTGCGCTGCTCTGGTTCGCCAGAAGCGGCTTAGTCCTGCTGGCCACATGACCCGGAAGCTGGACGCCGGCTCCCTCGGCCAATAAAGCGAGATGAGCGCTGCAACCCCAGAGTCGGCCACGACTGGACCTAATGGTCAGGGGTCCCTTTACCTTTTATATATGTTGGAAGCTGCCCAGAGTGGCAGTAAGATAGGTGGGGTATAAATAGCAAAATCAGTATTATGGAATGGGACGTCCCTATATTTTCATTGGAGAAATGATCGGAGGGTATGGAATAGGATAGTCCTAGCCAACTCTCAGCCCCTTTAACAGACCACATGTTATGTACTAAGCTTGGATCTTAGATCAATAGGTAAGTAGGATCCTAAAATGCAAAAATTGATTGGCTTGCAGGAGAAGACCAATCAGGCTCCAGGAGGGAAGCAGAATCAGCCAATCAGAAGGGACTCATTGTGTAAATACAGTGGTACCTCAGGTTACATACACTTCAGGTTACATACGCTTCAGGTTACAGACTCTGCTAACCCAGAAATAGTGCTTCAGGTTAAGAACTTTGCTTCAGGATGAGAACAGAAATCGCGCGGCGGCGGCGGCAGGAGGAGGCCCCATTAGCTAAAGTGGTGCTTCAGGTTAAGAACAGTTTCAGGTTAAGAACGGATCTCCGGAACGAATTAAGTACTTAACCTGAAGTACCACTGTAATGTATATAAAAGCCTGAGGTTTGTGGGGGCAACAAAATCACTGTTTTACAAGCTGCAATTAAGAGCATGAAATCACTACAGGACTCCGAGTCATAGCTGTCAACGTTTCCCGCGAGGAATCCTATTTGGAATATGGGGATTTCCCTTAAAAAAAGGGAAACGTTGACAGCTATGCTCCGAGAATATTTCACCACAGTTCCCAGAATCCTTTGGGGGAAGACACGATGGCTATTTAAAGCTGTATTGAAGTGTTATAAATGCAGATTGTGAACGGGACTTGAATGGTTTCCCGCAGTGTCGAGAACACTGTTTCCTGCTGGTCGTTTTGCAATCAGTTTCGGATGCCTCTCTGCCTTCCACACAGACACGTTTTTGGCTCTAGGCCTGGTCCTGTTGGAGAGAGAGAGAGAGAGAGAGAGAGAGAGAGAGAGAAAGAAAGAAAGAAAGAAAGAAAGAAAGAAAGAAAGAAAGAAAGAAAGATCTGGTGGGCTTCCTCTTGTCCCTTCAGACGGTGGCGCGCACATTTCCTCTGCCCTCCCCAGTCAGCAGTCCTCGAGCGAGGCAACCTCGTTTGGCTAGCCAGGGATTCTCCCAGGCAGACCTCACCCTTTGACTCCAAACGCTCCTCTTCTCCCCCTCCCGCCCTATCTGATCCTGAACACGAGTTGATCTTTGGACAGCACATCAGCAAAAAAACCCCACAGATCCCTCGTTCGCCTAATCTGGCACCGAGAGCTGCTGACATGTCACCGGAGAGCGATTGCATTCACATCTCTCCCGACGATCCGGACGGGGCAATGTCTGTTCAGCGAGAGGGTTAGATTGTGCTGACACCAGATCTCCGGATTTCTTGGAAAGGAAGCGAGGACATGGCTGCGGGGAGGGCTGTGAGGCTGGGAATTGTCTCTGGGAAACAACCAGGGCCTTGTTTCTGCCCGGAAGGGAACTGATGTGTGTGCCATGTGTGTGTGTGCGCGCACGCTTTTTCCTTTTCACCAAATCTCGCGTCTTGGGAGTCCAAGCAGACTGAATCTCTCCCAGAAAAACAACGCAGAAGTTCTTTATCCTCTAATCCCCTTATCTCAGGGGTTGCGATAACTAAGTGGTCGGGGCACGACTCTGCTCATTCTTAGAACATTCAGTAAATATGTTCCCTACATGTGCCTGGTAGTTTGGAGGGCTCTTTGCCCTGAAGACCTTACAGTTTAAAAAAGGTCAAATCTTCACATACAGGCCTGGCTCGCTTGTGACACCAAACCATGGTTTGCTCATTATTAAACCATGGTCTGGCGGCATTCTGCTCAAACCCATGCATATAATTTTTTTTATTAAATTTTGTTCCACAACTTAACATGCTCATTTTTACATCCTTAAGATATCAATGACTTCTTCTCTTTCCATGGTTCATTTTGCATACCATAAACTCCTGCATATTTTACAAAAACTATACCATTCAGTTTCCCATTATTACATCCTTCAAAACTTATTTACGCTGTTGAATTTATCTTAAGGCTGCCAACAGTTTCATATGTATACAACCCCCCCCTATATATTCAATAAATGCTTTCCAATCTTCTCTAAATGTTCTCTTATTCTCTTCTTGTTCTCTTATTCTGTATGTTAAGTCTGCAAGCTGCACATATTCTGTCAACTTAACTTGCAAGAATACTTTGTTTGGGACCTCACTCATTTTCCATTTTTAGGCTAACAAAACCCGGGCTGCAGTAATGGTATACATAAATAACCTTTTTTTTTGGACACCTGGGAATTTCAGTCTGAATTATCCCCAACAGAAAGGACTCTGGTTTTCCCCCCAATTCATTATAAATTATTTCCCAATACTCTTTTACCCTTTTAAAAGTCCATGACACGTGAAAGAATATTCCTTCTGCATCTTTGCATCTCCAGCGCTTATCTCATTCAGTCTTATGCATTTTGCAAGCCTAAAGGTAAAGGTAAAGGGACCCCTGACCATTAAGTCCAATTGTGACCGACTCTGGGGTTGCAGCGCTCATCTCACTTTACTGGCCGAGGGAGCCGGCGTACAGCTTCCGGGTCATGTGGCCAGAAGGACTAAGCCGCTTCTGGCAAAACCAGAGCAGCGCACGGAAATGCCGTTTACCTTCCCGCCAGAGCGGTACCTATTTATCTACTTGCACTTTGACATGCTTTTGAACTGCTAGGTTGGCAGGAGCAGGGACTGAGCAACGGGAGCTCACCCCGTTGTGGGGATTCGAACCGCCGACCTTCTGATCGGCAAGCCCTAGGCTCTGTGGTTTAACCCACAGTGCCACCCATGTCCCTCCTTTGCAAGCCTACTCGGAGTTAAATTCCATCTGTGGATCATTTTCAAGTAGTTCGCCTTCAAAGAATCACATGCTGTGAACTTCAAGTCACTTTTCCAGAGTTTTCCCCAGAGGTTAAAATCTATATTGTGACCTATATCTATTGCCCAGTGTGTCACAGAGCTCAGACCAACAGCTTTGCTATGCTTTTATTAAGAATGGTTGCAGGTCGCTCAGCTATTTCTTTTTGAGCAAGACTTGATGCAAGGAGCTTCAATTTCTGATTACAGTAATCTCTTCCAGCTATAATTAACCTTCTGAGTCAAGGCCCTCAGGTCTGATTCATACCAATATTCCACCCAGCCCTCTGGGCCTTTCAAGATCTGTCCACTGAAGCGGCCGTCTCCCTTTGCCCAACGCTAGGGCCAGAACTCACTGCAGATGGTGACAGCAGTCACGAAATTAAAAGACGCCTGCTTCATGGGAGAAAAGCAATGACAAACCTAGACAGCATCTTAAAAAGCAGAGACATCACCTTGCCAACAAAGGTCCGTATAGTAAAAGCTCTGGTTTTCCCAGTAGTGATGTATGGAAGTGAGAGCTGGACCCTAAACAAGGCTGATCGCCGAAGAATGGATGCTTTTGAATTCTGGTGCTGGAGGAGACTCTTGAGAGTCCCATGGACTGCAAGAAGATCAAATCTCTCCATTCTTCAGGAAATCAGCCCTGAGTGCTCACCAGAAGGACAGATCCTGAAGCTGAGGCTCCAAGACTTTGGCCACCTCAGGAGAAGAGAAGACTCCCTGGAAAAGACCCTGATGTTGGGAAGGATGGAGGGCACAAGGAGAAGGGGACGACAGAGGACGAGATGGTGGGTCAGTGTTCTCGAAGCTACCAGCATGAGTTTGACCAAACTGCAGGAGGCAGTGGAAGACAGGAGGGCCTGGCGTTCTCTGGTCCTGGGGGTCACGAAGAGTCGGACACGACTAAACGACTAAACAACAACAACAAGGGCCGGAACTGTTCGTCTTTTGGCTCTCCGAAGCTGCAGAGTTTTTGACTTCGAAACAAGTGGATCCCGTGGGGCAGAGGCAAAGGCCGTCTCCCCTGGCATTGGCTGCTGGCTACCAAAGGCTTCTTGGCTCCCATGCAACCCCCCCGCCAACGTCTCCCTCTCTCATTTCCGGAGAGACACAGAATGCAAACCCCTCTGCGTTGCTTCTACAGGAAGCCGTGAGCATGAAGCTCTCTCATGACGCGGGTTATTTATAGCCCCTTATCGCAGTCCCGGCTTATTGGCAAAGCCTTTAAAAACAAGGATTGTACCCCGCATGGCTGGGTGCCCACGGCGCATGGGACGAGCGCACCTCACGGTGGCATTGACGGCGCACTAGGTGCCTGCCCCCCCGGCAACTTGCTGTTGCAAAACTCAGATGCCCACGCCAAGGGACAGATTCCTGCGCAAACTTTGCTCGGCCTCATCAGGCCACATTCCCAAAAACGCCGTTCCTCTGCAGCGGCAGGGTGCAGACACCTCTTCCGCCATTGCTTGTCCTCCGTGCATTGAACAGTCAAGGCAGGTTTGCTTTTTTCCACCAAAGCAGCGACAAGGACTTTGCTCTCCATATGAACCTACCCAGACCCTGAGATCATCTTCTGAGGCCTTTCTTCATGTGCCTCCTCCTTGAGAGGTCCGGAGGGTGGCAACGCAAGAACAGGGCCTTTTCTGCAGTGGCTCCCCGTTTCTGGAATGCTCTTCCCAGGGAAGTTCGCCTGGTGCCTTCATTATCCACCTTATGGGACAGGCGAAAATGTTCCTCTTTAACCAGGCCTTTGGTCGATTAACACCTCATACTGCTTTTAAACATGTTCATGGGGGCAGAATCCGTGACCAAGGGAAAGAGACGGTGGAAGAAGATTGGAAGAAATTTAAATTTTATCTTAAAAATTGTTGTAAAATTAGTGAGTGTTAAAATGTCATGGGTAAAACATAGCAGATTTGCAGCGATAAATGATTGGACAAGAGAAAAGAAAAGGGTTATAGAAAGGAATTTATAAGTAATTCAGATCAGGGGTTGCTGAAAAAAGTTTAAAACAGGGATGCAGAAAAGGGAGGCATGGGGAAGTCGTTGAAATTGGGTACATGAAAAAATTCATGAAATTATACATGTTTATATGTTTGTTTGTTTGTGTTTGTTGTTTGTAATGTCTTAAAATATATGTTGAAAAGCTAATAAAAATTTTATTAAAAAAAAATAAACATGTTCATGGGAAGTCTGTGGGGGGGGATGTTATTGGGTCGTTCTCGTTCTCGTTTTTATTATTTTGTGTTTTTATCTTGTGATTTTATGCTGAGACCTGCGGGTATAGGGTGGCATAAAGGTAAAGGTAAAGGCACCCCTGACCATTTGGTCCAGTCGTGGCCGACTCTGGGGTTGCGGCGCTCATCTCACTTTATTAGCCAAGGGAGCTGGCGTACAGCTTCCAGGTCTTGTGGCCAGCATGACTAAGCTGAACCAGAGCAGCGCACAGAAACGCCATAGGGTGGCATACAAATTTCTTATTTTATCTGAAAGCGGCCTTGAGTCCCAGTCAGGGGAAAGAACGGGGATAAATAAATATATCATCAACAGCATAGAATTGCTGTACTCCCAAAGGATACCCCCCAACCCCCTGCCATGAAGGAATTGTAGGAATATTGCAGGAGTATCATTATTCAGATGGGACGCGGGTGGCGCTGTGGTCTAAACCACTGAGCCTAGGACTTGCCGATCAGAAGGTCGGCGGTTCGAATCCCCGCGACAGAGTGAGCTCCCGTTGCTCGGTCCCTGCTCCTGCCAACCTAGCAGCTCAAAAACACATCAAAGTGCAAGTAGATAAATAGGTACCGCTCCGGCGGGAAGGTAAACGGCATTTCCGTGCGCTGCTCTGGTTCACCAGAAGCGGCTTAGTCCTGCTGGCCACATGACCCGAAAGCTGTACGCCGGCTCCCTCGGCCAGTAAAGCGAGATGAGTGCCGCAACCCCAGAGTCGGCCACGACTGGACTTAACGGTCAGGGGTCCTTTTACCTTTTTATCATTATTCATCGAGCTCTACACAAACTGGCATCCGCTCTCCGGAGTTTCAGGCAGTTGCTGGGCTGCTGGCAGGAACCGAACCCAGAACTGCATGCCTGTCTCAGCTTACAAGCGTACAGAGGCCAGGATGCCTGTCTTATCAGCAACTGCTTTGTGAATGGCCAATGCTGATAACATGAAATCATTGCTGGGTTTCGTTTTCTGCATGACAGTTGCCTCTGACCTCGTTTGTTCCCCTCTTAACCACATCCCAGACATGCGCATTGATTCAGAAAGACAAACAGACGGACAGAGACTCAATAAATAATGCCTTTGCAACTGGTCAGCTCAGCAAAAAAAATAAATGTTTACCACAGGACTTCCTGTTGCTTCTGCTACAACAGACTTAGTTATTTATTCCATTAAGACACCACTCCCTCTCCCCCCGCTGGCAACCCTGTACGGGGAAGGGTTTTTTAAAATAATATTTTATTCTGTTTATATATACAGTGGTACCTCAGGTTAAGTACTTAATTCGTTCCAGAGGTCTGTTCTTAACCTGAAACTGTTCTTAACCTGAAGCACCACTATAGGTAATGGGGCCTCCTGCTGCCGCCGCGCCGCCGGAGCGCGATTTCTGTTCTCATCCTGAAGCAAAGTTCTTAACCTGAAGCACTATTTCTGGGTTAGCGGAGTCTGTAACCTGAAGCGTATGTAACCCGAGGTACCACTGTATGTTCAAAGCAGCCCAGAGTGGCTGGGGCAACCCAAACCAGTCAGATGGACAGGGTATTAAAAAAATATATAATTATTACTATTATGATGATGGAATAAGACGTCCCTAGCTTCATCGGAGAAATGTCGGAGGGTATGAGAACGTCCTTTGCTCCTAAATGCAGGGGTCAGCAACCTTTTTCAGCTGTGGGCCAGTCCACCGTCCCTCAGACCATGTGGTGGGCCGGACTATATTTTTTTTGGGGGGGAATGAACGAATTCCTATGCCCCACAAATAACCAGAGATGCACTTTAAATAAAAGGACACATTCTACTCATGTAAAAACATGCTGATTCCTGAAACTGAGAAGGCGATTGGGCTGCATCCGGCCCCTGGGCTTTAGGCTGCCTAAAGGTAAAGGTAAAGGGACCCTTGACCATTAGGTCCAGTCGCGGACGACTCCGGGGTTGCGGCGCTCATCTCACTTTACTGGCCGAGGGAGCCGGCGTACAGCTTCCGGGTCATGTGGCCAGCATGACTAAGCCAGTTCTGGCGAACCAGAGCAGCGCACGGAAACGCCGTTTACCTTCCCTCCAGAGCGGTACCTATTGATCTACTTGCACTTTGACGTGCTTTCGAACTGCTAAGTTGGCAGGAGCAGGGACCGAGCAACGGGAGCTCACCCCGTCATTGCGGGGATTCGAACCGCCGACCTTCTGATCGGCAAGTCCTAGGCTCTGTGGTTTGACCCACAGTGCCACCCACGTCCCATTTAGGTTGCCTACCCCTGCCTAAACAGGTTTCTGCATCAGTCTGGGTTGTAACCGTTACCCTTTGGAGAAAAAAAAGCAACCGCTACCAGTTTAGGACTGTTCGATGGGGAATTTAATCTCAGCACCGATCTGGTTATAAAGTCACCCCGATCTGAGCCCAGAAAAGCACGTGTTTTTCACAGGGAGGGTTCCAAGTTCAATCCGTTTCCATTTCTGCTTAAAAAGAATGGGCAGGAGCGGCCGGGAAAGCTGCTTCTCTGCTTGAGTCCCTGGAGAGTCAAACTGGGCTGCGAGGCAGCTTCCTAGGTCCCTATTAAACCCTCCACCCAGAACAATGAGGACTGGAATCTTGATTTGTTTTTAGCTTGGTGGTAGAGCATAAGCTTTCTTGGGCTCCATGATCACTGCAGATGGTGACAGCAGCCACAAAATTAAAAGACTCCTGCTTCTTGGGAGAAAAGCAATGACAAACCTAGACAGCATCTTAAAAAGCAGAGACATCACCTTGCCGACAAAGGTCCGTATAGTTAAAGCTATGGTTTTCCCAGTAGTGATGTATGGAAGTGAGAGCTGGACCATCAAGAAGGCTGATCGCCGAAGAATGGATGCTTTTGAATTCTGGTGCTGGAGGAGACTCTTGAGAGTCCCACGGACTGCAAGAAGATCAAACCTCTCCATTCTGAAGGAAATCAGCCCTGAGTGCTCACTGGAAGGACAGATCCTGAAGCTGAGGCTCCAAGACTTTGGTCACCTCAGGAGAAGAGAAGACTCCCTGGAAAAGACCCTGATGCTGGGAAAGATGGAGGGCACAAGGAGAAGGACGAGACAGAGGACGAGATGGTGGGACAGTGTTCTCGAAGCTACCAGCATGAGTTTGACCAAACTGTGGGAGGCAGTGGAAGACAGGAGGGCCTGGCGTGCTCTGGTCCAGGGGGTCATGAAGAGGCGGACACGACTAAACGACTAAACAACAACAACAGAGCACAAGATTTGCATGTTCCAGGTTCAGTCCCCAATATCTCCTGGAATAAGTGGCGGAGATCCCCTCCTCTGTAAATATCTTATTTTTCCTTCTTTTAATAATTTTTTTTGGGGGTCATAGCTGTCAATTTCCCCTTTTTAAGGGAAATTCCCTTATTCCGAATAGGATTCATCGGAAGAAAAGGGAAAAGTTGACAGCTATGGGGGAGGGGGAGGGTTTACAAGAAATTTTCTGCACTGGGTACCACCTGACATTGCTACACCACTGCCAGGAAGGCTGTTGCAGGCTAGGGCAATCAACACTACTCTGGACAGACACCCCCCCAAAAAAATGATTCATTTATTTACACGTGCAACAACAGCAGCAGAATCTTATATGCACAGAACAGGAAAGAATAGGATATACACCAACAGTAGAATAATGGATTTTAAAGCAAATGGACTGTGAGGAACAGGCGGAACGAACAGCAAAAGTAAGAGAACAACACGAAGGGCTCCGCACGGAAGAACAGAAGCCCTTTTTGGAATATCTGAAAAAAATATCGTAATCAGATGAGACCGCGAGCAGGGTCTGAAATATTGATAATATATGAAAGAGAAGAATATTTCTTAGGTACCTCAAGAACCAACTCTCTCCAAATTGGAGGATGGAAGGAGGCTAACAGATTGAGGCTGAATCCTGACAAGACAGAAAGCCTGTTTTGGGGGACAGGAGGCGGGCAAGTGTGGAGGACTCCCTGGTCTTGAATGGGGTAACTGTGTCCCTGAAGGACCAGGTGCGCAGCCTGGGAGTCACTCTGGACTCACAGCTGTCCATGGAGGCGCAGGTCAGTTCTGTGTCCAGGGCAGCTGTTTACCAGCTCCATCTGGTACGCAGGATGAGACCCTCCCTGCCAGCAGACTGTCTTTGCCAGAGTGGTGCATGCTCTAGTTATCTCTCACTTGGACTACTGCAATGCGCTCTGTGTGGGGCTACCTTTGAAGGTTGACCCGGAAACTACAACTAATCCAGAATGCGGCAGCTAGACTGGTGACTGGGAGAGGCCGCCGAGACCACATAACACCAGTCTTGAAAGACCTACATTGGCTCCCAGCACATCTCCGAGCACAATTCAAAGTGATGGTGCTGACCTTTAAAGCCCTAAACGGCCTCGGTCCTGTATACCTGAAGGAGCGTCTCCACCCCCATCATTCAGCCTGGACATGGAGGTCCAGCTCCAAGGGCCTTCTGGCAGTTCCCTCCCTGCGAGAAGTGAGGTCACAGGGAACCAGGCAGAGGGCCTTCTTGGTGGTGGCACCCGCCCTGTGGAACGCTCTCCCATCAGATGTCAAAGACGTGTCTGGTGTTTTTTATAGGGCGGTATGCAAATTTAATAAATAATAGTAAAATGGGATTGAGAAAGGCAAGGAGGGGAAGGTGAGAAGTCCAAGTGAAAGAGAAATGTATAATGAAGTTAGAATATGGAATATATAAAAGGTAAAGGTAAAGGGACCCCTGACCATTAGGTTCAGTCGTGACTGACTCTGGGGTTGCAGCACTCATCTCACTTTATTGGCTGAGGGAGCCGGCGTACAGCTTCCGGGTCATGTGGCCAGCAGGACTAAGCCGCTTCTGGCGAACCAGAGCAGCGCACGGAAACGCCGTTTACCTTCCCACCGGAGCGGTACCTATTTATCTACTTGCACTTTGATGTGCTTTTGAACTGCTAGGTTGGCAGGAGCAGGGACCGAGCAACGGGAGCTCACCCCGTCATTGCGGGGATTCGAACCGCCGACCTTCCGATCGGCAGGTCCTAGGCTCTGTGGTTTAACCCACGCAAATGTTTTAAAGCTTAATAAACAAAAAAACTGACTATGAAAAACAATGACCCGACACTGCACCGGAGGAATCTATGGTCCGCATAAGGTCCTTCCCTCTTGCCTCTCAGATATCTCACATCTAGAAACCCAGGCAAGGCAGACGGCAGAGTTTGCGCTCGCGTGCATTTCAAAACTGCTCCCGCAGCATTGGCCAAAGGCCCAAAGACGCGTGACATAATAAGGCCATTGTTCTATCTCAGAGAGGCAGCAGAGAAACAGGGGCTTCTCCCGGGAAACGGGGGCAGTCGAAACAGTTCAGAATCTTAGAATGTTTTCCAACTCTCCAGCAACACTCATTACGAAACGTCAAGCCTGCCTTTTGGAGTGAATAATAATAATAATGAAATTTTATTTATACCCCGCCCTCCCTGGCCACAGCCGGGCTCAGGGCGGCTAACACCAGTAAAATTACAATGAAAAAAAAACCAATTTAAAATACAGGTAAAAATATACTGGTTTTTTTGCTCTATTAAGACTCACTTTTTCCCTCCTAAAAAGTAAGGGGAAATGTGTGTGCGTCTTATGGAGCGAATGCAGGCTGCACAGCTATCCCAGAAGCCAGAACAGCAAGAGGGATTGCTGCTTTCACTGCGCAGCGATCCCTCTTGCTGTTCTGGCTTCTGAGATTCAGAATATTTTTTATTCTTATTTCCCTCCTCCAAAAACTAGGTGCGTCTTGTGGTCTGGTGTGTCTTATAGAGTGAAAAATACAGTAATTTAAAATGCAGCCTCATTTTAATAGTAGCCCATAGATCAAAACCGTAAGGGGAGGGAAAACATAAGGGTCAGACTGAGTCCAAACCAAAGGCCAGGCAGAACAGCTCCATCTTGCAGGCCCTGCGGAAAGATGTCAAGTCCTGCAGGGCCCTAGTCTCTTGTGGCAGAGTGTTCCACCAAGTCGGGGCCAGTACTGAAAAGGCCCTGGCCCTAGTCCTAGGATAGAGTTCAATTTTTTTAATTTGCCTAAGTGGGTGGGGGGGGAACATACCTGGAACTCTTCCGGGTTCCCACGCCTAATGTGTTGCGTTGAGTTTTGTTTAGGATCGTGAGACTCACACGACTTTTAAGCAGTCCTCAAATAGGGTTGCTGCCAGGTCAGAAACTCAGGTATATATAAAAAAGGTAAAGGTAAAGGACCCCTGGATGGTTAAGTCCAGTCAAAGGCGACTATGGGGTTGTGGCTCTCATCTTGCTTTCAAGGGAGCTGCCGTTTGTCCACAGACAGCTTTCCGGATCATGTAGCCAGCGGGACTAAACCGCTTCTGGCGCAACGGGACACCGTGACGGAAACCAGAGCGCACTGAAACGCCGTTTACCTTCCTGCCGCAGTGGTACCTATTTATCTACTTGCGCTGGCGTGCTTTCGAACTGCTAGGTTAGCAGGAGCTGGGACAGAGCAACGGGAGCTCGCTCCATCGTGGGGATTCGAACCGCCGACCTTCCAATCGGCAAGCCCAAGAGGCTCAGTGGTTTAGACCACAGCACCACCACTTAAACCTAGGTCTTGCTTGCCACAACGGAAGTCTATTCCCCCTCAAGGTCCCTTCCAACGTTGCAGTTCTACGATTCTATGATCTCAGCTGCATTGCTAGAATGCAGCTTGCTCTCAGAACAATTTGCTTGTCCCAGAATCCAGTAAGGAGAAGCACACACATTGGAAATGCAAATTAACTATGGACCAAGACAGAGGGTTTTTTTAACTGTGGTCACCAACTCTGGCCGCCAACACAAATCTCCACATAGTTGCAACTGGACCCGCCACCAGTTGCAAAACACGCCTGGTACCTGGGGAATTTTGAACGCTACTAGGGATGTGAAAGGGACGCGGGTGGCACTGTGGGTTAAACCACAGAGCCTAGGACTTGCCGATCAGAAGGTCGGCAGTTCGAATCCCCGCAACGGGCTGAGCTCCTGTTGCTCGGTCCCTGCTCCTGCCAACCTAGCAGTTCGAAAGCACGTCAAAGTGCAAGTAGATAAATAGGTACTGCTCCGGCAGGAAGGTAAACGACGCTTCCGTGCGCTGCTCTGGTTTGCCAGAAGTGGCTTAGTCCTGCTGGCCACATGACCCGGAAGCTGTACGCCGGCTCCCTCGGCCAGTAAAGCGAGATGAGCGCCACAACCCCAGAGTCAGCCACAACTGGACCTAATGGTCAGGGGTCCTTTTGCCTTTACCTCTCGGAATCTGCTGTGTACAGCAATGTTTCCGTTCTGCTGCAGTTTGGGTTCTGCAGAAACACCAACATTATTCTGGGTTGCCGTTTGCCGTGGCCAAATTTACCAATGCAATTCTTTACATGATCACTGAGCTATTCATTTGAACGGCGGCGGCAGGGGGCGACATAGTCAATAACACAACTGACGAAAATAATGACCCCAAACTGCAGACAGTGGGGAGGGTATGACGACAGAGAACACCAATTATATTGTCCAAATCTCTCCATTCACTCACCCATTATTTGCCCCCTTCCCCCTTCTGCCTCAGTATCCCCCCCCCCTCGCAACCACCCTTCTTTCCAAACAGGTCGAGATTTGATCAAATCACTCCATAGATCACACATCAAAAGCGCAAGCACAATCCATTTCGACTCCACCATCAGAAAGCCTAAGTGCGTCCAAGATGCCACATCAACACCTATGCAAAATGAAACATTTTGCTGCCGCAGCTCAGCTCTACAAATCAAAAGGGAGCAGGGCAGGCGAGCATGGAAGCGAACCTGCATCCTTAAAAAACAGACTCTCCACCGCAGTTGTCTTAAAGGGATCCCAGATCCCTTTCCACGAGCTCTGCTGCGAAGGAAACTCCCAAGTCAAATGCACTTATAACAGAAAGCTCGCTCCGATATTTCATAGAATAGGAAAGGGCTCCAAGGGTCATCCAAACCAACCCCCTTAGTAAGCGCCCTCTAAGGCTCCTCGGCTTTTACAACCCTATTCCTGGCAGGCACTCAACAGGCCTGCGCTTTTGCAAAACAGCACCGGTTGGACATCTGCCTGTCGCACCCTCTGTCTCAGGGTGCGGGGCAGGAAGAGGCGAGGTGGGCACACCTGGGCATATCGGGGCAGTTTCCCCCTTACCTTCTCCGGCTGCAGCCGAGGCGAGAGCTCTTCACGCGGGCGACGGTTCGGAGAAATTACCCAAAGTGAAGTGTTGGCCGGCCTTGGACTCTGCGGACCAAAGTTTATTAGCTGATGGCTGTCGGGAGACGAATGCCAGAGAGTTAGCAGATCAATGTCTGAAGCACGGGAGGGAGGGGGAGTCTGGCTGGCTGGCAGGAACAAAAGGCAGATGATAACCAGACACCTTTCCCCCAGAGCAAGATCTTCTTCGTGGAATTTGTTGCTGTTGTTTAGTTTAGTCAAACTCATGCTGGTCTCTTCGAGAACACTATCCAACCATCTCGTCCCCTTCTCCTTGTGCCCTCCATCTTTCCCAACATCAGGGTCTTTTCCAGGGAGTCTTCTCTTCTCATGAGGTGGCCAAAGTATTCTGTGGAATAAAGGGCAGTAATTTCCCGTGGAGGTTAGCCAAAAAACTGGAAATCGCAAGAAATACCATCAACAGAAGAATGGCAGATGAAGATGTTGGAGTTTTTGGAGCTGGCCGACCTGACTGGAAGAATCCGCGGTCAGGAAGAAGAGGAGATACAAGAGGGTTGCAAGGAATTTAAAGAATATTTAGCTCAATATTGTGATATAAGAGAAATAGAAAATTTTTGGAAGTAATAAATAGGCTTAGCGGTAGAATAAGAATGTTGTTTAGTCGGTTAGTCGTGTCCAACTCTTGGTGACCTCATGGACCAGAGCACACCAGGCCCTCCTGTCTTCCACTGCCTCCCACAGTTTGGTCAAACTCATGTTCATAGCTTCGAGAACACTGTCCCACCATCTCGTCCTCTGTCGCCCCCTTCTCCTTGTGCCCTCCATCTTTCCCAACATCAGGGTCTTTTCCAGGGAGTCTTCTCTTCTCATGAGGTGGCCAAAGTCTTGGAGCTCAGCTTCAGGATCTGTCCTTCCAGTGAGCACTCAGGGCTGATTTCCTTCCGAATGGAGAGGTTTGATCTTCTTGCAGTCCATGGGACTCTCAAGAGTCTCCTCCAGCACCAGAATTCAAAAGCATCCATTCTTTGGCGATCAGCCTTCTTTATGGTCCAGCTCTCACTTCCATACATCACTACTGGGAAAACCATAGCTTGAACTATACGGACCTTTGTTGGCAAGGTGAAAAAAGCAGAGAGCAGAGAATAAGAATATGTGGTAGTAAATATTAAGGATCAGAATATTAATAAAGGAGAAGAGGTTAGTAAATGGAAGGAATCCATATAATTAGAAATATGAATTTGGAGAACTGTTATAATGAAATTCAGTTAGAGGGGGTTTGAGGAAGTCAGTTATCAATGTAATGAGAATTAGGTATTTGAAGAAATAATGTTTCTTTGTGTTTGATTTATTCTTGTAACGTGTGTTTTTTCTTTGTTGTGTGTTTTGTTACATTATTTTTGTGATTAATGTTGAAAATTAAAAAAAATGGGCGGGGGAGTAATTTCTCGCGGAATGGGGGTGAGGAATAGCTCCTGCTGCCCCTGAGGTCTGCTGAGAAATCGCAGCGCACCTCCAGTTGGAATTGCATAATTGTAGAATCGTACAGCTGGAAGGGACCCCAATGGCCATTGGGCAATGCAGGTGTGATGGCCTGGGATTCGGACTCGGAGGCTGAACCTGAGGAATCCCAGCCTGCACAGGAGCCCCTGCCTCCAGAACCAGCTGAGCCGGGGCTGGGGCCTGAGCCTGAAGGGTCCTCACCTGTGCTGGGTCCTCAGGTGAGTCTGCTCTGGCTCCTGAGGTGATGGAGGACTCATTGCCTGCAGGTGCTCCACTTTCAGCCCCATCAGAGGAAGCTGAGGTTGCCTCTGGGTCCAGGAACCCTCCAGCCTCTCCTGAGCTGCAGAGGCTCAGGGCAGAGAGTCGGAGGGAACTAAGTTCCCACAGGAGGAGCGCTCGCCTTCAGGCCAGAAGAGGCAAGGCACCTGTGGACCGGGGCCGCCCTATGCCTTGGGGCAGATAAAAGCCAGCCAGCCCCAGCCCCAGGTTGCAGGAGCAACATTGCTGGTAGCTTGTTCCTGCCGGCACCCTGTCCTGCTCTTCTGCCAGAGTTCCTGACCTCACCCGACTCCCTGCCTTGGACCCAGCTTCAGCTTTGACGGACAGCCTCCATACCGCATCCTCGACCTCGGACTGGATTTGGACCTTGCCGCACAGTTAGCCCTTGGGACCAGCACAGCAGGACAGCAGCACAGCAACATGGGCATCCATGATGGATGGCCAGCCACGGTCTTTCGGTCTGACCTGCTCCATAGGGTTGTTGTGAGAAAGGAACCCGGAAAGGGCAGAACCATGTTGACTCCTTGAGCCCCTGGGAGCAACAGCAGAACTTGCAAGTGTCAGTCTTTTCCAGGGACAGTACCAGATTTACAGAAGTTGTCCCGGTTTCTGATTGGATCCTGGAATATCCCACTTTTTCTTGGGGAAATGTTGGAGGGGATGGAATAAGATGCCCCTGTTTTCATCAGGGAAATGTTGGAGTGGATGGAATAGGATGTCCCTATTTTCATCAGGGAAATGTTGGAGGGGGTGGAATAGGACGTCCCTATTTTCATCAGGGAAATGTTGGAGGAGATGGAACAGGACGTCCCTATTTTCACGGGAGAAATGTTGGAGGGGTGGAATAGGATGCTCCAATATTTTGGCCACCTCATGAGAAGAGAAGACTCCCTGGAAAAGACCCTGATGTTGGGAAAGATGGAGGGCGCAAGGAGAAGGGGACGACAGAGGACGAGATGGTTGGATAGTGTTCTCGAAGCTACCAGCATGAGTTTGACCAAACTGCGGGAGGCAGTGGAAGACAGGAGTGCCTGGCGTGCTCTGGTCCAGGGGGTCACGAAGAGGCAGACACGACTAAACGACTAAACAACAACAACAACATTTTCACGGGAGAAATGTTGGAGGGGGTGGAATAGAATGTCCCTATTTTTGCGGGAGAAATGTTGGAGGGGGTGGAATAGGACGTCCCTATTTTCAGCAGGGAAATGTTGGAGGGGGTGGAATGGGACAGGGGTCAGCAAACTTTTTCAGCAGGGGGCCGGTCCACTGTCGCTCAGACCTTGTGGGGTGCCAGACTATATTTTGGAAAGAAAAAAAAATGAACAAGTTCCTATGCCCCACAAATAACCCAGAGATGCATTTTAAATAAAAGGACACATTCTACTCATGTAAAAACATGCTGATTCCTGGACTGTCCGTGGGCCAGATTGAGAAGGCAATTGGGCCGGATCTGGCCCCCGAGCCTTAGTTTGCCTACTCATGAAAGAGGACGTCCCTATTTTCATCAGGGAAATGTTGGAGGGGATGGAATAGGATGTCCCTATTTTCATCAGGGAAATGTTGGAGGGGATGGAACAGCAATATAATATAGAAATGTAATAATAATAATAATAATAATAATAATAATAATAATAATAATAATAATAATAATTTGGAAAACTTTAATTCACTCATGATGTGAAATCATACAAATTAATTAAGTATGTGGATGGGTTAACAGTATGTAATTGTTTATTGCCGTAATAAGTTGCATTAGCAGGGGTTAAGGTCCTCCTGACCTGTCTGGCGTAGCCTTGATCTGAAGCCAGGACATACCCATTAAATCTCTTTTCAAACAATAAAAGTTTATAGGACTCTGTTTACCAGGCCAGACGCTCTTCTCACCAGAGTTTGCTCTCAAGCCGAGAGACAGTTTACAAAAGGGTTCTTAGGTGTTTCTCGGAGCTAAAGGGCGGAGATACGGAATCTGTTAAATAAATAACGCTCATGAATAAATAAGGAGAGATTATTATTGGATGGCTTCCAGGAACACCATTGTCTTGGCTGCGAGAGAGAGGCGAAATCACTGGTGAACAAACTTATCCCGGGGAAGCAGCTGCAGGTTGTGTCTGCTACTGATTGAATCGAGACTGATAAGAAGCTGTGGCGTTCCAGCTCTGTTTTTTCATTCAAGGATGAATTAAGCGGATGCAAGGTTTTGTCTCGTTTGAGCATCTTCTACAACATTTCCCCGATGAAAATAGGGACACCCTGTTCTCTCTATAGGGACGCGGGTGGCGCTGTGGCTTAAAGCACAGAGCCTAGGACTTGCCAATCAGAAGGTTGGCAGTTTGAATCCCCGCAACGGGGTGAGCTCCTGTTGCTCGGTCCCTGCTCCTGCCAACCTAGCAGTTTGAAAGCACGTCAAACTGCAAGTAGATAAATAGGTACCGCTCCGGCGGGAAGGTAAACGGTGTTTCCGTGTGCTGCTCTGGTTCTCCAGAAGTGGCTTAGTCCTGCTGGCCACATGACCCGGAAGCTGGACGCCGGCTCCCTCGGCCAGTAAAGCGAGATGAGTGCCGCAACCCCAGAGTCAACCACGACTGGACCTAATGGTCAGAGGTCCCTTTACCTTTACCTTATTCTCTCTATAGCTATGGTTTTCCCAGTAGTGATGTATGGAAGTGAGAGCTGGACCATAAAGAAGACTGATCACCGAAGAATGGATGCTTTTGAATTCTGCTGCTGGAGGAGACTCTGGAGAGTCCCATGGACTGCAAGAAGATCAAACCTCTCCATTCGGAAGGAAATCAGCCCTGAGTGCTCACTGGAAGGACAGATCCTGAAGCTGAGGCTCCAAGACTTTGGCCACCTCAGGAGAAGAGAAGACTCGCTTGAAAAGACCCTGATGTTGGGAAAGATGGAGGACACAAGGAAAAGGGGACGACAGAGGACGAGATGGTGGGACAGTGTTCTCGAAGCTACCAGCATGAGTTTGACCAAACTGTGGGAGGCAGTGGAAGACAGGAGTGCCTGGCTTGCTCTGGTCCATGGGGTCACGAAGAGTCGGACACGACTAAACGACTAAACAACAACAACAGCTATATATCCCACACTTCTTTACACCATTCTTGTATTTTATATTCTGCTTGCCTCTTCCACTTCCTAGCTGTCATAATTCGTGAAGCTGTCAATAAATTTGTGAGCAAGCCCTTCATGGGGTGAAGGTTCTCCATTTGGTCGCTAGAGGGCAACCCAAGCCCTCGACTAAATACTTGCAGCCCAGGTGAAGGAATTTGAGGACTGGAAGTGGGATTTAAGAAGGCTCAGAAGTGGTTTAAATCCATTGCCTCATTTACACCTGGTATTGCCTCAGGTTGAACAGGCTGTGCACAGGGCCAGATTTAGGTTTGATGAGGCCCTAAGCTACTGAAGGTAATGGGGCCCTTTATATGTCCAGTTGTCCTTTGTCAACAAGAAATTGCCACTGTTTTTGTGTTGAATGTAACCACTGTGCCGCTTGGGCTTGCCGATCGAAAGGTCGGCGGTTTGAATCCCCGTGACGGGGTGAGCTCCCGTTGCTCGGTCCCTACTCCTGCCAACCTAGCAGTTTGAAAGCACACCAGTGCAAGTAGATAAATAGGTACCACTCCAGCGGGAAGGTAAACGGCGTTTCTGTGCGCTGCTCTGGTTCGCCAGAAGCGGCTTAGTCCTGCTGGCCACATGACCCGGAAGCCGTACGCCAGCTCCCTCGGCCAGTAAAACAAGATGATTGTCTGCAACCCCAGAGTCGTTCGTGACTGGACTTAACAGTCAGGGATTCTTTACTTTTACCTTTAATAGGTATCTAAACCCATTTGCACATAACTAAATAACCAGTCCATAAAGAATGTAGGCAAACCAGTGATATTTTAGGGAGCAGGCTAGCAGGCGGGGCCCATGACTTACTTCATAGGACCCTACACAACACTGTTGCTGTATGTGGGTTTTATTGTGTTTGTTTTTTATCTTACATTTTGGATATATATATCCAGGGGTTTTTTTCCTTTAAATTTTTTTGGGGCCCCCAAGAGAGTGGGGCCCTAAGCTATAGCTTGTTTAGCTTATACAGTGGTACCTCGGGTTAAGTACTTAATTTGTTCCGGCGGTCCGTTCTTAACCTGAAACTGTTCTTAACCTGAAGCACCACTTTAGCTAATGGGGCCTCTGGCTGCTGCTGCACGATTTCTGTTCTCATCCTGAAGCAAAGTTCTTAACCTGAAGCACTATTTCTGGGTTAGCGGAGTCTGTAACCTGAAGCGTATGTAACCTGAAGCGTATGTAACCCGAGGTACCACTGTATTATGGAATCAGATGTCCCTGTTTCTGTCAGGGAAATGTTGGAGGGCATGCCTTTACGAACAGTGCAGCAGGATGCTGTTTCAAAGTGCTATGATCCTGCTTTAAATGTATGGTGTTGTCGTGGGGCCTCAGTTCTGGGCTCTCTTGACTCAAAAAGAGCCTTACAGTTGGCCAGAAAAAGACCCCCTTTCCTTTACTGACCCCCTTCGTCCCTCTCCCCATCCTGTCCCAGGGAGCTAGGCTTGCAGGAATTTTTATTTTATTTTATTTTTTTACGGAAATCCTGCTGGAGTTTCCAGCGGGTCTTCACCTCTCCGGGTCACAGGGAATTAATTACTGGAGGATTATAAGGGTGAGACCCACCCCTTTCCAAAAAAACAACCTCCGGCCAAAGAAAATCCTAGAGATTATTTTCAAGAGGGGCTAAATTCTGATCCGCAGCTGGCTGAGAGAATGGCACACGTGGGGCATTTTCTATGGGGCAGAACGGCCGATACATTCGCCCCATCAAGGGATGTTGAAGGATTCCGCCAGGAACCAAGACCAAGGCGGCAAAAATGGCCACTGTGCCCGTTCAAGGCCAGGAACCCTAAAACACGCCAGGATGATATTCTGTCGCTGTTTCTTGCCCCCCACAAAGGCTACCTAAATCATTTCGTGACTTCTCACAACCCACCGAAAAAGATCCACACCCCACACCTTTCAAAAAAACCGGATTCTGCAACAGACAGGTCGCAGAAAAAAAAGAAACGGGAGAAAAATTACGGTAGTTCGCGAAAGTACGTCGCAAAGATGCCCGTACAGGGTGTTTAATAACATGTTGCCAAAGGGCTGTGAACAATTCTTTGCTGTTTTTATAGGTTTTATGATACAGGGCTCAGCAAACTTTTTCAGCAGGGGGCTGGTCCACTGTCCCTCAGAGCTTGTGGGGGGCCAGACTATATTTTGAAAAGGAAAGAAAAAATGAACAAATTCCTATGCCCCACAAATAACCCAGAGATGCATTTTAAATAAAAGGACACATTCTACTCATGTGAAAACACGCTGATTCCCGGACAGTCCGCAGGCCTTAATTTGCCTACCCATGGTTTTATCTAATATACAACAAAGGACTACACACACACACACACACACACACACATCGAAGTCCAATATGAAATTTGGCTTTACTGACCTAATATTCTCTCCTGGATAGAGGGTGCTGGGTTTTGGTACTTCTATTATTTGTATTTTATTGTTTGATTTGTTTCAATAAAGAAATGGGTGGCAGGGACATAAACCCCCCCAAATACAAATAAGGAAATACAGGAAACAGCTCTGCGATTTGCCGAATCAATAATAAAATATATTAGTACAGTCGTACCTCGGTTTTCGAACAGCTTAGTTCCCAAACGTTTTGGCTCCTGAATGCCGCAAACCTGGAAGTGAGGGTTCCGGTTTGCAAACTAATTTTGGAAGTTGAACGTCTGGCGGGGCTTCCACGGCTTCCAATTGGCTGCAGGAGCTTCCTGCAGCCAATCGGAAGCCGTGCTTTGGTTTCCGAACATTCTGGAACTTGAAAGGACTTCCGGAAAGGATTCCGTTCGACTTCCGAGGTACGACTGTCAATGGGAATCTGAATGGGCGGCTCCAACAAAATATTAAAAACACAATTAAAAAAAAAAACCATCATTAAAAGCTGCCTTTTAAAAGCCAGATAGTTATACAGTGGTACCTCTGGTTATGTACTTAATTCGTTCCGGAGGTCCGTTCTTAACCTGAAGCACCACTTTAGCTAATGGGGCCTCCCCCTGCTGCTGCGCCGCTGGAGCACGATTTCTGTTCTCATCCTGAAGCAAAGTTCTTAACCTGAAGCACTATTTTTGGGTTAGTGGAGTCTGTAACCTGAGGCGCATGTAACCCGAAGCGTATGTAACCTGAGGTACCACTGTAAATATATGAGATATATATATAAAGGATTGAATTAAAATTAAAACCGAATTGAATTAAAAATTGCCCATGTTCTCCTGCAAAATAAACTTAATTCACATACAGTTCACCCAGAAATGATCACTACTTTGGTGTGCAATTCAGAAGGCATTTTTTAAATAACAGTAAGAAGGCTGAACAAAAAATTTTTTTTCTTCCAGTAGCACCTTAAAGACCAACTAAGTTAGTTCTTGGTATGAGCTTTCGTGTGCATGCACACTGCTGATCGCCGAAGAATGGATGCTTTTGAATTATGGTGCTGGCGGAGACTCTTGAGAGTCCCATGGACTGCAAGAAGATCAAACCTCTCCATTCTGAAGGAAATCAGCCCTGAGTGCTCACTGGAAGGACAAATCCTGAAGCTGAGGCTCCAAGACTCATGAGAAGAGAAGACTCCCTGGAAAAGACCCTGATGTTGGGAAAGATGGAGGGCGCAAGGAGAAGGGGACGACAGAGGACGAGATGGTGGGACAGTGTTCTCGAAGCTACCAGCATGAGTTTGACCAAACTGCGGGAGGCAGTGGAAGACAGGAGGGCCTGGCGTGCTCTGGTCCAGGGGGTCACGAAGAGGCGGACACGACTAACCGACTAATCAACAACAACAAAATCATCATGATAATAATAATTCAGCGAATCTGTTGTTTTGTGATGGCCCGGTTGCAAAGAAACGTGTTTGCTCTGCGGCAGCGACCATCCTTTATCCCTTCGCTTTTGTCAAAACAAAAAATTTTTTTTCTTCCAGTAGCACCTTAAAGACCAACTAAGTTAGTTCTTGGTATGAGCTTTCGTGTGCATGCACACTTCTTCAGATACCTGAAGAATACACTTGAAGATACCTGGAGATACACTTCTTCAGGTATCTGAAGAAGTGTGCATGCACACGAAAGCTCATACCAAGAACTAACTTAGTTGGTCTTTAAGGTGCTACTGGAAGAAAAAAAAAATTTTTTTGACTATGGCAGACCAACACGGCTACCCTTCGCTTTTGAAGCACCTGAACCTAACTTGAGCTTCTAACCGGAGAGCAAAGGACAGCAAACCACAGCAGGCGCGATGGGGTGGAAGGCGTTTACTCGAGAAACTGTAAGCCAGTGTTCCAGCTCCCCGAAGCCCATGACTCATACGCGCCCCCCTCCTCATAAGTTATTTCCTGAATTCGGGGAGGGGTCCTTCCCCTCGAAATCCCGCCGGAGGGGGGAAGAGACGCCTGGCTAAGTTCACCCCGACGACGTCGGCCCCTTCTGGCACGGTGTGCTCTAAAGAAAACAGCCCCACGGCCCTCTCCGCCCGGGAACAGACACAACAGGAAAGGACCATGGGGTAAGCCAGGTGCCAGAAGACCTCCTTTAGTTGGGGTGTGTGGAAGGGGGGTAAGCACCGTGCGTCCCACACCCCTCCTTCGGCTGAGCGAAAGCTGGCTGGGAAAAGGAGAGGCGTTTTTCACTTCCATGGCGTGCCCAGCACCTGGAAGCATGGTTCCAATCAGTCTCCAGAGGACCAGACAGGAAGTGATGTCATCTGCCTCTTCCACCCACACCTCTCCCTTGGTGTATGACATCACTCCCCAGTGCTGGGGTTTCATGAAATGCTCCTTTGATCTCTCTCTGTCTCTCCGCCTCCAGAAATCTCGGGTTGCAACTGCCGTGAGACCCGTCCCATCAGGGAAGTTCAAACCTGAGCATTTTGGTGCCAGAGGGGCAAACGTATATCCAGTGCCGGCCCTAACGTTTGTTGTTGTTGTTTAGTCGTTTAGTCGTGTCCGACTCTTTGTGACCCCCTGGACCAGAGCACGCCAGGCACTCCTGTCTTCCACTGCCTCCCGCAGTTTGGTCAGACTCATGTTTGTAGCTTCGAGGACACTGTCCCACCATCTCGCCCTCTGTCATCCCCTTCTCCTTGTGCCCTCCATCTTTCCCAACATCAGGGTCTTTTTCAGGGAGTCTTCTCTTCTCATGAGGTGGCCAAAGTCTTGGAGCCTCAGCTTCAGGATCTGTCCTTCCAGTGAGCACTCAGGGCTGATTTCCTTCAGAATGGAGAGGTTTGATCTTCTTGCAGTCCATGGGACTCTCAAGAGTCTCCTCCAGCACCAGAATTCAAAAGCATCCATTCTTCGGCGATCAGCCTTCTTTATGGTCCAGCTCTCACTTCCATACATCACTACTGGAAAACCATAGCTTTTACTATACGGACCTTTGTTGGCAAGGTGATGTCTCTACTAACGTTAGGGCGAGGCAATTGTAGAAGCTGCCGGGCCACTTTTGCACCTGAGCCTTCTGGTCGTTCCCTTCTGCTGGAGATCTGAGCGATGGGTTGCATGCTAGTGTACTGGAAGAAACAAAGATTACTCGTGTCAAAGCGATGATTCTTCAAGGTCGACTTTGTTGGACCATGTTGTGCGGATGCCTGACTATTGTCTTCTGAAGCAACTCCTCTATTCCGAACTTAAAAATGGAAAACGTAATGCTGGTGGTCAACAAAAGAGGTTCAAAGACTCTCTCAAGGCAAATCTAAAAAAATGTAGTATAAACACCGACAACTGGGAAACACTGGCCTGCGAGCGCTCCAGTTGGAGAACAGCCTTGACCAAAGGTGTCATGGGCTTTGAAGACACTCGAACTCAGGACGCAAGGGAGAAACGTGCTAAGAGGAAGGCACGCTTGGCAAACCCTCACCAGGATCAACTCCCGCCTGGAAACCTGTGGAAGGATGTGGGGATCCAGAATGGCCTCCACAGTCACTTACGGACTCATTGTTAAAACTGTGTTTATGGAAGACATTCTTACTTGGCTACGAGGCATCACCAAAGAAGAATATCCTACAACATTTCTCCTGTGAAAATAGGGATGTCCTATTCAATAGTAGGGGATGCAGGTGGCGCTGTGGGTTAAACCACAGAGCCTAGGACTTGCCGATCAGAAGGTCGGTGGTTTGAATCCCTGCGATGGGGTGAGCTCCCATTGCTCGGTCCCAGCTCCTGCCCACCTAGCAGTTCGAAAGCACATCAAAGTGCAAATAGATAAATAGCTACCGCTCCGGCGGGAAGATAAACGGCGTTTCCGTGCACTGCTCTGGTTTGCCAGAAGCGGCTTAGTCATGCTGGCCACATGACCCGGAAGCTGTACGCCGGCTCCCTCGGCCAGTAAAGCGAGATGAGCGCTGCAACCCCAGAGTCGGTCATGACTGGACCTAATGGTCAGGGGTCCTATTCAATAGTAGTAGTATTAGTAGTAATAATAATGATGATATTTATACCCCACGCATCTGACCGGGTTGCTCCCGCCACTCTGGGCAGCTTCCAACATATATAAAAACATAATAAAACATTAAACATTTAAAAACTTACCCATCCAGGGCTACCTTTAGATGTCTTCTAAAGGTTGTATAGTGACTTATCTCCTTGGCTCGGGGGTCACATAACTCCAGGCCCTCCAACATTTCTCCGATGAAAATAGGGATGTCCTAAGGAAAAGCGGGACATTTCAGGATCAAATCAGAAACCGAGACGGCTTCTGCAAATATGGGGCGTTTCCTGGAATATAGGGACACTTGGAGGGTTTGTGTTGTAGGCGAAACCCATCGAAATTAACAGGCCTTAGGTCAATCAATGGTTCTACTGGGAGTAGAATTTACAACCCTGCTGATCTGTGTCTGTTATGTATTGAGTTGAATAGGATCCAAAATGCAGCAGTCTGATTGGTCCTAGAACAATAGGATCCAAAATGCAGCAGTCTGATTGGTCCTAGAACAATGCAGCAGTCTGATTGGTCCTAGAACAATGCAGCAGTATGATTGGTCTGCAGGAGCCACCCAATCCAGCTCCAGGTGGAAGTGAATCCACAACCTGATTGGCCTACAGGAGAATCCCGGAATTAGCCAATCACGTGCAGCCCATTGTATAAATAATGTATATAAAGCAGATATTGTGGGGGAACTTCCATTCCTCCTCACCACTATGAGCTGAATAAAGAGCATGAAATCCACTCTCGACTCTGAGTATATTTCAGTGTCAATGAATAACCCCCACAAAATTCCAGAGCCGCTGTAGACATGGAAGATTAGGATGACCTGGTTCACGTGGTGGAGAAGGAAACGAACGCGTTCCCAGAGGGATTGCAGAGGACAAGGCAGGACTAATAAGGGGTGGGAATGGGGAGCAAGCGGCAGAAAACTCACAAATTAATGTGTGCAATTTGCATAATTGGCAGCAGATTTGCATAATATGCAAACCAGGCTTCCCTTTCCTTCTTCTTTTTTTGCAAGGATACAGGACTTTCGCGTGCTGACCTTGCAATCCGTTCCTGCCCAGAGTTCAAGGCCAAAGTCAATTGTGATAAAAACTAGGAGCCGGGCTGGCTCAAAACCAAGTTTAGAAAGGCCCGATGGATGAGAAGAGAGTTTATTGGTGGCCTTCCTCACTGTTTCTTTCCCTTTCCCCCCTTATTTTGGCATTCTGCGTTCAGCCAGCCTCAGTCCTCTCCCTCGCCTCTTCTTCATACTATGACTCATTCCCTCTCTCATAATACAACAGCGTCCCTTCCAACTCCTCAGTTCTATACTGCTCTTCTATAGATAGCTTGATAGCTTCTATGGATTCTTTTGAATTCTGGTGCTGGAGGAGACTCTTGAGAGTCCCATGGACTGCAAGAAGATCAAACCTCTCCATTCTGAAGGAAATCAGCCCTGAGTGCTCACTGGAAGGACAGATCCTGAAGCTGAAGCTCCAAGACTTTGGCCACCTCAGGAGAAGAGAAGACTCCCTGGAAAAGACCCTGATGTTGGGAAAGATGGAGGGCACAAGGAGAAGGGGACGACAGAGGACGAGATGGTGGGACAGTGTTCTCGAAGCTACCAGCATGAGTTTGACCAAACTGCGGGAGGCAGTGGAAGACAGAAGTGCCTGGCGTGCTCTGGTACAGGGGGTCACAAAGAGTTGGACATGACTAAATGACTCCACAGGGATGCGGGTGGCGCTGTG
The DNA here is from genome assembly GCF_027172205.1 of Podarcis raffonei. NCBI lineage: Eukaryota > Metazoa > Chordata > Lepidosauria > Squamata > Lacertidae > Podarcis > Podarcis raffonei. The sequence continues at coordinate 7,828,366 of NC_070619.1, read as the reverse complement.
GGTTAAACCACAGAGCCTAGGACTTGCCGATTGGAAGGTTGGCGGTTCGAATCCCCGCGACGGGGTGAGCTCCTGTTGCTCGGTCCCTGCTCCTGCCAACCTAGCAGTTCGAAAGCACATCCAAGTGCAAGTAGATAAATAGGTACCCCTCCGGTGGGAAGGTAAACGGCGTTTCCATGCGCTGCTCTGGTTCGCCAGAAGCGGCTTAGTCATGCTGGCCACATGACCCGGAAGCTGTACGCCGACTCTCGGCCAGTAAAGCGAGATGAGCGCCGCAACCCCTGAGTCGGCCACGACTGGACCTAATGGTCAGGGGTCCCTTTACCTTTAAACGACTCAACAACAACAATAGATAGCCAGGGCACATTGGAGTCTGTCCTGAGCTAGGGCAGACGACTTTGCCCATTGAGCTGTAGGTTGCCAGCTCAAGAGGCAGGCAGAGGATTCCATGAGTTGAAAGCAGAGGACTTCAGAATTAAGACAATGCACCACACCACCCATGCGCCTGTCAAGCACAACATTTGCAGGTTGCGGCGTGTTTCGAGAAACTCCGCTGACTCAAAACAGAGAAAACCACAGCTCTGTTTACATAGCAGCAATCAAAGACACATTAGATTTAATCGCATCGCAGGGGTTTGGCTGATAGGCAAATACCAATAAAATTGTCCGTTTGCATCACGAAAGGTACTTGGGAGAAGGAGGAGAAAACCCGAATGTTTGCCAGACATGTTTTGACCCGCAGGGCCCTTTTGGAGGGCCACAATCTCCATCTTCCCGGCTCAAAAGCGCAGGCCGTAATTAGACAGGCGGTGTTAGAGCAGAGCCAAAAATTCTCAGAAGAGATATTCCACCCCACCACCCCCAGGAATTTCCCCTCCATCTCAGGGCTCGAATCTTCTCTCCTCCCTTGACCCTCTTCAAGCACAGCCATGCTGCAAAATTCCCAGAAAACAGATGGCTGTCTGCTCCAGCTGCCCTGAGGCTGGCATTCCTCAGACCAAGGAAAGGAGACTTGTTTTTAGCCGAAGGGCCGCAGTTCCACACCCTCCAAGTTTCCCGGTTTTCCAGGGACAGCCCCAGAATTACAGAAGCTGTCCCGGTTTCTGATCTGATCCTGGGATGTCCCGTTTTTTCCTCCCCTCCATGTTCCGGAGAACAATTAAAACACATGTAGGTGAAAAGACGGAGTCCTGTTTCTACTGGAAATTTTAAAAAATCCCTGCACCAAAGGAAGGAAATGGCGAAGCTTGAGTGCGTACGAAGCCCTTCCTATAATTTTGAAAATGTCACCAACGCGCTTTAAATTCTTTCATTACCAATGCTTCCACAGACAGCCCTTTTTTTAAAAAAGGAGCGTTAGCAGCGCACGGAAACGCCGTTTACCTTCCCACCGGAATGGTACCTATTTATCTACTTGCGCTTGACGTGCTTTCAAACTGGCAGGTTGGCAGGAACAGGGACTGAGCAACGGGAGCTCACCCCGTCATTGCGGGGATTCGAACTGCCAACCTTCCGATCAGCAAGCCCTAGGCTCTGTGGTTTAGGCCACAGTGCCACCAGCGTCCCTAGTGGAGAGTAGAACGGCCCTATATTCCTCAGAGAATCTTTTGGACATCCTTTAGCTGTGATTCCAAAACATTTCAGGGGGTTGGACTAGATGACCGTTGGGGATCCCTTCTGTGATTTTATGTTTCGGTGGGCCTGCTCTGAGTTTGACTAACATTGGCTCCTGGTTCCACCATGTGGTACAGCCCCACCCGCTTGCAGGCTCGCCTCTCTCCTGAAGGTCTCCACCACGTTGCGACATCGCATTCCTTTTGTCTTCTAGGAATCTGACTCCGGCACGGAGAAGAAACCACAGCGAAACGATTTCAGTCTGGGGCTCTGATTGAACAAACTGAAAGTATGAGGGCGGTTGTGGAGGGGGGGGGGAGAGAAAGAGAGAGAGAATGAGAAAAGAATGATGGATAACTCGTAGCAGCAGCAGCCAGCCAGCCCTTTCATTCCAAACCTATCCCCCCTCCCTTTCTCTCCTTCCCCTCCACTCCTTTTTCCACACTTGGTTTGGCACACACACCAGATCCCATGTCCAGATCAAAGCCAAATGGGGGAAGGATCCAGACCGGTCCATTTGGCTGCGATCTGGTTCGTTAAAAAAAACAAACAGCTTGTGAGACGCAGATAAAGTCGTGGGGGGGGGGGGGAAAGGAGCCCTCTATGAAACAAAAGTGAAGGCTCGCTCTCTTTTAATAAATAAAATCACCCAGCATCTGTCTGTGATTAATTCAGCGCAGCACGCTTTGCAGAAAAGCTTTGAATGGATTGTCTGTGGGCATGTGCCCAATTCTCCGTGGGGTCTGAATTTGCCTGTTTCCAAATCTCCCATTCTTGAGACCACAACAGATGTCTTCATAGGCAAACCCGAACACATGCACCTGGAAGTAAGCCAACTCCTGGAGGATGTGGATTATTTGACCCCTGCCAATCGGGTTTCAGGCCACGTCTTGGGACTGAAACCGCCTTGGCCACGCTAGTTGATGATCTCTGGTCGGCTAGGGACGAAAACGGTTTCCTGGTCCTGCTGAATCTTTTGATCCTGTCGACCACGGTATCCTTCTGGACCGTTCTAGGAGGGCTGGGAGTTAGGGGTACTGTTATGCAGCGGTCCCACTCCTTCCTCCTGGGTCGTGTCCAGAAAGCTGTGGTGGGGGATAAATGTTCGGACCACAATGTACACATGTTATGTCACATGGCAGTAGGAAGATGTGAAGTCTGCCGCAGCTGCAGGGACACCCGGCAGGGCCTGGTGGAACCTGCTGCAGCCATGGGATGGCCAGATGGGGCCCGCCACATTAAGGCCCACCAAGGCCCAGTCCCTCAAGATTGGGGGGCCTTAACCCCGTCCCAAGACCAGATCCTCAATCTGCTAAGATGGCACATGCTTTGCACTCTAGTACTTGCCCAAATGGTGAGGGACACTGGTGGCACTGTGGGTTGAACCACACAGCCTAGGACTTGCCGATCAGAAGGTCGGCGGTTCGAATCCCCATGACGGGGTGAGCTCCCGTTGCTCGATCCCTGCTCCTGCCAACCTAGCAGTTCGAAAGCATGTCAAAGCGCAAGTAGATAAATAGGTGCCGCTCCGGCGGGAAGGTAAATGGCATTTCTGTGCGCTGCTCTGGTTCACCATGAGCGGCTTAGTCCTGCTGGCCACATGACCCGGAAGCTGTACGGCGGCTCCCTCAGCCAATAAAGCTAGATGAGCGCCGCAACCCCAGAGTCGGCCACGACTGGACCTAATGGTCAGGGGTCCCTTTACCCTTTACCTTACTTGCCAAAATAAGAAAGCAGACCCTCCAAGTGTCCCTATTTCCCAGGGATAGTCCCAGATTTACAGAAGCCGCCCAGGTTTCTGATTTGATCCCGGAATGTCCCGCTTTTCATTAAGACATCTATATTTTCATTGGAGAAATGTTGGACCATTAGGTCCAGTCGTGGCCAACTCTGGGGTTGCGGTGCTCATCTCGCTGTACTGGCCAAGGGAGCCGGTGTACAGCTTCCGAGTCATGTGGCCAGCAGGACTGAGCCGCTTCTGGTGAACCAGAGCAGCACAGGGAAACACCGTTTACCTTCCCGGTGGAGCGGTACCTATTTATCTACTTGCACTTTGATGTGCTTTCGAACTGCTAGGTTGGCAGGAGCAGGGACCAAGCAACGGGAGCTCACCTCGTCGCGGGGATTTGAACCACTGACCTTCTGATCGGCAAGCCCTAGGCTCTGTGGTTTAACCCACAGCGCCACCCAGGTCCCCTACCCGTTTTTCATTAGCCACTTTGGGCGGCTTCCACAAATACCCAAAATACACTAATATGTTATACATTAGAAACTTCCCTGAACGGGGCTGCCTTAAGATGTCTCCTGAATGTCAGGTAGTTGTTTATCTCTTTGACATCTGGTGGGAGGGCGTTCCACAGGGAGGGCGCCACCACCGAGAAGGCCCTCTGCCTGGTTCCCTGTAGCTTTGCTTCTCGCAGTAAGGGAACTGCCATAAAGGCCCTCGACGCTGGACCTCAGCGTCTGGGCAGAACGATGGGGGAGGAGACGCTCCTTCAGGTATGGCACAGGACTTCTCTATTTCCATCGAAGAAATGTTGGAGGGTATGAGGAATGCGGGCAAAGGTTACTGGATGCATCAACCGCTAAGTAATTAAACCGTTTCCCCTATCCACAGATGGAGAAGAATCTCCCTGTTTTCAAATTCAGGGCGAGTAGCCGGTGCCAACGATCTCGTGGACGAAACAAGGCAGCCCCCCCCCCACAATCCCCAGGGAAGTCCTGAATTAAGCCTCGCGTCCAGTTCCAAGCCCAGGAATCGAGGATTGTCACCGCTTCCTCCTTCCAGGCTGGGGCAGGCGGTTAGAGACGAATGCATAACGAAATCCAGATTATTTCTGGCCAGCCCGAGGCAAACTGACATTGGGAGAAGTTCCAGGGCAGGGGCTCGCTGGGTTCCGGGGCACCCGGCCAAACGCAAATGTTCCTAACTGGCTGCAGAATGCGAGGAAAGCGGGGAAAGGTTTTGAGGGGGGGAAACACACACACACAAAACATGAAAGCCAAGTTTGGCAAAGGCAGAATCAAGTGCAGGAGGCAGAATTGTAGCAAGAGGAGGAGGGCAGGGATATCCTATAGTTTTTTGGGGGGATCGTAGGGTGGGTTTTGGGGATTTCATGCACACACCCCGTGAATTTAAAGGTAAAGGGACCCCTGACCATTAGGTCCAGTCATGACCAACTCTGGGGTTGCGGCGCTCATCTCGCTTTCCTGGCCGAGGGAGCCGGCGTACAGCTTCCGGGTCATGTGGCCAGCAGGACTAAGCCGCTTCTGGAAAACCAGAGCAGTGCACGGAAACACCGTTTACCTTCCCGCCGGAGTGGTACCTATTTATCTACTTGCACTTTGACGTGCTTTCGTACTGCTAGGTTGGCAGGAGCAGGGACCGAGCAACGGGAGCTCACCCCGTCGTGGGGATTTGAACCGCTGACCTTCTGATCGGCAAGTCCTAGGCTCTGTGGTTTAACCCACAGCGCCACCCGCGTCCCCCCGTGAATTTAAGCAGCAGCAAAATCTGGATTCCTTCAGAAATGCCTCTCACACGAAGCTATGGAAAACAGACCTGAAATTTATGGCATGTTCCTCAATTAAAGAAAACTACAGTGGTACCTTGGTTCTCAAAATTAATCCGTTCTGGAAGTCCGTTCCAAAAGCAAAGCGTTCCAAAACCAAGGCACGCTTTCCCATAGAAAGTCATGCAAAATGGATTAATCCGTTCCAGGCTTTTCTAAAGAACTGCTAAAACAGCCGTTTAACATGAATTTTACTATCTAACGAGACCACTGATCCATGAAATGGAAGCAATGATTGATGTACTGCAGTCACACAATCAATCAGTCGGTAGCTGAACTGGGTTTCACACAGTCACAAAAACAAAACGAAAAAGCTGCAGAAACCAAAACGCAAAATCAATAGCAAAAAGAGACAGACCACAGCGTAACACTCAAATCGGAAGCGTAACACTCAAAACGGAGCACATTCGGCTTCCGAACAACGTTTGCAAACCGGAAAACTTACTTCCGGTTTTGCAGTGTTTGGGTTCCAAGTTGCCTGAGTACCAAGGCCTTTGAGAACCAAGAATTATATATGAAAATGATGCACCAGTGGTACTTAACTCCAGTAGAAACAGCAAAAAATGTATAGAACAAGTACCACTAATCCAGAATGCGGCAGCTAGACTGGTAACTGAGAGTGGCCACCGAGACCATATAACACCGGTCCTGAAAGACCTCCATTGGCTCCCAGGACATTTCCGAGCACAATTCAAAGTGATGGTGCTGAACTTTCAAGCCCTAAATGGCCCAGGGTACCTGAAGGAGCGTTTCCCCCCATCTTCCAGCCCGGACACTGAGGTCCAGCTCCGAGGGCCTTCTGGTGGTTCCCTCCCTGCAAGAAGTGAGGTTACAGGAAACCAGGCAGAGGGCCTTCTTGGAACGCCCTCCCATCAGATGTCAAGGGAATAAAAATTGACAGTGGTACCTTGGTACCCAAACAGCTTGGCTCCCGAAGAAATTGGCTCCCAAATGCCACAAACTTGGAAGTAAGTGTTCCAGTTTGCGAACGTTTTTCGGAAGCCGAATGTCCGACGTTCCTGCAGCCAATCGAAAGCCACGCCTTGATTTTCGAACCATTTTGGGAGTCGAACAGACTCCTGGAACGGATTAAGTTCGAGAACCAAGGTGCCACTGTATCTGACTTTTAGATGACATCTGAAGGCAACCCTGTTTAAGGAGGTTTTTAATGTTTGATGTTTTATTGTGTTTTTAGTATTCTGTTGGGAGCCGCCTAGAGTGGCTGGGGTAACCCAGCCAGATGGGTAGGGTATAAACAATGAATTATTATTATTATTATTATTATTATTATTATTATTATTATTATTATTATTATAGTCCAACCCCCACTGAGCTATGGCTCTGTACAATGCCTTTTCTGGTTCTGTAACTTGTTGCAGACTTTAAGTTTGAAACTCTACAGTGGTCCTAAGGCTCCCCATGCATGTTACATAGACACAGAAATGGGCACTACAGTGGTACCTTGGGTTACAGACGCTTCAGGTTACACACTCCGCTAACCCAGAAATAGTACCTCGGGTTAAGAACTTTGCTTCAGGATGAGAACAGAAATCGTGCTCCGGCGGCAGCGGGAGGCCCCATTAGCTAAAGTGGTGCTTCAGGTTAAGAACAGTTTCAGGTTAAGAACGGACCTCCAGAACAAATTAAGTACTTAACCTGAGGTACCACTGTATTTACCACTGTAAAGTAGAGACATCACCTTGCCAACAAAGGTCCGTATAGTAAAAGCTATGGTTTTCCCAGTAGTGATGTATGGAAGTGAGAGCTGGACCATAAAGAAGGCTGATCGCCAAAGAATTGATGCTTTTGAATTATGGTGCTGGAGGAGACTCTTGAGAGTCCCATGGACTGCAAGAAGATCAAACCCTCCATTCTGAAGGAAATCAGCCCTCTGGAAGGACAGATAGTGAAGCTGAGGCTCCAATACTTGGCCACCTCATGAGAAGAGAGGACACCCTGGAAAAAACCCTGATGTTGGGAAAGATGGAGGGCACAAGGAGAAGGGGACAACAGGACGAGATGGTTGGATAGTGTTCTGGAAGCTACCAGCATGAGTTTGACCAAACTGCGGGAGGCAGTGGAAGACAGGAGGGCCTGGCGTGCTCTGGTCCAGGGGGTCACGAAGAGTCGGACACGACTAAACGACTAAACAACAACAACAACCACCACTGTATTTGCACAGATGCTGATTCACCTTCATCTTCAGGCTCGCAACGTCTTGGAAGATCCGTGGGCAGAATTGCCGATGGGACCTTTGTGAACTTAGACCCATCCCTGCTTCACGGGGCGGCAGACAGGATCCCGACCGAATGTTGCTGCTCCCTCTCCAGCTCAGTGGAATCCGACTTCCTGCGAGCAGCAGGCAAAGTCTCTCCTTGTGTCCAACAGGAAAAGCAAAAGACCCCGAAAGCGACAGGCTGCGCAGACAGGCTCCCTCCGACTCTCCAAGCAGTGACCTCATGCTAGATTAATGTGGAACAGCCTGGATTGATGGTGCTTGATGGAGGAGGCCGGGGGAGAGGAGGAGGGGGAGATTTTGCAGCTGAGATGTTCATAGTTCTGTGTCCCCCTGCATTGTGCAACACTCGGGGCCTCGCAGGATCCTGGTCGCAGGATCTGGTCTGAAGGTCCCAGATTATTATTTTTTTAAAAAAGATTTTTATTAAAGTTTCAAAAATTATATAAAAACAAAACAAAACAAAAATACAAACAGACAAGAGTAAAAACAAGTATACTTTCAATCCCTTATTTTCTTATAACTTACTTCCCCGACTTTCTCATACCTCCCCTTTCTGTATTCCAATTTCTAATTTATTAATTCAGCAAATCCTTTCCCTTAATTTTCATTTAATTTTTAACCTTTCTTTTCTTTTTGCCTATCCATTACAGCTGGAAACCACGTAAATTCTAAACCAGCGTCATTCTAACATTCATTAATTTTGCAATGTTTCTTAAGATAGTCCTTAAATTTCTTCCAATCTTCTTCCGCTGTCTCTCTCCCCTGGTCTCGGATTCTGCCAGTCATTTCTGCCAGTCCCATATAGTCTATCACCTTCATCTGCCATTCTTCCAGGGTGGGTAGGTCTTGTGTCTTCCAATACTTCGCGATAAGTATTCTTGCTGCTGTTGTAGCGTACATAAAGAATGTTCTATCCTTCTTTGGCACCAATTGGCTGACAATACCCAAGAGAAAGGCCTCTGGTTTCTTGGTCTGAAGGTCCCAGATGGGTTGGTTCCTGGATGGGAGACCTGGGAACCACGTGTTTGCTGCCCTGGGGGGTCCCGCGACGGAGGAATGGGGTAATAAAATTATCGGCTGTGTTGCAATGTTGATTGAGTTAAACAGACGTACACAGGAGAGGGAAACTCCCCTTTGGTATCCTGCGTCTTGGATGTAGGGTAATCCTTTTCTTGTGGAGGTTAACCAAAGTGCATCGATGTGCATGGGTAAAACAAACGCAACACAAGATTCTTGACACCAGCACATGGATTGTCCCCAGAAGCAACAGACTATCACACCAAGACGGGACGTGGGTGGCACTGTGGGTTAAACCACAGAGCCTAGGGCTTGCCGATCAGAAGGTTGGCGGTTCGAATCCCCGCGATGGAGTGAGCTCCCATTGCTCTGTCCCTGCTCCTGCCAACCTTCTGTTCGAAAGCACATCCAAGTGCAAGTAGATAAATAGGTACCACTCCGGTGAGAAGGTAAACGGCGTTTCCATGCGCTGCTCTGGTTCGCCAGAAGCCGCTTAGTCCTGCTGGCCACATGACCCGGAAGCTGTACGCCGGCTCCCTCGGCCAATAAAGCGAGATGAGCGCCGCAACCCCAGAGTCGGCCACGACTGGACCTAATGGTCAGGGGTCCCTTTACCTTTACCCCTGACCGTTAGGTCCAGCCGTTTGTTAAATTGTAACTCGGTGAGGGCTGAACTACAGTTCCCAGCGTTATTTGGTGGGAAGTGATGTGCTTTAGACGTACGGCATGCTCAACCCCTGTCTGTCGGCTCCTCAGAGTGCACCCATGGCTTTCTGCGTGCAACTCGTTCTGCGTCACCCCTCCCTGCTCCCCCCAAAAAGAAGGTCTTTATCTGAAGCATGTTGCACCCAGGACTACCTCCTTGCAATGGTGATTGCGTCGAGGGAAATGAGTCTTAATTCCTGATTCTTTCAGGAAGCAGGGGATTTGGGGCTGCGGCTGAAAGCATGCGAGAGCCTGGCTTGCCTTCCATCTGCCCAACTGCGTCTAGCAAAGAGAGAAGGAGCCTGAACACAAACTTTTCCTTTGCTCCAAGCTTCCCCCCCAAAAACCAACTCTTTCTCCCCATGTGGCAGAGCAGCCGATCGTACCATTCTGCCATCTACATGTTCAGGCAAATATGTCCATTTCAGGATTTCTCCCAGGGATTCTGGCTTCGGCTTCCCACATCTTTCTGCAAATTAGGGACCCACGGCTTGGCTTTGAGACCTGAATTGCAAAATTCGGGAAAGGCGGAATTAGGAAAAAAAACCATGGCTGAATTTTTGTTCGCATGGGGTTTTAGAAAATGCAAGCAAACTGTAAAAAGGTAAAGGGACCCCTGACCAGTTGTGGCCGACTCTGGGGTTGCGACGCTCATCTCACTTTACTGGCCGAGGGAGCCGGCGTACAGCTTCCGGGTCATGTGGCCAGCATGACTAAGCCACTTCTGGCAAACCAGAGCAGCGCACCGAAACGCCGTTTACCTTCCCGCTGGAGCGGTACCTATTTATCTACTTGCACTTTGACGTGCTTTTGAACTGCTAGGTTGGCAGGAGCAGGGACCGAGCAATGGGAGCTCACCCCGTCGCAGGGATTCGAACCGCCGACCTTCTGATCGTCAAGTCCTAGGCTCTGTGGTTTAACCCACAACACCACCCGCGTCCCAGCGCCACCCGCGTCCTGTATGGGATGCAAATTGTATCAGATTTTCCTCCCATCATAGAATCACGGAGATGGAAGGGGCATAAAGAGTTCTCTAGTCCAACCTCCCCGGAATGGCAGAATCTCAGCCAAATCTGGCTCCTGGGCACTGGCAACCCACGCTATGTCAACCCAACAGGCACTAGCAACCCACGCTATGTCACTGGCAATGCCGGCGACTGCATGCAAACCGCGGCAGACTTTGGACAGCTAAAGTTCAGGGTTCCCCATGGCCTCTAACACTCAGTCCTACAGCACTGTTGTGCCAGTTGTTGTAGACAAGAGTTTCCCAAACTTGGGGGTCCAGTTGTTTTTGGGAACTACAAGTCCCCTTATCCCTAGCTAGCAGAACCAGGGACCAGGGACGCTGGGAACTGTGGTCCGAAAACAGCTGAGACCCAAGTTTACAAAACCCTCTTAGACAAGTTTGGGAAACCCTCGTAGGCAGTCCTGGAACCAGTGACCCGACTTAGCATACTGTTCCCGTTTAGGCGCTTCGATTCAGACCCATGAGGACTAGAAAACTGCTTTGTTTTTAGGGAACACATATCATAGCTCATAGGGAGAGCTGCTCCTCCTCGTTCCTCCAGGTATTGTTTAATGCCAGTCTATGTAGGTCAGTGGCAGAGTGCGCAAACTTAAGGGACGGGGGTGGCGCTGTGGGTTAAACCACAGAGCCTAGGACTTGCCGATCAGAAGATCGGCAGTTCGAGTCCCCGCGACGGAGTGAGCTCCCGTTGTTCAGTCCCTGCTCCTGCCAACATAGCAGTTCAAAAGCACGTCAAAGTGCAAGTAGATAAATAGGTACCACTCCGGTGGGAAGGTAAACGGCGTTTCCGTCCGCTGCTCTGGTTCACCAGAAGTGGCTTAGTCCTGCTGGCCCCATGACCCGGAAGCTGTACCCCGGCGCCCTTGGACAATAAAGCGAGATGAGCGCCGCAACCCCAGAGTCCGTCACGACTGGACCTAATGGTCGGGGTCCCTTTACCTTTTTTATGTAGGTCGGCGGCAGAGTGCACAAACTACCCGGTTTCACAAAACGCTTTCGCCTGATGAAGAGCTTTGTGGAACCCTGAGGCTGGCGCCCATGAAAAGTTCCCAACTGCTTAGGAAAAACCTCCTCTCCGGCCTTGGGAGCGCAGGCAGGCGGTGGGGGTTTCGCCACCGCCCACCAGACTTTCCCTTTACCCATTTAAGGGGAACAATAGACAGGCCAAATTGGCTTTCTCTCTGTCTTTCATTCATTCCTCTCTCCTTCTTCCCACTGCAAGGCCCTTTGAAGTCGAGGGATGTGTTATTAATTTTCCCCCTCTGCCACCCACAGCCTTTCACGCCTGGGAGTCGAGGAGCTGTCATGGGGAGGGGAAATTGGGGGGGGGTGAAGGAGGGAAGGAGGCAGACGGCTTTCCGGGGTCTCCAGGCCCAACAGAACCAGGGGGCCAAGAAGACATTAGGGAGATGGCAGCCCCTGCTTTTGAAAGCCCACAACCACCGGCTAAACCCCTCCACCTTATGCCCCCCCAGTGCCTTCAACCAAGCCTTGAAGTTAAAAACTTTTGGCTGAAGAATGCAGCCTTCCTCCCTCTCTGCCCCCTCCTCTTCTCCCTCCTCCCCACCCGGCACCCCTTCTCAAGCTGCAAGGACCTCCCCCTGCCCGATTTGGAGGTCTCTCTCCTCCTTTTCTCCAAAAAGGCTGCGATTCCCCCCTTTCCCCCCTCTCCTGCCCGGCTCAGAACTTAAACAAAGAAATCCACGGCTCATCTTTGGAATTCCAGGACCAAGAAGGTATCTGTAAAACTTCTATCTATTCTTTTTGTTTAAAACATCGCTCCAGATTATTGCAATGGTTTTTTTTGTTAGGGGGGGGGTTGTTGGCGGCGGAGGGGGGACGGGACGGACACCCGCCAGGAAAACTATTCCAGTGACTTTTGCAAATGGGGCGGGTGGGTTTCCTTTGCAGCTTTTGCTGCGCCGTCCTTTGTCGCCCCTCTCCCTTCTCTCTGCGCCCCCCCCCCGTTTTCTTTGTTCACTTCTGACATTCCTCAGCCCATAGTCTTTCTTCCTCGATCCCACCCAGAAGGATAGCAACCCAAGAGACCCCCGCCCTCGAGATCCCGTTCTCTCCACTTTTGGGGGATGAGTTGGGGGTGCTTTGGGGAATGACAAGAAAGCACAATTCTCCCACCCCCCAACTACTCAAAACTTTGTAAGGGGGCTTCGAAAGAGTTTCCCACGGACACCTGAAAAAGAAACCTCGGGCTCGAAAGCGGAATTTTCCGTCGTCTTGTCCCGGATCGCAGGAGTGAGGCTGTCTGCTTTCAAAAAAAAATTAATTTTATTTTTTTAAAAGCCAGCCTCCCTCTCTCGTCCTCTCCCTCCCCGCACCATTGACAAGGAGGTAGATTCGGTTCTCTCTCTTCCGGGCGTGATCGCGGAGACCTAAGCGGAGATTTCGAATGGGGATGTGGCGGGACACAACCGCTTCCCCCGTGCAAGTCCATCTGGATGCTCGTCGTGCGCCCTGGCGCACGGCTCCCATTCATTGCGCGGGGAACTCTTGTGCCGGCGTGTGCGTGTGTTTGTGTTGCTCGCTTGCGTGGAGTTCCTGCATGCCCTGCCTACCTTAGATTGCTCTGGGGGTGCCGCACCCACACCCCCATTCCCCGTGGTGGCCCCGGTTCGCGCGCCCCCGAGCCCTGGAGCAGACAAACGCAGCGCATAGCTGGGCAAAGCAGATCCAGAGGCGTCTCTTTGTTCCTCTTCATGCTTCCTCCCCCTGCTAATTTTTAGGAGGGGGTGGGTTAAGCTTTCTCACATGTTACTCCGAGGGCCTCTGGCATGCCTGCCCCCCTCGGTGCTGCTGGGAGAGGTTTGCAAAATGGGTGACACCTCCCCCGGTTCCCCGAGAGTTGTATATGTGAGAACGGTTCTGTTTGCAACTTGAATAAAATATTTGGGGGGGCAGTTAAGCCCCGCCCTGCGTGATATGGTGCACGCGCATCACTGGAACGGCAATCCCCGTTAACTTTGGGCCCCCCCGGCACCCTCAAATATTTTATTGGGGAGGACCGAGGCGTTGCCTTCTATGGTTTGCGACACCGACTAGTTTTGTTTCGGGGGCGCGTTCTTGTTGAGTTGGGGGGGGGGAGGAGAGGTTGGGGGTTTGATGAGGATGGTGTGGGGTTCCCTGCTTCTGATGAGGGGCGTTAAAATGGGTTGCACATCAGGAGCAAAGTTCGTGGGGGGAGAAAGGAGCTCCGAGGACATTCCTGCGCTCCTGCTCTGACCGCCAAACGCCCCACATGTCCAGGGTGACAAGAGTGGGGAGATTCGCACATGACGAGGCGCCCATGTGTGGAGTGCCATTGCGGATCAAACTGGAAGAGGGGCATAGCCCAGTGTGTGTGTGTGTGTGTGTGTGTGTGTGTGTGTGTGTGTGACTCAAGAGGTAGCGATTTTCATCTCCGCATCTCTAGAAAGCAGTCACCAGGACCAACAATCTGACTCGGTCTAAGACAGCTTCTGAATCACTCATGAGGACTAAAACATAGGTAGGCAAACTAAGGCCCGGGGGCCGGATCTGGCCCAATCGCCTTCTCAATCCGGCCCGCAGACGATCCGGGAATCAGCGTGTTTTCACATGAGTAGAATGTGTCCTTTTATTTAAAATGCATCTCTGGGTTATTTGTGGGGCCTGCCTGGTCTTTATACATGAGTGGAATGTGTGCTTTTATTTAAAACGCACCTCTGGGTTATTTGGGGTGCATAGGAATTCGTTCATTCCCCCCCTCCAAAAAAATATAGTCTGGCCCCCCACAAGGTCTATGGGACAGTGGACCGGCCCCCTGCTGAAAAAGTTTGCTGACCCCTGGACTAGAATCTTAGCTTGCTCCCGGACAATCTGTTCCATGAGCATGCAGCCTGATAAAATAATAACATGACATAACAACAACAACAATAATAATAATTTATACCCCGCCCATCTGGCTGGGCTTCCCCAGCCACTCTGGGCGGCTTCCAACAAAATATTTAAATACAGTAATCCATCAAACATTAAAAGCTTCCCTAAACAGGGCTGCCTTCAGATGTCTTCTAGTATCGTTCACCTTCCTCCGTTGCCTTCCGGTTGGGCTCATTGCCAGCTCTGCCTCCTGCAGCCAATCGGAAGCCGCACCTTGATTTCCAAACATTTTGGAAGTCAAACGGACTTCCAGAATGGATTCCATTCGTCTTCCGAGGTACCACTGTAGTCCAATCATTTTAAAGTCCTCTTTCGTTGCAACTAGTACCCATTTCTGTGCATACAGAATTCTGGCTGCAGTGGCAGCAATACATAAACAATATAACCAACTTTTGGGGGGACCACGTGACCTTCGTCTTGGCGAAAGCAATCCCATCCTTTCACCTTCCATTAGCATAGGCTTTGGCTCATTTGCTTGAGCAATCTTGGATTTCCTCGGATTACTATGCACTGTCTCAGACAATGGTTAGGGCAGTAGGCCAGGGCCTGGGTTCAAATCTTCATTTAGGTATGAAGATCCCTTCGCTGGTACGCGGGTGGCGCTGTGGATTAAACCACAGAGCCTAGGACTTGCCGATCAGAAGGTCGACGGTTCGAATCCCTGCAACGACGGGGTGAGCTCCCGTTGCTCGGTCCCTGCTCCTGCCCACCTAGCAGTTCGAAAGCATGTCAAAGCGCAAGTAGATAAATAGGTACCACTCCGGCGGGAAGGGAAACGACGATTCTGTGCGCTGCTCTGGTTCGCCAGAAGTGGCTTAGTCCTGCTGGCCATATGACCCGGAAGCTGTACGCCGGCTCCCTCAGCCAGTAAAGCGAGATGAGCGCCGCAACCCCAGAGTCGGCCACGACTGGACCTAATGGTCAGGGGTCCCTTTACCTTTTACCTATCCCTTTGCTAGGTGATCTTGGCTGAGCCCGGCTCTCAAAGTAGTCTAATCTGCCCTGTAATATGGCTTCTCTCCCCCAATCCCCTAAAAAAGCTGAATTAGTTTTTTGTCTGGGCAATTAGCGTCGGAAAAAATTCAGCTTGCATCGAGACATTTTCTGATGCCCTAGAGAGCCATCTAATTTAGCATGTTTACTTTACTTGCATTTTGTAAACAAAGCTAAAAACTATGGGTAAGGGGGGAAAGGCTTTGTGTATTATTGTTTGTGCTGTTGGAACCCATTCTTTGTTAATTATGACATTGATTCCTCCCCCCTCCTCCAGAAAAATTAACGGCTTGGGGAAATGTCCGGAAAATTCTCAGTTTGGGAAAAGCGACCACCCTGCAGAATGAAGCCTAGCTCACAAGGTTGTTGTGATGATAAAACATACTGTTTTTTTGTTTGCAAGAGAAACTATAGTCTATTTAATCATTGCAAACAAACAAAGCAGACTGCCTTCTTCTATGGGTACAGAGTCAAGCCATTGGGCTGTCTATACCACACTGAGGGTACTTGATCTTTCTCTCTCTCTCTCGGCTTAAGAGAGACCCCAATTGGTCTCTAGTACAAGGCGGGTGGCGCCGTGGGTTAAACCACAGAGCCTAGGACTTGCCGATCAGAAGGTTGGCGGTTCGAATCCCCGTGACGGGGTGAGCTCCCGTTGCTCGGTCCCTGCTCCTGCCAACCTAGCAGTTCCAAAGCACGTCAAAGTGCAAGTAGATAAATAGGTACCGCTCTGGCGGGAAGGTAAACGGTGTTTCCGTGCGCTGCTCTGGTTCGCCAGAAGTGGCTTAGTCCTGCTGGCCACATGACCCGGAAGCTGTACGCTGGCACCCTCGGCCAATAAAGCGAGATGAGCCCCGCAACCCCAGAGTCGGCCACAACTGGACCTAATGGTCAGGGGTCCCTTTACCTTTACCTTTACATGTCTCATTTAGTACAACCTGCAAAGCAGAAACCTCCATCTTCCACCATCTTCCGAGGATGTCCGTTCCACTGTTGAACAGCTCTTGCCGTCAGAAAGTTCTTCCTGGAGTCTTCTTTCATGTAACTTGAAGCCACGTGTTCAAGTCCTCCCCTCCAGACCAGGAGGAAACAAACTTGCTCCATCTTCCATGTGGCAGCCCTGTAGATACTTGAAGAGGGCTCTCATATCTCCTCTTTTCCAGGCTAAACATTCCCAGATCCTTCAACCGTTCCTCATCAGGCTTGGTTTCCAGGCCCTTGGTCACCTCAGCCACCCTCCTCTGCCCACCTTCCAGCTGGTCAACATCCTTCTTAAATTGTGGTGCCATTGGACACAGTATTCCAGGTGTGGTCTGACCAAGGCAGAATATAGCGGGACTATGACATCCCTTGATCGGGAAACTAGACTTCTGTTGATGCCCACTAGAATAACATTAGGGTTTTGTTGCTGCTGCATCACACTGTGGACTCATGTGAAGCTCGTGGTCCTCCAAGACCCCCAGATCCTTTCAACGTGTACTACTATAAAGCCAGGTGTCACCAATTTTATACCTGTGCAGTTGGTTTTTTTCTGTTTAAGAGTAGACTCTGACATTTGTCACTCTTGAAGGTCACCTTGAATCCTGATTCTGTCTTCTGTGGCGTCAGCTACCCTTCCCAGTTTAATAATAATAAGAAGAATAAATTTTATTTATACCCCGCCCTCCCCAGCCAAGGTGGGTAACACCAGATATAAAACGATGGATTGAAATACAGTGGTACCTCGGGTTAAGTACTTAATTTGTTCTGGAGGTCCGTTCTTAACCTGAAACTGTTCTTAACCTGAAGCACCATTTTAGCTAATGGGGCCTCCCGCTGCTGCCGCGCCGCCGGAGCATGATTTCTGTTCTCATCCTGAAGCAAAGTTCTTAACCCGAGGTACTATTTCTGGGTTAGCGGAGTCTGTAACCTGAAGCGTATGTAAGCTGAAGCGTATGTAAGCTGAAGCGTATGTAACCCGAGGTACCACTGTACAACTTAAAAATCAAGATTAAAATACAACATTAAAATGCAGCCTCATTTCAGCAGAAACTCAAGAACTTTTTTGGGGATGAAAACGTCAAGTCTTCACCAAGGCTAACTGTCCAGACTGGTCCCACGTGGGCAAGAAAAAAGCCGGGGAAGTCCCCAAGTAGGAGTTCCATCACAGAAGGAAAAAGGAAAAAAAGAAAGAGGGGGAGTGAATCAAGTTGATTCCAAGTCAAAAGCCAGGCGGAACAGCTCTGTCTTACAGGTCCTGTGGAAAGAAATCAGATCCTGCAGGGCCCTGGTCTCATGAGACAGAGCGTTCCACCAGGCCAGGGCCAGTGTTGAAAAGGCCCTGGCTCTGGTTGAGGCTAATCTGACTTCCTTAGGGCCTGGGACCACTGTTGTTGTTGTTTAGTCATTTAGTCGTATCCGACTCTTCGTGACCCCCTGGACCAGAGCACGCCAGGCCCTCCTGTCTTCCACTGCCTCCCGCAGTTTGGTCAGACTCATGCTGGTAGCTTCGAGAACACTGTCCAACCATCTTGTCCTCTGTTGTCCCCTTCTCCTTGTGCCCTCCATCTTTCCCAACATCAGGGTCTTTTCCAGGGAGTCTTCTCTTCTCATGAGGTGGCCAAAGTCTTGGAGCCTCAGCTTCAGGATCTGTCCTTCCAGTGAGCACTCAGGGCTGATTTCCTTCCGAATGGAGAGGTTTGATCTTCTTGCAGTCCATGGGACTCTCAAGAGTCTCCTCCAGCACCAAAATTCAAAAGCATCCATTTTTCAGCTATCAGCCTTCTTGATGGTCCAGCTCTCACTTCCATACATCACTACTGGGAACCGGGACCTCTAGGGTGTTGCTATTTATGGACCTTAAGGTCCTCCGTGAAAGCGAGCCAATCTGAAATCAGCTGAGGAGGGTATCCTGATCGGCACCCCCCAGGTCAGATCTGTGCTGTTCTGCCTTCGCAGGCAAGCGACTTCCCCATGCCTCACACCATCTCTGTTGGGGTCTCTGTCTCGCTGAGGTTTGGGCATTAAGCCCCTCTCAGATTTCCTTTCCTTGGGAATCCAACCGAGCCAGAGCTGCGATGATTGACTGGAATGGCCATTCATTTTTCGTTTCCTTTCTTCTTACAGTCACTCTTCCATGCTCCCTGTCACGTTAATCCCAATTCAGAGAGGCGCGTCGTAAACTCAAAGGGATTCCAGAGCAAGATAAACCGGGGGAGAGTAGCGGAGATGTTTACTACGGTTGCCCAAATTGGGAAGAGGGAACGGACAGGCATGTCTTGAGCAGATAACCAGAGCTTCTCAAAAATGCGTTTGACTGTGATAGTGGTCCCACGTGACTGAGAGCGCCTGATGAGATCCATTTAAGAGGGGGATGTGGGTGGTGCTGTGGTCTAAACCACTGAGAATCTTGGGTTTGCCTATCGGAAGGTCGGCGGGTCGAATCCCCACGATGGGGTGAGCTCCCGTTGCTCTGTCCCAGCTCCTGCCAATTTAGCAGTTCGAAGTATGCCAGCGCAAGTAAATAAATAGGTACCGCTCTGGCGGGAAGGTAAACGGCATTTCCATGCGCTCTGGTTTCCGTCACGGTGTCCCATTGCGCCAGAAACAGTTTAGTCCTGCTGGCCACATGACCTGGAATAATAATAATAATAATAATAATAATAATAATAATAATAATAATAATAATTTATTATTTATACCCCACGCATCTTGCTGGGCTTCCCCAGCCACTCTGGGCAGCTTCCCAAAAAATATTAAAATACTATAATACATCAAACATTAAAAGCTTCCCTAAACAGGGCTGCCTTCAGATGTCTTCTTAAAGTCAGATAGTTGTTTATTTTCTTGACATCTGACTGGAGGGCGTTCCACAGGGCGGGTGCCACCACCGAGAAGGCCCTCTGCCTGGTTCCCTGTAACTTGGCTTCTCGCAGCAAGGGAACCGCCAGAAGACCCTCGGTGCTGGACCTCAGTGTCCGGGTAGAAAGATGGGGGTGGAGACGCTCCTTCAGATATACCTGGAAAGCTGCCTGCAGACAAACGCCGGCTCCCTCGGCCTGAAAGTGAGATGAGCGCCGCAACCCAGTAGTCGCCTTTGACTGGACTGAACCATCCAGGGGTCCTTTAACTTTTAGCTTACCAATTAAGAGAGAGAAAGAGAGAGACTTTTGATCTTCCAGTAGCACAGGGCAGAAAACTATATACAGTGGTACCTCAGGTTACAGACGCTTCAGGTTGCAGACGCTTCAGGTTACAGACTCCGCTAACCCAGAAATAGTGCTTCAGGTTAAGAACTTTGCTTCAGGATGAGGACAGAAATCGTGCGGTGGCAGCAGGAGGCCCCATTAGCTAAAGTGGTACCTCAGGTTAAGAACGGACCTCCGGAACGAATTAAGTTCTTAACCCGAGGTACCACTTTATACGAAGAATTGTAGAATTGTAGAGTCAGAAGGGACCTCATGAGTCATCTAGTCTGACCTTTGCAATGCTGGCGTCTTTTGCCCAAGGTGATGCTCAAACCCATGTGCCTAAGAGCTTCATGCTCTACCAATGGAGGTAAATGATGATATGTGACTTAGAGGCCCAGATGAGATCAATTTACAAGAGAGAGAGAGAGAACTGAGGAAGGAGAGTCCATCACTTTCCGAGAGAGCACATTCCTCTGTCTTGCCAATAAGAGGAGAAGGCTGTCTTCTTTGGTTATCAGGGATGCTTTAACTAAGATTCCTGCTTTGCAAGCAGTTGGACTAGATGCAGACCCTCCAAGTATCCCTATTTTCCAGGGACAGTCCCGGATTTACAGAAGCTGACCTGGTTTCTGATTGGAGTGCCCTGCTTTCCCTTAAAGGTAAAAGGGACCCCTGACCATTAGGTCCAGTCATGGCCGACTCTGGGGTTGCGGCGCTCATCTCTCTTTACTGGCCGAGGGAGCCGGCGTACAGCTTCCGGGTCATGTGGCCAGCAGGACGAAGCCGCTTCTGGCGAACCAGAGCAGCACACAGAAACGTCGTTTCCCTTCCCGCCGGAGTGGTACCTATTTATCTACTTGCACTTTGACGTGCTTTTGAACTGCTAGGTTGGCAGGAGCAGGGACTGAACAACGGGAGCTCACCCCGTCGCAAGGATTCGAACCGCCGACCTTCTGATCGGCAAGCCCTAGGCTCTGTGGTTTGGACCACAGCGCCACCGGCGTTTTCCTTAGGACATCCCTATTTTCATTAGAGAAATGTTGGCAGGTAGGGAGTTTTGCAACCCCTGAAATGAGGAGATGAGTAACTATACAAACAGTGCTTTTTAATTGGGGCTTCCTCCCCAATTAAAGGAATGGGCGAATTTCTCAATTTCTGTTTTTCTCTGTTTCTCATTTCTCCACACTTTAAGTTAGAGCTGTCCTACGTTCAGAATTTCCTGGACACAGCCAGAATATGGCATTCAGAAACAGTCTCTGGGTGGAAATCACTGAAATGCCCAGGAAAATCCGGACTTATGGCAAACCATGTCAGAAATCTAGACTTTTGTGTCTGGGTTTTTTTACTTTTTTTTGAAATGTGGCAACCCTGCTTTCAGTTTGGTTCTCCGTATTGCCACATCAGTCTGCAAACTATTTTTTTAAAGTCCTCATAAAAACCCTGCACCCCTCTAGCAACATTGCTACTAAAAATGCACGCTTTTGCAAAGAAATTTCTCCTGGTTATACTGCATTATTGCAATAATGTCATGAATGCAGGTAGGTGCATTTCTAAGCATTGCTGTACACATTTACCGTATTTTTCGCCCTATAGGGTGCACTGGCCCATAGGGCGCACCTAGTTTTTTGGGGGGGAAATAAAGAAAAAAAATATTCCCCCCCCCCAGGCGTGGGGCTGGGGAAGCCTGAGCTTCCCCCGACCCCAGCCCCCAGAACAGGCTGCTATCCGCAAGCCTTCGGAGCCCGGCGGGAACTCCCGCCGGTCTCCCCAGGCTTGCGGATATCTGCCCGAAGCCCAGGGCACGCTCCACTGCGCTCCCCAGGTTTTGGGCTGCAGGCTGCTGTCTGCAAGCCTTGGGAGCCCGGAGCGATTTCCCGCCGGGCTCCCAAGGCTTGCGGATAGCTTCCTGAAGCCTGGAGAGTGAGAGGGGTCGGTGCGCACTGACCCCTCTCGCTCTCCAGGCTTCAGCGAAAGCCTGCATTCGCCCCATAGGACGCACACACATTTCCCCTTCATTTTTGGAGGGGATAAAATGCGTCCTAAAGGGCGAAAAATACGGTACTTGACTGAAGAAATGCATTGCAAAATTCAGGAAACTGCGAATTTTCAAAGGCTAGCAATGTTTGTGCATTGTTGCGGAGAGTGCAAATTATACTCTGTTTGCCTGTAACTGCAATCTGAATTGAGTTTCTCAGTCATGCATAGAATTGCAGGCGAAGGCTCTAAGGGGCTTGAGACGCCTTTGTTTCGGATGCCATCCAGGTTGTAAACTCATTGGGTGGTCTTCAGGTGGAATAACAAAGCCCCTTCCAGCTGGAATGTAGGCTCAGGAGGGGGTTGGGCCATATGGCAGGAAAACACTAGGCTGGGTGCTTAAACCCAGGCACATAGGGAGTTGCTTTAGAACAGCTCAAAGTATTTGTCCAACTAGCCCCTACTGCAACGCGCTCTATGTGGGGCTACCTTTGAAGGTGACCCGGAAACTGCAATTAATCCAGATTGCGGCAGCTAGACTGGTGACTGAGAGTGGCCGCTGGGACCACATAACACTGGTCCTGAGAGATCTGCATTGGCTCCCAGTACGTTTCCGAGCACAATTCAAAGTGATGGTGCTGACCTTGAAAGCCCTAAATGGCCCAGGGTATCTGAAGGAGCGTCCCCCCCCCATCTTCCAGCCCGGACACTGAGATCCAGCACCGAGGGCCTTCTGGTGGTTCCCTCCCTGCAAGAAGTGAGGTTACAGGAAACCAGGCAGAGGGCCTTCTTGGAACGCCCTCCCATCAGATGTCAAGGGAATAAAAATCGACAGTGGTACCTTGGTACCCAAACAGCTTGGCTCCCGAAGAAATTGGCTCCCAAACTTACTTCCGGTTTTGCAGTGTTTGGGTTCCAAGTTGCCTGAGTACCAAGGCCTTTGAGAACCAAGAACTATATATGAAAATGATGTACCAGTGGTACTTAACTCCAGTAGAAACAGCAAAAAATGTATAGAACAAGTACCACTAATCCAGAATGCGGCAGCTAGACTGGTAACTGAGAGTGGCCACCGAGACCATATAACACCGGTCCTGAAAGACCTCCATTGGCTCCCAGTACGTTTCCGAGCACAATTCAAAGTGTTGGTGCTGACCTTGAAAGCCCTAACCGGCCTCGGTCCTGTATACCTGAAGGAGTGTCTCCACTCCCATCGTTCAGCCCGGACACTGAGGTCCAGCTCTGAGGGCCTTCTGGCGGTTCCCTCATTGCCAGAAGTGAGGGCCTTCTCGGTGGTGGCGCCCGCCCTGTGGAACGCCCTCCCTTCAGATGTGAAGGAAATAAGTAGCTATCCTATCTTTAAAAGACATCTGAAGGCAGCCCTGTTCGGGGAGGTTTTTAATATTTAACGCTGTATTGTTTCTAATACTTGATTGGGAGCCGCCCAGAGTGGCTGGGGAAACTCAGCCAGGTGGGCAGGGTATAAATAATAAATTATTATTATTATTATTATTATTATTATTATTATTATTATTATTATTACATATTGTCTGCTCTGACTGGCAGCTGCTGTCCAGGGATGCAAATAAGGGACATTCTGCACTTGGAAATGCCAGAGATCTTCTAAACCCAGGCATATAGGGAGTTGCTTTAGAACAGCTCGGAGTATTTGTCCATCTAGCCCCATATTGTCTGCTCAGACTGGCAGCCCCTCTCTGGGGATTTAAGGCTGAGCGAATGAGAAACAGGACGAAACCCAAACTGGCAGATCTGCAAAATTCCCTAGTTAGGGTCTTTCCCCCTGAACATTGCTCCCTCTTGCACCATCTGATTTCAATGTCAAAAGTTAATTTCACAATCAGAGTGTGGGTTGTTTGCCACAGGTTTCTGTTCCTTTGCTTCTTTCCCCTTCCACATGGCTGATGTGCAGTCATGTGCATTGATGTGCTTCTATGTGCGGCGGGTTGGACTAGATGACCCCGGGGTCCCTTCCAACTAATCTTGACTCTTTTTCTGATTGCAATGAGACCCCTTTGTGCGGCATTGAGCTGGTGTGTATACAGTGGTACCTCGGGTTACATACGCTTCAGGTTACAGACTCCGCTAACCCAGAAATACTACCTCGGGTTAAGAACTTTGCTTCAGGATGAGAACAGAAATCGTGCTTCGGCAGCGCGGCAGCAACGGGAGGCCCCATTAGCTAAAGTGGTGCTTCAGGTTAAGAATGGACCTCTGGAACGAATTAAGTACTTAACCCGAGGTACCACTGTATATGCTCCCACACTCTGGCAGAACACCACACCCCAAAACCATCTTGTTACAACCCTATTTGTTGTTGTTTAGTCGTTTAGTCATGTCTGCCTCTTTGTGACCCCCTGGACCAGAGCACGCCAGGCCCTCCTGTCTTCCAGTGCCTCCGCCAATTTGGTCAAACTCATGCTGGTAGCTTCGAGAACACTGTCCCACCATCTCGCCCTCTGTCGTCCCCTTCTCCTTGTGCCCTCCATCTTTCCCAACATCAGGGTCTTTTCCACGGAGTCTTCTCTTCTCCTGAGGTGGCCAAAGTCTTGGAGCCTCAGCTTCAGGATCTGTCCTTCTGGTGAGCACTCAGGGCTGATTTCCTTCCGAATGGAGAGGTTTGATCTTCTTGCAGTCCATGGGACTCTCAAGAGTCTCCTCCAGGACCAGAATTCAAAAGCATCCATTCTTCGGCGATCCATTCACCTGTGGGGCGTGTAGCCAGGGCTGCTACAACAAACAGTCATGCAAGCATTTGGGAGGCAGAGATGCGAGAGGGCATCAGAGGAGGGAGTGAAGGAAAGAGGGATGAAGGCCATTGTTGCCCACGGCACCACTGACCATCCTTCAAGGCACCCCAGGGTGCCATTGCACAACGGCTGAAAATCCCTTCTGTAAACCAGTGGCAAAGCTACCTGCTCTGGCACCGGGAGCGGCGTACATCCAGGTCCTGAAACATCTTCATTGGCTCCCAGTACGTTTCTGAGCACAATTCAAAGTGTTGGTGCTGACCTTGAAAACCCTAAATGGCCTCGGTCCAGTATCCCTGAAGGAGCGTCTCCACCCCCATCGTCCAGCCCAGATACTGAGGTCCAGCTCTGAGGGCCTTCTGGCGGTTCCCTCCCTGCGAGAAATGATGTTACAGGGAACCAGGCAGAGGGCCTTCTCGGTGGTGGCGCCCGCCCTGTGGAACGCCCTCCCACCAGATGTCAAGGAAATAAACAACTATCTGACTTTCAGAAGACATCTGAGGGCAGCCCTGTTTAGGGAAGTTTTTAATGTCTGACGCTGTACAGTGGTACCTCGGGTTAAGTACTTAATTCATTCCAGAGGTTTGTTCTTAACCTGAAACTGTTCTTAACCTGAAGCACCACTTTAGCTAATGGGGCCTCTTGCTGCTGCCACGCCGCAGGAGCACGATTTCTGTTCTTATCCTGAAGCAAAGTTCTTAACTTGAGGTAATATTTCTGGGTTAGCGGAGTCTGTAACCTGAAGCGTATGCAACCTGAAGCGTATGTAACCCGAGGTACCACTGTATTGTTTTTAATACAGGGCATCCTGATCAAATTTGCAGATGACACCAAACTGGGAGGGGTGGCTAACACCCCAGAGGACAGGAACACACTTCAAAACGACCTTGACAGATTAGAGAACTGGGCCAAAACAAACAAGATGAATTTTAACAGGGAGAAATGTAAAGTATTGCACTTGGGCAAAAAAAATGAGAGGCACAAATACAAGATGGGTGACACCTGGCTTGAGAGCACTACATGTGAAAAGGATCTAGGAGTCTTGGTTGACCACAAACTTGACATGAGCCAACAGTGTGACGCGGCAGCTAAAAAAGCCAATGCAATTCTGGGCTGCATCAATAGGAGTATAGCATCTAGATCAAGGGAAGTAATAGTGCCACTGTATTCTGCTCTGGTCAGACCTCACCTGGAGTACTGTGTCCAGTTCTGGGCACCACAGTTCAAGAAGGACATTGACAAACTGGAACGTGTCCAGAGGAGGGCAACCAAAATGGTCAAAGGCCTGGAAACGATGCCTTATGAGGAACGGCTAAGGGAGCTGGGCATGTTTAGCCTGGAGAAGAGGAGGTTAAGGGGTGATATGATAGCCATGTTCAAATATATAAAAGGATGTCACATAGAGGAGGGAGAAAGGTTGTTTTCTGCTGCTCCAGAGAAGCGGACACGGAGCAATGGATCCAAACTACAAGAAAGAAGATTCCACCTAAACATTAGGAAGAACTTCCTGACAGTAAGAGCTGTTTGACAGTGGAATTTGCTGCCAAGGAGTGTGGTGGAGTCTCCTTCTTTGGAGGTCTTTAAGCAGAGGCTTGACAACCATATGTCAGGAGTGCTCTGATGGTGTTTCCTGCTTGGCAGGGGGTTGGACTCGATGGCCCTTGTGGTCTCTTCCAACTCTATGATTCTATGATTCTATGATTCTATGATTCTAGGTTGGAAGCCGTCCAGAGTAGCTGGGGAAACCCAGCCAGATGGGGGGGGGGTATAAATAATAAATTATTTATTATTATTATTATTATTATTACACATCTCAGGTGGAATGGCTCACCACCCGCGGGGTGCATGGCGCGCTTCCTGGGGTGTGCGCAGCGATATACGAACGTCCCAGGGGGCAGGGGCTGCTGCGATGTTACCCCCCGGATGGCACCCGAGGCGAACCACCCCCCTGCCCCCACCTTTGTCCGCCAGTGCCCTAAACCGTGGTTTATTAAACCATCATGAACCATGCATTGCGTAAACCAGGCTGTTCCGTGTTTTTGCCAGCGATTTTATCAACACACAACCGAATTGTATATTGATTCACGTCAACATTCCTCTCTCCTTTCCGCAGTGTGTTTATCGATGCGCAGATGTGCGTGATTAAGGAACTGCCGAGAGGGAAATACATGCATTGTACAAGATTTGGAATATATATATATATGCAACAGGGGCAGATTCCTCTTCTATGAGCCCCACTTCCAAAGCAAAGCCAGTTATTTAGATAAGAGAAAGGCCACAGCAACACCACATATTTAAAGCACTACAAGGCCACTTTAAGGGACTCGGGTGGCGCTGGGGGTTAAACCACAGAGCCTAGGTCCAGTCGTGCCCGACTCTGGGGTTACGGCGCTCATCTCGCTTTATTGGCCGAGGGAGCCGGTGTACAGCTTCCAGGTCATGTGGCCAGCATGACTAAGCCGCTTCTGGCGAACCAGAGCAGCACACAGAAACGGCGTTTACCTTCCCACTGGAGTGGTACCTATTTATCTACTTGCACTTTGACGTGCTTTCAAACTGCTAGGTTGGCAGGAGCAGGGACCGAGCAACGGGAGCTCACCCCGTCATTGCGGGGATTCGAACCGCCGACCTTCTGATCTGCAAGTCCTAGGCTCTGTGGTTTAACCCACAGTGCCACCCACTAAATATATATATAAATATCATGGACCATGAAGCACTTGAGAAGTTCGGGACCTTATCTGATTTCTTTTCCCTTCCAGCTCAGAAAAGGAAGCTCCAATTTCCTGCTGTTGGGCTGCAGAGACCCTCCCGCTGGGCCCAAAGTGTTGCTGGCCTGATTGCTTGCACCCAATATGGGACCCCTGTGGGTGACCCGCTTCCTCCTGGGGTGCACGTCCCTTGCCTTCTACCAAGAGTTCGCCAGTGGACAGCATGATGGAGACCTCCAGCCTGACAGATTTGCAAGCAGCTTCGAGAGCAAGCAGCCCCCTAGCAGAGTGAGGCGAAGAGGTCACGACACTTTGAGAGGGTAAGCCATGGGTAGGCAAACTAAGGCTGGGGGGCCGGATCCGACCCAATCACCTTCTAAATCCGGCCCGCAGATGGTCCGGGAATCAGCATGTTTTTCCATGAGTAGAATGTGTCCTTTGATTTTTTTTTTTTTTAAAGATATTTATTGAAATTTTACAGACAAAAGAGAATTGCAGAATAAGAAAAGAAAAAGAAAAAGAAAAAAGATACAAAAATACAAAGAAAAATACAAAATACATGAAGAGATAAAAAACAATTAAAAACAGATCAATCTTTTCGTATCTTATATTTCAATAACTTGTTTCCTGACCTCCTCACACCTCCCTTTTTTGTATTCCAATTCACATAGTTAATTCAGCAAATCCTTTCCCTCTTTGTTTTTATCTTAATTCTATATCTTAACATATTAAACTTTATATTTTCATCTAATTATCAGTCCATTTTTACATATTCTTTTTTAACCTTATTGCTAAAGCCACTTCATTTCAATCCAACATCATTTTAGCATTCATTAATTTTACAATGTTTCTGCAAATAGTCTTCAAACTTCTTCCAATCTTCTTCCACCAACTCTTCTCCCTGGTCTCGGATTCTGCCGGTCATTTCCGCCAATTCCATATAGTCTATCACTTTCATCTGCCATTCTTCCAAGGTGGGTAGATCTTGTGTCTTCCAATACTTTGCGATGAGAATTTTATGCATACATAAAGAAAGTTCTATCCTTCTTTGGCACCAATTGGCCGACCATGCCCAGGAGAAAGGCCTCTGGTTTCTTCAGGAAGGTATATTTAAATACCTTTTTCATTTCATTTTTCATTGTGTCCTTTGATTTTAAATGCATCTCTGGGTTATTTTTGGGGCCTGTCTGGTGTTTTTACATGAGCGGAATGTGTCCTTTTATTTAAAATGCATCTCTGGCTTATTTGCGGAAGGCGGGTGGCGCTATGGGTTAAACCACAGAGCCTAGGACTTGCCAATCAGAAGGTCGGCGGTTCGAATCCCCGCGACAGAGTGAGCTCCCGTTGCTCAGTCCCTGCTCCTGCCAACCTAGCAGTTCTAAAGCACCTCAAAGTGCAAGTAGATAAATAGGTACCGCTCCGGCAGGAAGGTAAACGGCGTTTCCATGCGCTGCTCTGGTTCGCCAGAAGCGGCTTAGTCCTGCTGGCCACATGACCTGGAAGCTGTACGCCGGCTCCCTCGGCCAATAAAGTGAGATGAGCGCCGCAACCCCAGAGTCGGCCATGACTGGACCTAATAGTCAGGGGTCCCTTTACCTTTACCTGGGTTATTTGTGGGGCTTGCCTGGTGTTTTGACATGAGTAGAACGTATGCTTTTCTTTAAAATGCGTCTCTGGGTTATTTATGGGGCATAGGAATTCGTTCATTTCCCCCCCCCCCTACAAAATACAGTGGACGCTCAGTTTGCGAACGTGATCCATGCGGGATGCATGTTAGCAACCTGCAGTGTTCGCAACACGTGTCTGCGCACATGCGGGTTGCGATTCGGTGCTTCTGCACATGGGCAAAGCGCAATTTAGTATTTCTGCGAATGTGTGAGCGCCGAAACCCAGAAGTAACCTGTTCCGATACTTCTGGGTTTCGGCGTTCCGCAACCCAAAAAAACACAACTTGAAGCGGCTGTAACCCGAGCTATGACTGTATAGTCTGCCCGCCCCACAAGGTCTGAGAGACAGTGGACTGGCCCCCTGCTGAAAAAGTTTGCTGACCCTTGTATTAAAGCGGACAAATGCACTGTCTTTTCCACGCCGCTGGCGACCGGGATACAGGAGGACAGCTTCCAATTTCAGCGGGGAACGGACCAATATGTCACGGTCTTCAAAGAAACAAGCGGGTTTTGTAGATCGCGCATGGCGCTGCGGGCAGGAGCGCCAACCTGGCTCCGCCACAACTGTGGGTGCCCGGGGCCGTGGGTGCCATGGCTGTGGCACCAAAACTTGTGGGTGCCAGGCGCGTTTCCCAGTCTGCCATCTGACTATTATATTCCAAATCTCTTGCCCAGTGCATCATGACTGAATGTGTTTTAAGCGTTTGTAGAATCATAAAAGCGGGATGTGGGAGGCGCTGTGGGTTAAACCACAGAGCCTAGGACTTGCTGATCAGAAGGTCGGCGGTTCGAATCCCCGCGATGGGGTGAGCTCCCGTTGCTCGGTCCCTGCTCCTGCCCACCTAGCAGTTTTAAAGCACGTCAAGTGCAAGTAGATAAATAGGTACCACTCCAGTGGGAAGGTAAATGGCGTTTCTGTGCGCTGCTCTGGTTCGCCAGAAGCGGCTTAGTCCTGCTGGCCACATGACCCGGAAGCTGTACGCCGGCTCCCTCGGCCAATAAAGCGAGATGAGCGCCGCAACCCCAGTGTTGGCCATGACTGGACCTAATGGTCAGGGGTCCCTTTACCTTTACCTAGAATCATAAGATTGCCCCTTGAGCAAGAAAGCTGGGCAGAGTGTGTTAAAAGCATTAAAGGAAAACCAGCAGTTAGATGGAGGCATCGGAATCCATTAATAAACTTGACAGACATGGTCGTGGGTGGTTCATCCTTTGCAACAAAAGGTGGCTGTTTGCCTTCCATTTGGTTCTGCAGCTGGCGAGGCGTCGTGTGATCTGCTCTCTTCTTCGCCCAAATGTTTTTGCGCTTAAATTGATTCGCTGACCATTTCCTGCCTGGATATCTCGTTCCCCTTGCATTCTGTTGCATTTATGGATTGCTCCCTGCAAAATACAGCGGGACCTTGGTTCTCAAACTTAATCCGTTCTGGAAGTTCATTCCATAACCAAATCGTTCCAAAGCCAATGTGTGCTTTCCGATAGAAAGCAATGCAAAATGGATTAATCTCTTCCAGATTTTTTTTTTAAAAAGCCCCAAAACAACAGTTTGACGTGAATTTTACTATCTAACAAGACCATTGATCCATAAAATGAAAGCAATAATCAATGTAAAGTAAAGGTAAAGGGACCCCTGACCATTAGGTCCAGTCGTGGCCGACTAATGTAAATTAGAAAAATCTAAAGAAACCTATCTCTCTCTCTATCTATATCTATATCTATATCTATATCTATATCTATATCTATCTTTCTATCTATCCGAAAGGAGAATCCATCACCTCCCAAGGGAGTCCGTTGGTAGGACAGTAAAGCGAGATGAGCGCCGCAACCCCAGAGTCATCCGTGACTGGACCTAATGGTCAGGGGTCCCTTTACCCTTTACCTTTTAAAGGTAAAGGACACCTGGATGGTTAAGTCCAGTCCAAGGCGACTATGGGGCTCATCTCGCTTTCAGGCCAAAGGAGCCGGTGTTTGTCCACAGACAGCTTTCTGGGTCATGTGCCCAGCAGGACTAAAAAGCTTCTGGTGCAACGGAACACCATGACAGAAACCAGAGCGCACAGAAATGCCGTTTACCTTCCTGCCGCAGCGGTACCTATTTATCTACTTGCACTTTGACGTGCTTTCGAAATGCTAGGTTGGCAGGAGCTGGGATGGAGCAATGGGAGCTCATTCCATCGCGGGGATTCGAACTGCCGACCTTCTGATCCGCAAGCTCAAGAGGCTCAGTGGTTTAGACCACAGCATCCTTTACTATAAGCATGTTCTGTCGTTCTTGGATGTTCATGTTTGTGAGAGAGAACCCCCCTCTTCCTAACCCCCACCTCCAGCCCATAATGTAAACATATAGCAGATGTATTGATACAAGAACTCCAAGCAAAGGTATGTCTGAGGCTGAGGTCCAGCCCACACACATCTTGGGACGAAGCCTCGCTGGAACTGGGGCTGCTCTCTTTCCGGAGAGCATTTTCAAGGTCGTGTTGCTGTGTAACGACTCATTCCCAGGCCTTTTCTTGGCTGAGAGGTTAATCCCCATTGAGTTCAAGGAGTTTTACTCCCAGGTAAACGCGGGCAGCCTTGCTGTCAGGGGAGTCTGCAAAGCTTCGCGAGCTGAGTTGGCCGATCACAGCTAGGGATGCAAGAGGAATTTGATTCCAATTGCATTTGAAGGCCTGGCTTACTCTTCCCAAAACATTGTTGTTTACTCGTTAAGTCGTGTCCAACTCTTGGTGACCCCATGGACCAGAGCACGCCAGGCCCTCCTGTCTTCCACTGCCTCCCGCAGTTTGGTCAAACTCATGCTGGTAGCTTCGAGAACACTGTCCCACCATCTCGTCCTCTGTCGTCCCCTTCTCCTTGTGCCCTCCATCTTTCCCAGCATCAGGGTCTTTTCCAGGGAGTCTTCTCTTCTCATGAGGTGGCCAAAGTCTTGGAGCCTCAGCTTCAGGATCTGTCCTTCCAGTGAGCACTCAGGGCTGATTTCCTTCCGAATGGAGAGGTTTGATCTTGCAGTCCATGGGACTCTCAAGAGTCTCCTCCAGCACCATAATTCAAAAGCATCCATTCTTTGGCGATCAGCCTTCTTTATGGTCCAACTTTCAGCTGTCAACTTTTCCCTTTTCTTGCGAGGAATCCTATTCGGAATAAGGGAATTTCCCTTTAAAAAAGGGAAGCGTTGACAGCTATGTCCCAAAACAATATGGGAACTGAAGCGTGGAAATGATGGAAGGAGATGGGTATGTTTGGCCTGGAAAAGAGGAGATATGAGAGCCATCTTCAAATATCTAAAGGGCTCTCACATGGAGGATGCAGCAAGCTTTTTTCCCTCCTTTTCTGGGAGGGCAGGACTCGAACCCATGGCTTCAAGTGACAAGAAACTCAACATCACGAAGAACTTTCTGACAGTGAGAGCTGTTCAACAGTGGAACGGTCTCCCTTGGGATGTGGGCAGACTGCCTTGGAGGTTTCAAAGCAGAAGCTGGATGGCCATTTGTCGTGGGTGCTTGAGTTGAGGTTTCCTGCATTGTAGGGGGTTGGACTAGATGACCCCTGGGTTCCCTTCCGACTCTACAGTTCTACAGTTTTATGATTCTATCTCCCCAAAATTCACACTTATTCCTTCTCATATTTTTAACTTTTCAAAAATAAATAAACACATACATTTCAATACATCGTAAAACCATTATTTTTGTTGACTTCCCACCCCCTTTTCCATTCTGTTTTTATTTCTCTCCCTCTGCTGAACCCTGTCTTCGCTCTCTGGTGTCTCAACAACGCTGCTATAATCTTTAAGTTCTTCTGTTGCTCATAGAATGGAAGGGACCCCAGGGTCATCTACTCCAACCCGCTGCAATGCAGGAATCACAGTTGACCAATCCCTGGCAATGGGTTCAATGGCATGCAACAGATCCTAGGGTCTCCAGGTCAGAGTCTTTGCCTGAAACCCCAGGAAACTGCTGCCAGTCAGATCAGCCTCAACATGAATCCAGCTCCACAAGGATCTCAGCTGCAAGTTTGGGAAAGCCCACACTCTGCCTTGAGACTCCAAGGAGCTTTTGCCGATCAGTGTAAGTGATGCTAAGGTGGACGGTCAGCGTCAGGAAGTCTCAGGTGTTTGCAGTTGCTCCGAACAACCCCAGAGACAGGTAGCATCCAGGCAAACGCCGCCATCTGCCCCACCTACAGGTTTGCCGGCCGCTGCAAGCAGGGAGCAAACATTCAGCTTGTGACTCTCTCATTGACTTTCAGGCCCAACGTCTGCGGATCCCGGTTCCACTCGTACTGCTGCCCAGGATGGAAGACTCTCCCGGGTGGGAACCAGTGCATTGTCCGTGAGTATGAGCCAGGGTTATGTCTCCCAGTGCATTGTCCGTGAGTAGGAGCCAGGGTTATGTCTCCCAGTGCATTGTCCGTGAGTAGGAGCCAGGGTTATGTCTGCCAGTGCATTGTCCGCGAGTAGGAGCCAGGGTTATGTCTCCCAGTGCATTGTCCGCGAGTAGGAGCCAGGGTTATGTCTCCCAGTGCATTGTCCGCGAGTAGGAGCCAGGGTTATGTCTCCCAGTGCATTGTCCGTGAGTAGGAGCCAGGGTTATGTCTCCCAGTGCATTGTCCGTGAGTAGGAGGCAGGGTTATGTCTCCCAGTGCATTCTCCGTGAGTAGGAGCCAGGGTTATGTCTCCCAGTGCATTGTCCGTGAGTAGGAGCCAGGGTTATGTCTCCCAGTGCATTGTCCGTGAGTAGGAGCCAGGGTTATGTCTCCCAGTGCATTGTCCGTGAGTAGGAGCCAGGGTTATGTCTGCCAGTGCATTGTCCGTGAGTAGGAGCCAGGGTTATGTCTCCCAGTGCATTGTCCGTGAGTAGGAGCCAGGGTTATGTCTCCCAGTGCATTGTCCGTGAGTAGGAGCCAGGGTTATGTCTCCCAGTGCATTGTCCGTGAGTAGGAGCCAGGGTTATGTCTCCCAGTGCATTGTCCGTGAGTAGGAGCCAGGGTTATGTCTCCCAGTGCATTGTCCGTGAGTGGGAGCCAGGGTTATGTCTCCCAGTGCATTGTTCATGAGTATGAGCCAGGGTTATGTCTCTCCTATAGGAACTAGTGCATTGTCTATGAGTATGAGCCAGGGTTATGTCTCCCCTGTGGGAACCAGTGCATTGTCCATGAGTATGAGCCAGGGTTATGTCTCCCCTGTGGGAACCAGTACAATGTCTCTTAGTATGAGCCAAGGTTATGTCTCCCCTGTGGGAACCAGTAAATTGTTTGTGAGTATGAGCCAGGGTTAAGTCTCCTTGGTGGGAACCAGTGCAATGTCTTTTAGTATGAGCCAGAGTTATGTCTCCCTGGTGGGATCCAGTACGTTTTTCATGAGTAGGAGCCAGGTTTATGTCTCCCCTGTGGGAACCAGTGCACTGTCTGTTAGTATGAGCCAGGTTTATGTCTCCCCTGTGGGAACCAGTGCATTGTCCGTTAGTATGAGCCAGGGTTATGTCTCCCCTGTGGGAACTGGTATTTGTCCATATGAGCCAGGTTTATGTCTCCCTGGTGGGAACCAGTGCAATGTCTGTGAGTATGAGCCAGGGTTATGTCTCCCCTGTGGGAACCAGTGCATTAATTACCGTATTTTTTGCACCATAACACTCACTTTTTTCCTCCTAAAAAGTAAGGGGAAATGTCTGTGCGTGTTATGGAGGGAATGCCTACGGGTGGCATGCCTACGGATTTTCCTCCTCTAAAAACTATGTGCGTGTTATGGTCGGGTGCGTGTTATAGAGCGAAAAATACGGTAACTAACCAGTGCAGAAGCAATTTCCGGCATCTGGGCATGCGCAGAAGCGATTTCCGGCATCTGGGCATGCGCAGAAGCAATTCCCAGGGCCGCGGAAGAGAGTCCCCGCCTGCGCCGCGCTGTGCCGGTTTAGCGCAGTGCGCGGGGACTTGCCAAGCAGGCGGCTCGGTTCAGGGGCGGCTTGTGGGCCGGTTAAATGGCCTCTGTGGACTGCTTCCGGCCCATGGGCCACAGGTTGGGGTCTGCTGCTGTATAGCCTCAGCCCTTACCTCTTTGGCTTTCGCGATAACCCATTTGATTCAATCTAGCTGGGGATCTGAGCTGGTTTACGGTTTCTTTCTCATAATTTAACGGCTTATATACCTCTGCTTTTAAAAACATTCCTTATTAAGTTGGTTTTGCGCAAGCAGCCTTAACTCTGGGGCATGAAATGTTCTTAAAATTGCCGTTTCCACGGTTTGGCTTTATTGGAGTAAGACGTTTCAGTTTGATGTTCTATCTACAAGCGTGAGATGTCCTTGCAATCAAAACAAGCACTCAAACAAATGGAAAGCTCCATCTAGATTTGTCCCCACCCCCCATGAAGATCCTCAAATTACACAACCAGAAAAGTTGGTTTTGCAAGAGCTCTTTTGTTTCAGCTGCTTGAAAGCTCATTCCAGAGCTAAACTATAAAGAAGTTTAACAACTGGTTTGCAAGCCTGGTAAAGCTCCCACTTAACACAGCGTTATCGCCTTTTAAACAGTCAAGGCTCCACCCAGTGAGTTCTGGGAATTGTAGTTTCCTAAGAGTGCTGGGGGTACGCGGGTGGCGCTGTGGGTTAAACCACAGAGCCCAGGACTTGCCGATCAGAAGCTCGGCGGTTCGAATCCCCGCGATGGGGTGAGCTCCTGTTGCTCGGTCCCAGTTCCTGCCAACCTAGCAGTTCGAAACCACGTCAAAGCGCAAGTAGATAAATAGGTACCGCTCTGGCGGGAAAGTAAACTGCATTTCCGTGCGCTGCTCTGGTTTGCCAGAAGCGGTTTAGTCGTGCTAGCCACATGACCCGGAAGCTGTATGCCGGCTCCCTCGGCCAATAAAGTGAGATGAGCGCCGCAACCCCAGAGTCGGCCACGGCTGGACCTAATGGTCAGGGGTCCCTTTATCTTTATATATAGGGCGCCTACATTCTGCAGGGACTGGTTGCACGACAACATGGGCAAATGGCTTGAGATACCTATTAGCTCCAGAAATAACCATGTAGCATATATTCAACAGCGGCAATTTGTTGCTGGCAAAGGACAGCTGGACATAGAAAGGGCCCCATTACCTTCAGTGGCTTAAAGGTAAAGGTAAAGGGACCCCTGACCATTAGGTCCAGTCGTGGCCGACTCTGGGGTTGCGGCGCTCATCTCGCTTTATTGGCCGAGGGAGCCGGCGTACAACTTCTGGGTCATGTGGCCAGCATGACTAAGCCGCTTCTGGCGAACCAGAGCAGCGCACGGAAACTCCCGCCGGAGTGGTACCTATTTATCTACTTTCACTTTGAGGTGCTTTTGAACTGCTAGGTTGGCGGGAGCAGGGACCGAGCAACGGGAGCTCACCCCGTCCATCCCGGGGATTTGAACCGCCGACCTTCTGATCGGCAAGTCCTAGGCTCTGTGGTTTAACCCACAGTGCCACCCACGTCCCTTGCCTTCAGTGGCTCAGGGCCTCATCAAACCTAAATCAGGCCTTGGTGACCTTGTGAGCTCCCAGGCGAGCCCATCTCACAGGTGAGGTGAGGCCGGATTGGAGAGCCTCCTCGGAGGAAAGTTAGGGTAGGGATGAAAGGACAGGGCCTTTAAACTCCTTTTCTCTTTCTCTCCCCCTTTTCCCCCAACAGCCATTTGCCGGAACTCTTGTGGAGATGGATTCTGCTCCCGACCCAATATGTGCACCTGCTCCAATGGACAGCTGTCTCCAAACTGCGGCTCCGGAGGAGGTGAGGCAAAGGGGGACTTTGTGTGAGATGCGCATGTGTGCGAGGTGGGCGGCTGGGTGCACAAAACCCCCAGCCTTTCCACGGTTGGGATGTAAGCTGCTGGACAAGAATAAGCGCCGTTGTCTGTTGCTCCACCCACTTTTGCCCCAGGCCACGCCCACAGCCCCTAGAAGCCACGCCCCTATCTGGACAGGGATAGCCTAGCTACTCTCGTCTATGCTCTGGTAACCTCAAGGTTAGATTACTGCAATGCGTTCTACGTAGGGCTGCCTCTGAAGGCGGTTCGGAAACTTCAGCCGGTGCCGAATTCAGCGGCTGGGTTGCTCACCGGAGCAAGACGATTTGAGCATATTGCACTGATCCTGGTCTGAATGCACTGGCTACCAATAATAATAATAATAATAATTTATTTTTTATACCCCGCCCAACTGGCTGGGTTTTCCCAGCCACTCCGGGCTGCTTCCAACAAAATATTAAAATACAGTGGTACCTCGGGTTACATACGCTTCAGGTTACAGACTCCCCTAACCCAGAAATAGTAACTTGGGTTA
Source organism: Podarcis raffonei (assembly GCF_027172205.1). NCBI lineage: Eukaryota > Metazoa > Chordata > Lepidosauria > Squamata > Lacertidae > Podarcis > Podarcis raffonei. The sequence goes on along the minus strand of NC_070619.1, from coordinate 7,791,710 downwards.
AGAACTTTGCTTCTGGATGAGAACAGAAATCGTGCTCCAGCGGCACGGCGGCAGCGGGAGGCCCCATTAGCTAAAGTGGCTTCAGGTTAAGAACAGTTTCAGGTTAAGAACGGACCTCCGGAACGAATTAAGTACTTAACCCAAGGTACCACTGTATTTAATACCCCTCCCAACTGGCTGGGTTTCCCGAGCCACTCTGGGCGGCTTCCAACAAAATATTAAAATACAATAGTCTGTTAAACGTTAAAAGCTTCCCTAAACAGGGCTGCCTTCAGATGTCTTCTAAAAGTGTGGTAGTTGTTTTTCTCTTTGACATCTGTTGGGAGGGCGTTCCACAGGGCGGGTGCCACCACCAAGTAGGCCCTCTGCCTGGTTCTCTGTAACTTGGCTTCTCGCAGGGAGGGAATAGCCAGAAGGCCCTCAGAGCCTTCTCAGTGTCCGGGCAGAACAATGGAGACGCTCCTTCAGGTATACTGGACCGAGGCCGTTTAGTTTCCGGGTCCAATTCAAAGTGCTGCTTCAGGACTGCAAAATCCTCTTTTTTGGGGGGTGCAATGTGCTTTTTACAGCGGCTCCCCCCCACCTTAATATATTGTTGTTGTTGTTTAGTCATTTAGTTGTGTCCGACTCTTCGTGACCCCCTGGACCAGAGCACGCCAGGCCCTCCTGTCTTCCACTGCCTCCCGCAGTTTGGTCAAACCCATGCTGGTAGCTTCCAGAACACTGTCCCACCATCTCGTCCTCTGTCGTCCCCTTCTCCTTGTGCCCTCCATCTTTCCCAGCATCAGGGTCTTTTCCAGGGAGTCTTCTCTTCTCATGAGGGGGCCAAAGTATTGGAGCCTCAGCTTCAGGATCTGTCCTTCCAGTGAGCACTCAGGGCTGATTTCCTTCAGAATGGAGAGGTTTGATCTTCTCTCAGTCCATGGGACTCTCAAGAGTCTCCTCCAGCACCATAATTCAAAAGCATCCATTCTTTGGCAATCAGTCTTCTTTATGGTCCAGCTTTCACTTCCATACATCACCACCTTAATATACATGAAGCCCCTTCTGCTCTCAATTTCACTGTGATGGAGACCCCAGATGTTAGCAATCTCCTCAGCTATGTAAGGAATTCAGGCTTGGGGAGGGGCGTTGAGAAAGGGGCTGCATTGCCTGCATTCCGGTGGTCCCTGGGGGGTCGCTGGGCGAGGGAGTTAAGATTTCACAAGGCATTTGGGGGGGGGGCTTCCTCCACAACAGGGTGTGAGGCCAGATGGAGAGAGCAAAGTGGATGTCGGTTTCCTATGGCTGAACTTTGGAGAGGTTCAAAGCTTTTTGGAAAGCAGTAAGGGACACAAAAGGACGCGGGTGGCGCTGTGGGTTAAACCACAGAGCCTAGGACTTGCTGATCAGAAGGTCGGCGGTTCGAATCCCCACGACGGAGTGAGCTCCCACTGCTCAGTCCCTGCTCCTGCCAACCTAGCAGTTTGAAAGCACGTCAAAGTGCAAGTAGATAAATAGGTACCACTCCGGCGGGAAGGTAAACGGCGTTTCCGTGCGCTGCTCTGGTTCGCCAGAAGTGGCTTAGTCCTGCTGGCCACATGACCCGGAAGCTGTACGCCGGCTCCCTCGGCCAATAAAGCGAGATGAGTACCGCAACCCCAGAGTCGGCCATGACTGGACCTAATGGTCAGGGGTCCCTTTACCTTTATTAGGGGACACAAAGGTCTTCTCTGCTGTGTTGTATCAGTGGGGAAATTATTGTCAGGTGTGGAAACAGCTGGGGCAGTTTTTCTCCCTCCCCCCAATAATATTTATTAAGTTTCATATCAAAACATAACTTTAACATAACCAAAAAAGAAAAAACAATAATGAGAAAAAAGGAAAAAGGGAAAAAAAGGAAAACCAAAGAAGTAAAATATTTCCAGCCCCACATAATACCACCACATACATAAACCTGAAAAGTGTGTGTCTGTGTCTGTGTGTCTGTGTGTATATAACACACAATGACTTTTGTGTGTGTAACACACAAAATGACTCCCAGGTGCATAGCCTGGGAGTCATTTTGGATTCACAGCTGTCCATGGAGGTGCAGGTTAATTCTGTATCCAGGGCAGCTGTCTACCAGCTCCATCTGGTATGTAGGCCCTACCTGCCCACAGACTGTCTCGCCAGAGTGGTGCATGCTCTGGTTATCTCAGGCTCGGACTACTGCAATGTGTTGGTTCTGACCTTGAAAGCCCTAAACGGCCTCCACCCAGTATACCTGAAGGAGCGTCTCCACCCCCATCGTCCAGCCCGGACACTGAGATCCACCTCCGATGGCCTTCTGGCGGTTCCCTCATTGCGAGAAGTGAGGTTACAGGGAACCAGGCAGAGGGCCTTCTCGGTAGTGGCACCTGCCCTGTAGAACGCCTTCCCTTCAGATGTGAAGGAAATACCGTATTTTTCGCTCTATAAGACGCACCAGACCACAAGACACACCTAGTTTTTGGAGGAGGAAAACAAGAAAAAAAATATTCTGAATCCTAGAAGCCAGAACAGCAAGAGGGATCGCTGTGCAGTGAAAGCAGCAATCCCTCTTGCTGTTCTGGCTTCTGGGATAGCTGCGCAGCCTGCATTCGCTCCATAAGATGCACACAACATTTCCCCTTACTTTTTAGGAGGGAAAAAGTGAGTCTTATAGAGCAAAAAATATGGTAAGTATCCTATCTTTAAAAGACATCTTAAGGTTGCCCTGTTTAGGGAAGTTTTTAATATTTATTTTTTTTATATACATTTTTTATTGATTTTCCAACATAAATTAAGACACATTACAACTCACAATACAAAGACAAACAGACATATAAACACGTATAATTTCATAACCTCTTTTTCTTAAGCCTAATTTCAACGACTTCCCCATGCCTCCCTTTTCTGCATCCCTGTTTTAAACTTTTTCAGCAACCCCTAATCTCAATTACTTATAATTCACTTTCTTTAATCCTTTTTCTCTTACCCAATCATTTACCGCTGCAAATCTGTTTTACATTACCCATGACATTTTAGCACTCATTAATTTTACAACAGTTCTTAAGATAAACTTTAAATTTCTTCCAGTCTTCTTCCACCGTCTCTTTTTCTTGGTCACGGATTCTGCCAGTCATCTCAGCCAATCCCATATAGTCAATCACCTTCATCTGCCACTCTTCCAGCGTGGGTAGTTCTTGTGTCTTCCAATACTTTGCTAAAAGAACTCTTGCTGCTGTTGTAGCGTACATAAAGAATGTCCTAGGACGGGAAGTTTTTAATATTTAATGCTGTATTGTTTTTAACACTCGATTGGAAGCCGCCCAGAGTGGCTGGGGAAACCCAGCCAGATGGGCGGGGTATAAAAAATAAATTATTATTATTATTATCTTCACCGTTAAACTCTCCGCCGTTGCATCTCTCCATTCTCCTTCTTCCTCGGCCACCTCCATAAACCTGTCTCCTTCTTCCTCCCCCAGTTCAGTCCTGCAATGTGAGATGTATGAATGGTGGGAGCTGCAACGAGGAAGCTTGTCTGTGCCAGAAGGGATACACTGGGACATACTGCGGCCAGCGTGAGTACCGGGGCGTGCATGCTGTGTGCTCAGAAAAAGGCAAAAGAGCAAGCCCTGAGTTGAGATCTAGAAGGCGATTGGGCTGGATCCGTCTCCCGGGCCTTACTTTGCCTACCCATGCTCTTGGGCTTACCGATCAAAAGGTCAGTGGTTCGAATCCCCGCAACAGGGTGAGCTCCCGTTGCTCTGTCCCAGCTCCTGCCAACCTAGCAGTTCAAAAGCACGTCAAAGTGCAAGTAGATAAATAGGTACCACTCCAGTGGGAAGGTAAACGGCATTTCCGTGTGCTCTGGTTTCCGTCACGGTGTCCCGTTGCACCAGAAGCGGTTTAGTCCTGCTGGCCACATGACCTGGAAAGCTGTCTGTGGACAAACGCCGGCTCCGTCCGCCTGAAAGCGAGATGAGCGCCACAACCCCATAGTCGCCTTTGGCTGGACTTAATTGCCTAGGGGCATAGCTATCAATGTTTCCCTTTTTTTAAAGGGAAATTCCCTTATTCCAAATAGGATTCTTCGCAAGAAAAGGGAAAAGTTGACAGCTATGGCAGGGGGAGCCAACGCCAGACCTTGCTAGCATGGCGGGTGGCGCTGTGGGTTAAACCACAGAGCCTAGGACTTGCTGATCAGAAGGTCGGCGGTTCGAATCCCCGCCACAGGGTGAGCTCCTGTTGCTCAGTCCTGGCTCCTGCCAACCTAGCAGTTCGAAAGCACTTCAAAGTGCAAGTAGATAAATAGGTACCGCTCTGGCAGGAAGGTAAACGGCATTTCCATGCGCTGCTCTGGTTCGCCAGAAGCGGCTCAGTCCTGCTGGCCACATGACCCGGAAGCTGTACGCCGGCTCCCTCGGCCAATAAAGTGAGATGAGCGCTGCAACCCCAGAGTTGGCCACAACTGGACCTAACGTTCAAGGGTCCCTTTACCTTTAAATAGTTGCACAAACTCCGGAGCGCTTCAAACTGACCCTCCACAAATCCCAGAGGTGGAATCAGACATTGGGTTGGTGGGCAAAGGTCGATTTTCCTCTTTTAATGGTTTCAGAGAGTGAACCTTGGGGTGGAAGGGGGGTAAACAGACACAACTCCGAGGCTCTGTTACCCCAGGCTTACCCCAGTTTTCTGTCTCTGGAAAGGTTTAAATCCCTTTTCCCGTCACAGCGCCACTCTGGGAAAGTAAAGCCAGGCCCTCTCCGCTCTTCAGATGATAATAATAATAATAATAATAATAATAATAATAATAATAATAATAATAATAATAATAATATATTTGTACCCTGCCCATCTGGCTGGGTTTCCCCAGCCACTCTGGGCGGCTTCCACAAAGACCAGAAATACACTAAGATATCACACATTAAAAACTTCCCTGAACAGGGCTGCCTTAAGATGTCTTCTGAAGGTCAGGTAGTTGTTTATCTCTTTGACATCTGGTGGGAGGGCGTTCCACAGGGCGGGCGCCACTACCGAGAAGGCCCTCTGCCTGGTTCCCTGTAGCTTTGCTTCTCGCAATGAGGGAACCGCCAGAAGGCCCTCGGAGCTGGACCTCAGCGTCCGGGCAGAACAGTGGGGGTGGAGATGCTCCTTCAGGTATACTGGGCCAAGGCCGTTTAGGGCTTTAAAAGTCAGCACCAACACTTTGAATTGTGCTCGGAAACGTACTGGGAGCCAATGTAGGTCTTTCAAGACCGGTGTTATATGGCCCCGGCAGCCACTCCCAGTCCCCTGTCTAGCTGCCGCATTCTGGATTAATTGCAGTTTCCGGGTCACCTTCAAAGGTAGCCCCACGTAGAGCGCATTGCAGTAGTCCAAGTGGGAGATAACTAGAGCATGCACCACTCTGGTGAGACAGTCTGCGGGCAGGGAGTGTCTCATCCTGCATACCAGATGGAGCTGGTAGACAGCTGCCCTGGGCACAGAATTGACCTGCGCCTCCATGGACAGCTGTGAGTCCAAAATGACTCCCAGGCTGCGCACCTGGTCCTTCAGGGGCACAGTTACCCCACTCAGGACCAGGGAGTCCTCCACACCTGCCCGCCCCCTGTACCCCCAAAACAGTCCTTCTGTCTTGTCAGGATTCAGCCTCAATCCATTAGCCAGCAATATTACCTACTGCTGACAACTTGCCTGGCGGTGGGGTGAGACATGGCCTCTGGAATAATGCTTCGCCGTCCCTCCTTTAAGCCCCCCAAAGACCCCTGCCTCTCAGGCACAGCTCTCCGCATCTCATGCAGGATTTTACCCCATTTGGGTGACTACACCCTCCCTGCTCCTCCGAAACAGACTCCCATCGCTTTTGGCTCTCTGAATGTCCCGAGCGGCAGAAAGGAGGAGCGGAGACGTTGGCCGGCTTCCCGGTTCCCCACCGTACGACGGCATTTCCTGGAGAGATCTACTTGATTCCTGGCCAATTCAAACTCCGTCTTTTTCTCTCTCTCTCTCTGCTCCCCGCACAGCTGTCTGCGAAAGCGGCTGCCAGAACGGAGGTCGATGCATTGGGCCAAATCGCTGCGCTTGCGTGTACGGATTCACGGGGCCCCAGTGCGAGAGAGGTAGGTTGTGGCTGGTTATGCATCTTGCATGTCGTCCATGAAGACGGAGGCCCTTCGCACTTATGTGGGACTGTACCCAACATCCTCTGTCCGCCTGGCTCTTGCACTAGCAGACAGGTGAGTTTTAATACAGTGGTACCTATGGGACGCGGGTGGCACTGTGGGTTAAACCACAGAGCCTAGGACTTGCCGATCAGAAGGTTGGCGGTTCAAATCCCCGCGACGGGGTGAGCTCCCGTTGCTCGGTCCCTGCTCCTGCCAACCTAGCAGTTCGAAAGCACGTCAAAGTACAAGTAGATAAATAGGTACCACTCCGGCGGGAAGGTAAACGGCGTTTCCGTGCGCTGCTCTGGTTTGCCAGAAGCGGCTTAGTCCTGCTGGCCACATGACCCGGAAGCTGTACGCCGGCTCCCTCGGCCAGTAAAGCGAGATGAGCGTCGCAACCCCAGAGTCGGTCACGACTGGACCTAATGGTCAGCGTTCCCTTTACCTTTACCTTTACCTCGGGTTAAGTACTTAATTTGTTCCGGAGGTCCGTACTTAACCTGAAACTGTTCTTAACCTGAAGCACCACTTTAGCTAATGGGGCCTCCTGCTGTCGCCACGCTGCCGGAGTACGATTTCTGTTCTCATCCTGAAGCAAAGTTCTTAACATGAAGCACTATTTCTGGGTTAGCGGAGTCTGTAACCTGAAGCGTATGTAACCTGAAGCATCTGTAACCCGAGGTACCGCTGTATTCTGCAACCAAGGAATCCAATGCTAGAATGAACGAATGAATTTTCTTATTTCGGTCACAGACCAGTTCCAGCCCACATACAATATCAAGGAAGTCATAAAACGCGATAGGGATACATTTGAATTTGCAGTTAGGTATAACATGGACTGTGGGTTAAACCACAGAGCATAGGGCTTGCCGATCAGAAGGTCGGCGGTTCGAATCCCCGCAACAGGGTGAGCTCCCGTCGCTCGGTCCCTGCTCCTGCCAACCTAGCAGTCCGAAAGCACATCAAAGTGCAAGTAGATCAATAGGCAACACCCCGGCGGGAAGGTAAACGGCGCTTCCGTGCGCTGCTCTGGTTCGCCAGAAGCGGTTTAGTCGTGCTGGCCACATGACCCGGAAGCTGTACGCCGGCTCCCTCGGCCAATAAAGCGAGATGAGCACCGCAACCCCAGAGTCGGTCACAAATGAACCTAATGGTCCCTTTACCTTTATGTCAAGACGGAGGCCCTTTGCACTTGTGGGACTGTACCCAACATCCTCTGTCCGCCAAGGCTCTTGCACTAGCAGACAGGTGAGTTTCAATATTGTGCAACCAAGGAATCCAACACTAGAGTAATTCACTGGATTTCGGCTGTGCCACGAAGTTCCCAGCAACTTCTTTTCTGCGCAAACATGCCCTCCAGCGCAAACCATTTTGCCAGGGGAGCAAGGGTCACGTTAACTGGCTACGACGTAGCTCTACACTGGCTACAGCCCAAACGTCTTCCGAAGCCATCACTCAAAGTCAGAACCTGGACAGCACTGAACATCGTCTCTGGGACAGAATCAAGAATATACTCTTTCAGGTTCCCAAAATAGCATCAACGCTGCGTTTGGCTGCAGCCGTCGGGGCTGAAGCCAGCTAAATTCTTCTCCGAATCGGCCCACTGAAATTTAACAGGCGCGACTCATTTAGGCAATTAATTTCTGCGGGGTCTACTCCCGCGTAGTCCAATTCTGGGCACCACAGTTTAAGAAGGATGTAGGCAACCTGGAGGATCTAGAAGCCAGGCCTGATGAGGAACAGTCGAGGGAGTTGGGTATATTTAGCCTGGAAAAGGTGGAGATGTGATAGCCATCTTCAAATATCTCAAGGGCTGTCCCATGGAAGAAGGAACATGCTTGCTTTCTCCTGCTTCAGAGGGTAGGACTCGAAGCCATGGCTTCAAGCTACAAGGAAGGAGGTTACAACCAAATATCTGGAACAAGTTTCTGACAGTAAGAGCTGTTTGACACTGGAGATGACTGTGGACTCTCCTTCCTCGGAGGTTTTTAAGCAGAGGTTGGATGACCATCTGTCATGGATGCTTTAGCTGAGATTCCTGCATTGCGGCGGGTTGGACTAGATGACCTTTGGGTCCCTTCCAATTGTACTATTCCATGCTTATGTGGCTGTAACTTAGCTCTGCGCTGGCTATGCTACCCTAAGTTCTTCTGAAGCCATCACTTGTCAGAACCCGGATAGCACTGAAAATTGTATCTGGGATGGAATCAAGGATATAGTTCCAAAAATTGCATAAACACTGCCTTGGCTACGATCGTTGGGGCTGAATCCAGCTAAATCCTTCTCTGAATTGTCCCACTGAAATTAACAGGCATGACTAATGTAGTCCATCGATTTCAGTGGGTCTACTCACCAATGACAAACCTAGACAGCATCCTAAAAAGCAGAGACATCACCTTGCCAACAAAGGTCCGTATAGTTAAAGCTATGGTTTTCCCAGTAGTGATGTATGGAAGTGAGAGCTGGACCATAAAGAAGGCTGATCGCCGAAGAATTGATGCTTTTGAATTCTGGTGTTGGAGGAGACTCTTGAGAGTCCCATGGACTGCAAGGAGATCAAACCTCTCCATTCTGAAGGAAATCAGTCCTGAGTGCTCACTGGAAGGACAGATCGTGAAGCTGAGGCTCCAATACTTTGGCCACCTCATGAGAAGAGAAGACTCCCTGGAAAAGACCCTGACGTTGGGAAAGATGGAGGGCACAAGGAGAAGGGGACGACAGAGGAGGAGATGGTGGGACAGTGTTCTCGAAGCTACCAGCATGAGTCGGACCAAACTGCGGGAGGCAGTGGAAGACAGGAGGGCCTGGCGTGCTCTGGTCCAGGGGGTCACGAAGAGCTGGACACAACTAAACGACTAAACAACAACAACAACAACATACCGCCCTATACCCAGGGGTCTCAGGGCGATTCACAGAATAAAATCAAAACCACAAAATACATAATAAAAAATAAAAACAACAACCCAATAGCACCCCCCAAAAAACCCCCACATTTTAAAAGGGCATAGGATGTAAATCAGATGAACCAAAGGCTTGGTTAAGAAGCATTGTTTTCGCCTGGCGCCTAAAGGTATATAATGAAGGCGCCAGGCGAACTTCCCTGGGGAGAGCGTTCCACAGATGGGGAGCCACTGCAAAGAAGGCCCCGTTTTTGTGTTGCCACCCTCTGGACCTTTCAAGGAGGAGGCACACGAAGGAGGGCCTCAGAAGATGACTTCATGGTCCGGGTAGGTTTATTTATTCGAATAAGATCTGATGCGTAGCAACATGTTGAAAGAAGGCAGCCTGGGATGTGTTCAAATTGGGACGTTTAAACCGGATGGAGAGGCTCATAGATTTGATCCCAGGCTGCGTCCTAAGTGCATGGCAATCGTCGCTGCCCTGCACCCGTTCCGTGCCTCGCGCCAACTGTGGAGCATAGCTGTCAACTGTCCCTTATTTGGTGGGAAACTCCCTTATCCCAGCGCCGTGTCCCGCTGCTGTCCCTTATTGATGAATGTCCCTTAAATTTCCCGGGTTTCAAAGGAAGCAGCTCCTCTCTCTCCCTCCCTGCCAGCCAGGGAGGAGGGAGGCTCCAACTGTGTTGCTTGGCTGCCCAGTCCGCCCCCCTCCGGCCTCCTCTCACCAGCCTCGGCCCCCGGGAACCTGTCCCCGCCGGGACTGGTGGGAACCTCGGGCCCTTCCGTCACCATCCTCCTCGCGGCCGCCGAACTGAGCGTCTCTGCCTGGGGCCTCCCCTCTGCCTGTCACCGCTGCTCCCGCTGTGCCGCCGAAGGACCCGAATGAGATGGGCGGCCTGGCATGGTCTATGAATTGCTGAGGAGCCTTGAGAGGAGAGCGAGGGCAACCATAGAGAAAGCAGTTCAGAGAGAGGAGGAAGAGGAGGAGGCGGAGGAGCGGGCAGGTGTTCCAAGGGCTACAAGGGAAGGACCACAAGCGCTTCTCCCATAGATTTGTAGTGGTAGACTAGCATAGATGGTCTGATCTGCGGGTTTACTTCGGGCGCTATTCCCCCCCCTTCCTCCCGCCCCGCCTGATGGAACTGAGAGCTGCAGATGGAGCACGAGAGAAAAGCTACAGAACTGCAGCAGCATCTTCGTAGCTTGGACTTCGTTTTGCACGAAAAGTGGTTGCGGCTTGTAGTTATTTAATTGCAGCGTTTCATCGGCTGGTGTCTTGAGCAGGGCTAAAAACCGGCGCTGCTCTCCAAAATTATCTGGTCCCTTTTAACTGGTTGTCTAAAATCCCTTATTTTGGCTGCTGGTCCCTTATTTTCGAGGCTGCTGGTCCCTTATTTTCAAGGCTGCTGGTCCCTTATTTTCAAATCTGTAAATTGACAGCTATGCTTTGGAGAGAGCTTGTAAGGTACAAAAGCCTTGAATCAAATGCTCCCCCCTCCATTTTTTGCTTTGTGGTGAATGGATTTGGCTCAGAGCTGGAGATGAAACAAGCTTCGCAGCTGTGTCTACACACCGACTCGCCCCGGCCAAGACAAACAGAGGGCTTGCTGTGTGTGCAGCAGAGATAGGATAGAGTTTCAAAGCGCCCTCTCCCTGCCAGCCTCGCTCTCAGCTTCCAGCAACGAAGAACCAACAGTACCCCACAGATTTCCCCCTCCCGGGGGTATGGTCCGCTCCCTTTGTTGTGGATTCCTCCAAAACCCATATCCCCAGAGTGATGCTCACCTGTCAATCAGCTGTCAATCCCTGGGTGCTGTAAGCTGATGCATAAGGATATTCAGTTCTGTGTAGACTGCATCTGTTATTCTTTTATTTATTAAGTATTTATGTATTTATTGAGGGTTTCCCCCCACAAAAGAAAATGTTTACAGTGGTACCTCGGGTTAAGAACTTAATTTGTTCCGGAGGTCCGTACTTAACCTGAAACTGTTCTTAACCTGAAGCACCACTTTAGCTAATGGGGCCTCCTGCTGCTGCCGTGCCGCTGGAGCACGATTTCTGTTCTCAACCTGAAACAAAGTTCTTAACCTGAAGCACTATTTCTGGGTTAGTAGAGTATGTAACCTGAAGCATATGCAACCTGAAGCGTATGTAATCTGAGGTACCACTGTATTTGGTTTTTCAGAAGCTTACATTCTGCACCATCAACAATACCTTTACTTTATTCATCGACTTCCCATCTCGTTCCCACCCCCACGGTATTCTGTGTTTAATGTTGTGTATTTTAATTTATATCTCTCCACATATTATTAGCCTTCATGTCTTTCTTCGGTTACTCGCATTTCAAATCCAGCTTGCGTTTTCATGCAACTATAATAGTTCTTTAGATATTCTACGACGTTTCGTCATTTTGATCTCAAATTTCTCGGGTTTTTGATTGGCGCTTGGGCAATTTCTTTTCCGCGGGAGACGTCAAAGGAGAAGAGTACAGTCGTGCCTCGGAAGTCGAACGGAATCCGTTCCGGAAGTCCGTTCGACTTCCAAAATGTTCGGAAACCAAGGCACAGCTTCTGATTGGCTGCAGGAAACTCCTGCAGCCAATCGGAAGCCCCGCTGGACGTTTGGCTTCCAAAAATAGTTCGCAAACCGGAACACTCACTTCCGGGTTTCGATCGTTTGGGAGCTGATTTGTTCGGGAGCTGAGGCGTTTGAGATCCAAGGTACAACTGTATCTGCTCTGAGGGACTCTCAAGGAGTTGGGAGGTTTTGCCCGTTTCTTAGAAAGGGACGTGGGTGGCGCTGTGGGTTAAACCACAGAGCCTAGGACTTGCTGATCAGAAGGTTGGCGGTTCAAATCCCTGCGACGGGGTGAGCTCCCGTTGCTCGGTCCCTGCTCCTGCCAACCTAGCAGTTCGAAAGCACATCAAAGTGCAAGTAGATAAATAGGTACTGCTCCGGCGGGAAGGTAAACGGTGTTTCCGTGCGCTGCTCTGGTTCGCCAGAAGTGGCTTAGTCCTGCTGGCCACATGACCCGGAAGCTGTACGCCGGCTCCCTCGGCCAGTAAAGCGAGATGAGCGCGGCAACCCCAGAGTCGGTCACGACTGGACCTAATGGTCAGGGGTCCCTTTACCTAGAAAGGAAAATAAATTTCTGGACTGGGCATTTGGTGCAAACACACACACACCACCCCTCCATTCCTGTTTGTGTGCTTTTTAAAAAAGCAAAAGCAAATGACTGCCACTTTCCCAATCCCACCTGTGCCAAATTTGCCCTCCCGCGGACCCTACATGCCAAACCCACAAAGACCCACACAGTGGGGGATAGACAGAGAGAGAGAGAGAGACGTCTTTGTTAAGAACTTGGCACTCTGATTGCGGTGCCCACTTCAGAGGCAAATCGCTTAATGAGGAGAGTTGTGTCAATTCCCACTTGGATCATTTCCTGCCCCTAACAGACACACATTTTTTGTGTGTGTGTGTAGTGGGGGAGCTGGAAGAAGGGGGCTGGCTGGCACATCCGTATCGAAGCTGCTCCAGCCACATTTGGGAACCTACTGTATTTTCCGCTCTGTAAGACGCACCAGACCGCAAGACGCACCTAGTTTTTGGAGGAGGAAAACAAGAAAAAAAATATTCTGAATCTCAGAAGCCAGAACAACTAGAGGGATCGTTACGCAGCAAAAGCAGCGATCCCTCTTGCTCTTCTCGCTTCTGGGATAGCTGCACAGCCTGCATTCGCCCCATAAGACGCACACACATTTCCCCTTACTTTTTAGGGGGGGGGAAGTGAGTCTTATAGAGCAAAAAATACGGTATCTGCTTGAGAGCGCAAGGGATCTGGAAGGCAATGAAGTGGGTCTCGAGGACCAAAGGATCCTGGGAATTGTAGTTTGTTAGGGCTTCTGGGATTTGTAGGTCTGGGAGAAGGAGGAGAAGAAGAAGAAGAAGAGGAGTTTGGATTTGATATCTTGCTTTATCACTACCGGAAGGAGTCTCAAAGCGGCTCACATTCTCCTTTCCCTTCCTCCTCCACAAAAAACCCTCTGTGAGGTGAGTGGGGCTGAGAGACTTCAGAGAAGTGTGACTGGCCCAAGGTCACCCAGCAGCTGCAGGTGGAGGAGCGGGGAAGCGAACCCGGTTCACCAGATTACGAGTCTACCGCTCTTAACCACTACACCACACTGGCTCAAATGGCAAATGAAGGCATCATAGCCGTGAGCCTCCGTCATCGCCAATTGGTTGGGGCGGGGATTTGGTTGAGGTTCTTTGGAGAGTTGTGGGGAGAAATTTCCTCCATCCAATTTGTACTTCCTGAACCCATGCACAAACTGGAATGTGGCTTCCCTTCGAAACCCACATCCCTCCGAAATTTTTCCCTTCCCCAAGAAGCAGACGACGTCCCCAAGAATGAATGGATGAATCTTTATTTGCATCAGCCATCGGCCATAGCAATAAAATAAGAATACGATATACAGTGGTACCTCAGGTTAAGAACTTAATTCATTCTGGAAGTCTGTTCTTAACCTGAAACTGTTCTTAACCTGAAGCACCACTTTAGCTAATGGGGCCTGCTGCTGCCGCCGCGCCGCCGAAGCACGATTTCTGTTCTCATCCTGATGCAAAGTTCTTAACCCGAGGTAATATTTCTGGGTTAGCGGAGTCTGTAACCTGAAGCGTATGTAACCCAAACTACCACTGTACAAAGAATAGAAATTTTTGTTGTTTAGTCGTGTCCGACTCTTCGTGACCCCCTGGACCAGAGCACACCAGGTACTCCTGTCTTCCACTGCCTCCCGCAGTTTGGTCAAACTCATGCTGGTCTCTTCGAGAACACTGTCCCACCATCTCGTCCTCCGTCATCCCCTTCTCCTTGTGCCCTCCATCTTTCCCAACATCAGGGTATTTTCCAGGGAGTCTTCTCTTCTCATGAGGTGGCCAAAGTCTTGGAGCCTCAGCTTCAGGATCTGTCCTTCCAGTGAGCACTCAGGGCTGATTTCCTTCAGAATGGATCGGTTTGATCTTCTTGCAGTCCATGGGACTCTCAAGAGTCTCCTCCAGCACCATAATCCAAAAGCATCCGTTCTTTGGCGACCAGCCTTCTTTATGGTCCAGCTCTCACTAAGAATAGAAGTAAAAAGTCAATTATATAAAATACATTTTAGGGTTTTGAATCAATAGTCAAATAGTGGATCTTATTCTGATTGCCCCAGCTAAAAACCTTGCCACCTTTGCTGTCGCCTTCTCATCTTTATCTGCCAGGAGAAAGGACACTGAGGCAGTGGTTGGGTGACCCGGAATGGACAATAAAAGAAGGGTGATAATCTCATTCCTCAAGTCTTTATAAAGAGGGCAAGCCAGAAGGGCATGCGCCACCAATTCACGACTGCCATCTCCACAGGGACATTTTTCATGTGGGATCTGTTGGAATTGTATCTGAGGTCGTATCATAGTGCTTTAAACGTCTGATGCAGAGACCTGGCCGTAGTACAGGGGTCAGCAAACCTTTTCAGCAGGGGGCCAGTCCACTGTCCCTCAGACCTTGTGGGGGGCCGGACTATATTTTGGAAAAAAATAATGAACGAATTCCTATGCCCCACAACTAACCCAGAGATGCGTTTTAAAGAAAAGCACACATTCTACTCATGTAAAAACACGCTGATTCCCTGACCGTCCGCGGGCCGGATTGAGAAGGCGATTGGGCCGGATCCGGCCCCCGGACCTTAGTTTACCGACCCATGCCATAGTATGACTAATTCTTCATCCAAGCCTTGCTTCCTAGCATGAAACAAAGGAAAAATTCTTTACCGCCGGCTTCCTAACACAAGGGTTCATTGTTCTTTCTCGGAGTCAAGTGTTATTGTTCAGAAATAGGAGATGCAAATTAGCCCATAAGTGTATCAGCTGAAGGAGCGGATGTGTCAGGCGCTTTGAGAAGTGACTGCAAACGCAAACAGGCACTTCAGGAAGTTCATTAAGAGTGCGATTCTGTGAGCTCATAAGTCCGTCTTTACTGCGTTTGATCAGAGCGAACCCATTGTGAATGATGGAGATGACTAGCTTGGGTCCGTTAACTTCAGTGGGGGTTATTCAGTGAAGCAGTTCTGCTAGTGGAGATACTCACATAGCAGAAGTTAATAATAATAATAATAATAATAATAATAATAATAATAATAATAATAATTTCCTTCCTTCCCTCCCTCCCTCCCTCCCTTTCTTATTTTCTCCTTCCTTCCTTCCCTCCTTAATTTCTCCTTCCTTCCTTCCTTCCTTCCTTCCTTCCTTCCTTCCTTCCTTCCTTTTCCTTCTTTCTTTCTTTCCTTCCTTCCTTCCTTCCTTCCTTCCTTCCTTCCTTCCTACCTTCCTTCCATTTCCTTCCTTCCTTCCTTCCTTCCTTCCTTCCTTCCTTCCATTTCCTTCCTTCCTTCCTTCCTATTTCCTTCTTTCCTTCCTTCCTTCCTTCCTTCCTTCCTTCCATCCTTCCTTCCTACCTTCCTTCCATTTCCTTCCTTCCTTCCTTCCTTCCTTATTTTCTTCTTTCTTTCCTTCATTCCTTCCTATTTTCTTCTTTCTTTCTTCTTTCTTTCTTTCTTTCTTTCTTTCTTTCTTTCTTTCTTTCCATACATAAAACACAACACAACATCACACATTTAAAAACAGAGTCTCCTATACAGGCATCAAACCAACCAATAAATCAATGGAACCTAATAATAATAATAATAATAATAATAATAATAATAATAATAATAATGTTGTCCCCAGAATTGCTGCAGAAATGTGGATAAGTGAATCCAGGGCAGAGAACCAGAGGGGCAGAGAAACATGAAATTTGTTCATCTCCTGCTAAGGCTGAGACGCACGCACAGGCCACCTCTCCGCTCCCTTACCTCATTGTTCAGGGAATCACATTCCCGTGTTTTGGTTATTTGTAGAAAGGGAAAATCTGGCCGGCTTCCCTTTGCAGGGCCAGACATTCCGAGGGCTGAAAAAACACCCAAGAGGAAATCGAAGAGCGAGACGCAATCTTGCTGGCTTTTCCGCTGGCTGGATTTACAGTTTCCTGATGGCAAACGGGCACTACCATGAAACCCAAGCTCCGGCCATGTGGACAGCTTTTCTGTCACTGCAGCATTTAAATTTTCAGGGAGTGTGGGGACTAAACGCAATTCCTTACGTCTTTTTTATTATTATTGCTTACTTTATTTAATCATTTTTTTCAGTACATACAGCAACCACCAAAAACACATACAACAAAAACCACAATAACACTCATAACACAATTTAACAATTCAGATTTGAGTACTGATATACCTATAACTAGGGACGCAGGTGGCGCTATGGGTTAAACCACAGAGCCTAGGGCTTGCCGATCAGAAGGAAGGCGGTTCGAATCCCCGTGAAGGGGTGAGCTCCCGTTGCTCGGTCCCTGCTCCTGCCAACCTAGCAGTTCAAAAGCACGTCAAAGTGCAAGTAGATAAACAGGTACTGCTCCGGCGGGAAGGTAAATGGCGTTTCCGTGCGCTGCTCTGGTTTGCCAGAAGCGGCTTAGTCCTGCTGGCCACATGACCCGGAAGCTGTACGCTGGCTCCCTCGTCCAGTAAAGCGAGATGAGCGCCGCAACCCCAGCGTCAGCCACGACTGGACTTAACGGTCAGGGGTCCCTTTACCTTTACTTTTATATATCTACACCCTTTTAACAATATTTCCAGACCTCTCGTCCCACTACTGTCCGCCTTATTGCTTAAGTATTCCTTCCAGATTTCTTCATATTTATCCATTCTTAATTTGCGTCGATATGCAATTCATTCATATGTAACTTTGTTGTTGTTTAGTCGTTTAGTCGTTTCCGACTCTTCGTGACCCCTGGACCAGAGCACGCCAGGCACTCCTGTCTTCCACTGCCTCCCGCAGTTTGGTCAAACTCATGTTGGTAGCTTCGAGAACACTGTCCCACCATCTCGTCCTCTGTCGTCCCCTTCTCCTTGCGCCCTCCATCTTTCCCAACATCAGGGTCTTTTCCAGGGAGTCTTCTCTTCTCCTGAGGTGGCCAAAGTCTTGGAGCCTCAGCTTCAGGATCTGTCCTTCCAGTGAGCACTCAGGGCTGATTTCCTTCAGAATGGACAGGTTTGATCTTCTTGCAGTCCATGGGACTCTCAAGAGTCTCCTGGTCCAGGAGGTCACAAAGAGGCGGACACGACTAAACAACAACCAGAGACCTGATTTGCAGCCGGTTGGGCTGGATGACCCTCAGAGTCCCTTCCAACGCTGCGATTCCCCGGTTCCTGGAAAACGGGGAATATGGGTTAATTCCGAAGAGAGCCAGTGTGGTGTAGTGGTTAAGAGCAGTAGACTCGTGATCTGGTGAACCGGGTTCGATTCCCCGCTCCTCCACATGCAGCTGCTGGGTGACCCTGGGCCAGTCACACTTCTCCGAAGTCTCTCAGCCCCACGCACCTCACAGAGTGTTTGTTGTGGGGGAAGAAGGGAAAGGAGAATGTTAGCTGCTTCGAGACTCCTTCGGGTAGTGATAAAGCGGGATATCAAATCCAAACTCTTCTTCTTCTTCTGCAGCGGCAAGGTGGGGCCGGCTCAGGCTCTGGGAGGGGGGCGCTCCTTGCCAGGAGGGCGACCTTCCCACAACAGCCTCGGACGGGCCTTCAAGGGCGGCCTGTGCCCCACTGACCTCCTTTCTGCCGGCCGGAGAGCCTGCCAGCCGCATTCCCCAGCTCTGTTTGGAGAGGAAAACCTTCCAGCGCTGTTGTGGGAAAGGAATCCGAT
Organism: Podarcis raffonei; assembly: GCF_027172205.1. Classification (NCBI taxonomy): domain Eukaryota; kingdom Metazoa; phylum Chordata; class Lepidosauria; order Squamata; family Lacertidae; genus Podarcis; species Podarcis raffonei. The sequence continues at coordinate 7,773,886 of NC_070619.1, read as the reverse complement.
TCCAGGGAGGTTTGGCTGGCTGGCCTGCTTGTTTGTTTAAGGAAGGAAGGGAAGAAATCCTTTGGACCTCTCTCGTTCTCTCTCGTTCTCTCTCTTTCTCTGAAAAAATAAAACCTGGCCAAATGGCATGCAAGGAGGAACAGGGTGAGCCCCAGGCAAGCTGGAGTGGCAGAGATCTGTGCCACTGATGAAACGAGTGCCAATCTCCACCGCGGGCATCTGTCTGAAATGTAGCTCGGTCTTTATTATTATTATTATTATTCATTTATTTGATTTATATCCCGCCCGGCATCAAAAGATCCCAGGGCGGTTCGCGAGATAGAAACGCGACTTAAAAGCACAAATAAATAAAATGGAAAGCAGAAGGCGTTCTTGCCAAAGAGGAACGGATAAGTAAGATTATGGACAGGGCAGAACTGGGGGGGAAGTAACAGCAGAATTAAGACCATCTAATGAGGAGCGTTTTATGGAAGAATGGATGCCTTTTTCGGACCACCTAGAGCAGGCGTCTCCAAACTCGGCCCTCCAGATGTTTTGGGACTACAACTCCCATCATCCCTAGCTAACAGGACCAGCATGAAAACACGCAGAACTGAACTTAAGACCGGAAGAATGATAACCAAAATCGATAGATCTTCCCATCCCTGCCCTAGACTTGATGGTGTTTATAGACGGCTCCTGAAGAAGAAGAAGAAGAAGAAGAAGAAGAAGAAGAAGAAGAAGAAGAAGAAGAAGAGGAGGAGGAGGAGTAGTAGTAGTAGTAGTAGTAGTAGTAGTTTGGATTTGATAGCCCGCTTTATCACTACCCTAAGGAGTCTCAAGAAAGGGACGTGTGTGGGGCTGTGGGTTAAACCACAGAGCCTAGGACTTGCCGATCAGAAGGTCAGCGGTTCGAATCCCCGCAATGATGGGGTGAGCTCCCGTTGCTCGGTCCCTGCCCCTGCCAACCTAGCAGTTTGAAAGCACGTCAAAGTGCAAGTAGATAAATAGGTACCGCTCCGGTGGGAAGGTAAACGGCATTTCCATGCGCTGCTCTGGTTTGCCAGAAGTGGCTTAGTCCTGCTGGCCACGTGACCCGGAAGCTGTATGCTGGCTCCCTCGGCCAATAAAGCGAGATGAGCGCCGCAACCCCAGAGTCGGTCACGACTGGACCTTATGGTCAGGGGTCCCTTTACCTTTACGGAGTCTCAAAGCGGCTAACAATCTCCTTTCCCTTCCTCCCCCACAACAAACACTCTGTGAGGTGAGTGAGGCTGAGAGACTTCAGAGAAGTGTGACTGGCCCAAGGTCACCCAGCAGCTGCATGTGGAGGAGCAGGGAAGCGAACCCAGTTCACCAGATTACGAGTCCACTGCTCTTAACCACTAGACTGGTTTTAACTCTTAACCACTACACTGCGTTTTAATTCGGAAATCTAGCCAGCCATTGCTGCCAGAATTGGGGAGCCCATTCCTCTCATTCTACGGCATAGGGTGCTTCTCCCTCAAACAGCGCTACAGTTCCCAGAGCGGTTGAACCAATCGGCTCACTCTTCCCAGGCAATTTTGGGAACTGAGAGAGCTTTCCTGGCAACTCTCAGACCCTTTGTGGACTGCAGTTCCTAGGAGTCTTCGGTGGAGAAGCCGCAATGGTTTAAAGCAGTATGAAACTGCTTTCCGTGTGAGGACGGCGCCATGAGACGCGTCCCAATCCAGCGCCCGGTTTCCTCAGAAGAAAAGCTTCCCTTGTTCCCTGGGGCAAATCCAGCGGGTTGACTTTGGACAGATGAGACCTTCGGAAAGGCGACTTTCGGAGCCGACATGCGAGAATGTGGGGAGGTGGCTCCTTGGGTCCTTTCCAAAGCTGTTGGGGAGGCGGACTGCGCTCCAAACATACCTGGGGTCAGAGCCCAGCCCCCCTTGGGCACGGAAGTGGGGTGGGTGCGCAGGAATCACGTCCCCGAGCCTTAATAAAGTTTGATTGGAGCCTCATTAAATCTTTAATCATATGACCCATTAAAATCAGGCCCAGATGTTTCTTGGCACGAGGCCAACCTGCCCTGGCCTGTCTGCTTCAAACTCACAAGCTGCTTTGGCGCTGCTCCCTTCCTAGGCTTGGAAACCAAATCCGAAAAGATCTATTTTTGGCAATTCCCGACCCCCCTCCCTCCTTCGCACGAGTCTGCTTCTCCCCCTCCCTCCGTCTCTCGCACACTCTGTCTTTCTCTTTTGCACTGTTGTGGAGACGTTTTCCTTGCAGTGTGGGGGTTTCTTTGTGATTGGATGTGGGGGTGGTTCAAATGGTGGTGGGGCTGAATGAATGGTTGTGTGTGTGTGTGTGCGTGTGTGTGTGAACGAACTTAAAAATGGAAAGCGTAATGCTGGTGGTCAACAAAAGAGGTTCAAAGACTCTCTCAAGGCAAATCTAAAAAAATGTAGTATACAGTGCTACCTCGGGTTACAGACGCTTCAGGTTACAGACTCCGCTAACCCAGAAATAGTACCTCGGGTTAAGAACTTTGCTTCAGGATGAGAACAGAAATCGGGCTCTGGCAGCAGCGGGAGGCCCCATTAGCTAAAGTGGTGCTTCAGGTTAAGAACAGTTTCAGGTTAAGAACGGACCTGTGGAACGAATTAAGTACAGTGGTACCTCGGGTTACATACGCTTCAGGTTACAGACTCCGCTAACCCAGAAATAGTGCTTCAGGTTAAGAACTTTGCTTCAGGATGAGAACAGAAACTGGGCTCCAGCGGCGGGAGGCCCCATTAGCTAAAGTGGTGCTTCAGGTTAAGAACAGTTTCAGGTTAAGAACGGACCTCTGGAACGAATTACAATGGTACCTTGGGTTAAGTACTTAATTCCCAGCAATTAGTAATAATAATACATTTATATTGTTATGATTAAATATGTTTTATTAGGTTTTCAAGAGGAAGCAAATACATAAAGCAGAGCAAGTTATCGTTGGAAGTAGGCAGATATAATTATGCTTCCCTCAGTCAGTAAACAAACATACACAGAACTACTACAACAAATAAACGAATTCATTGAAAACAACCTAAATCCCACCCACAAACTAAACAGCCTTTGGTTCTAAGTGGTACCTTGGGTTAAGAACTTAATTCGTTCTGGAGGTCCGTTCTTAACCTGAAACTATTTAAAATGCATCTCTGGATTATTTTGGGGGCCTGCGTGGTGTTTTTACATGAATAGAATGTCTGCTTTTATATAAAATGCATCTCCGGGTTATTTGTGGGGCATAGGAATTCGTTCATTTTTATTTATTTTTCCAAAATATAGTCCAGCCCCCCCACAAGGTCTGAGGGACAGTGGACCGGCCCCCTGCTGAAAAAGTTTGCTGACCCCTGGTTTAGGGCTTTCAAGGTCAGCACGACACTTTGCATTGTGCTCGGAAACGTACTGGGAACCAATGTAGGTCTTTTGGGAGGGTTGGACTAGATGATGTTTGGAGGTCCCTTCCAACTCTACAATTCTATGAAGCTGCCTTATTCCGAGCCCGTGGCTCATTACGTCTCTTGAACGCCGCACACAGTAGCTGTTGCTGGTGCTCCGAAAGATGCATATCCGGAATGGCTTAATCCTTCCTGGTGCCCAGCAGAGACATCACCTTGCCAACAGAGGTCCATAGAGTTAAAGCTATGGTTTCCCCAATAGTGATGTATGGAAGTGAGAGCTGGACCATAAAGAAGGCTGATCGCTGAAGAATTGGTGCTTTTGAATTCTGGTGCTGGAGGAGACTCTTGAGAGTCCCATGGACTGCAAGGAGATCAAACCTCTCCATTCTGAAGGAAATCAGCCCTGAGTGCTCACTGGAAGGACAGATCCTGAAGCTGAGGCTCCAAGACTTTGGCCTCCTCATGAGAAGAGAAGACTCCCTGGAAAAGACCCTGACGTTGGGAAAGATGGAGGGCACAAGGAGAAAGGGATGACAGAGGACGAGATGGTGGGACAGTGTTCTTGAAGCTGCAAACATGAGTTTGACCAAGCTGCGGGAGGCAGTGGAAGACAGGAGGGCCTGGCGTGCTCTGGTCCAGGGGGTCACGAAGAGTCGGACACGACTAAATAACAACAAATCTGCCATTTCCTCTCAGACACTCCTTCCTCAACCATTTCTAAGCCTGCGGTGGGAGAGACACACTATCAGGGTATGTCAAAGCCCAGAAGAGGCATCCCTCTGGAACATCCGCCTCAATTGCTCCAGCTTCCAAAGCACAGACTCTCTCACTCAGCACAGGACATTTCACGATGGATGGATAATTCCACCCCCCTGCTCGTTTTAATTACGTTTTCTGTTTGGAAGGAGGGGAAACCAACTGTTCCACATTATGAAAAGATTCCGTTTTAACCTCTCTCCTTTTTGGTAGAATGAGCTAAACGGTTACACATGAAGTTTGGGTCCTAATGAGCTGTAGAGACGTCGCGCGGCTGCAAAATAGGGAAGAGAGCCGCGTCCCGCAATCTGTTTCCGATCACCCGGCAATCCCCTGTAGAAAATATTTGGCCTTGTTTGGGTTGTGTGGAAATACATGAGGCCTGTGGAGGAAAAAGGCAGCCGCTCTCATCCCAGCTATGCTTTTGGGTTTCCTGGGGAGAGCTCATACCCTCCAACGTTTCTCCAGCGGAAATAGGCACATCCTAAGGACACAGGTGGCACTGTGGATTAAACCACAGAGCCTAGGACTTGCCAATCAGAAGGTCGGCGGTTTGAATCCCTGCAATGACGGGGTAAGCTCCCGTTGCTCGGTCCCTGCTCCTGCCCACCTAGCAGTTCAAAAGCACGTCCAAGTGCAAGTAGATAAATAGGCACCGCTCCGGCGGGAAGGTAAACGGCGTTTCCATGCACTGCTCTGGTTCGCCAGGAGCGGCTTAGTCATGCTGGCCACATGACCCGGAAGCTGTACATCGGCTCCCTCGGCCAATAAAGCGAGATGAGCGCCGCAACCCCAGAGTCGGCCACGACTGGACCTAATGGTCAGGGGTCCCTTTACCTTTAAGGAAAAGTCACGAAATTAAGAGACGCCTGCTTCTTGGGAGAAAAGTGATGGCAAACCTAGACAGCATCTTAAAAAGCAAGACATCACCTTGCCAACAAAGGTCCATATAGTTAAAGCTCTGGTTTTCCCAGTAGTGATGTTTGAATTCTGGTGCTGGAGGAGACTCTTGAGAGTCCCATGGACTGCAAGAAGATCAAACCTCTCCATTCTGAAGGAAATCAGCCCTGAGTGCTCACTGGAAGGACAGATCCTGAAGCTGAGGCTCCAAGACTTTGGCCACCTCATGAGAAGAGAAGACTCCCTGGAAAAGACCCTGATGTTGGGAAAGATGGAGGGCACAAGGAGAAGGGGACGACAAAGGACGAGATGGTGGGACAGTGTTCTTGAAGCTACCAGCATGAGTTTGACCAAACTGCGGGAGGCAGTGGAAGACAGGAGTGCCTGGTGTGCTCTGGTCCAGGGGGTCACGAAGAGTCGGAAAAGACTAAATGACTAAACAACAAAAAGGAAAAGCGGGACATTCTGAGATTGAATGGGAAACCGGGATGGCCTCTGGGAATCTGGAGCTGTCCGTGGAAAATAGGGACACTTAGAGAGTTTTGACATCTCTCTCTTTTATGCTTGTATCGCCTGCTGAGGTTGAAACTGCCTACCTGTGGAATTCATTCCCCCCCAAAAAAGATTTTATTAATTTTATAAATTTATAACAAACAGATAAGAAAAAGAAAATCAAAACAAACCAACAAACTAACAGACATTTATCCTGATTATAATAATTCCACTTTTGTTAACATTGTTAGGTGACGTCTTCGAATCCCCCTGGCTGAGTTTCCGTATAAATCATTCTAACAGTTTTCCAAAACTATTTTCCCATAAAATTTACTTGGTCAATTAACATCTTACTTTCTTTTCATTTTTAACTTTAACATGATATTTTACACATCACATTTTCAAATCCTAGGTCTATTTGGTACTTGCAAGTAATTCTAATTATATTATCTTAAGATATTTAGCTAAATAGTCTTTGAATTTCTTCCACTCCTCTTGTTGCTCCTCCTCCTTCTGGTCACGTACTTTTCCGGTCAGGTCGGCTAGCTCCGAAAATACCATCATCTGCCTACCTGAGGAATTCAGGCAGGTAGAAAGCAGGAAGGAAACATCTATAACAATGCAATGATGACCAGGTTGGAAGCTGATAGACAATGGGTTATATTCAGTGTTAGCCGTACTCTGAGGAGATAGACTGAAATCAAGGGACTACTGCTTTAGGTCCAGTAATTTGAGTGGGTCTCCTCAGAACAGAACTCAATTTTTGGAACCGTCAAGCCAAATGTGGATATGATTTTGTAAGAGCTGTCCAACTGCAAAGAGAACACACATACAGTGGTACCTCAGGTTAAGTACTTAATTCGTTCCGGAGGTCCGAACTTAACCTGAAACTGTTCTTAACCTGAAGCACCACTTTAGCTAATGGGGCCTCCTGCTGCTGCATGATTTCTGCACTCATCCTGAAGCAAAGTTCTTAACCTGAAGCACTATTTCTGGGTTAGCGGAGTCTGTAACTTGAAGTGTATGTAACCTGAAGCGTATGTAACCCGAGGTACCACTGTACAGTCATACCTCGGGTCGAATGTGCTTCGGGATGAGCGCGTTCGAGTTGCGCTCTGCAGCAACCCGGAAGTAATGGAGCGCGTTACTTCCGGCTTTCGCCACTTGCGCATGTGCAGACGCTCAAAATGACGTCATGCACATGCGCAGAAGCGCCGAAACATGACCCACGCATGCGCAGAAGCACAGGCACGGGTTACGTTTGCTTCTAGATGTGAACAGGGCTCCGGAATGGATGTTTGTACATGTTTTGTAGCTTGGGGGTTGTCCTGAATCCTTTGCTGTCGTTCAAGGCTCAGGTCGCCTCAGTGGCCCGGAGTGCCTTCCATTGGCTTTTAAAAATTTTGATACAAAATCCTAAACTCGCCCCTTTCCTTGTTCCTTCTTCCTCTCCTAGATTACCGCACGGGCCCCTGCTTCAGCCAAGTCAGCAACCAGATGTGCCAAGGGCAACTCAGTGGCATCGTTTGCACCAAGACCATGTGCTGCGCCACCATCGGGCGAGCATGGGGCCACCCTTGCGAGATGTGCCCCGCCCAGCCCCACCCCTGCCGCCGGGGCTTCATCCCTAACATACGCACTGGCGCTTGCCAAGGTAAGTTCCTCCATGACTCACCTCGCCCCTATTGGAAGCTCAGAACCATTGCCGTGATTGACGGGGCCTTTTCGGTGGCGGCACCAAAGCTGCTGGATGCTGCCCTTTCGGAAAGAGTCCTGCTCAAACGAGCCTTTTGTAGCCGTTGATGTTTTGAGCGGCTTTAACCGCTGCTTTTCAAGGGAGATGGAATCAAAAGGACGTCCGATAAAAATACCGTATTTTTCGCTCTATAAGACGCACCAGACCACAAGACTGTTTTTGGAGGAGGAAAACAAGAAAAAAATATTCTGAATCTCAGAAGCCAGAACAGCAAGAGGGATTGCTGTGCAGTGAAAGCAGCGATCCCTCTTGCTGTTCTGGCTTCTGGGATAGCTGCGCAGCCTGCATTCGCTCCATAAGACGCACACACATTTCCCCTTACTTTTTAGGAGGGGAAAAGTGAGTCTTATAGAGCAAAAAATACGGTACGTTTCTCTCCCTTGAGCCCAAGAGAGGGTTTTCTTGCATCTTGCTTCTAAAACTCCTTTGAAGCAGTCAAACCAGGAGTCCCCAAACACAAGAAAATGGGGTTGTTGGTTTTTTTGCTGATTTGATGTCACACAAAAGCAGACAAGCAGCTACAAAGCACAATTTCGCTCAGAGCAGGGGTCAGCAAGGTTTACCTCACCTGGGCTGGTTCACTCCAGCGGAGATTCCTCCGTGGGCTGGATTCAGCGTGCACACCTTCTGCACAGTCATGACTTCTGGCGCCTGCGCAGGCGCGATTTCCGGCGCTGCGGAAGCGAGTCGCCGTGCTGGTTTAGTGCAGTGCGCGGGGACTCACGGAACGGGCGGCTCGGTTCGGGTGCGGCTCATGGGCCGGTTAAACGACCCCGTGGGCTGCTTGTGGTCCATGGGCCTTAGGTTGCAGACCCCTGGCTCAGAGGGTGGGAGAGAAGAAGAAGAAGAGTTTGACATCCCGCTTTATCACTACCCTAAGGAGTCTCAAGGGACGCAGGTGGCGCTGTGGGTTAAACCACTGAGCCTAGGACTTGCCGATCAGAAGGTCGGTGGTTTGAATCCCCGCAATGGGGTGAGCTCCTGTTGCTCGGTCCCTGCTCCTGCGAACCTAGCAGTTCGAAAGCACGCCAAAGTGCAAGTAGATAAATAGGTACCGCTCCGGCGAGAAGGCAAACAGCGTTTCCGTGCGCTACTCTGGTTCGCAAGGAACCGGCTTAGTCATGCTGGCCACATGACCCGGAAGCTGTACACCAGCTCCCTCGGCCAACAAAGTGAGATGAGCGCCGCAACCCCAGAGTCGGCCACGACAGGACCTAATGGTCAGGGGTCCCTTTACCTTTAAGGAGTCTCAAAGTGGCTAACATTCTCCTTTCCCTTCCTCCCCCACAACAAACACTTTGTGAGGTGAGTGAGGCTGAGAGACTTCAAAGAAGTGTGACTAGCCCAAGGTCACCAGCAGCTGCATGTGGAGGAGCGGGGAAGCGAACCCGGTTCACCAGATTACGAGTCCGCTGCTCTCAACCACTACACCACACTGGTCGGTCTGTCACAGATAGCGTTCTGAATGATGGTTTGTGCAAACCAGGGTTTACTGTGCCGCAGAGTGCTGACCTGGCAAAATGAAGGTGAACTTTCCCTTCAGCGTTCCCAACTGTCTTCATTTGTGTCTCCTCACTTCCTCCCTGCAGATGTGGACGAATGCCAGGCGATCCCCGGGCTTTGCCAAGGAGGAAACTGCCTCAACACGGTGGGGTCCTACGAATGCAAGTGCCCAGTGGGCCACAAGCAGAGCGAGACAAGCCACAAGTGTGAAGGTGAGCGGGGGAGAGACGGAGAAACATGTGGGAATGTTCAGGGTGGCAGGAGAGGATATATTGCTTATTAATATCCTTCCTAACTTGTGGAACTGTGGGTTAAACCACAGAGCCTAGGACTTGCCGATAAGAAGGTCGGCGGTTCGAATCCCCGCGACGGGGTGAGCTCCCGTTGCTCGGTCCCTGCTCCTGCTAACCTAGCAGTTCGAAAGCACATCAAAGTGCAAGTAGATAAATAGGTACCACTCTAGCGGGAAGGTAAACGGTGTTTCCATGCGCTGCTCTGCTTCGCCAGAAGCGGCTTAGTCATGCTGGCCACATGACTCGGAAGCTGGACGCCGGCTCCCTTGGCCAATAAAGCGAGATGAGCGCCGCAGCCCCAGAGTCGGCCATGACTGGACCTAATGGTCAGGGGTCCCTTTACCTTTTTAATATCCTTCCTAACTTGTGCTAGCAAGTTCCTTTACTTAGCAGAGTTTACATTCCCCTTCTCACGCACAGCAGGTAGCTGGTCGCAGGCTTGTGTGAGCCTCTCACTATGATACAACTCAGCCTGTCCCAGACTGAATTGTACGTTCCTGGTAAATTCCCTTTAAAAAGGTAACGGTAAAGGACCCCTGACAGTTAAGTCCAGTCGCGGACGACTCTGGTGCTCATCTCGCTTTACAGGCCGAGGGAGCCGGCGTTTTTCCGCAGACAGTGGGGCCTCCCCCAAAAATTGGTTGTAATTAAAAAAAGGGGGTTGTAATCCAAAAAAAAGGGACATGCACTTCCAGGTTTGACGTGGTTGTAATCCGAAACGGTTGTAATCCAAAGCGGTTGCAAACCAGTGGTACCTTGGTTCTCAAACTTAATCCGTTCCGGAAGTCCGTTCCAAAAGCAAAGCGTTCCAAAACCAAGGCACGCTTTCCCATAGAAAGTAATGCGAAACGGATTAATCCGTTCCAGACTTTTAAAAAACAAGCCCTAAAACAGCAATTTAACATGAATTTTACTATCTAAAATTTTATCGCTGATCCATAAAATGAAAGCGATAAGCTATGCACTGCAGTCACACAATCAATCAGTAGCTGAACTGGGTTCTACACAGTCACAAAAACAAAAAGAGCCGCAGAAACAGAAAAGCATAATAAATAGCAAAAACAGACAGACCTCCGCGTGGCACTCAAAAAGGAAGCATTAACACCCAAAACGGAGCATGTTCGGCTTCCGAAAAATGTTCGCAAACCAGTTCACTTACAGTGGTACCTCGGGTTAAGTACTTAATTCATTCCGGAGGTCCGTTCTTAACCTGAAACTGTTCTTAACCTGAAGCACCACCTTAGCTAATGGGGCCTCCTGCTGCTGCTGTGCCTCCGCAGCACGATTTCTGTTCTTACCCTGAAGCAAAGTTCTTAACCTGAAGCACTATTTCTAGGTTAGCGGAGTCTGTAACCTGAAGGGTCTGTAACCCGAGGTACCACTGTACTTCCGGGTTTGCGGTGTTTGGCTTCCGAGTTGTTTGAGTGCCAAGGCGTTTGAGAACCAAGGGATCACTGTACTGGAGTGAATATTTCCAGCCTTCCACAAACTTCATATCCACCCCCCCTCCCCTTTATGAGAGAAGGCTTTCCAGGGTGTGTTGAGAGCAGGAGGGGGGGAAATGTCGCACATTCCCAGATGTGCTGCAGTTGGACTGCCTTCCCGGTCAGGTTCAGCTGCGGCGTCTCTCCCAGAAAAAGACATTTTTGCTCCCCAAAGGGCTTGTTTAATGCTCTGGAATGTGTCAGCGAAAAGAATATTCGTTCCAGAGGTCCGTTCTCAACCTGAAACTGTTCTTAACCTGAAGCACCACTTTAGCTAATGGGGCCTCCTGCTGCCGCCGTGCCACCGGAGCACGATTTCTGTCCTCATCCTGAAGCAAAGTTCTTAACCCGAGGTACTATTTCTGGGTTAGCGGAGTCTGTAACCTGAAGCGTATGTAACCCGAGGTACCACTATAGCGTTTAAACAAGCCAGGAATCAATTAATTAAGCCCTTATTGATAAATATACCTGGGAACATCAATATATTACATCTCAAGCATCTCCTTGAAGATAAGAAAAACGATATAATCCTGGCCATGGCAAAATTTCTCTTGGAGGTAGCAAGAATTAGAAGTCAACATGTCTCGGATAAAAACACAGGGACTGCCCAGTAATGTCTTTTATTCTGTACTTTGCTTTCGAATTTCTTTTGTGGGCCCTTTGGACCGCAATGAAGAATGTTTGTTTGCGTTTGCCCAGGCTTTCTCTTCCTCAGAATTTGGAATGTTTATGAATATTCCATGGCATCAGAGGCAGAAACATCTAAGGCAGGGGCTGGTTTTTTTTTTGCAGTCAATGTTTTAGAATTTTTGCAAGGTTTGAACATTCTCAAGGGGAATTCTGTGTTGTGCAGATAGCTACACAATTGGCCTAACTTTCTTTTAATAATAATAATAATAATAATAATAATAATAATTTATTATTTATACCCCGCCCATCTGGCTGGGCTTCCCCAGCCACTCTGAGCGGCTTCCAAAAGAATATTAAAATACTGTGATACATCAATCATTAAAAGCTTCCCTAAACAGGGCTGCCTTCAGATGTCTTCTAAAAGTCTGGTAGTTGTTGTTCTCTTTGACATCTGGTGGGAGGGTGTTCCACAGGGAGGGAGCCACCACCAAGAAGGCCCTCTGTCTGGTTCCCTGTAGCCTCACTTCTTGCAATGAGGCCCTCGGAGCTGGACCTCAGTGTCCGGGCAGAACGATGGGGGTGGAGACGCTCCTTCAGGTATACTGGGCTGAGGCCGTTTAGGGCTTTAAAGGCCAGCACCAACACTTTGAATTGTGCTCGGAAACGTACTTTTCTGGGTCTGCTGATTTATGTAAGTTCACTGAAAGCAAAGTTGGAGGAAGATGAAATCCTAGCAATTCTGGGGCTTTGTGAAAAGGCAGCGTCACCAGGTTTTCCTCCCTGGCTCCCTTTCGGAGGTTGTTCCTTCCTTCCTTTCTTGGCTCAGCTTTGTGGTTTGCAAAGCTCAAAACAAAACCCACCCCGAAACAAAACCCCAGACCCTTCCACGTTTGCTTTGGCCCCAAAGAAGCGATTCTGGGTTCCAAAGTCAACGTCTCGTCTTCAATCCCATCATTGTGTGGGAGCCCAAAAGCGCTGAGTTTTTAAGAGAGACTTGGAACGCAACTGGCAGGCTCTTTTTGAAATACCGTATTTCTTGCTCTATAAGGCTCACTTTTTCCCTCCTAAGAAATAAGGGGGGATGTGTGTGCGTCTTATGGAGCGAATGCAGGCTGCGCAGCTATCCCAGAAGCCAGAACAGCAAGAGGGATTGCTGCTTTCACTGCGCAGCGATCCCTCTTGCTGTTCTGGCTTCTGAGATTCAGAATATTTTTTTTCTTGTTTTCCTCCTCCAAAAACTAAGTGAGTCTTCTGGTCTGGTGCATCTTATCGAGCGAAAAATACGGTACCTTGAGCCAGAAGCAGCAGGGGTATGTGTCTGTAGATGTCAGGCTCACGGGGACCATAGCTGTCAACTTTTCCCTTTTCTTGCAAGGAATCCTATTCAGAATAAGGGAATTTCCCTTTTTTAAAAAAAGAGAGAAACGTTGACAGCTATGATGGGGACGAGGGTGCAAAGATCTCATTTGCAGAACGGGGAAGTTTCACATCGCCTCGGCTGCCCAAATGTTGGGATGCAAACAGTGCCGGATTTACGTACAAGCTAAACAAGCTATAGCTTAGGACCCCACTCTCTAGGGGGCCCCAAAAAAAAATTAAAGGGGGAAAAACTGGATGTACATTTTCGAAGGGATGCGGGTGGCGCTGTGGGTTAAACCACAGAGCCTAGGACTTGCTGATCGGAAGGTCAGCAGTTCAAATCCCTGCAACGGGGTGAGCTCCCGTTGCTCGGTCCCAGCTCCTGCCAACCTAGCAGTTCGAAAGCACATCAAAGTGCAAGTAGATAAATAGGTACGGCTCCGGCAGGAAGGTAAACAGCGTTTCCGTGCGCTGCTCTGGTTTGCCAGAAGCGGCTTAGTCATGCTGGCCACATGACCCGGAAGCTGTACACCGGCTCCCTCGGCCAATAAAGCGAGATGAGCGCCACAACCCCAGAGTCGGCCACGACTGGACCTAATGGTCAGGGGTCCCTTTACCTTTACCTTTACATTTCCAAAATATAAGATAATTGCATTTCTGTTTAACAATTACTGTGATAAAAAACGTATTTTGTTATGTGCGAATGGCCTTAGATACCTATCAGGTCCATACATTACCATATAGCATATATTCAACACAAGAAAACAGCGAGAATTTGTTGTTGACAAAGGACAGCTGAACATATAAAGGGCCCCATCCATTACCTTCAGTAGCTCAGGGCCTCATCAAACCTAAATCCAGCCCTGGATACAAAAAGGAAATGATTGATACCCCTTCCTGGATATGTTAGCGAGAATCAGCATAGCAATATATTGGAATATATTGCAAAACAGGATTCTGGGGTTTGTAAACAGTTATACCTCAGGTTACAGACGCTTCAGGTTGTGATTTTTCTGCTTACGGACCCGCTGAAACCCGGAAGTACTGGAATGTGTTACTTCCGGGTTTCGGAGGTCACGCATGCACAGAAGTGCTAAATTGCGCTTGGCGCATGCACAGAAGCACCAAGTCGCAACCCGCGCATGCGCAGACGCGCCACTGTGAGTTGTGAATGTGCATCCTGCACGGATCACGTTTGCAACCCGAGCATCCACTGTACAGTGGTACCTCGGGTTACATACGCTTCAGGTTACAGACTCCGCTAACCCAGAAATAGTGCTTCAGGTTAAGAACGTTGCTTCAGGATGAGAACAGAGATTGTGCTCCGGCGGCAGCAGGAGGCCCCATTAGCTAAAGTGGTGCTTCAGGTTAAGAACAGTTTCCGGTTAAGTACGGACCTCTGGAACGAATTAAGTACTTAACCCAAGGTACCACTATATGCAGAAATTTATCTTGCAGACAGCTCTGAGATCCATGGCTATAGAGTGGCATTACGAAATTAATAAGTGAATGCAGTCGTACAGTGGTACCTCAGGTTACATATGCTTCAGGTTATAGACTCCACTAACCCAGAAATAGTACCTTGGGTTAAGAACTTTGCTTCAGGCTGAGAACAGAAATCGGGCTCCGGTGGCGCTGCGGCAGCAGGAGGCCCCATTAGCTAAAGTGGTGCTTCAGTTTAAGAACAGTTTCAGGTTAAGAATGGACCTCTGGAATGAATCAAGTACTTAACCCGAGATACCACTGTATCTTGGCTCTCAAATTTAATCCATTCCTGGAGTTTGTTTGACTCCTGAAACGGTTCAAAAACCAAGGTGCGGCTTCCGATTGGCCACAGGAGCCGGACGTTCAGCTTTCAAAAAATGTTTGCAAACCAGAACACTCACTTCCGGGTTTGCGGCCTCCGGGAGCCGATTTGTGCGGCGACTAAGGTGTTTGACTACCGAGGTACGACTGTGAATATTAAATCGGCAAAAAGCAGCAGCAGAAGACAATATTTGCCAAATATTGGGGAGAGTTGTTCGGTTTCCTAGGGAAACCAACTCACCCATTCAGGGAGCCCACCAAACCCAGTTTAGCCTTGGAACTGGGTTTGGAGAGACCGGCTGATTGCTGAATGGGATACAGCTGCAGGCAGCCTGGGGAACCTCAACATCCACCATGGGGCTTGCCCGTAAAAAGGGAGTTTGCGGTGATCTCAGAGGTTTCCAGGAAGCCTCTTCTTCGTGGGGGTTTGTGGGCGAGGTGTGAGTTTCGCTGGGAGCTGGGTGAGAGCCAAGGTGGACGGGTGGAGCCCTGGGCGAGAGCCAGGAGGCCGAGAGGGGTGTCTGGAGGAGAAGGAGCTGAAACGAGTCTGTCAAAGAATCAAAAGAGTTGGAAGGGACCATGTCAAGGAGTAAGAAGTGAAGCTACAGGGGACCAGGCAGAGGTCCACACCTGCCTTGCAAAACAGCCATCCCATCAGATGTCAAGGAGATAAAGAACTACAGTGGTACCTCGGGTTAAGTACAGAGGTACCTCAGGTTAAATACACTTCAGGTTACATACGCTTCAGGTTACTGACTCCGCTAACCCAGAAATAGTGCTTCAGGTTAAGAACTTTGCTTCAGGATGAGAACAGAAATTGTGCTCCGGTGGTGTGGCTGCAGCGGGAGGCCCCATTAGTTAAAGTGGTGCTTCAGGTTAAGAACAGTTTCAGGTTAAGAACGGACCCTCGGAACGAATTAAGTACTTAACCCGAGGTACCGCTGTACTTAATTCGTTCTGGAAGTCTGTTCTTAACCTGAAACTGTTCTTAACCTGAAGCACCACTTTAGCTAATGGGGCAGCCATGCGGCCAGCACACAATTTCTGTTCTCATCCTGAAGCAAAGTTCTTAACCCAAGGTACTATTTCTGGGTTAGCGGAGTCTGTAACCTGAAGCGTATGTAATCTGAAGCGTATGTAACCCGAGGTACCACTGTATACAACTTCTAGAAGACATCTGAAGGCAGCCCTGGAAGTTTTTAATGTTTGGCTTTGGTTACGTTTTTATCATACCTTCCAACATTCCTCAGGGACATTTCTCACTCCCCCCCACCCTCCTCGACCCCCCAATTTTGCCACCACCCCTCTGCCTGGTTCCCTGTAGCTTCATGTCTTGCATTGAGGGAACGGCCAGAAGACCCTCGGAGCTGGACCTCAGTGTCCGGGCTGAACGATGGGGGTGGAGACGCTTCTTCAGGGATGAGACCGTTTAGGGCCTGGGTAGGCAAACTAAGGCCTGGGGGCTGAATCTGGCCCAATCACCTTCTAAATCTGACCCCCGGACGGTCCGGGAATCAGTGTGTTTTTACATGGGTAGAATGTGTCCTTTTACAGTGGTACCTCAGGTTACATACTGTCAGGGGCTCAGGAGCAGAAGCACAGGGGAGAGAGGAAATGGAGAGCGAAGGGGAGGAATCCAAGGGGAGCGTAGGGGAGTATGACAGTGACCCGAGAGATTCCATGAGCTTCTCCAGCGAATCAGAAGATTCCCAGAAGGGGGCGCCGATGGTCAGGGCAAGGGGGGTCCCAGGGGGGACGCGCCAGAAACAAGGGGCCAGCGGGGACTCCCAAAGCAGCAGCGGGAGATCAGGACCAGCTTCCCCACCAGAGCGTAGTGGGGGGGAAGAGTCCCATGTGTCAGGACCAGCGTCTCCTCCAGCGGGGAGAGAAGATGAGTCAGGGCTGACCACGCCTCTATCGGAGAGTGGGGGAACGGAGGGGAGGTCAGTTCCAGCTAGCCTCCCCGAAGGGGGAAGCAGTGACAGCAGCAGTGTAACGGTCAGGAGGAAGGTTGCCGGCTGGGTGCGCGCGCCAAGTTCGAATGTACAGGCGCGCGGGACAGCAGAAAACCCGGATTGGGAACCAGGTCCTAAAGCCCGCCGGAGGCAGGGGGAAGACTCAGGGGACTCAGCGTCAGAAGAGTCTAGGAAGGGCGAGACCCCGACGGACAGGCGGAACCAGAGGAGGAAAGAGCAAAGGAAGAGGTGGAGCAAGGCTAGAGTCTTAAACTGGTGTCTGGGGGGAGGAGATTCAGACGGAGCTTCAGCGGTCTAGAGTTTGAGACGTAGAGCTGCACGCTGCGGCTGTGAAAGCGAAACTGAACTTCAATAAAGACTTTCGTACATAACAACGAACCGGCGTTGGTCCTTTGTGAGCTGGGACCTCGGGCAGCTCTGACACATACGCTTCAGGTTACAGACTCCGCTAACCCAGAAATACTGCTTCGGGTTAAGAACTTTGCTTCAGAATGAGAACAGAAATCGGGCTCCGGCAGCATGGCTGCAGCAGCAGGAGGCCCCATGAGCTAAAGTGGTGCTTCAGTATAAGAACAGTTTCAGGTTAAGTACGGACCTTCGGAACGAATCAAGTACTTAACCTGAGGTACCACTATATTTAAAATGTATCTCTGGGTTATTTGTGGGGCCTGCCCGGTGTTTTTACATGAGCAGAATGTTTCCTTTTATTTAAAATGCACCTCTGGGTTATTTGTGGGGCATAGGAATTCGTTCATTATTTCCGCCCCCCAAAATATAGTCCGGCCCCCCACAAGGTCTGAGGGACAGTGGACCGGCCCCTGCTGAAAAAGTTTGCTGACCGCTCAGCTACAACACCCAGGCTACAACATCACCAAGCCAGTCCACTCTCACGGTTCTTGCAATTGATCTTTCCCAGATGTGGACGAATGCACCAGCATCTCAGGCGTTTGCGATGGCGGCGAGTGCACCAACACTGCAGGGAGCTACGTCTGCGCCTGTCCCCGGGGCTTCATGACAAGTCCAGATGGCTCCCGTTGCGTGGGTAAGATGGAGAATCGATTGCTCAATTCGCCATTGCCGCTGTGGACTTGCTGGGGTGTTTCTTTTCAAACCATAGCTGTCAACCGTCCCTTATTTGGCGGGAAAGTCCCTTATCCCAGCGCCGTGTCCCGCTGCTGTCCCTTATTGATGGATGTCCCTTAAATTTCCCAGGTTTCAAAGGAAGCAGCTCCTCTCCCTCCCTGCCGGCCAGGGAGGAGGGAGGCTCCAACTGTGTTGCTTGGCTGACCGCCCCGCCCCCCTCCGGCCTCCTCTCACCAGCCTCGGCCCCCGGGAACCCCTCCCCGCCGGGACTGGTGGGAGCCTTCCGCCACCATCCTTGTCGCGGCTGCCGAACTGAGCGTCTCTGCCTGGGGCCTCCCCTCTGCCCGTCACCACCGCTCCCACTCCCACTAGGCCATACTGTGGCTGTGCCGCCGAAGGACCCAGATGAGATGGGCAGCCTGGCATGCAAGCGCTTCTCCCATAGATTTGTAGTGGTAGACTAGCACAGATGGTCTGATCGGCGGGTTTACTTCGGGCGCTATTCCCCCCCTTCCTCCTGCCCCACCTGATGGAACTGAGAGCTGCAGATGGAGCACGAGAGGAAAGATACAGAACTGCAGCAGCATCTTCGTAGCTCGGACTTCGTTTTGCGCAAAAAGTGGTTGCCGCTTGTGGTTGTTTAACTGCAGTGTTTCATTGGAAACGAAGGGCTAAAAACCGGTGCTGCTCTCTCAAATTATCTGGTCCCTTTTAAGTGGTTGACTAAAATCCCTTATTTTGGCTGCTGGTCCCTTATTTTCAAATCTGTAAGTTGACAGCTATGTTTCAAACTGGTGGTGGCTGGTCCTTTGGGAAGGCGATGAATAACGTAGTTTTTGGCAAGAGACGAATGGCAGTAGAAGAGAGACAACAATGGAATGAGCTGGGAAATGGCATCTTCTCAGGACGGACCTACACGCAGGGGGGGGAGCTATAAATAAGTCAGAAATTAAATCATTATAACAATAGAAAAAACCACTATAGAAAATCTCTTAGATTTTTTTTGCTCTCCAGCGCCATCTGGTGTTGCACGTTTATAATGCACTCCAAACGATGTTTCTTGACTAATGTGTCTGAGTCTTCACATCCCTCATTTTCCTGCCCTGATCGCGTGACTCTCTCAATGCGATGATATTGGCGCAATTTCTAGGAGTAAGGGAGGGAGAGTATGTGAACTTCCTTCCTTTCTCATCCCTCATGGACTGAGAAAAAGAAATGTTTAGCAGCTGGTTCTTTTCCCACACCTTCTGTGGATTCTGATCCTCTGCTGAAAGCTTTCTCTTTTGAAATACTCATTGATTTGATAATACTGAAACCAACCTTTCTCTAGTTTCTTCGAACCTTTTCCACTTTATCTCTGTATTTGCCTCACTTATCCATCAGATTTAATTTCTTTTGTGCACTGGCTTCTATAGGTGATAACCATAAAGGTGTTTTCCTGTTGGCTAAATCTCGGCATCTAATCCAAACACCATATAAGCTTCTCCTAATGCCATGATTCAGAAAATCTCTATGTATTTTTACCATATCATATAGATAAGCATGCCACCCATAGAGATTCTCATATCCTTCTATATCCAACAGTCCTGTGATATCCATTCCTTTAACCAACCAATGCATGCTGCATCATAATATAACATTATATCATCAAGCATCTCCTGTCCTTTATCAGCTGGGAAAGTTGCAAAATTCCTCATTGCAAAATTCCTCTAAATCCAACAGTCCTGTGATATCCATTCCTTTAACCAACCAATGCACGCTGCATCATAATATAACATTATATCATGAATCACCTCCTGTCCTTTATCAGCTGGGAAAGTTGCAAAATTCCTCATGGCCTGCAAAAGAAAAAAGGGGGGGGTAGCAGCTGAAACTTCTTCCTTCGCTGCACTCTTTCCTTCTTCCTTCGCTGCACTCTTTCTCAGCCTACGCTCCCCATTCTGTTATTCCAAAATCTTGGGGAACCCGTCTTGTAAGGACCATGAAACCCACCGGCTTCGAGATGCTGAAAGTCGATGGACAAAGGAGCATGTTGGGTTGATTCCAATGTTGACCCTGCTGAGAGTAGGTCGGCAACTCACTCAGGTCCATTAATTTCAGTGAGTCTACTCTGGAGTACAGTTTAATTGGTTTCAGCCCACTGGTTTATTTTAGGGTACGGCTGGGGTGTGGAGGTGACATTTTGACTTGGATGATGACGGGGTGATCATGGAAAATTGCAGGATGTTTTGTGTATGAAGAAACTTGGGGGACTGAACAGCGCAGGTTCAACGTCCAGTCTGGTTTATCTTTGCAAGAATTGGAAGACGGAAGCTTCGGTAGTGGGTAGGGGTGACCTACATTTAGTGGCTCCTAACGTGGGTGGCGCTGTGGTCTAAACCACAGAGCCTAGGGCTTGCTGATCAGAAGGTCGGCGGTTCTAATCCCTGCGAGGGGGTGAGCTCCCGTTGCTCGGTCCCTGCTCCTGCCAACCCAGCAGTTCGAAAGCACGTCAAAGTGCAAGTAGATAAACAGGTACCGCTCCGGCGGGAAGGTAAACGGCGTTTCCATGCGCTGCTCTGGTTCGCCAGAAGCGGCTTTGTCATGCTGGCCACATGACCCGAAAGCTGTACGCCGGCTCCCTCGGCCAGTAAAGTGAGATGAGCGCCGCAACCCCAGAGTCGGCCACGACTGGACCTAACGGTCAGGGGTCCCTTCACCTTTACCTGTACAGTGTTTTGTGTTGTGTAGGCTCTTATGATGTAAATCATGGGTTTAACCCACAGCGCCACCCGCGTCCCTTACTGTTGCTGTATGTAGACTTTATTTTATTTGTTCTTTATCTTATATTTTGGAAATGTACATCCAGGTTTTTTCCCCCCTTTGCATTTTTGGGGGTCCCCAAGCGAGTGGGGCCCTAAGCTATAGTTGTTTAGCTTATACGTAAATCCTGCACTGCTGGGTTTACAAGATGGAGTGGGGTGGGTAAGGAGAAAGGAGGTGCTCTTTTCCTTTTTTAGGACGGCACATATAGACGCTAGCATCCTTTCGAGGCTGGCAGAAAAAACCGAGCAAATTTAATTAAGGAGCCTGGTGTGGTTTTTTTTAAGAAAAATAACTCGCCTCTCCCGATGGGACCACTTGCGATGTTGGCTGGTTCTTACCTTGGCTACGTCATGTGTTGGGGCTTCTTTTTCCCTGCCTCCCCCCACACCGCCCAGAGCGAACATGTGCCGTAAATGTGCCGTCACTCGCTGAGAGGAACAATATTTTCTCTGGCCGGGGAGGCCTGCGTCCCAGTGGGTCCTCAAATTTCGTCCTGCTTTCTGAAAGGTTCCTTTGTTCCACCGGACAGGACAAGAATTCCTGGGGAAGAGGAGCTCGGTGGACGTTCCCAGGGCTTCCCTTCCACCCCGTAGATGAGCGGCGATTATGTATTTATTTTTAAAACACAACCCAGCTATGAATAGTTCAAAACATCCCGGCATTGCTAGGAGTTATTCGCGACCTGCCAGACATAGCCAAAGCTGTTTCCCAACACTCTGAGCAGGAAATAACTGCATTTCAGCTTTACTTTTTAAGTGTTTTTCTTTTTTCCCTTTCCTTTTTTGAATAGCTGCAGTCATTTCTCCTCTGTGCGTATTGCGGGTTGGGTTGTAGCCAGCCCTGTTTTTCCTCAAGAGTAGACCCACTGAAACGAACGGACCTGTTTTAGCTGCCTTTATCCATTTCAGCGGGTAAAGCTTAGTTGAACCAAACCCAACATTGGTCCTGCGCAAAGTAGGGCCGTTGAAATGACTAACTGAGCAGTTTGAAAGCACGTCAAAGTGCAAGTAGATAAATAGGTACCACTCTGGCAGGAAGGTAAACGGCGTTTCCGTGCGCTGCTCTGGTTCGCCAGAAGTGGCTTAGTCCTGCTGGCCACATGACCCGGAAGCTGTATGCCAGCTCCCTCGGCCAATAAAGCGAGATGAGCACCGCAACCCCAGAGTCGTCCGTGAGTGGACTTAACGGTCAGGGGTACCTTTACCTTTACCACCTGTATTTGGGATGCGGGTGGTTGTGACCTAAACCACAGAGCCTAGGACTTGCCGATCAGAAGGTCGGCGGTTTGAATCCCCGCGACGGGGTGAGCTCCCGTTGCTCGGTCTCTGCTCCTGCCAACCTAGCAGTTCGAAAGCATGTCAAAGTGCAAGTAGATAAATAGGTACCACTCTGGCGGGAAGGTAAACGGCATTTCCGTGCACTGCTCTGGTTCGCCAGAAGCGGCTTAGTCCTGCTGGCCACATGACCCAGAAGCTGTACGCCGGCTCCCTCGGCCAGTAAAGCGAGATGAGCGCCGCAACGCCAGAGTCGGCCACGACTGGACCTAACGGTCAGGGGTCCCTTTACCTAAGAGGTCTTGGAGCTCTGAACAAACAGCTCCCAGAATTCTTTGCGGGAAGTCCTGGTTGTGGCTGTAGTCCACTGGCTACCCAGAAACCCTCCTTGCCATTTCCAGATCTTCCTTTTGAAGGAGTATCCCTCGGACCAAGCTCTCAGGGCGTGGTTTGGGGGCCTTTATAGTGGGAAAAGGTCCAAAGGGTTTGGAGGTCAGCAGAAATGTGGTCCACGGCCGCTGCCCCCTCTGCGCCGACACTTTTGCAGGCGATCTGCTCTGTGTACCTGCCGTGAAAGCAATAAGTTCAGCCAAGAGACAGGGGGCGTGCTGAGAGGGAGGGAGGTACAAGCTGAAAGAGCCCCCTGTTTTTTCCCAGCCGCCTCACGGCGAGGTTCGTGTCAGATCAACCGAGCCGCCGGCAGAAATGGAAGTTTGTGACCTTAATTTTGAGAGGAGAGTCAACAAGCGGCCTCAGGAATTTGCGGGAGGCATCTGAGTTTAATCAAAAGGAGATGTCAAAGTTAATGAGGACCAAGAGGCACATCGCCCCCTCCCTCTCTCTTCCCCCCTGCAGACACGGTTGCGCAAAGACAGATTTGTCGCACGCAGCACAGAACATTACAGGATGGCTGGAGCGTCAGGGCCTGTCCATTTAACTGTTTCTTCCCAACAAATCTTGGCTTTCCGCTCCCATCCACCAATATCTCTGTTATGTACTGAGTTGAATAGGATCCAGAATGCAGCAGTCTGGTTGGTCCTAGAACAATAGGATCCAGAATGCAGCAGTCTGATTGGTCCTAGAACAATAGGATCCAAAATGCAGCAGTCTGATTGGTCCTAGAACAATAGGATCCAGAATGCAGCAGTCTGGTTGGTCCTAGAACAATAGGATCCAAAATGCAGCAGTCTGATTGGTCCTAGAACAATAGGATCCAGAATGCAGCAGTCTGGTTGGTCCTAGAACAATAGGATCCAGAATGCAGCAGTCTGATTGGTCCTAGAACAATAGGATCCAGAATGCAGCAGCCTGGTTGGTCCTAGAACAATAGGATCCAGAATGCAGCAGTCTGATTGGTCCTAGAACAATAGGATCCAAAATGCAGCAGTCTGGTTGGTCCTAGAACAATAGGATCCAGAATGCAGCAGTCTGATTGGTCCTAGAACAATAGGATCCAAAATGCAGCAGTCTGGTTGGTCCTAGAACAATAGGATCCAAAATGCAGCAGTCTGGTTGGTCCTAGAACAATAGAATCCAGAATGCAGCAGTCTGATTGGTCCTAGAACAATAGGATCCAAAATGCAGCAGTCTGATTGGTCCTAGAACAATAGGATCCAAAATGCAGCAGTCTGATTGGTCCTAGAACAATAGGATCCAAAATGCAGCAGTCTGATTGGTCCTAGAACAATAGGATCCAAAATGCAGCAGTCTGATTGGTCCTAGAACAATAGGATCCAGAATGCAGCAGTCTGATTGGTCCTAGAACAATAGCATCCAGAATGCAGCAGTCTGATTGGTCCTAGAACAATAGGATCCAGAATGCAGCAGTCTGATTGGTTCTAGAACAATAGGATTCAGAATGCAGCAGTCTGATTGGTCCTAGAACAATGCAGCAGTATGACTGGTCCGCAGGAGCCACCCAATCCAGCTCCAGGTAGAAGTGAATCCGCAACCTGATTGGCCTACAGGAGAATCTAGGAATTAGCCAATCACGTGCGGCCCATTGTGTAAATAATGTATATAAAGCAGATATTTTGGGGGAACTTTCGTTCCTCCTCAATACTATGAGCTGAATAAAGAGCATGAAATCCACACTCAACTCTGAGTATATTTCAATCTCTTTGGCCTACAAGTAATATTGCCAACTTTCCACGACTGCCCATGCTCCTCTGCCTTTAACAGCTCCTTGACGTGCAGAAATTCGTCAGGTCAAGTTTTCATGGAGCAGCTAATTGCGAAGGCCTGAACTTTGGCAGCCCTGAGTTCAAATCCTGGGAAAGCTGCTCACGGTGGAAGCCTGGGGTTTTTCAGATGTTGCTGGACTACAATTCCCATCATCCCTGTTCTGAGACGCATCCTGTTTCTCAGGAGGGGATGCCTCTTTGGGGTTTCCCAAACTTGGGTCTCTCTCTGGCTGTTTTTGGACTACAACGCCCATCATCCCTAACTAGCAAGACCAGTGGTAGGGGACGATGGGAACTGTAGTCCCCAATCAGCTGGAGAACCAAATTTCGGAAACACTGGAACTGTGACAGGGAAGGAAATAGCTCCTCTGCTGATCTGCTGATCTCCATGGCTGTGCGGACGTGTGTGTACCTATGATTGTGTGCCTGTGCATTATTGTGTGTGTGTATGCCTATGAGTCAAGGGACGTGGGTGGCGCTGTGGGTTAAACCACAGAGCCTAGGACTTGCTGATCAGAAGGTCAGCGGTTCGAATCCCCGTGACGGGATGAGCTCCCGTTGCTCGGTCCCTGCTCCTGCCAACCTAGCAGTTCGAAAGCACACCAGTGCAAGTAGATAAATAGGTACCGCTCTGGCGGGAAGGTAAACGGCGTTTCCTTGTGCTGCTCTGGTTCACCAGAAGCGGCTCCCTCGGCCAGTAAAGCGAGATGAGCACTGCAACCCCAGAGTCAGTCACGACTGGACCTAATGGTCAGGGGTCCCTTTACCTTTACTATAATATAGAACAGAGCCTAGGACTTGCCGATCAGAAGGCCGGCGGTTCGAATCCCCACAACGACAGGATGAGCTCCCGTTGCTCGGTCCCTGCTCCTGCCAACCCAGCAGTTCGAAAGCACGTCAAAGTGCAAGTAGATAAATAGGTACCACTCTGGCGGGAAGGTAAACGGCGTTTCCATGCACTGCTCTGGTTCGCCAGAAGCAGCTTAGTCCTGCTGGCCACATGACCCGGAAGCTGTACGCCGGCTCCCTCGGCCAATAAAGCAAGATGAGCGCCAGAACCCCAGAGTCGGCCACTACTGGACCTAATGGTCAGGGTCCCTTTACCTTTACCTCTATGCCTATGAGGTTGTGAATCTGTTGAGCTGGCACAATGCACACCCTTGGGTTTGACCCCCACTCAGTTTTGGCGCTTGGGAAAAGACCCTGTGGTATCCTTGATAAGGATGAGACCTCACCTCCTCAAGAAACTGTTGGAGAGCTATGCATCTCCATCACCTCTGGAATACAACTAGTCCAGAATGCGGCAGCTAGACTGGTGACTGGGAGCGGCCCCCGAGACCACATAACACCGGTCCTGAAAGACCTACATTGGCTCCCAGTCCGTTTCTGAGCCCAATTCAAAGTGTTGGTGCTGACCTTGAAAGCCCTAAATGGCCCAGTATCCCTGAAGGAGCGTCTCCACCCCCATCGTCCTGCCTGGACACTGAGGTCCAGCTCCAATGGCCTTCTGGCGGTTCCCTCACTGTGAGAAGTGAGATTACAGGGGACCAGGCAGAGGGCCTTCTCGGTGGTGGCGCCCGTCCTGTGGAATGCCCTCCCATCAGATGTCAAGGAAATAAACAACTACCTGACCTTTAGAAGACATATGAAGGCAGCCCTGCTTAGGGAAGTCTTTAATGACTGATGTTTTAATGTATTTTTAATCTTTTCTTGGAAGCTGCCCAGAGTGGCTGGGGAAACTCAGCCAGATGGGTGGGGTATAAATAATAAATTGTTGTTGTTATTGTTACAATCATAAAGGTAAAGGTAAAGGTACCCCTGCCCGTACAGGCCAGTCATGTCCGACTCTAGGGTTGTGCGCCCATCTCACTTAAGAGGCCGGGGGCCAGCGCTGTCCGCAGACACTTCCGGGTCACGTGGCCAGCGTGACGAAGCTGCTCTGGCGAGCCAGCACCAGCGCAGCACATGGAAACGCCATTTACCTTCCCACCAGAGTGGTACCTATTTATCTACTTGCACTTAGGGGTGCTTTCGAACTGCTAGGTGGGCAGGAGCTGGGACTGAAAGACGGGAGCTTACCCCGCCGCAGGGATTCGAACCGCCGACCCTGCGATCGGCAAGCCCTAGGCGCTGAGGTTTTACCCACTGCGCCACCCGCGTCCCGTTACAATCATACCTCGCGTTAAAGTAGCTTCAGGTTGAGCATTCTCAGGTTGCGTTCCACGGCAACCTGGAGGTAACGGAACGCGTTACTTCCGTGTTTCGCCGCTCGCACATGCGCAAACGCTCAAGATGACATCACGCGCATCCGCAGAAGCGGTGAATCGCAACCCACGCAGACACGAGTTGCGTTCTGCTCAGGATGTGAACGCGGCTCCAGAACGGATCCTGTTCACATGCAGAGGTAAAAAGGTAAAGGTAAAGGGGCCCCTGATCATTAGGTCCAGTCGTGGCCAACTCTGGGGCTGCGGCGCTCATTTCGCTTTATTGGCCGAGGGAGCCGGCGTACAGCTTCCGGGTCATGTGGCCAGCAGGACTAAGCCGCTTCTGGTGAACCAGAGCAGCGCACAGAAACGCCATTTCCCTTCCTGCCGGAGTGGTACCTATTTATCTACTTGCACTTTGACGTGCTTTCAAACTGCTGGGTTGGCAGGAGCAGGGACCGAGCAATGGGAGCTCACCCCGTTGCGGGGATTTGAACCGCTGACCTTCTGATCAGCAAGTCCTAGGCTCTGTGGTTTAACCCACAGCGCCACCCGTGTCCCTTTGAGACATGCAGAGGTACCACTGTATTATTATTCGTCCCCCTCAAAAAGTTCCATCCCCAAATAGGGCGGGGGATTTTGAGAGAGACCACCCATCCTTTGCCTATCTGAGGTTGCTCAGATACGGCGGTCTTTGCCACAGAGGGAACTTTCTGTGCAGAAGAGCATTCCAGCTCCCTGCATGTAAGAAGATCAATAATAATAATAATAATAATAATAATAATAATAATAATAATAATAATTTATTTATAGCCCGCCCATCTGGCTGGGCTTCCCCAGCCACTCTGGGCGGCTTCCAAAAAAATATTAAAATACTGTAATACATCAAACATTAAAAGCTTCCCTAAACAGGACTGCCTTCAGATGTCTGCTAAAAGTCTGGTAGTTGTTGTTCTCTTTGACATCTGGTGGGAGGGCGTTCCACAGGGCAGGCGCCACCACCGAGAAGGCCCTCTGCCTGGTTGCCTGTAACCTCGCTTCTCACAATGAGGGAACCGCCAGAAGGCCCTCGGCTCTGGACCTCAGTGTCCGGGTAGAACGATGGGGGTGGAGATGCTCCTTCAGGTATACTGGACCGAGGCCATTTAGGGCTTTAAAGGTCAGCACCAACACTTTGAATTGTGCTTGGAAACGTACTGGGATCCAATCTAGCATGTCAGGGGGCTTCCTGGCTTGCTGGCTGTTTAAATGCAGGGCGTTTGGTTGCCCAACTCACCTTCCCTGCAGCGGTGCCTCCCAGAAAGGGTTCCCGCTGTGCTCTGTGTTTGTGAACCAGGCCTCAGCAGGGGGGAAGGAAACCTGGAAAGTTTCCTTGTGAAACGTCCCGGGAATGGTGGATTTCTTGGGCTCTGACTCACGGCTATCTGGGAGGCGGCTGCGAGGAAATTCCCACCCAAGGCTTCATTAGCCTTTTGACGTTTGCATCCCGGGCTGTTAATTGTGAGGTTTTCCAATGGAGTGGTTGCGAGAGCGGATGATTAAAGACGGCGTTTCCAGGGCTGGCCAAACGGTGCAATTAACAGCAAGCGCTTTGCAGGGCGGGGCTCGTCATCCAGCTCTCCTTTGGCCTGGCGAATGAGTCAACCAGGGTTGTATATACTGCGCAGAGGTGGGGGCAGGTCCTCCTCCCCTTTCCTCAATTTCTTTGCCAGTGGGGCGTTTTGGATCTGATTTCTCGCAAGAAATTCGTTTTTCTTGCCATGCTTTCTAGGACTTCGCCGCTGGTGTCTTTGCGGGTGGGGAATGTGGATCGCGGGTAGAATTCGCCTTGGAATTCCCCCTTCCTGGGGAAGCTGGTTAAAAGCCAGAGTGAAACACGCTTGGACGTGCTGTTTTATCTATCTATACCTGCCCAAGGGAGCCGGCGTACCATGTGGTAAACCTTTGCCTCCAGCCACTCGCCCCTCCCTCACCTGTCTTTGCTCTCCGGCCAGTCCAGGCTTCTTGAGCAGGGCTGGTAGGCGTGTTTACGTTTTACAGAAACAAGACCAAGTAAACCCGGTAGGGCTGCCACCACTCCCTCTGTTCCCGGGGACCCAGAACCACAACCCAGGGAGAAGGCTGTGACCCTTTGTCACTGGCTATCCCCACTCCACAAGTTGTATCCACAGACTTGCAGACAGAAATTCTACGGTAGAGCGTAACCAAGCATAAGGCTAGGACTTAGCTATTCCCTCGGAAAGGCACATAAACCAAACAGTTTCTTCTTTAAAAATTTATTTTAAAAGAACAACAGAAAACATGCTAAGATAGCAGGCACTTCTTTGGCAAGTTACAAGCAAGAAAAATAAAGACATTGTAAAATCTAACTGACTTACATACTCACAACTAAGAGACAGATAGAATAGTTAGAGTCCTTCCAGAGTTCCGCATTCAAAGTCTTTTCCGATTCTCCATCACAAAGGATGCAAGGATGGCTACTAGGTGCGAGGGATGCGGGTTAAACCACAGAGCCTAGAACGTGCCGATCAGAAGGTCGGCGGTTCGAATCCCCGCAACGGGGTGAGCTCCCGTTGCTCGGTCCCAGCTCCTGCCAACCTAGCAGTTCGAAAGCACGTCAAAGTGCAAGTAGATAACTAGGTACCGCTCCGGCGGGAAGGTAAACGGCATTTCCGTGCGCTGCTCTGGTTCGCCGGAAGCGGCTCAGTCCTGCTGGCCACATGACCCGGAAGCTGTACGCAGGCTCCCTCGGCCAATAAAGCGAGATGAGTGCTGCAACCCCAGAGTCGTCCACGACTGGACCTAATGGTCAGGGGTCCCTTTATCTTACCCCCACACCGCCACGCTGTCTCCCCAAAAGCAGCAGCCCTCCAGCACTGGTACCCAAGGCCTTTGAAACGAGAGGTGATCCGTGAGGGAGAAAGGGGCACAGCCTCGCCAGCGTCACTCAGTTCCAACCTCTTGGTGGCAAGGGGGGGGGGGGAATAGGTATAAAAGGAGAATTCCCTGGATGGTAAGATCCAGCTTTGGGCTCTTTGGTGAGACAGGTAGAGATTTAAAATCACAAAATATGCAGCCAAAGGAAAGCATGTCAATATAGGCTTTTAGACCTTTAAAACATGCGTCCCTTTCTTTCCAAAGTTGCCCCCAGCGTAGCAAAAAGACCACATGTTAGTTTTAAAAAATTGTTTCCTTACAAATTCTTCAAAGGTCAGGTTCATGTTCGTGTCCATGAACCTGCCAGAAAAGTTGCACAGGCAGTAAAACTCAGCTTGGTTGCAGTGGTGAAAGTTCCTAAATTATTGGTATAGGAGAGAGAGGCTTGTTAGAGCCATGCGGTCTGAGCCTGGAGCAACTAGCTCTGATCTCTTTACATCCTGGGATTTTTAGGTGGGCTGGAGGGGAACCAAGGCCTTGATCAGCTTCCCTCCAAGGTGAAGGGGAGCGACCTAGCTAAACCTGACAGGACAGCTTACTCTATGACATTAACCCCTTCCTGCATTAACTAGACTTAAGCATGTTTGTTGTGAGCTTGGTTCTTCCACACCTCTCACCCTCCCTCTTGCTTGCAACCTGTCCAGGGAGTGGTCCTCCCTCTCAGCTTTCTCCTCCTCCTCCTCCTGAGTCTCAGCGCTACCTCCTGTCCTGCCACATGCCCAGAGTTCAAGCACTATGCCCAGAGCCGGACAGAAACAACGAAGACGTCCCAAAAGATTTGGTGCCTCACCCACCCAGATTTTAAAGAAAGCTGTTTAAAAGAGGCATTTCCTCCTGAGAAAGGGGGTGCCTCCTGACGCAGGGATGGGGTAACTGTGACCCTACAGATGCTGTCGCACTCCAACTCACATCAGCCCCTGGCAGCCAGCATGCTCAGTGGTCGGAGAGGATGAGAGTTGGAGCCCAACTATCTTTCTTCTCATTGGCGCTCCCTCATAGCCGAGTAAGATTGTCTTCCACAAACTCGGATTTAACAGTGAGTCCGTAAGTGACTGTGGAGGTCAATTCTGGATCCACACGTCCTTCCACAGTGGGGATGTAGGTCTTAACAGTGAGTCCGTAAGTGACTGTGGAGGCCAATTCTGGATCCACACATCCTTCCACAGTGGGGACCTAGGTCTTAACAGTGAGTCTGTAAGTGACTGTGGAGGTCAATTCTGGATCCACACGTCCTTCCACAGTGGGGACCTAGGTCTTAACAGTGAGTCCGTAAGTGACTGTGGGGGCCAATTCTGGATCCACACGTCCTTCCACAATGGGGACCTAGGTCTTAACAGTGAGTCCGTAAGTGACTGTGGGGGCCAATTCTGGATCCACACGTCCTTCCACAATGGGGACCTAGGTCTTAACAGTGTGTCAGTAAGTGACTGTTGGGGCCAATTCTGGATCCACACGTCCTTCCAAAGTGGGGACCTAGGTCTTAACAATGTGTCCGTAAGTGACTGTGAAGGCCAATTCTGGATCCACACATCCTTCCACAATGGGGACCTACGTCTTAACTGTGTGTCCGTAAGTGACTGTGGAGGCCAATTCTGGATCCACACGTCCTTCCACAATGGGGACCTAGGTCTTAACAGTGTGTCCGTTGAAGTGAAGGCCCAAGACAGGTGTTGATCATCATGTGAGCTGCGCACAGGTGGTCTGAAGCGAGCAAGCTACCACCATTCCTGTGGAGCCTCTTTTTATTGAGACAAACATGCAAGCTAGGCAAATACATTTTTGGGCTGTGACCTTTACACATCTTCCGTCCCGAAATCGTGGGGTGGTACAAAGCTATTTTGGCACCTGTTCCACAGCGTCATTTTCCCCTTGCACAGTGTATGACGTAGGAGACAAAAGGTCTCAAAGGAAAAGTTTACAGACAGGACAGCGCAAACTGCTGAGATCGCGAAAGGTCAGGCAGAGGTGGAACGATGTACAGACAGCTGTGGCTTGTCGGGGGGGTTGCCCCTGCACCCCAAGGTCACGCGTGCAGGCAGATTGTGGCTGCCTGCTGGTGGGGAAGTGTGCTCCCTCCGGACCCCACTCCCCACTCCGCAATATCCCTACATCCCATAAGTGACTGTGGAGGCCAATTCTGGATCCACACGTCCTTCCACAATGGGGACCTAGGTTTCCAGGTGGGAGTTGATCCCGGTGTGGATTTGCCAAGCGTGCCTTACTCTTAGCACATTTCTCCCTTGCGTCCTGAGTTCGAGTGTCTTCAAAACCCATGACACCTTTGGTAAAGGCTGTTCTCCAACTGGAGCGCTTGCAGGCCAGTGTTTCCCAGTTGTCGGTGTTGATACTACTTTTAGATTTGCCTTGAGAGAGTCTTTGAACCTCTTTAAGCAATACCTGGAGGTCCCTATCCATTGTTTAGACTCTGGCATTGTCTGGCATTTCCATGCGCTGCTCTGATTTCGCCAGAAGCGGCTTAGTCCTGCTGGCCACATGACACGGAAGCTGTACGCCGGCTCCCTCGGCCAGTAAAGCGAGATGAGCGCCGCAACCCCAGAGTCGTCCGCGACTGGACTTAACTGTCAGGGGTCCCTTTCTCTGATCTCATGTACAAAGCAGGCTCTGCGCATCAGAGCCAGTGTGGTGTAGTGGTTAAAAGCGGTAGACTCGTAATCAGGTGAACCGGGTTCGCTTCCCCGCTCCTCCACCTGCAGCTGCTGGGTGACCTTGGGCCAGTCACACTTCTCTGAAGTCTCTCAGCCCCACTCACCTCACAGAGTGTTTGTTGTGGGGGAGGAAGGGAAAGGAGAATGTTAGCCGCTTTGAGACTCCTTCGGGTAGTGATAAAGCGGGATATCAAATCCAAACTCTTCTTCTTCTTCTTTCTCCCGCTTCTCGTTCCAGACCAGCGAATCGGTACTTGCTTCTCAGCACTCATCGGCGGTCGGTGTGCTGGCGAGCTACCCGGGCAATACACGAAAATGCAGTGCTGCTGTGATTCCGGGAGATGCTGGGCCATCGGTCAAACTCCAGAAATGTGCCCTGTGAGAGGGTCAGGTGAGTGAGCGCTAGGGGTGGGGTTAGCAATGCCAGCAGGCCTTGATCTGGCAACATTGGCTGGGCCGCATGACAACAATATTCTGGAAAGTGAGTGATACACTTATGGAAGAAAGCTGTCTGTATATACCGTGTTTTTCGCTCTATAAGACGCACTTTGGTGACAGCAGCCACGGAATTAAAAGACACCTGCTTCTTGGGAGAAAAGCAATGACATCTTAAAAAGTAGAGACATCACCTTGCCAACAAAGGTCCGTATAGTAAAAGCTATGGTTTTCCCAGTAGTGATGTATGGAAGTGAGAACTGGACCATAAAGAAGGCTGATCGCCGAAGAATTGATGCTTTTGAATTCTGGTGCTGGAGGAGACTCTTGAGAGTCCCATGGACTGCAAGAAGATCAAACCTCTCCATTCTGAAGGAAATCAGCCCTGAGTGCTCACTGGAAGGACAGGTCCTGAAGGACAAGACTTTGGCCACCTCATGAGAAGAGAAGACTCCCTGGAAAAGACCCTGATGCTGGGAAAGATGGAGGGCACAAGGAGAAGGGGACGATGGAGGACGAGATGGTGGGACAGTGTTCTCGAAGCTACCAGCATGAGTCTGACCAAACTGCGGGAGGCAGTGGAAGACAGGAGTGCCTGGCGTGCTCTGGTCCAGGGGGTCACGAAGAGTCGGACACGACTAAACAACAACAACAAGATGCACTTTTCCCCTCCTAAAAAGTAAGGGGAAATGTGTGTGCATCTTATGGAGCAAATGCAGGCGGGAGGCTCTGCTCAGCGCTCCCTTTAAAGAGCCGCGTGGAGCGTGTGGGGGCTTTTCCCCGCACACACGCTCCACACACTCTTTTAAAGGAGCACAGCTCTTAGGGGAGCCTTTTACTTTAGCCGTTCGCAGCCGCTTCTGGGCAGGAGGAGCCTTCATCCCCCTGCCCATGAAAAGCTGCGCGCTGCTATCCCATAAGCCAGGACAGCAAGAGGGATTGCTGCTTTCACTGCGCAGGGATCCCTCTTGCTGTTCTGGCTTCTGGGATTCAGAATATCTTTTTTCTTGTTTTCCTCCTCCAAAAACTAGGTGCGTCTTATGGTCTGGTGCGTCTTATAGAGCGAAAAATACGGTGTGCCGTATTGGCCTGAATATTCGCCTCGCTTTCCCCGCAAATTCTGCCTGTTTTCCATTTTTAATTTCGACCCCTTTGCTGCACCCTCTCTTCTCTCTCTTATCCCACACCAACAATGCAACAAGCTCTCGTTCCTTCTGTCGCTCGAGGTTCAAATCCTGCTCACGAATTCGCCGTGCTATAGTATTCCTTTAAGGAATCCAAAAAAAGGCTTCCGTTCTTCCACAAACAATAATCATCTGGCTTTTCTGGTTTTAGCTGTTACCGTATTTTTCGCTCTATAAGATGCACCAGACCACAAGACGCACCTAGTTTTTGGAGGAGGAAAACAAGAAAAAAATATATTCTGAATCTCAGAAGCCAGAACAGCAAGAGGGATCGCTGCGCAGTGAAAGCAGCAATCCCTCTTGCTGTTCTGGCTTCTGGGATAGCTGCGCAGCCTGCGTTCGCTCCATAAGACGCGCACACATTTCCCCTTACTTTTTAGGAGGGAAAAAGTGAGTCTTATAGAGCAAGAAATACGGTAGCTTCACCAATTACAGTCGTAACTTGGTTTTCGAACAGCTTAGTTCTCGAAGGCTTTGGCTCCCGAACGATCGAAACCCAGAAATGATTGTTCCAGTTTTTGGGTGTTCTTTTGGAAGCCGAATGTCCGACGGGGCTTCTGATTGGCTGCAGGAGCTTCCTGCAGCCAATCAGAAGCTGCGCTTTGGTTTTCGAACGTTTTGGAAGTCGAACAGA
This sequence comes from Podarcis raffonei, assembly GCF_027172205.1. NCBI lineage: Eukaryota > Metazoa > Chordata > Lepidosauria > Squamata > Lacertidae > Podarcis > Podarcis raffonei. The sequence goes on along the minus strand of NC_070619.1, from coordinate 7,740,134 downwards.
CTTCTGGAACGGATTCCAAGGTACGACTGTAGTTGCTGCCACACGTCTATACGAAGCTGCTTTATCCTTCCACCTTAAGCGGGAAATGACGGTTTGGTTCTCTGCTTTGTCCTCCCCAGATGAATATCGCCGGCTGTGCATCGAAGGCCTCCCAGTTGTCCCGGGCTTCCCTGGAACATTTCCCGGGGTCCCTGGCTTTGGCCCCAACGGTGTTGGGCCAGGAATTAGTGGTCCCGGTGCCTTTGGTCCAAATGGCGCAAACGGACAAGGTGGGATCCCCGGACTGCCTGGAATGGGCCCTGGAAGCTCAAGCATTGGTAAGTGAGAAAAATGTGCAACATCAGGTTTCTAGACCTCATGGTTCAGAGGGAAAGGGCTGCCTTATGCCGAGTCAGGACTTTGAGCCCAAGAGATGCTGGAGATTTAACCTGGGATTTTCCGCCAGGCAAAGCAGTACAGTGGTACCTCGGTTCTCAAACTTAATCCGTTCCGGAAGTCTGTTCTGAAACCAAAGCGTTCCAAAACCAAGGCACGCTGCTTTCCCATAGAAAATACAGTGGTGCCTCAGTTTAAGAACAGTCCGGTCTAAGAACGATTAGGTTTATGAACGCCGCAAAACTGGAAGTATGGATGGACTCAAGGGCATCCTGATCAAATTTGCAGATGACACCAAACTGGGAGGGGTGGCTAACACCCCAGAGGACAGGATCACACTTCAAAACGACCTTGACAGATTAGAGAACTGGGCCAAAACAAACAAGATGAATTTTAACAGGGAGAAATGTAAAGTATTGCACTTGGGCAAAAAAAATGAGAGGCACAAATACAAGATGGGTGACACCTGGCTTGAGAGCAGTACATGTGAAAAGGATCTAGGAGTCTTGGTTGACCACAAACTAGACATGAGCCAACAGTGTGACACGGCAGCTAAAAAAGCCAATGCAATTCTGGGCTGCATCAATAGGAGTATAGCATCTAGATCAAGGGAAGTCATAGTGCCACTGTATTCTGCTCTGGTCAGACCTCACCTGGAGTACTGTGTCCAGTTCTGGGCACCACAGTTCAAGAAGGACACTGACAAACTGGAACGTGTCCAGAGGGGGGCAACCAAAATGGTCAAAGGCCTGGAAACGATGCCTTATGAGGAACGGCTAAGGGAGCTGGGCATGTTTAGCCTGGAGAAGAGGAGGCTAAGGGGTGATATGATAGCCATGTTCAAATATATAAAAGGATGTCACATAAAGGAGGGAGAAAGGTTGTTTTCTGCTGCTCCAGAGAAGCGGACATGGAGCAATGGATCCAAACTACAAGAAAGAAGATTCCACCTAAACATTAGGAAGAACTTCCTGACAGTAAGAGCTGTTCGACAGTGGAATTTGCTGCCAAGGAGTGTGGTGGAGTCTCCTTCTTTGGAGGTCTTTAAGCAGAGGCTTGACAGCCATATGTCAGGAGTGCTCTGATGGTGTTTCCTGCTTGGCAGGGGGTTGGACTTGATAGCCCTTGTGGTCTCTTCCAACTCTATGATTCTATGATTCTAAGTAGTGTCCTGGTTTGCGAACTTTACCTCGGTCTAAGAACAGAACAGAACAGAACAGAGGGACACAGGTGGCTCTGTGGGTTAAACCACAGAGCCTTGGACTTGCTGATCGCAAGGTCGGCGGTTCGAATCCCTGTGATGGGGTGAGCTGCCGTTGCTCGGTCCCTGCTCCTGCCACACTTACTTCCGGGTTTGCCGGGTTTGAGTACCAAGGCCTTTGAGAACCAAGGTACCACTGTATAACTGAGCTGCCGTCTGTCTGCTAAAGTAAGAGTTGAACGCCTACTGTTCTGTTATACTAAGAGTTTATTATTTATACCCCGCCCATCTGGATGGGTTTCCCCAGCCACTCTGGGCGGCTCAAAACAGAATATTAAAATACAATAACCTATTAAACATTAAAAGCTTCCCTAAACAGGGCTGCCTTCAGATGTCTTCTAAAAGTCTGGTAGTTGTTGTTCTTTTTGACATCTGGTGAGAGGGCGTTCCACAGGGCGGGCGCCACCACCAAGAAGGCCCTCTGTCTGGTTCCCTGTAACCTTGCTTCTCGCACGGAGGGAACTGCCAGAAGGCCCTCGGAGCTGGACCTCAGTGTCCGGGCTGAACGATGGGGGTGGAGACGCTCCTTCAGGTATACTGGAGCGAGGCTGTTTAGGGCTTTAAAGGTCAGCACCAACACTTTGAATTGTGCTTGGAAACGTCCTGGGAGCCAGTGTAGTTCTTTCAAGACCAGTGTTATGTCGTCTCAGCAGCCTCTCTCAGTCACATGTCTAGCTTCCACATTCTGGATTAGTTGGAGTTTCCGGATCACCTTCAAAGGTAGCCCCACGTAGAGCGCATGGCAGTAGTCCAAGTGGGAGATAACCAGAGCATGCACCACTCTGGCCAGACAGTCCACAGGCAGGGAGGGTCTCATCCTGTGTACCAGATGGAGCTGGTGGACACAGAATGGACCTTCACCTCCATGGACAGCTGTTGAGCAAAAGATCATTGCATTGGAGGGGGTCAGGCTAGATGACCCTCAGGTGCCCCCCAACTCTTCCCCGCTCACAGCAGCAGCAGTAACCGCCCCTGGTTTTTTTGCAGGAACAGCCACCCTCAACCAGACCATCGACATCTGCAAGCATTTCACCAACCTGTGCTTAAACGGGCGCTGCATCCCCACCCCATCCAGCTACCGCTGCGAATGCAACATGGGCTACAAGCAGGACATGCGGGGAGAATGCATTGGTGAGTTGGGGGGCGGGACTACGAGGTGCATGCATGCGCAGCCTTGGCTGACGGAGCAAAGCTCATGCTAAGAGAATTCTTGCCGCAATTGTTGCCATAGCTGTCAACCGTCCCTTATTTGGCGGGAAAGTCCCTTATTCCAGCGTCATGTCCCGCTGCTGTCCCTTATTGATGATGTCCCTTAAATTTCCCGGGTTTCAAAGGAAGCAGCTCCTCTCCCTCCCTCCCTGCCGGCTAGGGAGGAGGGAGGCTCCAACTGTGTTGCTTGGCTGCGTTGCTCACCCAATAAGGAGTCTAAGAACGACTGGGGGGTGGAGCTTGCATGTCTTGTGCCAATCAAATCGGCCACGTTGCCTGGGGACTCGCCTTTGCTCAGCACTTCCCAGCGGAGAGGTGACGGTGGTTTTCCTTGCTGCATCCCCTTTGCCGGGTTGCTGCGCTGTGGGAACCACCACTTGAGGCTTCATTTGGCTGCTGGCTGGGCTTTCTGCCTTTGGCTCGGAGGGGCTCAGAAGTCGAACATACCTGTGCCCGGAAAATCCCTTATTTTTGAGGCTGCTGGTCCCTTATTTTCAAATCTGTAACTTGACAGCTATGGTTGTTGCATACATGAACAGTCTTTTATCTTCCCTTGGTATCTCTCTCCACCTTTCCTTGCCAAGACATGGACGAGTGTTCGAGTAGCCCCTGCCTCCACGGCGATTGTGTGAACACGCCCGGCTCGTACCACTGCAAGTGTCACGAGGGATTTCAGAGCACCCCCACCAAGCAAGCTTGCATTGGTAAGTTCGGGGAGAAGCTGGGTGCCATACTGGGGAACTGATACAAAAATTCCCTCCTTTTGGATTGGTGGTTATTGTAATAATAATAATAATAATAATAATAATAATAATAATAATTTTTATTTATACCCTGCCCTCCCCAGCCAAGGCTGGGCTCAGGGCAGCTAACAAGCAATAATAAAAACAAGTTATAATTTAAAAACTGCTCTTTTATCCCTTATGGGTACCCAAGAGCCCGTATAGAGTCTTTAAGTAGGTTTTCTATGGGTAGGAGAAATTAAGAGAGGCCTGTCGGAATTACGTTCGACCGAGCGACTCCTCCGGTCGAGTCCTCTGGAATCGCCTCTGACATGATTAACGACCTGAGCCTTTGATAAGACTCCAAGCACATTCCCCATTCCGCAGAGTATCCAGCACAGGAAAGAGACGAGAAGTTTGAGCTACATGGCTAAAGAGCATTTTATTCCTAACTACGCAGACAGAAAAGAAACATACATGCTCTCTCTGTGAGAGCAGAGAGCAACTGAACAACAAAGGAACAGGAAACCAGTAACATCACATCCGTCTCCTGTCTTCCGTGAGACTTCCAACAGTCTGGAATGTAAACAGAGTCTTGTGACTCAAAAGCACTGCACTGTGGCAACACACAGAAACCTACATCCTAAATCTAAATCTAAATCTAAACCTAAATCTCAGTACAAACCCAGTTTCTGTACATAGGTACAGTGTTGATGCTTCGGAACAACCGTGGACAATAAATCAGCAGGCCAGGCAGAGAATATTGAGAAGCAAAGCAGCTAGTAAGCCTGATCTTTATTCAAGAAGCTGTTGAAACAGGGTCCCCTGCTCATCACACGCAGGAGAGAGGAGAACCCCAAACAATGGTGTGCAAGCCCTTATATAGACTTTTGAAATTGCCTGCCTGGTAGCTCAAGACCAGCCCCGAAATGAGCATAATGGTCACAAATCCAGTACTTTCAGGATTGGCGCAGTCCATAAAAATCCAGTTACAGGTAGGTAGCCGTGTTGGTCTGCCATAGTCGAAACAAAACAAAATAAATAAATAAAATTAAAAAATTAAAAAATTCCTTCCAGTAGCACCTTAAGGTAAAGGTAAAGGGACCCCTGACCATTAGGTCCAGTCATGGCCAACTCTGGGGTTGCGGCGCTCATCTCGCTTTACTGGCCGAGGGAGCCGGCGTACAGCTTTCGGGTCATGTGGCCAGCATGACTAAGCCGCTTCTGGAGAACCAGAGCAACGCACGGAAACGCCGTTTACCTTCCTGCCAGAGCAGTACCTATTTATCTACTTGCACTTTGACGTGCTTTTGAACTGCTAGGTTGGCAGGAGCAGGGACCAAACAATGGGAGCTCACCCCGTCGCGGGGATTCGAACCGCCGACCTTCTGATCTGCAAGCCCTAGGCTCTGTGGTTTAACCCACAGCACCACCCTCATCCCTTAGTAGTACCTTAGAGACCAACTAAGTTAGTTATTGGTATGAACTTTTGTGTGCATGCACACTTCTTCAGTTGCAGGACTTACAACTTTAACATTATGGAATATAGAACACCACACCAGGACAAAGTGAGGAGAAGGCAAAGTAAGACCCAGGCTCCTTCTGGCCTATTATAGTCAGTATGACCTTGACAGACAGATAGCAGAACCCGTTTAAACCAGCTGTATGCAACTTCCTGGAAGGAATAACCCAAACAGCAGAAACCTCCGGCCTGTTTCTTTCACGTAGAAAGAAACCTTCCAGAACCCTCTTGAATTAATCAGAACAGGAAAGATCTCTACACATCAGGTCAATGCTTTCTGTACTAAGAAATGCAAATGGACAGTTCTGACTTAACGCCTTTTTGGTTCCCCGCTAGACATCGACGAGTGCATCATGAACGGACTGATGTGCCGGAATGGCCGTTGTGTCAACACCGACGGCAGCTTCCAGTGCATCTGCAACGCTGGCTTTGAAATCACTCCAGATGGGAAGAACTGTGCAGGTAAGGATTAGGCCCTTTTTGTCATGGGGGGGTAAGGGGTGGGGCATACGAGGCCCTCAGTCTGGTTCCTTCAGGGCAAAGGGAGCCCAGAGAGGAGGAGGAGGAGGAGGAAGGGTGAGGGGAAAACAAGGTGGAGTAGAGGGCCAAAATGGATGGGTCTGTAGATGGGGGGAAAGCAATCAGTTGAAGCCTCTGGGAAGACCTAGCGAGGGAGGAAAAGGTGAGGGGAAGGGAAAAGGAAGGAGAGAAAGAAAGAAAGAAAGAAAGAAAGAAAGAAAGGAGGAAGGAAGGAAAGAAAGAAAGGGAGGGAGGGAAGGAAGGAAGGAAGGAAGGAGTGGTACAAAGCAAGAAAGAAATTAGTTTCACTAACTTGTGACCCCACCAAACTGATGACAGTTAACTCCTGACCCCTGTTTGCTGTGTCGATTACTCAGGGGTTTTTTTTGGGGGGGGCGCACAAAACACGGGGTTTGCAGCACATGACGTCACAAAGCCAGCACAAAACTTTGGCGTCACTTTGGAGGGGGACCCAAAATTTCAGGGTCACCTGAAGCTAACGAGAGGAAGGAAGGAAGGAAGGGAAGGGAAGGGAAGGGAAGGGAAGGGAAGGGAAGGGGAGGGGAGCGGAGCGGAGCGAAGCGAAGCGAAGCGAAGCGAAGCGAAGCGAAGCGAAGCGAAGCGAAGGGAAGGGAGGTTCCCCCATCTTGGAAAGGGGCTTCCCTGAGCGAGTGGCGCTAGGGGAGGCCACGGGGGGGGGGAGAGAGAAATCTCCATGGTGACCTGCTCCCTCCCTCCCACAGATCACGACGAATGCGCCACCACCAACATGTGCCTCAATGGGATGTGCATCAACGAGGACGGGAGCTTCAAGTGCATTTGCAAGCTGGGCTTTGTCTTGGCTCCCAATGGGCGATATTGTGTCGGTGGGTAGACGGCGGAAAAACTTTACCAGGGATCACGAGTGGGGGGGAGTTTGAATATCCAAACACAAGCAAAGTCTTTGCCCTCCACGAGGCCTTCAACAACTCCCTGATCAGGGGTTCTCCTGAGGTTTCTCAGTTTGTTAAATCCACACACGGCTTGATTGCGGTCTGTAGACCCACAATACACAGTGTGACATAGTATATAGATCAGGGGTCAGCAAACTTTTTCAGCAGGGGGCCAGTCTACTGTCCCTCAGACCTTGTGGGGGGCCAGACTGTATTTTTGGGGCGGAAATGAACAAATTGCTATGCCTCACAAATAACCCAGAGATGCATTTTAAATAAAAGGACACATTCTGCTCATGTAAAAAGACGCTGATTTCCGGACCATCCGCGGGCCAGATTGAGAAGGCGATTGGGCCAGATCCAGCCCCCGGGCCTTAGTTTGCCTATCCATGATATATATATCAACATTAAAGTTATTAAGACCAGCCTTATTAGTCAACAGAGGAGCTATAGCCTATCAGCTATAGCTGACAAACATCTGGAATTTCCCAGACGTAGCCAGGATTTGTCTGCTGAAAATGGCACATGGCAGCGCCTAATAATAATAATAATAATAATAATAATAATAATAATAATAATTTCTACCCTGCCCATCTGGCTGGGTTTCTCAACAGAATACTTTTACCTTTACCTTTCCCTGGCAGACATTGACGAGTGCGAGACCCCTGGAATCTGCATGAACGGCTGGTGCATCAACACGGAGGGTTCCTTCCGCTGCGAGTGCCTGGGGGGCCTGGCCATCGGCGTGGACGGGCGGGTCTGCGTCGACACCCACGTCCGCAGCACCTGCTATGGCGGCATCAAGAAGGGCACCTGTGCCAGGCCTTTCCCCGGCGCCGTCACCAAGTCTGAGTGCTGCTGTGCCAACCCGGACCACGGGTTCGGGGAGCCTTGCCAGCCGTGCCCGGCCAAGAACTCAGGTGAGTTGGAAAAAAGCGCTCTGTACGTACCTGTCAGGATTCTGAGAATCAGGTTCCTCCTTGCCCCCATGGCAGTAGATAAGAAGTCCAACGAAAGGAGTTTGGATTTGATATCCCACTTTATCACTACCCTAAGGTGTCTCAAGATGGGACGCGGGTGGCGCACGTTCATTTTTGTTCCTTTATTACTATTAATCACAAAATATTCCATCAACGTCTTCTGCGCTTTCTCCTTTATTTTTCGGTCATCTAATAAATTTTCATTTAAACTCCATCGAAAGGTTTTTTCCTCCCTTTCTTTTATCTCCCACTTGATTGCATTATGATCCGAAAGTATTTTTGGTTGTATTTCTATTTTGTTACTCCTGGTGTTAATTCGCTGGTTATCCAAACATAATCCATTATTGACATTGATTGATTAGGCTCTGAAAAGTAAGTAAATTGTTTTTCTAATGGGTGTCTTAGTCTGAGCATTCTCAGTGCCCATGGAATACAGAGGCTCTTTAATCACGCGAATGTAAAAAGCCTTAGAATCGCTGAGTTAACAAAGACTTGTGGGGTTTTTTGCAGCTGAATTCCAGGCGCTCTGTAGCAGTGGCATCGGCATCACAGCTGACGGGCGAGGTAAGTTTCGGGGGAAGTGACCCCCACCCCACCCTTCAGCAGCTTGTGGGGGGTTGTGCAAGGCTGGGGCCTCTGCAGAAGCTCAGTCCCAGTGGTGTTTCATTGGGACGTAGTCTTAAAATCCGTGGTCCCAACTCAGTCCGCGAACGAAAGCACTGGACCTCCTGTAATTGATCATTTTCGCTCTGATTCGCATAAATATGGTCTTATAGTCAGACCTCGGGTTACAGATACAGTGGTACCTCAGGTTAAGTACTTAATTCATTCCAGAGCCTCCTGCTGCTGCCGCGCCGCCGCAGCATGATTTCTGTTCTCATCCTGAAGCAAAGTTCTTAACCTGAAGCACTATTTCTGGGTTAGCGGAGTCTGTAACCTGAAGTGTATGTAACCTGAAGTGTATGTAACCTGAAGTGTATGTGTCAGGGAACTGCCATCGGAGCCTAGAGTGGAGGTAAGGCTCCCTAACGATGCAGGAGAAGGGACCAGCAGGGAGAGAGAGCAAACTTCCTTTGAGGAAGGAAATAGGAGGGACACCAGGAAGCAAGGGGAGACTGCGGAGAGAGGGCTCCGAGACTCTTCCACAGAGACCAGCGGGGAGAGCCCAGGACCTCCGTTGGGCACGCCCACTCTGCGCAAGAGACTTCCGCGCAGAGAGGCTAGGCGGAGACTTGGGGTGAAAGAATTTTTATGCTGGAAGAAGTTCAGAAAACGCCCACTGACGGATTCTGCCAGCGACTGACACAGCCATGGAGAAAGGGCTGTCCAGCCAGGGAAAGGTTTAGCCAGGCAACGTTGCCTAGAGCTGCAGCACCCTTCACGCACAAGCAACCCCCAATTCCCTTTACAGTATGTAACCTGAGGTACCACTGTACTTCGGGTTGTGCGATTTCAGGTTGCGTACCACGCCAAACCCAGAAGTACTGGAGCGGGTTACTTCTGGGTTTTGGCGCATGTGCAGAAGTGCTAAATTGCACTTTGCGCATGTGCAGAAGCACCAAATCGCAACCCACGTGTGCGCAGGCGTGGCGCTGCGGGTTGCGGACGCTGCAGGTTGCGATCGTGCTTCCCGCACAGATCACGTTCGCAACCTGACCGTCCGCTGTATTATTAATTCCCAAATCCCCCCTCTCGATTCCAGATATCAACGAGTGCGCTTTGAACCCGGACATCTGCCCGAACGGGATGTGCGAGAATCTACGGGGGAGTTATCGCTGCATCTGCAACCTGGGCTACGAGTCAGACCCCACGGGCAAAAACTGTGTGGGTGAGTGATTTCGCAGGGTCATAGAGGGCCTTCGGAGGGCCGCCTAGAGATCGACGCAACCTTGACACACATGCGCAGACAAGCCTGTGGCATGAGCAGTTAAAGCTGTGAAATGGAACCACTGTGGAGCTAGTTCATACAGCAACAATGTTTTGTGTTGTGTAGGCTCCTAGGATGTAAGTCCAGGGCCCCGCCTGCTCCCTAAAACATCCCTGGTTTGCTCCTTTCTATATATAGGGTGGGTCCCTTCTATACGCGGGTGGCGCTGTGGGTTAAACCACAGAGCCTAGGGCTTGCTGATCAGAAGGTCGGCGGTTTGAATCCCCGCGATGGGGTGAGCTCCCATTGCTCGGTCCCCGCTCCTGCCAACCTAGCAGTTCAAAAGCACATCAAAGTGCAAGTAGATAAATAGGTACCACTCTGGCGGGAAGGTAAATGGCATTTCCGTGCACTGCTCTGGTTCGCCAGAAGCGGTTTAGCCCTGCTGGCCACATGACCCGGAAGCTGTACGCCGGCTCCCTCGGCCATTAAAGGAAGATGAGCGCCGCAACCCCAGAGTCGGCCACGACTGGACCTAATGGTCAGGGGTCCCTTTACCCTTTACCTATATATTGGGTGCCTACATTCTGCATGGACTGGTTGCATGGCAACATGGGGAAATGGCTTGAGATACCTATCAGGTCCATCAATTACCATATAGCATATATTCAGCACAAAAAACAGCGACAATTTGTTGTTGACAAAGGACAGCTGGACATATAAAGGGCCCCATTACCTTCAGTAGCTTAGGGCCTCATCAAACCGAAATCCGGTGCTGGGTGCTGTAACCCGGCCGGCCTCCATGCGCAGCTCACACTCATGCGACTGTCTTTCCAGATGTGGACGAGTGTGCCGTCAACCGGCTGCTGTGCGACAACGGCCTTTGCCGTAACACCCCAGGGAGTTACAGCTGCAGCTGCCCCAAAGGGTTTGTCTTCCGGACGGAGACGGACACCTGCGAGGGTAAGTGTTCGGGCACAGTGCCGGCAAGAAAGGGAGCGGATCTCTGTTGCCGGCGAAACTGGCTCTTTAATTAAAGTTTTAGCACCAGCCAAGCTGGCACCTTTGCCTGTCGTTCGAGAAGTTGGGATGTTGGCGAGCGTCCCGTGGCTTCCCACGAGGGAGAGGCGACACAGATCAGCGTAAGATTCTGTGTGGGATAACTTCAGCAAGTTTCTCTCCTTCCAGATATCAACGAGTGCACCTCGAACCCATGCATCAACGGAATATGCAGGAATAACGCCGGCTCTTTCGCCTGCGAGTGCTCCCCAGGAAGCAAGCTGGATTCCAGCGGCACCATCTGTGTTGGTAAAGAGCCTCTCTTTTTTCATAATGTTTTAAATCAATTTTCATTTTTGTTGTTTAGTCGTTTAGTCATGTCCGCCTCTTCGTGACCCCCTGGACCAGAGCACGCCAGGCACTCCTGTCTTCCACTGCCTCCCGCAGTTTGGTCCAACTCATGCTGGTAGCTTCGAGAACACTGTCCCGCCATCTCGTCCTCTGTCGTCCCCTTCTCCTTGTGCCCTCCATCGTTCCCAACATCTTTTCCAGGGAGTCTTCTCTTCTCATGAGGTGGCCAAAGTCTTGGAGCCTCAGCTTCAGGATCTGTCCTTCCAGTGAGCACTCAGGGCTGATTTCCTTCAGAATGGAGAGGTTTGATCTTCTTGCAGTCCATGGGACTCTCAAGAGTCTCCTCCAGCGCCAGAATTCAAAAGCATCCATTCTTCGGCGATCAGCCTTTTGCTGTAAGAAGCTGATGATCTGAGCCACAGTCAGCTCCAGGTCTTGTTTTTGCTGACTGTATAGAGCTTCTCCATCTTTGGCTGCAGAGAATATAATCAATCTGATTTCAATACTGCCCATCTGGTGATGTCCATGTGTAGAGTCGTGTCTTGTATTGTTGGAAATCGATTTTCATACTGTTTAACAAATTCAATTCAGTTTCAATGTGATATGCCCTTTGCTTTTCTATTTCCTATCTTTACTTCCATGATGTTTCTGTTCTGCTTCTGTTCAAATCCTCTTATATGTCCTTAAATTCCTTAAAGTGGGAGGGATACACACGGAAATGCAAAAAAAACAAAAAACAAATAGGAAGAAAAAGAATAGCAAAAAAATGCATTATAATGAGGAAATTCACACTGAAATGCAAAGAATAAATATTATAGTGAAATACAAAATAATTATTGTTGTTGTTGTTGTTGTTGTTGTTGTTATTATTATTATTATTATTATTATTATTACATTTATTTACTTATTTATTTATTTACACATACCCCGCTCATTTGGCTGGGTTTCCCAACAGACTATTAAAAACACGACAAAAGAGTTTCCGGGTCACCTTCAAAGTTAGCCCTACATAGAGCGCAAAGGAAATTCACACTGAAATGTAATATATATATAGTTGTAAAATGCAATCTGTCTATCTATCATCTATCTATCTATCTATCATCTATCTATCTATCTATCTATCGTCTATCTATCATCTATCATCTATCTATCTATATCTATCTATCATCTATCTATCTATCATCTATCTATATCTATCTATCATCTATCTATCTATCATCTATCCATCATCTATCTATTGTCATCTGTCTGTCTGTCTGTCTGTCTGTCTATCTATCTATATCTATCTATCATCTATCTATCTATCTATCTATCATCTATCTATCTATCTATCTATCTATCTATATCTATCTATAGCTATCTATCTATCTATCTATCTATCTATCTATCTATCATCATCCATCATCTATCTATTGTCATCTATCTATCTATCTATCTATCTATCATCTATCTATCTATCTATCTATCTATCTATCATCTATCTATCTATCTATCTATCTATCTATCTATCTATCATCTATCTATCTATCATCATCTATCTATCTGTCTGTCTGTCTGTCTCTCTCTATATATCTATCTATCATCCATCATCTATCTATTGTCATCTATCTAGCTATCTAGCTAGCTATCAATCATCTATCTATCTATCATCTATCTATCTATCATCTATCTATATCTATCTATCTATCTATCTATCTATCTATAATCTATCTATCATCTATATCTATCTATCATCTGTCTATTCATCTATCTGTCTATCAGCTATATCAGGCATGTCCAACAGGTAGATCACAGTGTGTTCCTGGTAGATCCCTGTTGACCTCTGGCCCAGCGATCTTCTTACAAAAAAGCAAAAAAGACCCAACTTTGGCTTACTAAAAAAAAGCGCCACAACTTTGGGCAAATCACTGCCAGTCTTTATACGACAATGGGTAGATCACTGCCAGGTTTTTTTATGCTGTGAGTAGATTGCAGGCTATTGGGAGTTTGCTGTCCCTGATCTATATCTATCTATCATCTACCTACCTACCTATCTATCATAGCGACAGCAAGAAACCCCATCTGACTCAGTTATTCTGCTTTCCTCCCCTAGACAGCATGAAAGGGACTTGTTGGCTGAACATCCAGGAAGGCCGCTGCGAAGTCAACATCAATGGTGCCACGCTGAAGTCTGAGTGCTGCGCCACCCTGGGCGCTGCCTGGGGCAGTCCCTGCGAGCGCTGCGAGATTGGTAAATGTCTGTCCGAACTCTGGCACTGGCCAAATTGCAGCGTGCAAGGGGTCTTGGTCTCCAAAGCACCTTTGGGTCTCCGAGTTTGGCAAAGTCTCGCGGTTCTCAGCTACTCTCTCATTTTCTTTTTTGCTACAGACACCGCCTGTCCGAGGGGTTATGCCAGGATGAAGGGGGTCTCCTGCGAAGGTATGGGGTGCTCTGAAAGCTCGTATCCTGGGGGGGCTACCGAGGAAACCCCAATCCCCTCCCCACAAAACAGAAGCGTCCTTGTGCCTTTGATAGCTCTTCCCTTGAATTTGCCCTGCTCAGGGGCAACATACCGTATTTTTTGCTCTATAAGACTCACTTTTTCCCTCCTAAAAAGTAAGGGGAAATGTGTGTGCGTCTTATGGAGCGAATGCAGGCTGCGCAGCTATCCCAGAAGCCAGAACAGCAAGAGGGATTGCTGCTTTCGGTGCGCAGTGATCCCTCTTGCTGTTCTGGCTTCTGAGATTCAGAATATTTTTTTTTCTTGTTTTCCTCCTCCAAAAACTAGGTGCGTCTTGTGGTCTAGTGCATCTTATAGAGCGAAAAATACGGTAATTGCTCTTAGTTAAGTCATTTCTCATTTAGACTTGCCACTTTGCCATCTGCGGGTGGCGCGGGTGGCACTGTGTTCTAAACCACCAAGAGGGCAGGGATCAGCAAACTTTTTCAGCAGGGGGCCGGTCCACTGTCCCCCAGACCTTGTGGGGGGCCGGACTATATTTTGAAAAATATATATGAATGAATTCCTATGCTCCACAAATAACCCAGAGATGCGTTTTAAATAAAAGGACACATTCTACTCATGTAAAAACACGCTGATTCCCAGACCGTCCGTGAGTCAGATTTAGAAGGCAATTGGGCCGGATCCGGCCCCCAGGCCTTAGTTTGCCTACCCATGCTCTTGGGCTTACTGATCAAAAGGTCAGTGGTTTGAATCCCTGCGATGGAGTGAGCTCCTGTTGCTCTGTCCCAGCTCCTGCCAACCTAACAGAAAGCACGCCAGTGCAAGTAGATAAATAGGTACCACTGCAGCGGGAAGGTAAACAGCGTTTCCGTGCGCTCTGGTTTCCGTCACGGTGTCCCGTTGTGCCAGAAGCAGTTTAGTCCTGCTGGCCACACGACCCGGAAAAAGCTATCTGTGGACAAACGCCGGCTCCCTCAGCCTGAAAGTGAGATGAGCACCGCAAGCCCATAGTCGCCTTTGGCCCAGGGGCATAGCTGTCAACGTTTCCCTTTTTTAAAGGGAAATTCCCTTATTCCGAATAGGATTCCTCGCAAGAAAAGGGAAAAGTTGAGAGCCATTCCCAGGGGTCCTTTACTTTACCATCTGTGAAATGGGTGTTCGGAGGAACTGTGTGTTTCCAAAGGAGGGTTTTTGTGCTTTGAGGGTGCAGAGCCCACCTGTGCTTTGTGCTCAGGATTTGTGGCAAGTGCCTTTTCTTAGACCCCAAAATGGATAGGTAAAGGTAAAGGGACCCCTGACCATTAGGTCCAGTCGTGACCGACTCTGGGGTTGCGGCGCTCATCTCGCTTTACTGGCCGAGGGAGCCGGCGTACAGCTTCCGGGTCATGTGGCCAGCAGGACTAAGCCGCTTCTGGCGAACCAGAGCAGCGCATGGAAACGCCGTTTACCTTCCTGCCAGAGCGGTACCTATTTCCTGCCAGAGCGGTACGTGCTTTTGAACTGCTAGGTTGGCAGGAGCAGGGACCGAGCAACGGGAGCTCCCCCCGTCGTGGGGATTCGAACCGCCGACCTTCTGATCAGCAAGTCCTAGGCTCTGTGGTTTAACCCACAGCGCCACCCGCGTCCCTTTGCTGCTAATCTCCCCTCCCATTCCCCACCCGCTGACTAACAGACCCTGCAACAACCCTCACAATGTTTTTCTCTCCCCAGATGTGAACGAATGCGAAGTTTTCCCTGGGGTCTGTTCCAACGGCCACTGCGTGAACACAGTGGGGTCCTTCCGTTGCGATTGCCCCGAAGGCTTGACGCTGGATGGCTCTGGCAGGACGTGCGTTGGTGAGGATGTAGAAGAGGCATGAGCCACGCAGGCTCCCGGTTCCCCTTTTCTCGCGTTTCCCATGACATCCTTATTTCTCATCTTCTACGGGAAGGACCTTGCTACATTTTGGGGGGAGCCCCTATGCCAGAGGCAAAGTGAAACACGGAGGCAAAGTGAAACACTTTAAAGCCCTAAACAGCCTCGGTCAAGTATACCTGAAGGAGCATATCCACCCCCATCGTCCTGCCCAGACACTGAGGTCCAGCTCCAATGGCCTACTGGTGGTTCCCTCCCTGCGAGAAGTGAGGTTAACAGGGAACCAGGCAGAGAGCCTTCTCGGTGGTGGCGCCCGCCTTGTGGAATGCCCTCCCGTCAGATGTCAAGGAAATAAACGACTATCTGAGTTCTAGAAGACATCTGAAGGCAGCCCTGTTTAGGGAAGCTTTTAATGTTTAATAGATTATTGTACTTCAATATTCTGTTGGGAGCCGCCCAGAGTGGCTGGGGAAACCCAGCCAGAAGGGCGGGGTATAAATAATAAACTATTGCTATTACTATAACGGAACAGTAGACATTCAACTCTTACTTTAGCAGACAGATGGCAGCTCAGTTATACAGTGGTACCTTGGTTCTCAAACGCCTTGGTACTCAAACAACTTGGAACCCAAACACTGCAAACCCAGAAGTGAGTGTGGCAGTTTGCGAACTTTTTCGGAAGTCGAATGTGCTCTGCTTTGAGTGTTACACTTCTGATTTGAGTGTTATGCTTCCGATTTGAGTGCCACACTTCCATTTTGAGTGTCTGTCTGTTTTTTCCATTTATTGTTTTTGTTTTAGTGGCTCTTTTTTTTGTGACTGTGTGGAACCTAGTTCGGCTGCTGATTGACTGATTGACTGATTGATTGATTGATTGATTGATTGATTGTGTGACTGCAGTACATTGTTTATTGCTTTCATTTTCAATGGTCTCGTTTAGATAGTAAAATTCATGTTAAATTGCTGTTTTAAGGGTTGTTTTTAAAAGCCTGGAACAGATTAATCCATTTTGCATTACAGTGGTACCTCGGGTTTACGAACTTAATCCATTCCGGAAGTCCGTTCTGAAACCGAAACTGTTCTTAAACTAAGGTTAAGATGAGCGGAGTATGTATAAATAAATACAGTAGTACCTCGGGTTAAGTACTTAATTCGTTCCGGAGGTCCGTTCTTAACCTGAAACTGTTCTTAACCTGAAGCACCACTTTAGCTAATGGGGCCTCCCGCTGCCGCCGCGCCGCCGGAGCACAATTTATGTTCTCATCCTGAAGCAAAGTTCTTAACCCAAGGTACTATTTCTGGGTTAGCGGAGTCTGTAACCTGAAGCGTCTGTAACCCGAGGTATCACTCACTGTACTAATAATTTATTATTTATACCCCGCCCATCTGGCTGGGTTTGCCAGCCACTCTGGGAGGCTCCCAACAGAATATTAAAAACATGATTTTTTAAAAAAACCTTTAAAAACTTTCCTAAATAGGACTGCCTTCAGGTGTCTTCTGAAAGTCAGATATAGTTGTTTATTCCCTTGACACCTGATGGGAGGGCGTTCCATAGGGCGGGCGCCACCACCGAGAAGGCCCTCTGCCTTCTATCAACTTTTAAAAAGCTCGGCAACTTTGCAAAAAAACCCCCAAAACTCAACAACTGCTGTGCCTGGATTTTCACGTTTGTGTGTGTGTGTGTGTGTAGAGAGAGAGAACCTCTTAGAGGTTTCATTTATCGTTTTAAGCAGCATATGAATTTTGTTAGGTCAAATCAATCAATCAATCAATCAATCAATGTTTCCCTTAATCTTCTCAAGAGGAGCCCATTCCCAGGGTTGCACCCAGCTAAATTCTACTCAGAGTAGACCAGCAGACCTCCGCCAGCCATGTCCCTTAATTTTGATGGCTCTGCTCGGGCTCCGATTAGCGTGGCACGCAGCCATCGGCCGCTAGCGCTACATTCAAGATGGCGTCTTCCTTGCTATCCCCCGCTGACCTTCACCTTTCCTCCCCCAGACGTGCGACTGGAGCAATGCTACATGAAGTGGGCCGAAGACGAATGCACGGCGCCGCTGCCGGGGAAATACCGCATCGACCTTTGCTGCTGTTCGGTCGGTGCGGCTTGGGGTTTTGACTGCGAGGAGTGCCCCAAGCCGGGCTCCACTGAATACAAGGCCATTTGCCCAAGAGGACCTGGCTTTGCCAATCGGGGAGATGTCTTATCTGGACGGCCTTTTTACAAAGGTGGGTTGGGGTGTGTGTGATGGAGACCATCGTCCTCAGGAGCGCAGAGGAGGGGGACAAATCACAGTCTGGAACACCTGGGCAGATGGTCCCCAAATAGACAAGTCTATAGACAACTTACTGGCATTCATTGCCGTTGCACCAGAGAAGCCTCTGATGGAATGTAATTCCCAGATAGTTGAATTTGAATACCTAGTGGATGGATTTACCACCAAATACCCTGGGATGCGGGTTGGCGCTGTGGGTTAAACCACAGAGCCTAGGACTTGCCGATCAGAAGGTCAGCGGTTTGAATCCCCGCGACGGGGTGAGCTCTCGTTCCTCTGTCCCAGCTCCTGCCAATCTAGCAGTTCAAAAGCACATCAAAGTGCAAGTAGATAAATAGGTACCGCTCCGGCGGGAAGGTAAACGGCGTTTCCGTGTGCTGCTCTGGTTCGCCAGAAGCGGCTTAGTCATGCTGGCCACATGACCAGGAAGCTGTACGCCGGCTCCCTCGGCCAGTAAAGCGAGATGAGCGCCGCAACCCCAGAGTCGGCCACGACTGGACTTAATGGTCAGGGGTCCCTTTATCTTTAACACAAGGCTGGGGAACCTGTGGCCCTGGAGATGTTTCTGAGATCCGTTCATCTTCCAGCGGTCAAGGATGATGAGAGCTGGGCCTTAGGTTCCCACTTCTGCCACTAATCAACTTCTCGGCAGACTGCAACAAGAGCCTTTCCTAACTGGTCTCCTTTTCCACCCTCTAGATGTGAACGAGTGCAAGGTATTCTCCGGCCTCTGCACGCACGGGACCTGCCGCAACACCATTGGCAGCTTCCGGTGTCTCTGCGGCAACGGCTTTGCCCTGGACGCTGAGGAGAGAAACTGTACAGGTAAGCGGAATAGCTGTCAACCGTCCCTTATTTGGTGGGAAAGT
Organism: Podarcis raffonei; assembly: GCF_027172205.1. NCBI lineage: Eukaryota > Metazoa > Chordata > Lepidosauria > Squamata > Lacertidae > Podarcis > Podarcis raffonei. The sequence goes on along the minus strand of NC_070619.1, from coordinate 7,721,953 downwards.
CCCTTATCCCAGCGCTGTGTCCTGCTGCTGTCCCTTATTGATGACGTCCCTTCAATTTCCTGGGTTTCAAAGGAAGCAGCTCCTCTCCCTCCCTCCCTGCCGGCCAGGGAGGAGGGAGGCTCCAACTGTGTTTCTTGGCTGCGTTGCTCACCCAATAAGGAGTCTAAGAATCACTGGGGGGTGGAGCTTGCATGCCTTGTGCTGATCAAATCGGCCGCCTTGCCTGGGGACTTGCCTTTGCTCAGCGCTTCCCAGCGGAGAGGTGACGGTGGTTTTCCTTGCTGCATCCCCTTTGCCGGGTTGCTGCGCTGTGGAAACCACCGCTTGAGGCTTCGTTTGGCTGCTGGCTGGGCTTTCTGCCTTTGGCTCGGAGGGGCTCAGAAGTCGAACCTAGCTGTGCTGGGAAAATCCCTTATTTTGGCTGCTGATCCCTTATTTTCGAGGCTGCTGGTCCCTTATTTTCAAACCTGTAAGTTGACAGCTATGGTAAGCGGGCCAGCGTAAACGCCCTTCTCAGAAGCCAGTCCCGCTCTCGGGTGGGGCGACCCTCCGGAGAGACTCGCTGTGCCCACGGGCGGTGACCTGAACCTCTATTCCGCCCCTCGCAGATATCGATGAGTGCCGGATCTCGCCCGACCTGTGCGGCCACGGCTCCTGCGTCAACACTCCCGGCAGCTTTGAGTGCGAATGCTTTGAGGGCTACGAGAGCGGGTTCATGATGATGAAGAACTGCATGGGTAAGGCGGATTTGGGAAAGGGGTGTGCCAAAGGTGTTTTATCTGGAGCTCAGGAGGAGGCGATGCTCGTACGAAACAGCGGCCACGAGGGAGCATCCCGTTGCCTCTCCACGTCCGCCGCTGCTGGCCTCCTCCCTTACGATACAATGCTGTCAGATGGCTGTTGCGGTTGCTTGAGAGTAACCAGGCAGGACTCCAAACCTGTGTTTTACAGGGGTTTTTTGGTGCAAACTATTTACAGTGAGGGACGCAGGTGGTGCTGTGGGTTAAACTACAGAGCCTAGGACTTGCCGATCAGAAGGTCAGTGATTCGAATCTCCGCTACGGGGTGAGCTCCCATTGCTCGGTCCCTGCTCCTGCCAACCTAGCAGTTCGAAAGCACGTCAAAGTGCAAGTAGATAAATAGATACCGCTCCGGTGGGAAGGTAAACGGCGTTTCCGTGCGCTGCTCTGGGTCGCCAGAAGCTGCTTAGTCCTGCTGGCCACATGACCTGGAAGTTGTACGCCGGCTCCCTTGGCCAATAAAGCGAGATGAGCGCCGCAACCCCAGAGTCGGCCAAGACTGGACCTAATGGTCAGGGGTCCCTTTACCTTTACCTTCTTCCAGAAGGCAGAAGATGAAGGAGATCATTTCCGGGGTGCGCACTGTCCTGCGCTATCTCTGCAGCTTTCTTATGGCACCTGGAAGCGTAGATTTGATCCAAGGTGGGAAGAGTGCACCCAGTTATTCTCTCTGCAGTCTTTACAACCTTGGTCAGCGTTGTTTTTCCCCTGACCGTGCAGCTCCCAAACCACACACACAGACCACAAGTTAATACACTCTCCACAGTACAATGGTAAAATGCCATCAACAGAGATTATTTTTCCGGAGGATTCTCAGAAAATATAACCTCTGCTGTGCTCTCTTCATCACGTCTTTGCTGTTTTACCCCAGGCAGCTTGTGGCAGCTGCTGGAGAGCAGACAAGGAGGAGGTTGTGGGCGCTGAGATTCAGCCCTGAATGTTGCGCCAGCCCTGGGAGGCGGGCAGAGGGCAGGAAGAAAAACCATAAACCCTGCCCAGCTTCAGTAACCAACAGCTGCTTCGTTTTACAAAGAGGGCTAGAGAAACCGGGGTGGGGAAATCCTGCGTATTCTGTAATGCTCCCACAGGGGAGCTGTAGAAAGACCACGGTTGGTCAAGGTGTAGCCTTATTAGACTTTACCGATTGGTGGGCTCTGTGTTGCTCCTGGACGGGAGGAAGGAAGTCAAATGACACCGAGGTTGGTTCAGAGAAAGAGTTATTTATTTCTGCTCTCCGGAGCAGCAGAAAGGCACTTGCGTGGTCAGTCCACAGCAAGTCCAAAGAAACGAGAGATTTCATGCAGTATATATATCCTCCAGGCACCCTCTCCCCCCTTCCCCAGGAATTTAAGCACGTCAGCTTATACAAGTAAGTTGACATCACAAATGTTCTTGCTCCGGTACTTTTAACCATAAAAGAGTTTTCCTTCCTGTATTCCTGTTCCTACTCTTATCTTGGAGCAAGAGGTCACCAACTCCAAGAACACACTCTGGCGCTGTTCCTAGACTAGGTCTGTGTGTCAGAGTGTGGTCAGATAAGACCTAGAAGTGCCATCCCTACTCCACTGGAACAGCCAAGGCCGTCCATTGCCGTGACTGATAAAGGAGAGAGCTTTGTTTATACAGCTGTGTTCTTGTTATGCATTTGCTCAACAGCTCAACTTAATGCATTTTAGAAATGCTCTCTTGGAGAAAGAAGAGAAGGGGGGGTTGGGTCCTGTTTCAAACTGACTGCACAGAAACCCATTCCTTCAAAGGGAGCCGTGGACTCAAAAGAGGTTGAAAACCACAAGGCGATGCGTTTAGAGCCATTCGGCGCGCTGAACTTCTGGGTCTTTTTTCCTTCTTCCTTCTTTTCAGACATCGACGAATGTGAGAGGGACCCTCTGCTGTGTCGAGGAGGGGTCTGCGTCAACACCGATGGCAGCTTCGAGTGCCTTTGCCCCCCGGGGCACGAGCTCACCTCAGAGGGCAATGCCTGTGTAGGTAAGTTCACCAATCGGGAGCTCCTGGACCCCAAAACTCAATTCCTTCTTAGAACATCCTCCTTAACCTATGGCCATAATCCGTGATTGAGGCTGATGGTGGCTGGAGCTCAATAACAACAACATCAATAATAATTTATTATTTATACCCTGCCCATCTGACTGAGTTTCCCCAGCCACTCTGGGCGGCTCCCAACACAATGTTTGTTGTTGTTTAGTCGATTATTCACATCCGACTCTTCGTGACCCCCTGGAACAGAGCACACCAGGCACTCCTGTCTTCCACTGCCTCCCGCAGTTTGGTCAAACTCATGCTGGTAGCTTCGAGAACACTGTCCCACCATCTCGTCCTCTGTCGTCCCCTTCTCCTTGTGCCCTCCATCTTTCCCAACATCAGGGTCTTTTCCAGGGAGTCTTCCAGGGAGTTAACAGAATGATAACAATAATAAAGCGATAAGACATCAAGCATGAAAAATTTCCCTAAACAGAGATGCCTTCTGATGTCTTCTAAAAGTCAGATAGTTGTTTAATTTCCTTGACATCTGACGGAAGGGCATTCCACTGGGTGGGCGCCACTACCGAGAAGGCCCTCTGCCTGGTTCCCTGTAGTTTCACTTCTCTCAGTGAGGGAACCACCAAAAGACCCTCGGAGATGGACCTCAGTGTTCGGGCTGGACGATGGGGATGGAGACGCTCCTTCAGGGATACTGGGCCAAGGCCATTTAGGGCTTTAAAGGTCAGCACCAACACTTTGAATGGTGCTTGGAAACGTACTGGGAGCCAATGTAGGTCAGGACAGGTGTTATATGGTCCCAGTGGTGGTTCCCAGTCCCCAGTCTAGCTGCCGCATTCTGGATTAGTTGTAGTTTCCGGGTCACCTTCAAAGGTAGCCCCATGTAGAGCGCGTGGCAGTAGTCCAGGCAGGAGATAACCAGAGCATGCACCACTCTGGAGAGACAGTCCGCGGGCAGGTAGGGTCTCATCCTGCGTACCAGACAGAGCTGGTAGACAGCTGCCCTGGACGCAGAATTGACCTGCGCCTCCATGGACAGCTGAGAGTCCAAAATGACTCCCAGGCTGCGCACCTGGTCCTTCAGGGGCACAGTTGCCCCATTCATGGAGTCCTGCCTGCCTCCTGGAAGGCCATATTCCCAGTTTCAGAAAACACAATCCCCTCTTTCAATGAAAACTTTCCAGTCTCCACATTTAGGGGAGGTGGTTGATAGCTCTGTCAGTGGAGAGGGAGACTGTTAATCTCAGGGTTGTGGGTTCGCGTCCCACGTTGGGCCAAAGATTCCTTCGTTGCAGGGTATTAACGACTCTTGGCCGTCCCTTCCAACTCTATGTCCACGCATGCCCAGCTGCCCTCGTAAGATCTGCCCGGCAATGTTATGAGACTGCCTCTTTTCTGTCCGATTCCTTCCTTGAACCTTCTCTTCCTTCTCCTTAGATATCAACGAATGCTCACTTAGCGACAATTTGTGCCGCAACGGACGCTGCGTCAACGTTATCGGGACCTACCAGTGCCTGTGCGACTCCGGGTTCCAGGCCACGCCGGACCGCCAAGGCTGTGTCGGTGAGATTCCCGGTCGCTCGTCTCTGATACTCCAAGGCTTGGTCTTAAATGATGGGCATATTGGCAGGAGACAATTCAAATCTTTCTCAAGGAACAGGGGCGGCCTTGTGTGTGCTATCATACTCTCCTGTAATTTTTGTTTTGTTTTGCAAAATAAAATGAAACGTGGAACTGGTGATCATATGTGGATAGAAGCTGAACTGTCTTTATCAGGCATAGGCAAATGCCAGCGCTCCAGATGTTTGGGACTACAATTCCCATCATCCCTGACCACTGGTCCTGTTAGCTAGGGATGGTGGGAATTGTAGTCCCAAACATCTGGAGGGCCAGAATTTGCCTATGCCTGGTCTTTATGATTTACCTTTAGGAAGGCATTTCTGTTTCTGGGTTTTCAGACTAGGCCCTCAGAATATTTAGAGGCACGCAACAGGGAAATTTCCCAGTAGAAAAGCGGTTTTGACTCAGGCAGATGGAAGAACCGTATACCTTTATGTCGGGGTGGGTTTGATTTAAATCAAATCGATTTAAATCACAGTTTAAATCAAATCACAATTTAAATTTACTAGTCAGTAAGATTTGATTTAAATCATATATATTTTTAACAGAAAGACTCCTTCTTTCTGGTATAATCTTAATATTTACAACGAGGTGAAGGCTTCATTTTTGGAATAATAAATTTTCAGAGTAGTTTTTACAGTTATATCAAAAATTACTGATTTGGTTATACTATTAGGAACACACATTTTTATTTTTCCAACTCATCAGGATCGGGTTTTTTGCCGTGGTCAGGGCGTCACAGAGAGTCCAGTCGTGCTGCCCTTTTTGTAAGGTTCCACAATTCAAGAGGATATTTTGCTCTGTAAATGTAAGGTTGTTCCGTACAGTTCTGTGGATGATTCGTTAATATATATTTTTGAGAAGCAATAAGAATTATTGGCAAGGGGGGAAACGGGTTTAACCTCCTGCAAATCAGCTGGAGATGGAATGGAGTATTCTGGAGGGAGACATGGCTGTCTGGCTGTCTGGTTAGAGTCCTCTACTGTATGTGGCAGCCTCCCCGTGTCCTGGCAACTACTCTGTGCCTTCTAGCCTCCCTCTCAGCCTCCCTGGGTGTGCAGCCCTTGATTATTCTTCCCCTTGCAGCTGGAGATGGAATGGAGTGTTCTGGAGGGAGACACAGCTGTCTGGCTGGCTGGCTGGCTGGAGTCCTCTACTGTATGTGGCAGACTTCCCGTGTCCTGGCAGCTGCTCTGTGCCTTTTAGCCTCCCTCTCAGCCTCCCTGGGTGTGCAGCCCTTGATTATTCTTCCCCTTGCAGCTGGAGATGAAATGGAGTGTTCTGGAGGGGGACATGGCTGGCTGGCTGGCTGGCTGGCTGGTTAGAGTCCTCTACTGTATGTGGCGGTCTCCCCATGTCCTGGCAGCTGCTCCATTCCTTCTAGCCTCCCTCTCAGCCTCCCCGGGTGCCCAGCCTCTGATTATTCTTCCCCTTGCAGCTGGAGATGGAATGGAGTGTTCTGGAGGGAGATATGACTGGCTGGCTGGCTGGCTGGTTAGAGTCCTCTACTGTATGTGGCGGTCTCCCCATGTCCTGGCAGCTGCTCCATTCCTTCTAGCCTCCCTCTCAACCTCCCCGGGTGCCCAGCCTCTGATTATTCTTCCCTTTGCAGCTGGAGATGGAACGGAGTGTTCTGGAGGGGGACATGGCTCGCTGGCTGGCTGGCTGGAGTCCTCTACTATATGTGGCAGACTCCCCGTGTCCTGGCAGCTGCTCTGTGCCTTTTAGCCTCCCTTTCAGCCTCCCTGGGTGCCCAGCCCTTGATTATTCCTCCCTTTGCAGCTGGAGATGAAATGGAGTGTTCTGGAGGGGGACACGGCTGGCTGGTTGGAGTCCTCTACTGTATGTGGCAGACTCCCCATGTCCTGGCAGCTGCTCTGTGCCTTCTAGCCTCCCTCTCAGCCTCCCCGGGTGCCCAGCCCCTGATTATTCTCCCCCTTGCAGATATTGACGAGTGCACCATCATGAACGGGGGCTGCGATACCCACTGCGCCAACTCAGAAGGCAGCTATCAGTGCAGCTGCGGCGAGGGTTATGCGCTGATGCCCGACAAGCGGTCCTGCACAGGTGAGCAGAGCATCTTTTCGTCCGTCCGCCCATCATCCTAGAAGTAGAATTCCCACATTGCAGATGGTGGGACCAGGCAACCCTTTGGACCCCTCTCGACTCTACGGTTCTGTGAATCTAAGATCGGAAGAACAAGGAAATCGTACCATTGGAAGGGCACCCCCATGGTCATTTAGTCCAACCCCCCTGCAATGCAGGAATCTAAGGACGTGGTCTCCCATCCAATTTGAAAACGCACCAGACCCTGCTTAGCTTCTCACACGTGCTAGCCGTTTTATTGACAGGCTGTCCCTTCCCTAGTTTGGATACTGTTTCGTTTCAAATAATTTTATAAGTTGTGTGTCTTTTTTTCTTAATTTAATCCTTTTAAATCATGTTTTGTACGATTCATGGCATTTTATGTATTGCGATTTGCTGCTTTTTTATTATAGATGAGCAATTCTTCATTGCAATAAGTGTGAACTGTCTCATTATTACTTGTTGCTGTTTAATTTCAGTGTTTACTATTGGATTCGAATGCATTATTGCATATTGCTTTATTTGGTATAAGTTATTTATTTTATTTTATTTTAAAGTTCTTGCAACTTTTATTATATAGGATCTGATTGTTACTATTAATGTTTGATGTTTTATTCTTAATTTTTTGCATGTTGGAAGCCACCCAGAGTGGCTGGGGCAACTCAGCCAGATGGGTGGAGTATAATAATAATAATAATAATAATAATAATAATAATAATAATTAATAATAATACTGTGCATCCCCACTTCTGAGTGCTGCTTCCCCGAGGGCTTGTGCCTAGGGTGGGGGTCGAAGAACCCACCCCCTGCAATTCAAAGTGTTGGTGCTGACCTTGAAAGCCCTAAACGGCCTCGGTCCAGTATATCTGAAGGAGCGTCTCCACCCCCATCATTCTACCCGGGCACTGAGGTCCAGCTCCGAGGGCCTTCTGGCGGTTCCCTCACTGCGAGAAGCCAAGTTACAGGGAACCAGGCAGAGGGCCTTCTCGGTGGTGGCGCCCTCCCACCAGATGTCAAAGAGAACAACAACTACCAGACTTTTAGAAGACATCTAAAGCAGACCTGTTTAGGGAAGCTTTTAATGTTTGATGTATTACAGTATTTTAATATTTTTGGGGGAAGCCGCCCAGAGTGGCTGGGGAAGCCCAGCCAGATGGGCGGGGTATAAATAATAAATTATTATTATTATTATTATTGGGAAGGAGGAAAATCTGTTTCTCCCTGCCTCCTCTCCAGATATCGACGAATGTGAGGACAACCCAGATATCTGCGATGGCGGACAATGCACCAACATTCCCGGGGAATACCGCTGCCTTTGCTTTGATGGATTCATGGCCTCTTTGGACATGAAAACATGCATCGGTAAGACCAGGGCCATTGGCCCATCCATCCTGTTAACGGAAAAATCCGAGGGCTCCCTTGGACAAAAACAAAGACACCAACCAGGATTACTTGGAGCAAAACATCAGCCTGTAGGCTTGGCCTTTATTGATCTGTTGCAACAGGGTGCTCCCCTCACCTGCAGGAGAGAGGAGGGACCCAGAAAAATGGTGTGCAAGGCCTTATAAAGACTTTTGAAATTGCCACCCTGTAGATCAAGACCACCCACAGAAACATCATACATACATCACAGAAGGGGTGTAACCTAAGACCACCCCTCAGATACATCACACCTACGTCACAGAAAAGGCGGTCTAAAACAGAAATTTGAATGTTGTTTTTCTCCTGTCGTTGTTTATCTCCTGTCTGGCAGGTTACTTGATTGGATTTCCTGGGGAGCCTGGCCAGTTTTTGGTAATGATAAATACTTAGTTCCTGGGCCAGGTCACAGGCTCACACCCTATTCAAACAGACATACCCTTAAGACAGGATTTGTGAAGGAAAAGACAATGGGGAGGCTTTTCCATTTTGACCTTGCAGAGAAAAGATTTGCTCAGCTTAGGAATCAAAATGGTTCCAGGTCGGTCTTCCTGTGCTGATCTATGTACGTGCTTGGTTGGTACACTTATGAACATTACCGTATATCTAAGACCTCAAAATTCCTATCACGATCCCAGTATTGTCTGCTCTGACCGACATCAGCTGTTTGGGGTTCCAGGTGACAGCCTCTCCCAGACTTACCTGAATACAGTGGTACTTCGCAAGACGAAATTAATTCGTTCCGCGAGTTTTTTCTTCTTGCGAGTTATTTGTCTTGCGAAGCACGGTTTCCCATGGGAATGCATTGAAAATCAATTAATCCATTCCTATGGAAACCGCTTGCCGGGCTGGCGGTGCGGAGAAGGGCTTTTCTCCCCACCGCAAGCCTTCAGAACAGGTCCAGGAACAGAGGAGAAGGCGCGCAGCGCTTCTCCTCTGTTCCCAGGGCTTGCGGTGGGAGGAGGGTTTTTCCTCCCCACCGCCAACATTCAGAACAGCATTCTGAATGTTGGCAGTGGGGAGGAAAACCCTCCTCCCACCGCAAGTCTTCAGGACAGGTCCGGGAACAGAGGGGAAGGTGCGCTGCGCTTCTCCTCTGTCCCCGGACCTGTTCTGAAGGCTGGCGGTCCACCGCCAGCCTTCAGAACAGCCTTCCGAAGGCTGGCGCAGGGAGGAGGTCTCTCCGCCCCACCGCCAGCCTTCGGAGGAGCCTTCCGAAGCCTGGCAGGGGGAGGAGGTCTCTCCGCCCCACCGCCAGCCTTCGGAGCAGCCTTCCGAAGGCTGGCGGGGGGAGGAGGTCTCTCCGCCCCACCGCCAGCCTTCGGAAGAGGTCCGGGGACAGTGGGGAAGACGCGCTGCGCTTCCCCGCTGTCCCCGGAGATTTCCCTATGGGCTTTCATCTTGCGAATGTGCTCTGACAGGGAGGTTACAACCTCCCTGCTTCCTAGACAAAGGGCTGCTTGAAGTTTGGGGTGAGCACAGGCTTTGGAAGAGGGGTGTTCTGAATACTTCCCTCCCTCTTCCCCCTGCAGATGTGAACGAGTGCGACCTGAACCCCAACATCTGTCTTCACGGAGAATGTGAGAACACCAAAGGATCGTTCATCTGCCATTGCCAGCTGGGCTACTTTGTCAAGAAGGGCACCACCGGTTGCACAGGTACGTCGCCAGGTGTTCCCGGCTAAGCCCTGCTCTGCTTCTCCTTTACCTCGGCAGGTGAGGCAGTGGAAGTGCTGGACCAGTGCCTTGCGTCCATAACGGACTGGATGAGAGTGTTGTTCTGATCAACGTTGAATAAAGCTGTAAATATGCTCTCCTGGCTGAATCTTCCGTTGCGGAAACTCTGGAGGGTCTTGAAATCTTTGCAGATGCTAGTTTTGGAAGTGACACCACGGATGGTACAAGCACTTCTGGAATATGCTACATGTACAAACACTGTCTGTTTGACTGGTTGTGCAAAAAGCAGACGACAGTAAGCCTAAGTTCCTGTGAAGCAGAACTCAATGCTTTGTCATTTTCACTCATGGATTGTGAATGGTTGATGCAACTGTTTCAGGACATCAGAGTTTCTGTGAAATGTCCGATACAGGTGTATCAAGACAATAGATCCTGTTTGGCTTTGCTGAACTCAGAGAGTTGCAAGCAAAGAACCAAATACTTGCAGATTAAGTTACATTCAGAAAGGACTCATTCAGGTGTCCTACATGACAGGAAATGAAATCCCTGCTGATCTGTTGTCTAAGGTTGTTAACAGAGAACAACTTAAGGTTTATGTACAGAGGTTGCAATTGGGTTGACCCACAGGTACTACAGGTTACACGGAAAGGGGGAGGATGTTGGGATATAGTTCCGTTGAACCTTAAATAGTCAGGCATGATTGTTGTGTATCACATGCCAGTTTACTCCCTGCTCACTGGGAGTTTCCGTTTTGTATATACCATATTTTTTGCCCTATAGGGCGCACCGGCCCATAGGGCGCACCTAATTTGGGGGGAGGGGAAATAAAGAAAAAAAATTATTTCCCCCCCAGGTGCGGGGCTGGGGCGGGGGGAGCCCGAGCTTCCCCCAACCCCAGCCCCCAGAACAGGCTGCTATCCGCAAGCCTTGGGAGCCCGGCGGGAACTCCCGCCAGTCTCCCCAGGCTTGCGGATATCTGCCCGAAGCCCGGGGCATGCTCCGCTGTGCTCCCCGGGTTTCGGGCTGCAGGCTGCTGTCTGCAAGCCTTGGGAGCCCGGAGCGATTTCCCGCCGGGCTCCCAAGGCTTGCGGATAGCTTCCTGAAACCTGGAGAGTGAGAGGGGTCGGTGCGCACCGACCCCTCTCGCTCTCCAAGCTTCAGCGAAAGCCTGCATTCGCCCAATAGGACGCACACACATTTCCCCTTCATTTTTGGAGGGGGAAAAGTGCATCCTATAGGGCGAAAAATACGGTAGTTTTTGTTCTGGCTGTTTTCCTGGACACGGATGCAAGCAGTCATGTTTTTCCTCGGTTCTGATCAACGTTGAATAAAGCTGTAAATATGCTCTCCTGGCTGAATCTTCTGTTGTGGAAACTCTCCAGAAAGGGTGTGCACGAGTCTCGTAATGTGTCTGAGGCTCGTGTCGCTAACTGACTGATGCTGTTCTACGGGAGACCGGGAGATTGTAGACGACATGGAGGCTGCCTGATGCCTTCGTCTCCCTGGCAGTATCCCAACAGAGAGCCGGCAAACTGAATCTCTATCCAGATAAAACAGAGGCACTGGGAATGGGCGGTTCCCTAAACCAGATGGCTGGGAGATCTCCTGCTCTTTGTGGCATTAAACTTCCTCTGAAGGAGCAGGTTCATAGCTTGGGGGTCCTCCTGGATCCTTTGCCATCGCTCAAAGCTCAGGTGGCCTCAGTGGCACAAAGCACCTTCCATCAGTTTCGGCTGGTGGCCCAGCTACGCCCCTATCCGGACAGGGATGGCCTAACTACTGTCGCCTTTGCTCTGGTAGCCTCAGGGTTAGATTACTGCAATGCGTTATACTCAAGGCTGCCTCTGAAGATGGTTCGGAAACTTCAGCCAGTGCAGAATTCAGTGGCCAGGTTGCCCACCAGAGCAAGATGGTTTGAGCCTATTGCACTGATCCTGGCCCAACTGCACTGGCTGCCAATGAGTTTCCGGGCCCAATTCAAAGTGCTGGTTTTGACCTATAAAGCCTTAAATGGCTCAGGACCGCAATACCTCAAGGACCTCCTCTTTCCATATGAACCTACCTGGTCCCTGAGATCATCTTCCGAGGCCCTCCTTCGTGTGTCCCCTTCTCGAGAGGTCCGGAGGGTGGCAACACGAGAACAGGGCCTTCTCTGCAGTGGCTCCCCGTCTGTGGAACGCTCAAGTTTGCCTGGCGCCTTCATTATACACCTTTAGGCACCAGGCAAAAACGTTGCTCTTCAACCAGACTTTTTAAAAAATAAATAAAATCCACGCTTTCCCTCCTCGCCCCCTTGCAGATATTGACGAGTGTGAAATCGGAGCTCACAATTGTGACATGCATGCCTCGTGCATCAACATCCCTGGGAGTTTTCGGTGTAAGTGCCGGACGGGCTGGCTCGGCGATGGGCTGAAATGCAACGGTGAGTTTCGCCATTTCTGCATATTCCATACATTTTTGTATCCATTCTTCCTTCGATGGGACTTCTGCTTCTTTACACATACATACATATATACATCATGCAAAAGGCTGGGCTGGATGAATTCCTAGCCAGAATTAAGATTGCCGGAAGAAATATCAACAGCCTCAGATATGCAGATGACACAGAATTGATGGCAGAAAGTGAGGAGGAATTAAAGAACCTTTTAATGGGGTGAAAGAGGAGAGCGCAAAATATGGTCTGAAGCTCAACATCAAAAAAACGAAGATCATGGCCACTGGTCCCATCACCTCCTGGCAAATAGAAGGGGAAGAAATGGAGGCAGTGAGAGACTTTACTTTATTGGGCTCCATGATCACTGCAGATGGTGACAGCAGCCACGAAATTAAAAGACGCCTGCTTCTCGGGAGAAAAGCAATGACAAACCTAGACAGCATCTTAAAAAGCAGAGACATCACCTTGCCAAGAAAGGTCCGTATAGTTCAAGCTATGGTTTTCCCAGTAGTGATGTATGGAAGTGAGAGCTGGACCATAAAGAAGGCTGATTGCCGAAGAATGGATGCTTTTGAATTATGGTGCTGGAGGAGACTCTTGAGAGTCCCATGGAAGATTAAACCTCTCCATTCTGAAGGAAATCAGCCCTGAGTGCTCACTGGAAGGACAGATCTTGAAGCTGAGGCTCCAAGACTTTGGCCGCCTCATGAGAAGAGAAGACTCCCTGGAAAAGGCCCTGATGTTGGGAAAGATGGAGGGCACAAGGAGAAGGGGACGACAGAGGACGAGATGGTTGGACAGTGTTCTTGAAGCTACCAGCATGAGTTTGACCAAACTGCGGGAGGCAGTGGAAGACAGGAGGGCCTGGCGTGCTCTGGTCCAGGGGGTCACGAAGAGTCGGACGTGACTAAGCGACTCAACAACAACAACAACACATACATACATACATCGGGCATTAGGTTTAACCCCAATAATCCAGTTCTCGCTAAGATCGTCAACCCCTGTTGAGTCTGCACATTAGGGAGCTTAATGACAGAATCCTGACACACAGAAATCTAGCATCTCAGGGAGAGGGACTGTAGGCCGACCGCTTTTTGTTTTGCACATGCTAGATTTCTACGCACAGGGTTTTTGCAGCCCTGAGCTTGTGCAGAGCACCTTGCTTTCTGCCTCCAAACAGCCCTTAGAAATCAAACGCATGCAGCAGGTTTCTGAGTTGGTTTACGGGAAAGGACCATGTCTGTCCTTAGGGATGAAAGCAAAAAAATTCAGGTCCGCCTGCATTAGTGCAAATGACTTAGGAGATAAGCCTGAACTGCAGCGTTGCGTCAATGAGGCTGACGTTGTCTCCTTCCTTCCCAGACCTGGACGAATGTGCAACGGAGGCGCACAGCTGCAACCTCAACGCCAACTGTCTGAACACCCCAGGGTCTTATCGGTGTGCCTGCCGAGACGGTTTCAACGGCGATGGTTTCTCATGCTCTGGTAAGACGGCTGGGCTGGGGTTGGGAAGGAGCCTTGGAGCCAGGGTTTTTGCAGGATCCGTTCCCGCAGCAGCCAGACAGGGGCTTGCGGGAAAGGGCTGGAGTGTGTGGGATGAGCAATTCTCTCTTTTTTTATAATAATATAATTTTTATTAAGTTTTCCATTTTAACAATCCAATCAGATCACATTATGTATTCCAAATTATACAAATACATAAAGTCCAAATATTTTGCCAAATTATAATTTTTTGGGGGGGCTTCCCATGCTTCAAGTTCAGTGGGTTCAATCATCTTATGTTTCTACTGCCTCGAGTTTCCAATAGTTCCTTCTTTAAATCTTCGTGTTGTTATCCTTCCTTCTTTCATGGCCTCTGAGTTGTTTCCACAGGCAAGTTGAAATGAACAATAATATACTTCTGTGTGAAATTTGTATGACTCTTCCTCTTTTTTTTGCAGCTGGTAAGTCTATTATTAGCAGTATATCCTCACACGCTGGTGTTTATGCCGAATCAATCCAAAAGTCCTTCTCTGGTGGCAGACGCCATCTTTTCTCAGTTCCGATGAAATAAAATCTAAGCGTTTGCTCCTTAATTTTCTCAGACAGGTTGCATCAAACATTAGTCTTTCCAGAGGAGTGTAATGTACTGAAGTTCTCACCCTGGGCCAGCAGGGGGATACTGTAGATAGTTATGCAAATGAAGGATCGAAAGTGACGTTCAGTGATTGGATAGTTTTAGAAAGTTGCTACAGTTACGTTTTTCTGGAGCTCTATATAAGCAGGCCAGCATCTTGAGAAGTAGAGACGTCACCTTGCCAACAAAGGTCCGTATAGTTAAAGCCATGGTTTTCCCAGTAGTGATGTATGGAAGTGAGAGCTGGACCATAAAGAAGGCTGATCGCCGAAGAATTGATGCTTTTGAATTATGGTCCAGGAGAAGACTCTTGAGAGTCCCATGGACTGCAAGAATATCAAACCTCTCCATTTTTAAGGAAATCAGCCCTGAGTGCTCACTGGAAGGACAGATCCTGAAGCTGAGGCTCCAATACTTTGGCCACCTCATGAGAAGAGAAGACTCCCTGGAGAAGACACTGATGCTGGGAAAGATGGAGGGCACAAGGAGAAGGGGCGACAGAGGACGAGATGGTGGGACAGTGTTTTCGAGGTTACCAGCATGAGTTTGACCAAACTGCGGGAGGTAGTGGAGGACAGAGGTGCCTGGCGTGCTCTGGTCCATGGGGTCACGAAGAGGCGGACACGACTAAACGACTAAACAACAACAAAATATAAGCAGGCTGGCTGCACCCTTCAGTTCAGTTCAGTTCTGTTCTGGCCTGTGAATAAACAAGAGCTGTTTGACGAATCGCTGTGTCGTCTGATATGTTCGCCCACAACTTAACAGGAAGGTTTCCCAAATCGGACTTGAAGTACAGATATAATAACACATTAAGAGCTCGATTCCCCCTATGACTATTTATCTCTGTAACTCGGTCTATCCCATAATGGCAGATCCCAATTAAATAGTGCGTCACAGGAGAGTCTTTTATCTTCTTCCAAATATTTCAAAGAACAAAGGCTTTAGTTAGTATTATTATTTCAACACAGTTTATATTTTCCGATCTCACTTGTTGTAAGTAATGTCGACGGTTCTGGGACGAGCAATTCTTAGCCCAGGATAGACCCCTGACCTCTCCCTGCCTCTCCCCAGATGTGGACGAGTGCGCCGACAACGTCAACCTCTGCGAGAACGGGCAGTGCCTCAACGCCCCCGGCGGTTATCGTTGCGAGTGCGAAATGGGCTTCAACCCCACCGAGGACAGCAGGGCATGTCAAGGTAAGCGAAGGAGCAAAGTCGTCTCTGCTTGCAGCCTAGCGGAGCGGCCTGGCTGGAGCCAAACACTTTGCAAAACCTCAGCTCCTTGCCCACGGGTGTTGGAGAGGCGATTCCCAGCTGAGGTGAGCTTTGAACCCAAGACTTGCCAGCAGAGTCATAGCTGTCAACCGCCCCTTATCTGGCGGGAAAGTCCCTTATCCCAGTGCCGTGGCCCACTGCTGTCCCTTATTGATGGATGTCCCTTAAATTTCCCGGGTTTCAAAGGAAGCAGCTCCTCTCCCTCCCTCCCTCCCTGCCGGCCAGGGAGGAGGGAGGCTCCAACTGTGTTGCTTGGCTGCGTTGCTCACCCAATAAGGAGTCTAAGAACGACTGGGGGGTGGAGCTTGCATGCCTTGTGCCAATCAAATCTGCTGTGTTGCCTGGGACTCGGCTTTGCTCAGCGCTTCCCAGCGGAGAGGTGACGGTGGTTTTCCTTGCTGCATCCCCTTTGCCGGGTTGCTGCGCTATGGGAACCACCGCTTGAGGCTTCGTTTGGCTGCTGGCTGGGCTTTCTGCCTTTGGCTTGGAGGGGCTCAGCAGCTGAACATACCTGTGCTTGGAAAATCCCTTATTTTGGCTGCTGATCCCTTATTTTCGAGGCTGCTGGTCCCTTATTTTCAAATCTGTAAATTGACAGCTATGGTTAGAGTTCATCCACACATCCCTTTGCCTCGTTGTTTCCCTCCAGGAAAATCCACATTATTATTATTATTATTATTATTATTATTATTATTATTATTCACCCTATCTGAGAATTTTCCTAATCTCCATTTAAAGCCGTCCGACTCGGCGCCTGTTGCTACCGTTTGTGGGGGCACGTCCTCTTTTTCGTCTGCTATGAATCATCCGACCTTCAGCTTCCTTCGGATAATAATAATAATTCATAATAATAATTTCTCATTTATACCCCACACATCTGGCTGGGTTTCCCCAGCCACTCCGGGCAGCTCCCAACAAAATATTAAAAGCGCAATAAAACAACGAACATTAAAAACTTCCCTAAACAGAGCTGCCTTCAGATGCCTTCTAAAAGTCAGGTAGTTGTTTTATAATAATAATGCCCATCGTTCTCATAGAAGACGAGAGGGAGGCCAGATTTTCTCTCCCTGCTTTCTCCGTGCCCCTTAACGGCTCGCAGATTTATCGGGGGCGATGCTTTCGTGTGGAGGAAGAGCCATCGGGTTCTGGACTCACCCCAAAGAGTGTTGATTTCATTTGTGCTTCCCTCCTACCTGCCGCAGATATCGATGAGTGCACCTTCCAGAACATCTGCGTGTTTGGCAGCTGCCAGAACCTTCCAGGGATGTTCCGCTGTGCTTGCGATGACGGATATGAGCTGGACAGGAGTGGAGGGAACTGTACAGGTGAGTTGGGAGGGGAAAGACCAGCAAGGACACACAGTGCATTATTATTGTTACTTCTTCTTCTTCCTCTTCCTCCTCTTCTTCCTCTTCCTCTTCTTCCTCTTCTTCCTCTTCTGCTTCTTCTTCTTCCTCTTCTTCCTCTTCTTCCTCCTTTTCCACTTCCTCTTCTTCTTCCTCTTCCTCTTCTTCCTCTTCTTCCTCCTTTTCCACTTCCTCTTCTTCTTCCTCTTCCTCTTCCTCTTCTTCCTCTTCTTCCTCCTTTTCCACTTCCTCTTCTTCTTCTTCCTCTTCCTCTTCCTCTTCTTCTTCCTCTTCCTCTTCTTCTTCCTCCTCTTCTTCCTCTTCCTCTTCTTCTTCCTCTTCCTCTTCTTCTTCCTCTTCCTCTTCCTCTTCTTCTTCTTCTTCTTCCTCTTCCTCTTCTTCCTCCTCTTCCTCTTCTTCTTCTTCTTCTTCTTCTTCTTCCTCTTCCTCTTCCTCGTCTTCCTCCTCTTCCTCTTCCTCTTCTTCTTCTTCTTCTTCTTCATCCTGTTCTTCCTCTTCTTCTTCTTCCACTTCTTCCTCCTCTTCTTCTTCCTCTTCCTCTTCCTCTTCTTCTTCCTCTTCCTCTTCTTCCTCATCTTCCTCTTCTTCCACCTCCACCTCCTCCTCTTCCTCTTCTTCCTCCTCCACTTCCTCTTCTTCTTCCTCTTTTTCCTCTTCCTCTTCTTCCTCTTTTTCTTCTTCGGTGATCCCTCGTAGCTGAGTAAGATTGTCTTCCATAAACACAGTTTTAACAGTGAGTCCGTAAGTGACTGCGGAGGCCAATTCTGGATCCACACGTCCATCCACAGTGGGGACATAGGTGTCCGGATGGGAGTTGATCACGGTGAAGGTTTGCCAAGCATGCCTTCCTCTTAGCACATTTCTCCCTCGCGTCCTGAGTTTGAGTGTCTTCAAAGCCTACGACACCTTTGGCAAAGGCTGTTCTCCAACTGGAGCGCTCGCAGGCCAGTGTCTCCCAGTTGTTGGTGTTTATACTACATTTCTTTAGATTTGCCTTGAGACAGTCTTTAAACCTCTTTTGTTGACCCCCAGCTTCACGCTTCCCATTTTTAAGTTCGGAATAGAGTGGTTGCTTTGGAAGACGATCATCAGGCATCCGAACAACATGTCCAGTCCAACGAAGTTGATGTTGAAGAATCATTGCTTTGACACTGGTGATCTTTGCTTCTTCCAGTACACTGGCATTAGTTCGCCTGTCTTCCCAAGTGACGTGTAAAAGTTTATGGTGCATGTACAACCCTGGAGAGACAGTGCACAGGCAGGGAGGGTCTCAGCCAGTGCACCAAATGGACACAGAACTGACCTGCACCTCCATGGACGGCTGTGGGTCCAAAATGACCCCCAGGCTGCACACCTGGTCCTTCAGGGCCATGGTTACCCCATTCAAGAGCACCATTCCTCTATCACCATGGAGGCAATTACCGGTAGTTAAATTATTATGCAGTCTCTTCTTCTTCTTTGTCTTTGGCGATCACTCATAGCTGAGTAAGTCTATGCTTGGTCCTGTTATAAGCAAAAACTGCTCCCTTTCCCTTATGGGGTATTCTGGAGCCCATATAGAGTCCTTAAGTGGGTTCCCTATCAGTAGGAGAAAACAGAGGCCAGCCAGAGACTATTGAGAAGCAAAGCGGCTAGTAAGCCTGATCTTTATTGAACTGTTGCAACAGGGTGCTCACCCCCTCCCCCCACGCAGGAGGGAGGAGGAACCCAGAACAATGGTGCGCAAGCCACTATATAGACTTTTGAAATTGCCCACCCTGTAGCCCAAGACCACCTCCCAAAACATCATACATACATCACAGAAGGAAATCCTGCCTGCCAGGATACCTGATAACGGTCACTGATTGCATTTCCTGGGCAGCCTGGTCATTCTTTTTTTAGCTCCTGAGTCCAGGTCACAGGCTCACCCTATCCATACACAAATACGCCCTTAAGACAGGATTTGCAAGTGGAAAAGACAATGGGAAGGCTTTTCCCATTTGCCTCCCTTCCTGCAGAGGAAAATTTGGGAGAGTCAGAATGGCTTCAGGATCGCTCTCCCATACTATTTCAGACACATGGTTCATATATTTAGATATGTGCACATTTATAATACAGTGATAGTTTGGGTTAAGTACTTAATTCGTTCCGGAGGTCCATTTTTAACCTGAAACTGTTCTTAACCTGAAGCACCACTTTAGCTAATGGGGCCTCCCACTGCTGCTGCGCCACTGGAGCACAATTTCTGTTCTCAACCTGAAGCAAAGTTCTTAACCTGAAGCACTATTTCTGGGTTAGCGGAGTCTGTAACCTGAAGTGTATGTAACCTGAAGCGTATGTAACCTGAAGCGTATGTAACCCGAGGTACCACTGTAATAATAATAATAATAAATTATTTATACCCCGCCCTTCCCAGTTCAATAACCCGGCTCAGGGCGGCTAACAACAAATTTAAAACACTTGATTATAAAAGCAGCATAGAATACAGTATAAAAACACGAAGAACAATAAAAATCAAAAATTAGGGGAAATTTATGAATGTTTCTTCTATATTTGAGACCTTGAAATTCTTATAACACTTTCACCTTTCAGACATCAACGAGTGTGCCGATCCGGTGAACTGCATCAACGGGCTTTGTGTCAACACACCTGGGAGCTACCTGTGCAACTGCCCCCAAGACTTTGAGCTCAACCCCACAGGAGTGGGCTGCGTGGGTAAGTCTGACCCCCGACATTCAGAGCCTCTCCTCTTCCAGGTTTCGACTGGCAACCAGATAGCGCCATTGCCATTGAGGTTTGGGTCACTGTTGACAAATAAGTCCGCTCAACGGTATGATTTTTTTGTGTGTGAAATATTTTTATTTGCTTTCATTATTACAAATTTACATCCAAACAGCTTGTATAATCGTTTTGTGAGATTCTCCGAATCTCATGACTTCTCCATATCCCCTACATGGGTCCTTAAATCAGAATTTAAAGTTATGTATCAGTACATTCTCCACAATGTCCATTTTTCCAAAATATCCATGGTCTTCGTTACTTTACAAGTGTTTCTTAAAGTCCAGCTAAAGTTTTAATTTACTAACACTGGTCTCCTAGGTAAATTATACATTTTCCCCATTTTTTTTAAGCCCTTGTCGTCTTAATTCCTCTTTCTTTCTTCCTTTGCTATTTTTTTAAAACATTATTCACATAATATACACTCTTTACAACAAACAACTCCAAAATAAGGAGACAACTCCAAAATAAAATCATATGTAATAAAACCATAAGTCTCATGTTTTCATTTACACTGGTCTCATCTCCGATACCTTTACTTAATATTTCTTGCTGCTTTCTGCTTTCCTTACCGAATCTTTATAAAAATTCAAATCTCTTAGATACTATACCAGTCTTTAACAATTTCGATTAATCCCTTCACCTCCCTCTCCCGCAACCCAGTACTTTTCCTCCCTCCCCCTACCTCCCCCCACAGAATCTACCCACCGCCACCCCCCGACTTCCCACAGTTACAGTCTTTGATTTCTCTAAAAAAGCTGTTTACACAGTTGTATAGATCCTCAAACTATTTAGCTGATTATTATCAGTAAAAAGTTTGTGAATGTTTATTCAAAACCAGCCAAGGAGTCCAGTTCGCTTTGTTGCGTCTTCAAATACTTTGTAAAGGGTTCCCATTCATCCTTAAAGTCACAGTTATCCTTGTCGCGTAGCTTGTATGTCAGTTTTGCCAGTTCTGCATAGTCCATCAAATTTTCTTGCCATGATTCTTTAGTTGGGGTTTCTTCAGTCTTCCATCCTTGTGCTATTAAAACTCTCGCGGCCGTTGCCACATACATGAAGATGTTTTTCAGCTTTTTTGGCAGATCTTTCCCTACAATCCCTAATGAAAATGCTTCAGGTTTTTTTAACAAATGTTAAATGGAACATTTTCTTCAATTCGTTGTAAATCATTTCCCAAAATTTTTTAATTACCTTACAATCCCAACATCGAACCTTGACTTTTAAGGTATTCGTTTTAGTCTTAATTTCCTCTTCATCCTTCATGTTCCAGATACTCGCATCGGGAACTGCTTCCTGGACACGCAAGATCGGGGCGACGGCGGGATCTCTTGCAGCGCAGAGATCGGCGTGGGGGTCACCAGGGCTTCGTGTTGCTGTTCCCTCGGCCGGGCCTGGGGCAATCCTTGCGAGCTCTGCCCGCCAGCCAATACAAGTGAGCAGAGTCCATCTATGTTGTATTGTTTTAATGAAAGGGACGCGGGGGGCGCTGTGGGTTACACCACAGAGCCTAGGACTTGCCGATCAGAAGGTCGGCGGTTCGAATCCCCGCGACGGGGTGAGCTCCCGTTGCTCGGTCCCTGTTCCTGCCAACCTTGCAGTTTGAAAGCACGTTAAGGTGCAAGTAGATAAATAGGTACCGCTCTGGCGGGAAGGTAAACGGCGTTTCCGTGCGCTGCTCTAGTTTCGCCAGAAGCGGCTTAGTCCTGCTGGCCACATGACCCGGAAGCTGTACGCCGGCTCCCTCGGCCAGTAAAGCGAGATGAGCGCCGCAACCCCCGAGTCGGCAGTTCGAAAGCACATCAAAGTGCAAGTAGATAAATAGGCGAGAAGGTAAATGGCGTTTCCGTGCGCTGCTCTGGTTCACCAGAGTTGGCCGCGACTGGACCTAATGGTCAGGGGTCCCTTTACCTTTAAACCACTTTGAGGTTTTACCCATTAAACTATAAAGTGGTATAGAATAATAATAATAATAATAATAATAATAATAATAATAATAATAATAAATGTCACTTGCGCAACTTGGGGGAAAAGGTGGCATACAAATCAATATGCAAGAAAGGGGAGCAGGACGGACAAGGCCTGCAAGCCCTCTCTGCTTTCCAGAATCAAATCTCAGTAATGTGCATTTTCCTCTACAGCGGAATACAAGACTCTCTGTCCCGGCGGCGAAGGATTCCGTCCAAACCCCATAACAGTCATTCTGGAAGGTAAGGACAGCCAAGCTCCTTGCTCGCAGCTGGGTTATTCTTCTGGGTTCGAATCCCCGTGATGGGCTGAGCTCCCGCTGCTCTGTCCCTTCTCCTGCCAACCTAGCAGTTTGAAAGCACACCAGTTCAAGTAGATAAATAGGTACAGCTGCAGAGGGGAAGGTAAACGGCGTTTCCGTGCACTCTGGTTTCCGTTACGGTGTCCCATTGCGCCAGAAGCGGTTTAGTCCTGCTGGCCACATCACCTGGAAAGCTGTCTGCGGACATGCAACAACAGCAGCAAGAATACTTCTTGCTAAGTATTGGAAGACACAAGATCTACCCACCGTGGAGGAATGGCAGACGCAAGTGATTGACTACATGGAGATGGCTGAAATGACTGGCAGAATTCGTGATCAGGGAGAAGAACTGATCGAACAGGACTGGAAAAAGTTTAAGGACTATTTACAAAAATACTGCAAAATGTTTGAGTGTTAATATGATGTGGCGAAGTGAAGGTAACAGGGTTTGTGTGATTTGGTTAAATGTGAATGAAAAGAAGAATGTTAAAAAGGACAAGGGGTTATGAACAGAACATTATTATGTCATAGTATATAAGATGAGGTATGGACTAAAACAATGAAAAATTGGGACATAATATTTAGAAGAATATAAAATTAAGCATGGTTCAAATAAGGTTTTGAACTTGCTGAATTTGATTGGAATAAAGAGGAACACAAAAAAGGGGGATGTGAGGAGGTCAAGACAGAGGGGTATGGAATTTTATAAATCTAAGAAAGTGGATTTTTCTTTTTTCTTTTTTCCTATTTTTCTTTTTTTTTGCTATACATTTTTGTTTTTTGTTGTTTCTGTTTTCTATGTGAGCTCCATTTATGGTAATGATACATTTGAAATGATGAATTTTTTGATTTGTCAAACCTTAATAAACATTTATTAAAAAAAAAAAAAAGCTGTCTGCGGACAAACGTCGGCTCCCTCGGCCTGAAAGCGAGATGAGCTCAACAACCCCATAGTCGCCTTTGACTGGACTTAAACATCCAGGGGTCCTTTACCTTTACCTTTTACCAGTGTACAGTGGTACCTCAGGTTACGAACTTAATTCATTCTGGAGGTCCGTTCTTAACCTGAAACAGTTCTTAACAGTTCTTATTTTAAATTTGTAAAACAGAAAATTTAGGGATGCGGGTGGCGCTGTGGGTTAAACCACAGAGCCTAGGACTTGCCGATCAGAAGGTCAGCGGTTCGAATCCCCGCAATGGGGTGAGCTCCTGTTGCTCGGTCCCTGCGCCTGCCAACCTAGCAGTTTGAAAGCACGTCAAAGTGCAAGTAGATAAATAGGTACCACTCCGGCGGGAAGGTAAACGGCGTTTCCGTGCGCTGCTCTGGTTCGCCAGAAGCGGTTTAGTCCTGCTGGCCACATGACCCGGAAGCTGTATGCCGGCTCCCTCGGCCAGTAAAGCGAGATGAGCGCCGCAACCCCAGAGTCGGCCATGACTGGACCTAATGGTCAGGGGTCCCTTTACCTTTACCTATATATATGGACGTGGCTGACTTGGGTCCATTCACTTCAATGGGCCTACTCTTCCTCAGTTTTGGCAATGCCCCTGGTTTCTACCCCACCAGTCGCAACAGGCACTAGCCACCACTGGTCAGGTGGGTAGCTTAGGGGGCAAAAGATAAGTCTCACCCAGCTCCACCCTCCGGCACCCTTGCCATCACTCCCCGCCCTCCGGTTTTGGCTGCCAGAGGCAGCTGCCCCACTCTGCCAAACGACAGGGCCGGCCGTAACCATTGACACCCGTTTTCTGTTCCTTTTCCTCTCCCGCACAGATATCGATGAATGTCAGGAGCTGCCGGGCCTCTGCCAAGGCGGAAACTGCGTCAACACCTTCGGGAGCTTCCAGTGCGAATGCCCCTTGGGCTACTACCTGAATGAGGACACCCGCATTTGTGAAGGTACACCCCGAAAGCAAAGGGTGCGGAAGGAGTGACTGTCGTGGCTGGGCTTGTGGAGAAAGCAAATAATAATTCCCTTGTTAAAATGGGAAGCTGAGGTGTTCCCTCAAACTTCGGGGCACTCCACTGTCTGTCTGTGGAGAATCTAATAATAATAATAATAATAATAATAATAATAATAATAATAATAATAATTTATTTATACCCCGCCCATCTGGCTGGGTTTCCCCAGCCACTCTGGGCGGCTTCCAACAGAATATTAAAATACAATAGTCAACGTTTTAAAGACCACATAAAACAGCATTTGCCTGGCCCCTGCTTCCCTTGATCTAGGCAGGTGGTTAAAAAAACTATTTTATGTCCTCTTGTTTTTAATTGGGGCTGGTTTTCTGGAACTGCTGTGGTTACGTTATGTATTGTTTTGTGCTGTGTTCCCTGCCAAGTCTGCATGTTTTACAGCATTTTTTATTTCTTAAAAAGGGCAGGGAATTACGTTCATATGTGGTGGGGCTGTAAATACGAACAGCTTTTTTTTTTTGCAAAGGGCGCTTAAGGAGGTAACAGAAATCACCGGGTTAAAGCTGAGCAAAAGTCCAGAGGTAGCCTTATTATCGATTTACGATGGGGTGGAAGGTTCGCAGGCTAGGAAGGGCTTGCTCACAAATTTATTCACAGCTGCACGAATTATGATAGCTAGGAAGCGGAAGGGGCAAGCAGAATATAAAATGGAAGAATGGTATAAAGAGGTGTGGGATATAGCTATGAATGATAAAATAACATGTGCCGTTAAGGTAAGACGGGGAATATGCAGGAGAAAAGATTTTGAGGAGATGTGGAAGGTGTTTGTAGAAATTTGTACTGTTAAAACTGAAAGGGGTCAAGCCATCACAAGAGGTGCTGAAATTTTGGGGGGCTGGATAGTTACAATGGAACGGTCTCGGTTGCGGGGTACACGTTTTTATCCTTATTTATTTATAATAATAATAATAATTTATTATTTGTACCCTGCCCATGTGGCTGGGTTTCCCCAGCCACTCTGGGCGGCTTCCACAAAGACCAAAAACACACTATTATGATTGTTATAATTATTATTATTACTTTGTAAAAATAAAATACTTATAATTATAATAAAAGGGTGGGGGCGCAAAGCTCCGCCAGGCATTGGCAGGTGACCATGAGATGGATAGATTTCCCCCCCTAAATTGATTTTTGAATTCTGAATTTATTGCTATTCACGTTTTATATTGTATTTCATGCTGGTTTTTTGTTGCATTAATTAAGTGTTTTAAATTTGTTGTTAGCCGCCCTGAACCCTGTTTTTTGAACCGGGAAGGGCAGGGTATAAACAAAATGTTATTTATTATTTAGTATTTTTTTGCTCTATAGGACACACTTTTTCCCCTCCAAAAATTAAGGGGAAATGTGTGTGCGTCCTATGGAGCGAATGCAGGCTCCTTGGCTTCAGCGATAGCAACGCGAAGCCTCCGAAGCGCAGAGGGAGCGCTCCCTCCATGCTCCGGAGGCTTTGCGTTGCTTTCGCTGAAGCCTGGAGAGCGAGAGGGGTCAGTGCGCACCGACCCCTCTCGCTCTCCAGGCTTCAGGGATAGCCGCCTGAAGCCTTTGGAGCGCAGCGCAAGTTCCCGCTGCGCTCCGGAGGCTTCGGGTTCCTTTTGCTGAAGCCGGGAGAGCAAGACTCTCCTGGCTTCAGCAGAGAGGGAGAGCTGTGCAGCGCCCCTTCAGCCAAGCGGGAGGAGAAATGGAAGGGGCTCCGTTTTTCCTGCCGCTTTGCTGAAGGGGCGCTGAGCAGAGAGGGGGAGAATTTAATTTTCTTGCTCTCCCCCTCTAAAACAACGTGCGTCCTATGGTCGGGTGCGTCCAATAGAGTGAAAAATACAGTATTTAAACATTGGGACCCTCCCATTCGCTTTCACCCTCTCACCTCTCTCTCTCTCTCTCTCTCTCTCTCTCTCTCTCTCTCTCCAGACATTGACGAATGCTCGGCTCACATTGGGATCTGCGGCCCAGGCACCTGCTACAACACCCTGGGGAATTACACCTGTGTATGTCCGCCAGAGTACATGCAAGTCAATGGAGGCAACAACTGCATGGGTACGAAGGAAGGGATTGCCTACCACAGAGGGGAAGGGAGGCGGGTGGCGCTGTGGTCTAAACCCCTGAGCCTCTTGGGCTTGCCGATCAGAAGGTCGGCAGTTTGAATCCCCGCGAGGGGGTGAGCTCCCGTTGCTCAGTCTCAGCTCCTGCCAACCTATCAGTTCGAAAGCACGCCAGCGCAAGTAGATAAATAGGTACCACTGCAGCGGGAAGGTAAACGGCGTTTCTGTGCGCTCTGGGGATGCAGGGAAAAGGCAGCTCAGAGCTAGGGAAATGGGACACAGCGCTTAAAAGAATTGAGGACTCGGTCCTGAGGACGTTCAGAGACCCTCGGTTGACGTATTGGGCTAAGGGGCATTCACTTACGGGTTTATAAATCATTTAATGTGTCAAGAGGAATGGATGTCATTAATATTGCAGTTACAGTGGTATCTCGGGTTAAGAACTTAACGTTCCAGAGGTCCGTTCTTAACCTGAAACTGTTCTTAACCTGAAGCACCACTTTAGCTAATGGGGCCTCCCGCTGCTGCCGCGCCGCCAGAGCACGATTTCTGTTCTCATCCTGAAGCAAAGTTCTTAACCCCAGGTACTATTTCTGGGTTAGCGGAGTCTGTAACCTGAAGTGTCTGTAACCTGAAGCGTCTGTAACCCGAGGTACCACTGTATTGTGCAAGGGATTGTTATTTTGACTGGAATGTAATTGAGATGAGTTGATTTTGAAAACGAAGTAAATTGTCAAACCATCAATTCTAGCGCGAGGAAGGGTCACCTAAATTATATAATTCGGCATCTGAATGATTGGGATTGGTAATTGTGGAAGTGATGATATTCCAGACAGGAGTGCCTGGCATGCTCTAGTCCGTGGGGTCACGAAGCGTCGGACGCGACTAAACAACAATTGAATTCTAATTTGGCATTGTTATAATGAGGCTGGATTGTTGCAATTGAAAACTAATAAAAATTATTGTCAAAGGGGGAGGGCATTCACTTAGTCCAGCATCCCGGTGAAAATCAGTAGGATTTAGGGGGGTTGTCGCAGAGCTTGTGGGAGGGAGTTCCGCAGGTCAACTAGGCGCAGGAGCCAACTTCAGGGGGCTGTGGTTGCTTTGTTGTTGTTGTTTAGTCATTTAGTCGTGTCCGCCTCTTCGTGACCCCCTGGACCAGAGCACGCCAGGCCCTCCTGTCTTCCACTGCCTCCCGCAGTTTGGTCAAACTCATGCTGGTAGCTTCGAGAACACTGTCCCACCATCTCGTCCTCTGTCGTCCCCTTCTCCTTGCGCCCTCCATCTTTCCCAACATCAGGGTCTTTTCCAGGGAGTCTTCTCTTCTCCTGAGGTGGCCAAAGTCTTGGAGCCTCAGCTTCAGGATCTGTCCTTCCAGTGAGCACTCAGGGCTGATTTCCTTCAGAATGGAGAGGTTTGATCTTCTTGCAGTCCATGGGACTCTCAAGAGTCTCCTCCAGCACCAGAATTCAAAAGCATCCATTCTTCGGCAATCAGCCTTCTTTATGGTCCAGCTTTCACTTCCATAGATCACATTGTGGTTGCTTGGGCACCCACAATGATGTGATTGCGGTTGCCAAGCACCCACAAAGTCAGTAAGAGACAGACAGCCTCTGCAGTGCTGCCTCAGAGAGGGAAGCAGTTCAGCTCTGCAACCAGACAATGAGGCATCCTTTTCCAGAGGGCGGGCGGCTCGGATGCCGAGGCGAGAGTCTCCCTGCTTCCGAGTCTGAGATCATACCTATGGAAAAGGGTGCCTTGCTGGCTGTGGAGAGATGGAGGGAAAGAAGCTGTCGCCACAATGCAGACTTGCACTGGCCTGAACGAGTCTTTGATGAGCCAGTGTGGTGTAGTGGTTAAGAGCGATAGACTCGTAATCTGGTGAACCGGGTTCGCTTCCCCGCTCCTCCACCTGCAGCTGCTGGGTGACCTTGGGCCAGTCACACTTCTCCGAAGTCTCTCAGCCCCACTCACCTCACAGAGTGTTTGTTGTGGGGGAGGAAGGGAAAGGAAAATGTTAGCTGCTTTGTTTTTTTTTTAATATATTTTATTGATTTTCCATACATTTATGCCACATTAACAATTTGCATTAAACTTTTCGGTTTTTTGACTTCCTTCGGCTTCTCTGCCAATCATTCAAATTCTGATTTTTTTAAATACACATTTCCAAATTTCAGTATTGCCTTTATACCGTCCCCCCTCTTATATTTTGCTTTTTTACAATATTTCTTATTCTGTTACAGAGCTTCTTTAAATGCCACTAACGTTATTCCGTTATCACTTATACATTCCCAATATTCCACTAATTTTCTCCAGTCCTCGATGAATTTTTGATCTCGTTGATATCTAATCTTCCCAGTCAGTTTATCAAGTTCCGCATAGTCCATCAGCTTCATTCTCCATTCCTCCAACGTTGGTATTTGTTCTTGTTTCCATTTCTGGGCCAGTAGTATTCTTGCCGCTGTCACTGCATATTGGAAAATTTTGTGATCCTTTCTATTTATTTCATCACCAACAATTCCTAAGAGAAAAGCCTCTGGTTTCTTAACAAATGTATATTTCAACATTTTTTTCAGCTCATTATATATCAATTCCCAGAAGCTTTTCACTTTCTTGCATTCCCACCACATATGAAAAAATGTACCATCTTTTTCTTTACATTTCCAACACTTCTTACATGTTTTGTACATTTTTGCAAGTTTTACTGGTGTGATATACCATCTATATATCATTTTCATAACATTTTCCTTTAATGCAGTACATGCAGTAAATTTAACGCTTTCACTCCATAGTTTTATCCAATCGTTAAATTGTATATTATGTCCAATGTTAGCCGCTTTGAGACTCCTTAAAGGGAGTGAAAAGCGGGATATCAAATCCAAACTCTTCTTCTTCTTCCGCCTCTCCAGATATGAGGAAAAGCCTCTGCTACCGGAACTACAACGACACCTGCGAGAACGAGCTGTCTTTCAACATGACCAAGAAGATGTGCTGCTGTTCATACAACATCGGGAAGGCCTGGAACAAGCCCTGCGAGCCCTGCCCCACCCCGGCCAGCTGTAAGCCAGCAGCCCTGCACGACATGCTCTCGAAAACCACGCACTGAGTTTTCTGTGGCTTCCCCAAAATCTCCCGTAACTTGTTGCTTAGAGTTACCAGTCATCTCTCACACCTAGCACTGCAAGAAGTAACTTTGTCCTTGCAGCTAGTCACAGAGGGGAGACATGGATAATCCATTGGGGGACAGGGGGCGGGCGGGTGTAGAGGACTCCCCGGTCCTGAATGGGGCAACTGTTCCCCTGAAGGACCAGGTGTGCAGCCTGAGAGTCATTTTGGACTCACAGCTGTCCATGGAGGCGCAGGTCAATTCTGTGTCCAGGGCGGCTGCCTCCCAGCTCCATCTGGTATGCAGGATGAGACCCTCCCTGCCCACAGACTGTCTTGCCAGAGTGGTGCATGCTCTAGTTATCTCCCGCTTGGACTACAGCAATGAGCTCTACCTTTGAAGGTGACCTGGAAACTGCAATTAATCCAGAATGTGGCAGCTAGACTGGTTCCTGGGAGTGGCCACCGGGACCATATAACATCGGTCCTGAGAGATCTGCATTGGCTCCCAGTACGTTTCCGAGCACAATTCAAAGTGTTGGTGCTGACCTTTAAAGCCCTAAACCGCCTTGGTCCTGTATACCTGAAGAAGCGTCTCCATCCCCATCGTTCAGCCACTGAGATCCAGCACCAAGGGCCTTATGGCAGTTCCCTCATTGCGAGAAGTGAGGTTACAGGGAACCAGACAGAGGGCCTTCTCGGTAGTGGCGCCTGCCCTGTGGTGCCGCGTTCTGGATTAGTTGTAGTTTCCGCAGGCAGATAGGGTCTCAGCCTACATACCAGATGGAGCTGGTAAACAGCTGCCCTGGACACAGATTTGACCTGTGCCTCCATGGACAGCTGTGAGTCCAAAATGACTCCCAGGCTGCGCACCTGGTCCTTCAGGGGCACAGTTACCCCATTCAGGACCAGGGAATCCTCCACACCTGCCCACCTCCTGTCCCCCCAAAACAGTACTTCTGTCTTGTCAATCTGTTAGCCACCATCCATCCTCCCACCGCCTCCAGACACTCACACAGGACCTTCACCGCCTTCACTGGTTCTGATTTGAAAGAGAGGTAGAGCTGGGTATCATCCGCATATTGATGGACACCCAGCCCAAACCCCCTGATGATCTCTCCCAGCGGCTGCATGTAGATGTTGAAAAGCAGGGGGGAGAGAACAGAACCCTGAGGCACCCCACAAGTGAGAGCCCAGGGGTCTGAACACTCATCCCCCACCACCACTTTCTGAACACAGCCCAGGAAGAAGGAGCGGAACCACTGTATGACAGTGGTTGTAATGTAATGAGGTGTATCAGCAAATCTGTCTTTACTGTTTCCTCTTGTAGCTGAATACCAGATCCTATGTGGCAATCAGGCCCCTGGATTCATCATTGATATTCACACTGGGAAACCGATTGGTAAGTCAACCCCAAACCCGTCTCCTCTATTCATATCTTCTGCAGATGACATTCCCCTTTTGGGCTTTTCAAGGTGTGACTCTTGTCTCTTTGCCAAAACTGAGCTAGTATGTCTGCCCGGGAAAAGGAGATCTTGCTTCACCAACTCTCAAAAAGTGTGCTTTTGCTTTTTATATATATAATATTTTTTATTAATTTTAACATATTAATTATAATACATACCACAAAACTTCATCATTTATACATTTTTTTTTACTTCCCTCAGCACCTCTGATGATCCACCTTTAATTGTCTTAACTAACCCTCCTCCCCCTTATCCATTTTTGGAATAATTCCAATAATACTCCTTGCAAACCTACAAACGTAGTCTGGTCATCACAAATACTTTTCAAATAATCTGTAAATTTACTCCAGTCTTCTGTGAATTTCTGGTCCCGCCAATTTCGGATCTTTCCTGTTAGTTTATCCAGTTCTGCATAGTCCATTAATTTCATACTCCATTCTTCTTTCGCCGGTAATTCTTCTTGCTTCCATTTTTGGGCCAAAAACATTCTTGCTGCCATTGTTGCATATAAGAACAGCTTACATTCCTTTCTATTTATATCACTTCCTACAATGCCCAATAAGAATGGTTCTGGTTTCTTTATAAATGTGTATTTCAACATTTTTTTCATCTCATTATATATCATCTCCCAGAAGCTTTTCACCTTTTTACATTCCCACCACATATGATAAAATGTTCCTTCTTTTTCTTAAACTCAAAAGTGTGCTTTTGCAGTGGGGAAAGTCAAAGGCAATGTCAGGAATGAAACTCTCAATCAAACGTTCCAGGTTATTTGCTCCTGATTCTCAAGAAACCCAGTTTTCCAATTCTCTTTTCCAACTGACGCATAATATTTCATGGCTGCTGAGTAAACTCTATCCTTATTGGGCTGCCAGTACAATGGCAGAGGCTTGACTGGGAAGCTTAAAGCCTGCTACACAGGAGACGGACTGAAGAAAAGGAAATACAGTGGTACCTCGGTTCTCAAACTTAATCTGTTCCGGAAGCCCGTTCCAAAACCAAAGCGTTCCAAAACCAAGGCGTACTTTCCCATAGAAAGCAATGCAAAACGGATTAATCCGTTCCAGACTTTTAAAAACAACCCCTAAAACAGCAATTGAACATGAATTTTGCAATCTAACGAGACCATTGATCCATAAAATGAAAGCAACCATCAGTGTACTGTGCTACAAATTAAATAAGACAGTATTGTAGACGGTGAAAATTAAAATTATTTTTTTTTCTTACCTGCATTGATGATAGTCATTGTTTGGATTTTATCCATTTTATCCATTTCCACAGTCACACAATCAATCACTAAATCAATCAGTAGCTGAACTGGGTTCCACACAGTCACAAAAACAAATGAACCGAAAATGCCACAAAAACGTAAAATAAATAGCAAAGACAAAAGCGCCAAACTTAATGCGTTCCGGAGGTTCGTTTGACTTCCGAAATGTTCGAAAACCAAGGCGCAGCTTCTGATTGGCGCAGGTGCCCCGGAAACAATAGCCGACAGCCACATCGGACCTTCAGCTTCTGAAAAACGTTTGAGAACCGGAACACTTACTTCCGGGTTTTCGGCGTTTGGGTACCAAGGCGTTTGAGAACCAAGGTACCACTGTATGAATTTTCTCTGCCCTTTAGCTTGACCAATTGTGACTAGTTGGAGTCAAAGATCTAAAAAAAAAAGTGTAGGTTCACACCCGCTGACCAGCTTCTGTCATCATCAATCTTTATTATGGTCCAGAGACCTAACAAATTGTTACAAAGCAATGCACAATTCTTTTTTTTTTTTTGTGAAAATTTTTATTAGTTTTTCAACATATAATATAAGACAATACAAACAACAAACACTAACAAACAAACATATAAACATGTATAATTTCATAAAAATTTTTCATATACCCAATTTCAACGACTTCCCCATGCCTCCCTTTTCTGCATCCTTATTTTAAATTTTTTCAGCAACCCCTGGTCTTAGTTACTTATTA
This sequence comes from Podarcis raffonei, assembly GCF_027172205.1. Lineage (NCBI taxonomy): Eukaryota > Metazoa > Chordata > Lepidosauria > Squamata > Lacertidae > Podarcis > Podarcis raffonei. The sequence continues at coordinate 7,689,579 of NC_070619.1, read as the reverse complement.
ATTCCTTTCTTTAACCCTTTTCTTTCCTCATATCCAATCCTTTATCGCTGCAAATCTGCTATGCTTTACCCAAGACATTTTAACACTCAATGATTTTACAAGAATTTTTAAGATAAAGTTTAAATTTCTTCCAATCTTCCTCCACCGTCTCTTTCCCTTGGTCCTGGATTCTGCTCGTCATCTCTGCTAATCCCATGTAGTCAATCACCTTCGTCTGCCACTCTTCCAGTGTGGGTAGTTCTTGTGTCTTCCAATACTTTGCTAGTAACACTCTTGCTGCTGTTGTAGCATACATAAAGAACGTCCTATCTTTCAAAGCAATGCACAATTCAGACAGCCTACCTCCAGGTTAAACAAGCATTTTGTTCAGAATATAGGGATCATTGGTTCTTGCAACCACCGATAAAAACTTTGCCACTGCTAATGTTCTAGCGTTTGTCCGGTCTTCCAATAGGAACCTGACATAGTGAGCCTCTGATTTTCCCGGGAAAGGTACCAGCAAGGGTAGTATCAGTTCAGCCCTGGCTTGCTCATATTTTGCACAGTGCAACAAAATATGTTTTATGGAATCGATGTCTTGAGCACACGAGCAAAGTCTGTCCTGGTAGGGGACTCCTCTCAACCTGCCAGCCAACACTGCAGAAGGAAAGACGTTTGGTCTGGCTTTGGTGAAAAGCCTTCGATAGTTTGGTACTGTCAGGTTTTTAATGTAAGAGACCAGCTTCTGTTTTGATTTGAAATGTTTGTTTTGGGCTTCTCAGAAGTACGTAAAGGCAAGAAATGGCAGGAGGGGGTGAGCGCTGGACCGTAATGGCGCCCGCCTGAGAGGGGCCATAGCTGCGGTCCGGCACGCTCCGGCTGGGGAAAAAAGCACTGTCTTATTTCTTGCAGATATTGATGAATGCAGCGAGATCCCCGCCATCTGCACCAATGGAGTCTGCATCAACCAGATTGGCAGTTTCCGTTGCGAGTGCCCCATCGGTTTCAGCTACAACAACATCCTGCTCATCTGCGAAGGTAGGGGCTGCGGTTCGCGGGGAATGAGACCTCAGCGGCTGGGTAGATAGATAATTTATTACGGTCGGAGACCAGCTTATAAAACACACTTGAGGGTACAGTTCCAGAAGGAAAACAGACAATTAAAACAACGTACAACTGTAAATTTGAAATTTATAAATGTGATAAGCGTATAAGCTGTTGCCCCCTGCGCTCCCGGGCTGCTGGAGGAGGGTGGGACGCGGCTTTCTTTGACAGAGGGAGGGAGTAAGAGGGAGAAGGCGAGATCTTCATCGGATAGCTGCCTGCGCAGCTTTCTTTGATGTGGGGTGGAGGGAGGGAAGGGGAATTTCAATGTGGGAGGGGTTGACAAAAATTATTTCCACGCCGGGTACCAGCTAACCTTGCTACGCCACTGTGTATGTGATTGGCGGGGTGCTGGCTCCCCAGTTTGGGGGGTGGGGGACAGAGGTGGCAGAAAGGGCTGCTTGGAGCATGAAGGCACTGTCACTGTGCATGTGCTGGTGAGCGCATTGCCTGGGAGAGCCTATGCCCCAGACAAGTGGGGTGAATCATGTGTTGCTTCCGATCCCCTGCAGACATCGATGAGTGCAGCAGCGGCGAGAACCTCTGCCAGAGAAACGCCGATTGCCTCAACAGCCCGGGAAGTTACCGGTGCGAATGCTCTTCCGGTTACAAGCTGTCGCCCAGCGGAGCCTGCGTGGGTAAGTCGGGAGGCGCTCCTTTGCACCCTGGACCCGGGAGTGGGGGGCTTCATTTGCGGTCGTCGAACAGCCACCTTCCCTTTAACTCCAGGCCTGTGACATCTCCCTGGAAGGAGAGAAAAGGAGGCAGAGAGCAGCCTGTCAGGAATGGTGGAGAATTCCACCAGAGAAGAGGGAGACAGTATAGATTTAGAACAGTGGTTTGCAGAAGGGCACAGTTCAAAGGCTGCAGAGGGGAGAAGCTGGGAAATATTGGGAGAGCAGCAGGAAGAAGAGGACGCACCAGGGGAAAGACAGTTAACAGATTCAGTGTCTCTTGGAAGCAGTCCTGATCCCTGCCACCCTCTCCCAGGACCCAGCGTGCCTTGAGAGTAGGAGAACAGAAAGCTCAGAGGCAAAAAGCACAAAAGCCAACGCAGCGATGACGTAGAATAGGAGGGACGGAGGGGATGGGACTTTACTTGTAACAATGCCATTATCTAAGAGAGACCTCATTCCTTCTTTTCTCTCTCTGTGAATATTGAATAAACTACATGGTAAGAACTCTTCTTGTTTATCTGCTTCTTGGCACCCCACAGTGAGAGGGATAGAATTCCCTGAAGCCTTCACACAACCTCTTGATCCCCTTACACACACACACACGTGGATCTAGCCCATGTTGTTGTTGTTTAGTCATTTAGTTGTGTCCGACTCTTCGTGACCCCCTGGACCAGAGCACGTCAGGCACTCCTGTCTTCCACTGCCTCCCGCAGTTTGGTCAAACTCATGCTGGTAGCTTCGAGAACACTGTCCCACCATTTCGTCCTCTGTCGTCCCCTTCTCCTTGTGCCCTCCATCTTTCCCAACATCAGGGTCTTTTCCAGGGATTCTTCTCTTCGCATGAGGTGGTCAAAGTCTTGGAGCCTCAGCTTCAGGATTTGTCCTTCCAGTGAGCACTCAGGGCTGATTTCCTTCCGAATGGAGAGGTTTGATCTTCTTGCAGTCCATGGGACTCTCAAGAGTCTCCTCCAGCACCAAAATTCAAAAGCATCCATTCTTCAGCAATCAGCCTTCTTGATGGTCCACCTCTCACTTCCATACATCACTACTGCTGTTAGGATCGTCCTACACGGGAGTAGGATGATCCTAACAGCAGGTTGCCCTCTGCATTCCAGAGAGGTCGTACCTGAGATTCTGGCTTCTCTCGGTCACTCACCTGGGTTGTCGGTTTCCTGCCCTTGTTTCCCCAGGCCGCAACGAGTGCCAGGAGATCCCCAACGTCTGTAGCCACGGCGACTGCGTGGACACGGAAGGGAGCTACCTCTGCATCTGCTTCAACGGGTTCAAGGCCACCGGGGACCTGACCATGTGCATGGGTGAGTAGGGATTGTTGGGCAGAAGGAATCCTCTTCTTCCTCTGGCCTGTCTTCATGCTGCCGATTTTGCAGTTGAGCAGGGGAACTCACTGCCACATGATGACCACCAGTTTGGATGGCTTTGAAACAAAACAAAGAAGGCAAATTGGGGGGGAAAATGTTTAAAGAAAAGAAGACTGGCAAAATAAATTATTGAACTATGCAGGGCAAATTATTACCAAAAAAAGGCACATTTTTAAAGCTTTGTGTACAGATGTTTTTTACATTAGTATAACTTTTAAAAGTCACTTGTAATAAGATGAAGAAGGTTTTAAAATTGGATTGTTAAGTATATAAGGTTTTATGGGCGTGCAGAAGCAAGTATATTATAATGGAACCAAAAGGGGGAATGGAGGGAAGTTGATCGAAATTTATGGTTTGATTTGGTTATGGGTTTTTGTTTTTGTACTGCTATTTTTGGGGGATCAATAAATTGTTATCATTGTATCTCAAGCCATTTGCCCATGTTGCCATGCAACCAGTCCATGCAGAATGTAGGCACCCTATATATAGAAAGGAGCAAACCAGTGATATTTTAGGGAGCAGACGAGGCCCATGACTTACATCATCAGATCCTGGACAACACAAAACACTGTTGCTGTATGTAGGTTTTATTATATTTGTTTTTTCTCTTATATTTTGGAAATGTACATCCAGTGTTTTCTTTTCCTTTAAATATTTTTGGGGCCCCCAAAAGAGTGGGGCCCTAAGCTATAGCTTGTTTAGCTTATATGTAAATCCGGCACTGGCTGTATACAATGCAGAGTTAATCGTTCTGGGTTGTCCGTAGGATCTCTTCCAAGGCTCTGAAGTGCATCAATCGACGATACATCAATCCCCTCTCGCTGTTTTTGCATCCACAGACATCGACGAGTGCGACCGCCAGCCCTGCGGGAACGGGACGTGCAAGAACACTGTCGGCTCCTACAATTGCCTCTGCTTCCCTGGGTTTGAGCTAACCCACAACAACGACTGCATGGGTAAGAGCAAGGGCAGGGACCCAAGGACCGAGTGTGGCCCTCCAAGCCTTCCCGCCTGGCCCTCGGGACTCTCCACAGACCACACCCCCTTTCCTAAGCCACACCCCTCGCTGATCCAGCTTCACATCCTCCTCGGGCGTTTTCTCCTGGAATAGAGTCACAGAATCATAGGCCTGTAGAGTTATAGACTCATTGAATTGTAGAATTGGAAGGGTCATCCAGACCAATCCCCTGCAATGTGGGAATCTCAACTAAAGTATCCAGGACAGGTGGCCATCCTACCGCTGCTTAAAAACCTCCAAGGAAGAAGAGTCCACAAACTCCCGAGGGAAACAGTTCCATAGAATTGGAAGGGATCCATAGGGTCATCCAGTCTGACCCTCTTTAATGCAGGAATCAATAATAATAATTTATTACTTGTAGCCCTTCCATATAACTGGGTTTCCCCAGCTGCTCTGGGAGCCTTGCAGCAAAACATAAAAGAACACAACAAAACCTCAGGCATTAAAAGCTTCCCTATACAGGGCTGCTTTCAGATGTCTTCTAGTTGTTTATTTCCTTGACATCTGGTGGGCGGGCGCCACCACTGAGAAGGCCCTCTGCCTGGTTCCCTGTAACCTCACTTCTGGCAGTGAGGGAACCACCAGTAGACTCTTGGAGCTGGACCTTAGTGTCCGGGCTGGACAATGGGAGTGGAGACGCTCCTTCAGGTATACAGGGCCATTTAGGTCAGCACCAACACTTTGAATTGTGCTCGGAAACGTCCTGGGAGCCAGCATAGATCCTTTAGGACCAGTGTTACATGGTCCCAGCGGCCACTCCAAGTCACCAGTTTATCAGCTGCAATCGGGATTAGCTGTAGTTTCCAAGTCACCTTCAAAGGCAGCACTCGAAAGCACATCAGTGCAAGTAGATAAATAGGTACCACTGCCGCAGGAAGGTAAACGGCGTTTCCGTGCGCTCTGGTTTCCGTCACGGTGTCCCGTTGCACCAGAAGCGGTTTAGTCCTGCTGGCCGCATGACCCGGAAAGCTGTCTGAGGACAAACGCCGGCTCCCTCGGCCTGAAAGCCAGATGAGCGCCGCAACCCCATAGTCAGACTGGACTTGACTGTCCAGGGGTCCTTTACCTTTGATGATGATGATGAAGATGATGATAACAACTAGGACTAGCTGCCTGAGAAACAGTTTCTATCCAAATGCGATTTTGGTTTTAAACACAGTGTAAGGTAGTCTCTGTGGGAGTATATTGTATTCAGTTATGGGGGATCAGAGTTTTTAGGGGTTTAACCAGGCTGGGATAGCAGGCTTGTTGGTTTTTGAATGTCTGGTGTAGATTTTTTCAGTTTCGTTGTTCTGTATGGGACAATGACAATAAAGATAAAGATTAAAGATAAAGATAAAGATAAAGATAAAGATAAAGATGATAAAGATAAAGATAAAGATAAAGATAATGATGATGATGATGATAATGATAATAATAATAATAATAATAATAATAATAATAATAATAATAATAATATCCCGCCCATCTGATTGGGGTTCCCCCAACCTCTCTGGGTGGTTTCCAATATATATAATAACATAATAAAACATGACACATTAAATAGCTGCCCCGTTTAGGGCTACCTTCCAATGTCTTCTAAAGTGAATGAATCAAACCTAATGTGATTCCAAACTCCCAGAATGCCTCTGGATGGAGGATGCAGAGATTTGTGTAGAAACCAGGTAGGTTTTCCCATCAATCCCTTCCACCTTTGCCTCTGGCCTCACCCGCCCCAGCTCACGGCCCTCGGGAGGATATGTCAGCCCTTGGGTTGCGAACCATAGCTGGCAACCGTCCCTTATTTGGCGGGAAAGTCCCTTATCCCAGCGCTGTGTCCCGCTGCTGTCCCTTATTGATGATGTCCCTTAAATTTCCCGGGTTTCAAAGGAAGCAGCTCCTCTCCCTCCCTCCCTGCCGGCCAGGGAGGAGGGAGGCTCCAACTGTGTTGCTCGGCTGCGTTGCTCACCCAATAAGGAGTCCAAGAACGACTAGGGGTGGAGCTTGCATGCCTTGTGCCGATCAAATCGCCCACGTTGCCTGGGGACTCGCCTTTGCTCAGCGCTTCCCAGCGGAGAGGTGACGGTGGTTTCCCTTGCTGCATCCCCTTTGCCGGGTTGCTGCGCTGTGGGAACCACAGCTTGAGGCTTTGTTTGGCTGCTGGCTGGGCTTTCTGCCTTTGGCTCGGAGGGGCTCAGAAGTCGAACCTAGCTGTGCTCTGAAAATCCCTTATTTTGGCTGCTGATCCCTTATTTTCGAGGCCGCTGGTCCCTTATTTTCAAATCTGTGACAGCTATGTTGTGAGCTGCTCTAGATTCCTGCAGTGGGAGGTGGCTTGGCCATCTTACGGGGACTCACTTTGCCGGCGCATCTCCCCGCTCACGTTCTCTCTCTCCCCCCGCAGACGTCGACGAATGCTCCTCTCTGGCGGGGCAGGTGTGTCGGAACGGTCAGTGTATCAACAACATCGGATCTTTCCGGTGCCTCTGCCAGGAGGGCTACGACCACACGCCGGACGGCAAGAACTGCGTCGGTGGGTGTCTTCCGGATCCTCTCCCTGGAGGCCCCCCAGGAAGGGTGGGGTGGTCCAAGCAGGGTGGGACGTCCCCAGAGGGAATCCACTCCACCTACCAGCAACAAGCAGGAAGTCTCTTCGTGGAAGAGGGCAGGGCGGCCTCTTCGCTTCCAAACTCTCAAACGAGGCATAGGATCACAACAATGAGAAACCAAGCCTTTAGTGTCATTGGCTCAGGCCTACGGAACTCCCTGCCACTTGAAATTCAGCAGTGTTTTTGCTATACAGTGGTACCTCGGGTTAAGTACTTAATTCGTTCCAGAGGTCTGTTCTTAACCTGAAACTGTTCTTAATCTGAAGCACCGCTTTAGCTAATGGTGCCTCCCGCTGCTGCTGCTGTGCCGCCGGAGCACGATTTCTGTTCTTATCCTGAAGCAAAGTTCTTAACCTGAAGCACTATTTCTGGGTTAGCGGAGTGTGTAACCTGAAGCGTATGTAACCTGAAGCGTATGTAACCCGAGGTACCACTGTATTCTATTTGCTATATTCATTTATAATAATAAAAAATAATTACCGTATTTTTCGCTATATAAGACACACTCTATAAGACACCTCCTAAAAAGTAAGGGGAAATGTGTGTGCGTCTTATGGAGCGAATGCAGGCTGTGCAGCTATCCCTCTTGCTGTTCTGGCTTCAGCGATAGCCACGCGAAGCCTCTTTCAACAACATTTGATTCAGAATATTCATTTTCTTGTTTTCCGCCTCTAAAAACTAGGTGCGTCTTATAGAGCAAAAATATACTGCAGTGTCTTTTAAAAATATATCAGAGCTGTTTACAGCAATAAAATATAACAGTACAATAAAAAAACAAAAGGTCAAAAGTAGACACCGTCGTTGAGAGATGCATTCTTAAGGGCTTAGATCGCAGAAGAGTTTCCAGCAGGAGTTTAAAAGCTGGCAGAAAAGGCGCCTGCTGAATTTATAGTGGCAGGGAGTTCCGCAGGACTGGGCCAATGACACGAAAGGCTCGATTTCTCATCGTTGTCCAATGAACTCAGGGAATGACCCAAGGGCGTTCCTGCATCTCAGCAAACGAACTGGGATATAAGGGATCAGGCTATTCGTTGATGTACCCTAGCCCTAGGTCGTCAAGGGCTTCCTAAACAAATTTCAAGGGCTTTTAATCTGACCAGCTGTCGTGGAGGCAGAGGTGGGGTTGGAGGCACCAGCCGGGGAACCCCCAAGGAAACCCCCAGGGGAAGAAGGCTCAGGGCCCGGGGACTGGTGGCAGGACAACGACGAGTGGTCAGAGGGAGAAGGAGGAACAGGTGTCGGCGTCAGAAATCAAGCCTATCTCGGGAGTAACTGGCAACAATCCCAGGCACCCGGCTTGGTCTCCTGTTGACCTCCCTGGCTGCATTCCCAACAAGATCCAGGCTAGGTCGCGATAGGCGATTCTTCTCAGCGTGAGAAGAACACACCCCCTCCCTCCTGCTCTCCCGGCAGGGAAAAGGAGATAGACAGAAAACGTTTTTACAGTGGTGCCTCGCAAGACAAACGCCTCGCAAAACGAAAAACTCGCAAGGCGAAAGAGTTTTCCGTTTTTGAGTCGTTCCGCAAGACGAATTTCCCTATGTTTTGACTGTCCCTCTGTTTCCCACGGAACAGTCCCAACATTCTATCATGTGATGTTTTCAACCTAGCAGTTTGCAGCTGCATTGCTTCTATATCGTAACAGTCGGAAGGTGACGTGGGAACAGGGTTTAGTGAGAAGTCTAGAATCAAAGGGACGCGGGTGGCGCTGTGGGTTAAACCACAGAGCCTAGGACTTGCCGATCAGAAGGTTGGCGGTTCGAATCCCCGCGACGGGGTGAGTTCCTGTTGCTTGGTCCCTGTTCCTGCCAACCTAGCAGTTCGAAAGCACATCAAAAGTGCAAGTAGATAAATAGGTACCACTCTGGCGGGAAGGTAAACGGCGTTTCCGTGCGCTGCTCTGGTTCTCCAGAAGCGGCTTAGTCCTGCTAGCCACATGACCTGGAAGATGTACGCCGGCTCCCTCGGCCAATAAAGCGAGATGAGCGCCGCAACCCCAGAGTTGGTCACGACTGGACCTAATGATCAGGTGTCCCTTTACCTTTTAGTAGAATCAGAGGCAGAAGCTGGAGACTCTCAACATCTCCCTCTTTCCTTCTTCCTCCCAGACATCAACGAATGTGTCAGCCTTCCCGGGACTTGCTCTCCAGGAACCTGCCAAAATCTCGAAGGCTCCTTCCGTTGCATCTGTCCGCCGGGTTACGAGGTCCAAAACGACAACTGCATCGGTAAGTTTTGTTTTTGAAGCTGTCCCAGAAACTCCAGCGGGTGCAGAATGCAGCAGTGAGGCTCCTCACGTGGTCTCTGCCATGGGAGCATATTTACCCAGTGCTTTTCCAGCTGCACTGGCTCCCGGTGAAGTACAGGGTCAGATTTAAGGTGCTGGTTTTGACCTTTAAAGCCCTTCACGGCCTAGGACCCTCGTACCCACAGGATTGGCTCTCCCGGTATGCCCCACGGAGAGCCTCAAGGTCCATAAATAGCAACACCCTAGTGGTCCCGGGCCCTAAGGAAGTTAGATTAGCTTCAACCAGAGCCAGGGCCTTCTCAGTGATGGCTCCAGCCTGGTGGAACGCTCTGCCTCATGAGACCAGGGCCCTGCGGGATCTGATTTCTTTCCACAGCGCCTGTAAGACAGAGTTGTTCCCCTTGGCCTTTGGCTTGGAGCCAATTTGATTCCCTCCCCCTCTTTCTTTTTCCTCCTGTGATGAGGCTCCATCTTAATATTTTAATGTTTCAATATTTTAATGTTGTATTTTAATCTTGTTTTTAAGTTGTATTCATTCAACTTGTTTTTATTATTGCTTGTTAGCCGCCCTGAGCCCGGCCTTGGCTGGGGAGGGCGGGGTATAAATATAAATTATTATTATTATTATTATTATTATTATTATTATTATTATTATTATTATTATTCAAAGCTCTTTCTTCACTCCTTCTCCACGGTTTGTTGTGGCTGAAGCCGCGCTCGGTAAACCTTGGCTTGTTTTTGCTGCAGAACATCTCAGTGAGTTTGAATAAAGCAAAATCGACGAGATATAAATTGTTGTGCCCGGTTAAATTCTACCAAGTGAAATGAATGTGTCGTAAGTTAAGAACATGGGCAGCTGCTTGGTCCATCTACCTCAATGTTGTTTACACTGGCTGGCAGCTGCTCTCCAGGGTTTCAGGAAAAAGAACGTTCCCAGCACAGCTGGACTCGAACCTGGAGCCTTCTCCATCCAAAGCCTTACCACTGAGCTGGGCACCCAGTTGTTTAGTCGTTTAGTCGTGTCCGCCTCTTCGTGACCCCCTGGACCAGAGCACACCAGGCACTCCTGTCTTCCACTGCCTCCCGCAGTTTGGTCAAACTCATGCTGGTAGCTTCGAGAACACTGTCCCATCATCTCGTCCTCCATCGTCCCCTTCTCCTTGCGCCCTCCATCTTTCCCAACATCAGGGTCTTTTCCAGGGAGTCTTCTCTTCTCATGTGGTGGCCAAAGTCTTGGATCCTCAGCTTCAGGATCTGTCCTTCCAGTGAGCACTCAGGGCTGATTTCCTTCAGAATGGAGAGGTTTGATCTTCTCGCAGTCCATGGGACTCTCAAGAGTCTCCTCCAGCACCAGAATTAAAAAGCATCAATTCTTTGGCGATCAGCCTTCTTGATGGTCCAGCTCTCACTTCCATACATCACTACTGGGAAAACCATAGCTTTGACTATACGCACCAAGGTGATGTCTCTACTGGTGACGTCCAAGTTAGTCATGACCTTTAATTCCACCGGGTCTTCTCTAAGTAGGGCTGACACTGGACGCAACTGCCAAAATAAGCTGGGGAAAGGATTTGAAGAAAACTGTTCCATAAACACGCATACCTTGGTTCTCAAACGCCTTGGCTCCCAAACAAATCGGCTCCCGAACGATAGAAACCTGGAAGTGAGTGTTCTGGCTTTCGAACGATTTTTGGAAGCAGAACATCTTGCGCGGCTTCCGATTGGAGCCAATCGGAAGCCGTGCCTTGGTTTTCGAACGGTTCCAGGAGTCGAATGGAATCGCGGGACGCATTCTGTTCGAGACCAAGGTAATAATAATAATAATAATAATAATAATAATAATAATAATAATAATAATTTATTATTTATACCCCGCCCATCTGGCCAGGCCTCCCCAGCCACTCTGGGTAGCTTCCAAAAAAAATACTAAAATACTGCAATACATCAAACATTAAAAGCCTCCCTAAACAGGGCTGCCTTCAGATGTCTTCTAAAAGTCTGGTAGTTGTTGTTCTCCTTGACATCTGGTGGGAGGGTGTTCCACAGGGCAGGTGCCACTACCGAGAAGGCCCTCTGCCTGGTTCCCTGTAACCGACTTCTCGCGGGGCGGAACCTCCAGAAGGCCCTCGGTGCTGGACCTCAGTGTCCGGGCTGGACGATGGGGTTGGAGACGCTCCTTCGGATACGGCTGTATATTTGCGTTGCAGCTGACTGACCTCTGACTAGAGTAGACCTGTTGGTGTCAATGGACCCAAGGCACCCTTTTATTTCACTTTGAGAAGGACTAACATTGGAGACAACCCATTGTTCTTTTAGCTGCTTTAACAAGCCTCCTGTTTTGTTGGTGTGAACAGATATCAATGAGTGCGAAGAGGAGCCCAACATCTGCCTCTTCGGAACCTGTACCAACGCACCTGGAAGCTTCCAGTGCATCTGCCCACCTGGCTTTGTGCTCTCTGACAATGGCCGGCGCTGCTTCGGTGAGTGACTAGCCAGCGGCATGGCTTTCCCCATCCTGCCCTGGCCGTATGTCCATCCTCCCCACCTCCTCTAAGACCATACTATCCTCTTGGTGATTGTTAAAGGTAAAGGGACCCCTGACCATTAGGTCCAGTCGTGGCCGACTCTGGGGTTGCGGCGCTCATCTCGCTTTATTGGCCAAGGGAGCCGGCGTACAGCTTCCGGGTCATGAGGCCAGCAAGACTAAGCCGCTTCTGGCAAACCAGAGCAGCGCACGGAAACGCCGTTTACCTTCCCGCTGGAGTGGTACCTATTTATCTACTTGCACTTTGAGGTGCTTTCGAACTGCTAGGTTGGCAGGAGCAGGGACCGAGCAACGGGAGCTCACCCCGTCATTGCGGGGATTCAAACCGCCGACCTTCTGATCGGCAAGTCCTAGGCTTTGTGGTTTTACCCACAGCGCCACCTGCGTCCCAGTTTTGGTGATTGTTACCCAGAGGTAAACTGCTCCTGGCTAGAGAGGAGAACTAGCCCCGCTGTACATTGGGGAGGTCTGTGTGGAGAGAGTCTCTTCCTTTAAATTCCTATGAGTTTATCTCAGGGAAGACTTTACTTGGAAAATACAGTGGTACCTCAGGTTACATACGCTTCAGGTTACAGACTCTGCTAACCCAGAAATAGTACCTCGGGTTAAGAACTTTGCTTCAGGATGAGAACAGTAATCGTGCTCCGGCGGTGCGTCAGCAGCGGGAGGCCCCATTAGCTAAAGTGGTGCTTCAGGTTAAGAACAGTTTCAGGTTAAGAACGGACCTCCGGAACGAATTAAGTACTTAACCCGAGGTACCACTATAAATGGGACGTGGGTGGCGCTGTGGGTTAAACCACTGAGCCTAGGACTTGCCGATCAGAAGGTCGGCGGTTCGAATCCCTGCGACGGGGTGAGCTCCCGTTGCTCGGTCCCTCCTCCTGCCAACCTAGCAGTTCGAAAGCATATCAAAGTGCAAGTAGATAAATAGGTACCGCTCCGGCGGGAAGGCAAACAGCGTTTCCGTGCACTGCTCTGGTTCACCAGAAGCAGCTTAGTCCTGCTGGCCACATGACCCAGAAAGCTGTCTGCGGACAAACTCCGGCTCCCTCGGCCTGAAAGCGAGATGAGCGCCGCAACCCCATAGTCGCCTTTGACTGGACTTAACCGTCCAGGGGTCCTTTACCTTTTACTGGGGGGCATGCAGCTGCCCTTGCCTCAGCAAGCATTTTAATGAAGCCACTGCTCCGGCTTGCGGGAGCTGGAGGCCGGGGGCTTGTTCAGCTGGGAAGCGGACTTCCTTAAACCCCCGCTTCACTGCTGATCGATGCCCCCCAGGAAAAAGAGTTTGCCCCCTGCCTCTGCTTCCGTGTCAAGGCAATGGTGGCGAATGAGGCAGGTGCCTCGTTTGCATGCTTCTTCAGACTTTGGACGAGGCAAAAGCTGCGCACAGGGATGCTCAAGGTCTCCATGGCAACGGCCTTCTTCCTCCCTCCCTGCATCCTTTCCGACATCATAAAATACCATCATATCACAATGTTTAGCTGGCAACATACAGCCTTGGCGCTCGTCCGTCTTGGCTCCCGAACGATCGAAACCCGGGAGTGAGTGTTCCGGTTTGCGGACGTTCTTTGGAACCCGAACATCTGACGGGGCTTCCGATTGGCTGCAGGGACTTCCTCTAGCCAATCGGAAGCCGTGCCTTGGTTTCCGGCCATTTTGGAAGTCGAACGGACTTCCGGAACGGATTCTGTCCGACTTCTGAGATTACCACTGTATTATGATGCTGGAGAGCAGGTATTGCCCAGCCCTAATAGGTTGGCTCTGTGGGTTAAACCACAGAGCCTAGGACTTGCCGATCAGAAGGTCGGCGGTTCGAATCCCTGTGACGGGGTGAGCTCCCATTACTCGGTCCCAGCTCCTGCCAACCTAGCAGTTCGAAAGCATGTCAAAGTGCAAGTAGATAAATAGGTACCACTCCAGCGGGAAGGTAAACGGCGTTTCCATGTGCTGCTCTGGTTCGCCAGAAGCGGCTTAGTCATGCTGGCCACATGACCCGGAAGCTGTACGCCAGCTGCCTTGGCCAGTAAAGCGAGATGAGCGCCACAACCCCAGAGTCGGCCATGACTGGACCTAATGGTCAGGGGTACCTTTACCTTTACTTTGATAGGTTTGCAGAAAAGTTTAAAGAATAAAATTATCACCAGGGTGGGAATGAACAGCAATAATATAGGGTCCATGCTCTGCTTTTCCTCCACCCTGCAGACACCCGGCAAAGCTTTTGCTTCACCCGCTTCGACAACGGCAAATGTTCCGTGCCAAAGGCCTTCAACACCACCAAGGCCCGGTGCTGCTGCAGCAAGATGCCCGGAGAAGGCTGGGGAGACCCTTGTGAGCTTTGCCCGCAGGAAGGCAACGGTAGGTGGCGCAGCTGGGCTGGCCCGGCATGGAGAGAGTTTGCGGGTGAACTGGATTCAGGGCCGGCCCACCTATTAGGTGGTTTGAAGTAGCTGCCTCAGGCGGCATAATCCCAAAGGTCCACCTGCCAGTGGAGAAGCAGTGCGCACAGCTCACAGACCCTCCAAGTTCCCCTGTTTTCCAGAGACAGTCCTGGATTTACAGAAGCTGTTACGGTTCCTGATTTGATCCCGGAATGTCCCACTTTTCCTTAGGACGTCCTTATTTTCATCAGAGAAATATTGGAGAGGATAGAATAGGACATCCCTATTTTCATCGGAGAAATGTTGGAGGGGATGGAATAGGTCAGGACATCCCTATTTTCGTTAGAGAAATGTTGGAGGGGATGGAATAGGACGTCCCTATTTTCGTTAGAGAAATGTTGGAGGGGATGGAATAGGAGGCCCCTATTTTCGTCAGAGAAATGTTGGAAGCCATGAGCTCATGTGATCATTCGCAGAGACAGACAGGGAGATGCAACCAACCAAGTCACACTCAGAGCTAATGATTGACCTGAATGCATTTAAAGTCTAGACTCTAGTGATTTCAGCGGAGCTCTTCTGAGTTTGGCTTAACATCAGCAAGCACACAATGCAGGCGTCTTCCGTGTGCACCTAAACAACCTCAGACTGGCCTCCTCTCTGATTTCCACTGGTAATTCATTCCAGAGAGCCAGAGCTGCAACACGAAAAGCCCAAATAAGATTTGTTGTTGTTTAGTCGTGTCCAACTCTTCGTGACCCCCTGGACCAGAGCACGCCAGGCACTCCTGTCTTCCACTGCCTCCTGCAGTTTGGTCAAACTCATGCTGGTAACTTCGAGAACACTGTCCCACCATCTCGTCCTCCATCGTCCTCTTCTCCCTGTGCCCTCCATCTTTCCCAACTTCAGGGTCTTTTCCAGGGAGTCTTCTCTTCTCATGAGGTGGCCAAAGTCTTAGAGCCTCAGCTTCAGGATCTGTCCTTCCAGTGAGCACTCAGGGCTGATTTCCTTCAGAATGGAGAGGTTTGATCTTCTTACAGTCCATGGGACTCTCAAGAGTCTCCTCCAGCACCAGAATTCAAAAGCATCCATTCTTCGGCGATCAGCCTTCTTTATGGTCCAGCTCTCACTTCCATACATCACTACTGGGAAAACCATAGCTTTAACTATACGGACCTTTGTTGGCAAGGTGATAGCGGCAGATAAAAGCACCATGGGTTTTCACAACTGAGCCCTGCTCAGAGTAGACCCATTGAAACGAAAGAGCAAAACAAGCATGCTTCATTTCCCCTCTCTCTCTGCAGTTGCTTTCCAGGAGCTGTGCCCTTACGGTCACGGTGCGATTCCTGGACCCGGCGATACCAGGGAAGGTGAGTAACAAGAGAACAGGGCCTTTTCGGTGGTGGCTCCTTGATTGTGGAATGCTCTCCCCAGAGACACTTGGCCTTTTAAGCAGAGGCCAAATGGGATTCCTTAGCTGTGATTGCAAGGGGTTGAGCTAGATGAGCCTCGAGTCATGCCTTTCAAACTGCGATTCTACTCGTCGAGTCGGAATCTCATTTCTTGCCACTTGAATCCCTCGGTTTGGGTCCTGGCCCTCCGATCATGGATCAGGAAGCCTGTGGCTCCCAGGATCCTTGTGTGTTTGTCCCCGACCACGGACCACGTAGCAGACAGAGGACTTTATTGCTCCGTTCACGGTGTTGCTCCCTTTCCAGATGTGAACGAGTGCTCCGAAAACCCGGGCATCTGCATCAACGGGAATTGCATCAACACGGACGGCTCGTTCCGTTGCGAGTGCCCCTTTGGCTACAACCTCGACTACACTGGAGTGAACTGTGTGGGTGAGTGGGGGGGCGGAATGTATCTGGGATGCGGAACACTTAGGCGTGGGATACCTAAATACCACTTCGTCACCTTTCCCCATATATATAGTGGTCCCTCGGTTCTCAAACTTAGTTCGTTCCGGAAGTCCGTTCCAAAACCAAAGCGTTCCAAAACCGAGGCATGTTTTCCCATAGAAAGCAATGCAAAACGGATTAATCTGTTCCAGGCTTTTAGAAACAACCCCTAAAAGGGCAATTGAACACGAATTTTGCTATCTAACGAGACCATTGATCCATAAAACAAAAGCAAGAAACCAGGCTGCAATCTACCGCATATCATATTATCCTCCATTTATCCATAAGCCTCTGTTTTCTCCTATACAGTGGTACCTTGGTTCTCAAACTTAATCCGTTCCGGAAGTCCGTTCCAAAACCAAAGCGTTCCAAAATAAAGGCGTGCTTTGCCATAGAAAGCAATGCAAAATAGATTAATCCGTCCCAGACTTTTAAAAACAACCCCTAAAACAGCAATTGAACATGAATTTTACTGTTTAACGAGACCATTGATCCATAAAAGGAAAGCAATAATCAAGGTGCTGTACTATAAAAGAAATAAGACAGTATTGTCATAGAATCATAGAGTTGGAAGAGACCACAAGGGCCATCGAGTCCAACCCCCTGCCAAGCAGGAAACACCATCAGAGCACTCCTGACATATGGTTGTCAAGCCTCTGCTTAAAGACCTCCAAAGAAGGAGACTCCACCACGCTCCTTGGCAGCAAATTCCACTGTCAAACAGCTCTTACTGTAGATGATAAAAATTAAAATATTTTTTTTCTTACCTGCACTGATGATAGTCATTTTTTGGATGGGGGGATTTTATCCATGTCTGCAGTCACACAATCAATCAGTAGCTGAACTGGGTCACAAAAACAAATGAACTGAAAAAGCCTCAAAAACGAAAACACAAAATAAATAGCAGAAAGAGAAGCGCCAAACTTAATCCGTTCCAGAAGTCCGTTTTGCCTTCCGAAATGTTCGAAAACCAAGCTTCTGGTTGGTGCAGGCGCCCCAGAAACAATAGCCAACAGCCACACCAGACGTTCCAAAAAACATTTCCAAACTGGAACAGTTACTTCCGGGTTTTTGGCGTTCGGGAACCAAGGTACACAGATGACGCCCCATGCCCCCAGGACGCGTGCCACACCCCTGTGGGCAGCGTGTGATGCCCCGGGATGCGCGCCAGCCACAACCCCCGACTGCTCTCTGCCCCCCCCCTTGCTGGAGCTTGAAGCTCCACCACTGCCAGGATCAATCTTGGGCAGGCTGGCCGAAGGCTGGCTGCGCTACTGTGGGGGACAATCCCCTCTTGAAATAAGCGTGCTGTAAGATCTGGGCTCCCTCCGTGCAGACGGAAGGAGTAAATAGGTGAACAAAGCATATTTCTGAAAGCTACGACAGTCTCTGCTGCGTCTCGATTCTCCAAAGGACCATAGACCAAGGGTGAGTGCCCAGGAATCCCCTGGGCTCTTGCCACCGCTCTTGCCAATATTGATGTTTTCATTTATCTCCTCTTCCTTCCCTGCCACCCCAGACACGGACGAGTGCTCCATCGGGAACCCCTGCGGCAACGGGACATGCACCAACGTGGTGGGGGGCTTCGAATGCGTTTGCGGGGAGGGGTTTGAGCCGGGACCTATGATGACCTGCGAAGGTTAGTGGGGACTTTGCAGGGTGATGGATTTGCTTGAGGGTTTGACGCTGTTTTTATTGGCATGTTATTACGTGACAGCTGCATATTCCTGCGTTGTCAGGGGTTGTATTAAATCGGGGGTCAGCAAACTTTTAAAGCAGGGGGCCGGTCCATTGTCCCTCAGTCCTTGTGGGGGGCCGGACTATATTTTGAAAAAAAATAATGAGTGAATTCTTATGCCCCACAAATAACCCAGAGATGCATTTTAAATAAAAGCACACATTCTACTCATGTAAAAACACCAGGCAGGCCCCACAAATAACCCAGAGATGCATTTGAAATAATAGGGCACATTCTACTCATGTAAAAACACGCTGATTCCCAGACCGTCCGCAGGCTGGATTTAGAAGGTAATTGGGCCAGATCTGGCCCCCAGGCCTTAGTTTGCTAAAGGTAAAGGAAAAGGGACCCCTGACCATTAGGTCCAGTCGTGGACGACTCTGGAGTTGCGGCACTCATCTCGCTTTATTGGCCGAGGGAGCCGGTGTACAGCTTCCGGGTCATGTGGCCAGCAGGACTAAGCCGCTTCTGGAGTACCAGAGCAGCACACGGTACCTATTTGGTCCTAACCAAAGAAGAATGGCAACTTAAACTGATGGAAAATGCTCAGCTTGGAGATTAACGTATAGAATAAGAGAACAAAAAGAATGTACCTTTAAAGAAGGAAATGTTTACTGAGTATATGGGTGTAAATTGTGTTCATTTAAAAACGCTGGTAGCATTCAGATAAATTCAACAGTGTAGATAAGTTTTGATGGGTGTAACAATGGATTACTGAATGGTTTAGTTCCTGTAAAATATGAAAGGGTGTATGGTATGCAAGGGGATGCAGGTGGCGCCATGGGTTAAACCACAGAGCCTAGGGCTTGCTGATCAGAAGGTTGGCAGTTCGAATCCCCGTGATGGGGTGCGCTCCCGTTGCTCAGTCCCTGCTCCTGTCAACCTAGCAGTTCGAAAGCACATCAAAGTGCAAGTAGATAAATAGGTACCACTCCGGCAGGAAGGTAAACGGCGTTTCCGTGCGCTGCTCTGGTTCGCCAAAAGCGGCTTAGTCATGCTGGCCACATGCTGGCTGGCTCCCTTGGCCAATAAAGCGAGATGAGCACCGCAACCCCAGAGTCGTCCGCGACTGGACCTAACGGTCAGGGGTCCCTTTACCTTTACCTATGGTATGCAAAATGAACCACGGAAGGAGAAGAAGGGAAGTCATCGATATTTTAAGGTTGTTTAAATGAATGTTTTGAAATGTGAATTAGAAAATTTAATAAGAATTGTACATTAAAAAAATGGCTGTGAGAATCCCTTTTACCTGACTCCATCCCTCTCTCCTGCACAGATATCAACGAGTGTGCCTTGAACCCGTTGCTCTGTGCTTTCCGCTGCATCAATGCCCTCGGCTCCTACGACTGCACCTGCCCATCCGGCTACACTCTGCGAGACGACCGGAGGATGTGCAAAGGTGAGAAGGAAGCTCAAGAAAATGTTCCCTAGATCAGTTCTGCCTGTCTGCATCTTCCATTGCTACATCTGGTTCAGTGTTACCCGCACTGGTTGGCAGCCACCCCCCAAAAGAGTTCAGGCAGAGGACATTCCCAGCCCTATATTGACGGTGGCGGGGATTTTGAACACGGGACGTTCTGTGCGCCAAGCTGATGTGCCGCCTCCGAGTCTATGCTCTCGTGCGTCTCCACCCCCATCGTTCCTCCCGGACACTGAGGTCCAGCTCCGAGGGCCTTCTGGTGGTTCCCTCACTGTGAGAAGCCAAGTTACAGGGAACCAGGCAGAGGGCCCTCTCGGTGGTGGCACCCGCCCTGTGGAACACCCTCCCACCAGATGTCAAAGAGAACAACAACTACCAGAGTTTTAGAAGACATCTGAAGGCAGCCCTGTTTAGGGAAGCTTTTAATGTTTAATGTACAGTGGTACCTCGGGTTACATATGCTTCAGGTTACATACGCTTCAGGTTACAGACTCCGCTAACCCAGAAATAGTACCTCGAGTTGAGAACTTTGCTTCAGGATGAGAACAGAAATCGTGCGGCTGCGGCACTTCAGCAGTGGGAGGCCCCATTAGCTAAAGTGGTGTCTCAGGTTAAGAACAGTTTCAGGTTAAGAACGGACCTCCGGAACGAATTAAGTACGTAACCAGAGGTACCACTGTATTACGGTTTTTTAATATTTTGTTGGAAGCCGCCCAGAGTGGCTGGGGAAGCCCAGCCAGATGGGCAGGGTAAAGGTAAAGGGACCCCTGACCATTAGGTCCAGTCGTGCCCAACTCTGGGGTTGCGGCGCTCATCTCACTTTACTGGCCGAGGGAGCCGGTGTACAGCTTCCGGGTCATGTGGCCAGCAGGACTAAGCCACTTCTGGCGAACCAGAGCAGTGCACCGAAACGCCGTTTACCTTCCCGCCGGAGCAGTACCTATTTATCTACTTGCACTTTGATGTGCTAGGTTGGCAGGAGCTGGGACCGAGCAACGGGAGCTCACCCCGTCACGGGGATTCGAACCGCCGACCTTCTGATCAGCAAGTCCTAGGCTCTTTGGTTTAACCCACAGCGCTACCCGCGTGGACAGGGTATAAATAATAAATTATTATTATCATTCTTTACCCCTTTCCCTGCAGATTTGGACGAATGCGCCGAAGGCATGCACGACTGCGAATCGCATGGGATGATGTGCAAGAACCTCATCGGAACTTTCGCCTGCATCTGTCCCCCTGGCATGCAGCGTCGGCCTGACGGCGAAGGCTGCACAGGTGGCCCCCTTTTCATTGATTTATTTTCAAAGAAGCCACAGCATTCTAGTCCTCATTACTGCGATGGAAACACGCAGGCAGGACCCTGAATTTCTGGGTCCAGAAGGGCCCTTTATTTATTTGCCTATTTCATTGACATGAAGTCCTTCCACCTCGCCCCTCTTTATTGAACGAAGTGATATTTGGACGGAACTTTTGGGGCATCTCGTATCGCACTTGACCACGACCGCATACATAACGTAAAGGCTACATTTAAAGAAACGGACACTTGGTGGAATATAAATGTCTTGTTTCTACATTTTGCCTTTGGAAAGCTCTGTATAATTTCATATCATCATCAATCTTTATTCCAGTCCAGAGACCCAACAAATCGTTACAAAGCAATACACAATTCGTACAGCACACCTCCAGGCTAAACAAGCATTTTGTTCAGAATATAGGGATCATTGGTTCTTGCAACCACCGATAAAAACTTTGCCACTGCTAATGTTCTAGCGTTTGTCCGGTCTTCCAATAGGAACCTGACATAGTGAGCCTCTGATTTTCCCGGGAAAGGTACCAGCAAGGGTAGTATCAGTTTAGCCCTGACTTGGTCATATTTTGCACAGTGCAGCAAAATATGTTTTATGGAATCGATGTCTTGAGCACACGAGCAAAGTCTGTCCTGGTAGGGGACTCCTCTCAACCTGCCAGCCAACACTGCAGAAGGAAAGACGTTTAGTCTGGCTTTGGTGAAAACCTTCGATAGTTTGGTACTATCATTTGGTACTTATGAGGAACGGCTAAGGGAGCTGGGCATGTTTAGCCTGGAGAAGAGGAGGTTAAGGGGTGATATGATAGCCATGTTCAAATATATAAAAGGATGTCACATAGAGGAGGGAGAAAGGTTGTTTTCTGCTGCTCCAGAGAAGCAGACACGGAGCAATGGATCCAAACTGCAGGAAAGAAGATTGCACCGAAACATTAGGAAGAACTTCCTGACAGTAAGAGCTGTTCGACAGTGGAATTTGCTGCCAAGGAGTGTGGTGGAGTCTCCTTCTTTGGAGGTCTTTAAGCAGAGGCTTGACAACCATATGTCAGGAGTGCTCTGATGGTGTTTCCTGCTTGGCAGGGGGTTGGACTCGATGGCCCTTGTGGTCTCTTCCAACTCTATGATTCTATGATTCTATATAGAGTCGTGGGAGCTGTGCTTTTTTCCAAAAGACAGCTGGTGTGGAGTTTAAGTCGGATCAGGCTTGCAAGCCCTTTGTGGTGCTTCGATGTCCCGGGAGATAAATTTGCCCCTCAGATGTACAGTCATACTTCGGGTTGAAGTAGCTTCGGGATAAGTATTTTTGGGTTGCGTTTCGACGACCCAGAAGTAACGGAGCACGTTACTTCCGGGTTTTGCTGCTCGCACATGCACGGATGGTCAAAATGATGTCACGTGCATGCGCAGGAGCGGCAAATCGTGACCCGCGGGTTGCGTTCGCTTCTGGATGCGAACGGGGCTCCGGAACGGATCCCGTTCGCATCCAGAGGTACCACTGTATAGTTCAACCTCGTGGCCACTGAACCGGCCCATAGCAAACGTGAAGTTCACTCCTTCTCCCACTTCTAACCTCCTCCTTTCACTCCTTGCTGCCCTCAGATGAGAACGAGTGCCGGACCAAGCCAGGAATCTGCCCCAACGGACGCTGTGTCAATTCCGTGGGCAGCTACCAATGCGACTGCAACGAAGGCTTTCAGAGCAGCCCCTCCGGCACCGAGTGCCTTGGTAAGCGATAACGGTTCTCGCCCAGCCGCTTCCTCTTGAGCTTTCGGTTGCAGTCGTCTCGTGGTGGCCTCGCGGCTGCAGTCGTCAGAGGATAGCCTGGCTGTGTTTCCAGCTCACAGGCGTTGCGTTGGAAGCACTGGGGGAGTTTGACCTTCTCCTCTTCCTGAGGGGTGAGAATTGAGGGCAGAGGCAGATTTGGGAGGGGTGAGAGGATTTTGCCATTGGCCCCGCCCCCTGTGACATCAGGCTCCGCCTCTAAGCCGCCAGACATAATGAGGCTCCGCCCATCAGCATCACTCCCCCAAGGGTGCCATTAGGCAGCACTGTAGGGGGTTGAGGTAAAGGTAAAGGGACCCCTGACCATTAGGTCCAGTCGCGACCGATTCTGGGGTTGCGGCGCTCATCTCGCTTTACTGGCCGAGGGATCCGGCGTACAGCTTCCAGGTCATGTGGCCAGCAGGACTAAGCCGCCTCTAGCGAACCAGAGCAGCGCACGGAAACACCGTTTACCTTCCCGCCGGAGCGGTACCTACTTATCTACTTGTACTTTGACGTGCTTTCGAACTGCTAGGTTGGCAGGAGCTGGGACCGAGCAACGGGAGCTCACCCCGTCATCGTGGGGATTCGAACCGCCGACCTTCTGATCGGCAAGTCCTAGGCTCAGTGGTTTAACCCACAGAGCCACCCGCGTCCCAGATAGGGCGTTGGGCTAGACCTTTTTTTAAAAAAAATTGAATTTATATACCGCCCTATACCTGGGAGTCTCAGGGCAGTTCACATAATACAATCAAGATATAAAACCACAAAATACATAATAAAAACAAAAACAAAAACCCAAGAGCTCTATAAGGGTAACAGGGAACCAGGCAGAGGGCCTTCTCGGTAGTGGCACCCTCCCATCAGATGTCAAGGAAAGAAACAACTATCTGACTTTTAGAAGACATCTGAAGGCAGCCCTGTTTAGGGAAGTTTCTAATGTTTGAAGTTTTATTCTGTTTTTAATGTTCTGTTGAGTGCTGCCCAGAGTGGCTGGGGGAACCCAGCCAGAAAGGTGGGGTATAAATAAATTAGTAGTAGTAATAGTAGTAGTAGTAGTATAATTACAGTGGTACCTCGGGTTAAGTACTTAATTTGTTCCGGAGGTCCGTACTTAACCTGAAACTGTTTTTAACCTGAAGCACCACTTTAGCTAATGGGGCCTCCTTCTGCTGCCGCACCGCCAGAGCCCGATTTCTGTTCTCATCCTGAAGAAAAGTTCTTAACCTGAAGCACTATTTCTGGGTTAGCGGAGTCTGTAACCTGAAGCGTACGTAACCTGAAGTGTATGTAACCCGAGGTACCACTGTATATGATTCTATTTTATCAGTGCTCACCTGTGTTTCTGTAGAATGAAGTGGCAGAAATTTAGGATTTGGGAATTTTACCCATTCCCAGATATGTGTGTTGAATTAAACATGACAAGAAAGCAGGACTAGCATGACCGTGCACCAGTCAAGATTTCTGTGTTGTATTCCACACCCATATCATTAAATATATGTTTATATAAAGAATTACAATACCAGCATAGAAAGCTGTTTTTCTCTTTCTCTGGGTTTTACCCGCCCCCAGTAAATACCAGCTACTCCTACACAGCAGGGGGTGGACTAGAGGACCACTTGGGTCCCTCGCAGGCTCTCCCCAGCCCTCGTCCCACCTGGAGTTTGGTCCCACTGCAAGTTTGGTGGCGCACTCTGCTAACGGCTTACAGTTGCCTAGCGTGGGTTGCCGGGGCCCGGGACAAGACTGGTATTGTTCCACCAACCTGTGACGGCACCGGCGTGGCAATTGCAGCCTGCCCATCTCCTTGATCAGCCCCCGCCCTCCATTTCTCCCTTTCCAACGTCAGTTTGATGCGGATAGCAGCCATCGGAAGAATTTGAAAACAAAACAAAACAAAACAATAATATAAACAGCCGAACAAAATATGTGCCTTTGACCTGATGGAAGAACCGAAGGTTTGGGGAGGGGGGAAAGAGTGGAAATTGAGGGACTCCCTGACTCTTGAGAGAGGCACGGACGGAGGGCGTGCTGTTTTTTCCCCCCTTTTGAAATTTTCGCTCCTGGTAATTTTGTGCCCGGGGCACACACCCCGCTACGCCACTGACTGCCGATCTCTTCCTCTCCCCTTCCCAGACACCCGCCAAGGATTCTGTTTCACCGAGGTGCTGCAGACCATGTGCCAGATGTCCTCAACCAACCGGCACCAGGTCACGAAATCGGAGTGCTGCTGCAACGGAGGCCGGGGCTGGGGACCCCAGTGCGAACTCTGCCCCTTTCCTGCCACCGCCCAGTACAAGAAAATGTGCCCGCATGGGCCAGGCTACGCAACCGACGGGAGAGGTGAGCCTGTCAAGCAGGGGGCAGGATCCGTGGGCAAAGTCTCTGAGGGCCCCCCCCCCACGCTCTCCCTGACCGCAACTGGCTTTGCATTGGTGATGATCCTAACCTAAGGTTATCAGATTTTTTTTCCAAAGAAACCGGGCCCACTTTTTTTTTTTGAAAGGAGAAAAAAAAATATTAAAAAATGTTGTTTTTTAAAAAGTCGGGCTACCTTTGAAGGTGACCCAGAAACTACAACTAATGCAGAATGCGGCAGCTAGACTGGTGACTGGGGGCGGCCGCCGAGACCACATAACACCGGTCTTGAAAGACCTACATTGGCTCCCAGGACGTTTCCGAGCACAATTCAAAGTGTTGGTGCTGACCTTGAAAGCCCTAAATGGCGCAGTATCCCTGAAGGAGCATCTCCACCCCCATCGTTCTGCCCGGACACTGAGGTCCAGCTCCGAGGGCCTTCTGGCGGTTCCCTCATTGCGAGAAGCAAAGCTACAGGGAACCAGGCAGAGGGCCTTCTCGGTAGTGGCACCCACCCTGTGGAACGCCCTCCCACCAGATGTCAAAGCAATAAACAACTACCTGACCTTCAGACGACATCTGAAGGCAGCCCTGTTCAGGGAAGTTTTTAATGTGTGACATTTTAGTGTATTTTTGGTCTCTGTGGATGCCGCCCAGAGTGGCTGGGGAAACCCAGCCAGATGGGCGGGATACAAATAATAAATTATTATTATTATTATTATATCTTCTCCTCTGCGGGCAGTTCGCCGGGTGGCTGGGCGTGCTCGATTTGGGTTGCGGGGGGGTCAGCGGTTCCCCCAGTTGACGTGCCGGGCGTCCCCGGTTCCCCCTTGGCAGTGGCAGCGGCAGCCTCAGCAGCCCCAGCAGCCCGTAGCCAGCCTGGTAGTGCAGTTGGCTCTGGCTGGCTTCAAGAGCTGCTCACTGCTGTGGTGCCCGCCATTTTGCCTCGCCAGAAGTCCCCATATGATGTGTCTTGTGCCGTTGAACCAATCACACAACATTCATTCCCTACCTACGGGATTGCCTCTCCCGGTCTGCCCCACGGAGAGCCTCAAGGCCCATAAATAGCAACACCCTAGTGGTCCCGGGCCCTAAGGAAGTTAGATTAGTCTCAACCAGAGCCAGGGCCTTTTCAACACTGGCCCCGGCCTGGTGGAACGCTCTGCCTCATGAGACCAGGGCCCTGCGGGATCTGATTTCTTTTCACAGGGCCTGTAAGACAGAGTTGTTCCCCTTGGCCTTTGGCTTGGAGCCAATTTGATTCCCTCCCTCTCTTTCTTTTTCCTTTTTCCTTTCTCCTCCTCTGATGAGGCTGCATTTTAATATTTTAATGTTTCAATATTTTAATGTTGTATTTTAATCTTGTTTTTAAGTTGTATTCATTCAACTTGTTTTTATTATTGCTTGTTAGCCGCCCTGAGCCCGGCCTTGGCTGGGGAGGGCGGGGTATAAATAAATAATAATAATAATAATAATATTATTATTATTATTATTATTATTATTATTATTATTATTCAAAGCTCTTTCTTCGCTGCTTCTCCACGGTTTGTTGTGGCTGAAGCCGCGCTCGGTAAACCTTGGTTTGCGTTTGCTGCAGAACATCTCGGGGAGTTTGAATAAGGCAAAATCGAGGAGACATACTGTATTTTTCGCTCTATAGGACGCACTTCCCCCCTCCAAAAATGAAAGGGCTGGGGAGGGCGGGGTATAAATAAAAATTATTATTATTATTACTAATAAATCTAGAACACTTAAAATATAAATCCAGGGACATTAAATGAAATCCGGGGACATTCTGGGGACGGATTTTGTCCGGGGACAGATTTGGAAATCCGGGGACTGTCCCCGGGAAACGGGGACATCTGGTAACCATATCCTAACCATCGGCTCCTCTCCTCTTCCGCTGCAGACATTGACGAGTGCAGAGTGCTGCCCAACCTCTGCAAACACGGCCAGTGCATCAACAGCATGGGTTCGTTCCGCTGCCATTGCCGGCTTGGCTACACCAACGATATCACCGGCACGTCTTGCCAGGGTAAGGGTTTTTGCGGAAGCAGGCAGCCTGCCTCGAGCCAGCAGCCAGGCTGTCCTTCCCTCTACACCCACAAAATACAAACCAGATTCCTAGGGAGTCCCTGGCAATTTGAGAGTCATCTCCATGTGTGGGTGTCAGGATCAGGTCAGCGATAACTCACAAGGTGGCTGCAAAGTGAAATCTTCACTCAAAGAAACCAGAACAGGCCTAGTGATCACAGCAACTCTCCCCAATGAGGACTTTCCCGCCGCTCTCTTCCCGGCCAGTTCCCTCCCAAGCAATCTGAGACGTCTCCACCTTGCCCGCCTTTGCTCCTCCTTCTTCATCCCTCTTCTGGTTCTGGGAGACCATGGGGGAGAGGAGCTGGTTGCAGCAGGAGATGGAGACACCCTGAATTCATCACCTGCCTCATCTCTGTCTCTTGGCCTCCCTCCTCTCCAGCCCCTAATTCTGCAGTGCTCTCTGGCACAGAATCTCCCTGCTCACTAAACCCTGTTGCCCCTTCAGCTTCCAACACCTCCAGTTTTCTCCCTCTTTTCCCTCTGACCATTCCTCATGGACCCACCACCACTCCCTGGGCTCTGAGCCTTCTTCCCTTGTTGGTTCCCCAACTGGTGTCTACCCCCCACTCCTCTGCATCTGGCAAGCCCATGGCAGCTTCCCAACAACACCAAACACTTCTGAACAGTCTCAAACGGGGCTGGCTCCAGATAGGGGGCAGGAGATAGGAAAAGATTAGAACAGGCATAGGCAAACTCGGCCCTCCAGATGTTTTGGGACTACAACTCCCATCATCCCTGACCACTGGTCCTGTTAGCTAGGGGTGATGGGAGTTGTAGTCCCAAAACATCTGGAGGGCCGAGTTTGCTTATGCCTGGATTAGCAGCAGTGCAAGGCACCTCTTTGCTCTGTCCTCTGACGCCCAAGATGTGCGCTTTCAGTTGGAGGCAAGTTCTTTAAGCTATTTTGAATTGTTGCAACTCACCCTGGAGCCTAAGGGACGCAGGTGGCGCTGTGGGTTAAACCACAGAGCCTAGGACTTGCCAATCAGAAGGTCGGCGGTTCAAATCCCCGCAACGGGGTGAGCTGCCGTTGTTCGGTCCCTGCTCCTGCCAACCTAGCAGTTTGAAAGCACGTCAAAGTGCAAGTAGGTAAATAGGTACTGCTCCGGCGGGAAGGTAAACAGCGTTTCCGTGTGCTGCCCTGGTTCGCCAGAAGCGGCTTAGTCCTGCT
This sequence comes from Podarcis raffonei, assembly GCF_027172205.1. Lineage (NCBI taxonomy): Eukaryota > Metazoa > Chordata > Lepidosauria > Squamata > Lacertidae > Podarcis > Podarcis raffonei. Next base: position 7,661,911 of record NC_070619.1, on the reverse strand, counting down.
GGCCACATGACCCGGAAGCTGTACGCCGGCTCCCTCGGCCAATAAAGTGAGATGAGCGCCACAACCCCAGAGTCGGTCACGACTGGACCTAATGGACCTTTACCTTTACCCTGGAGCCTGCTGGTGAAAGGTCCGGCTGGCCAATTTAGATAAAATAATAATAAAATAATGGGGATGTGGGACAGGGCCTTCTCGGTCGTGGCTGCTCCCAGGGAACTATGGAACTCCCTGCCTAGAGAAGTTTGACGGGCTTCCTCTTTGTTGCCCAGCCAGGAGCTGAACACCTTTTTATTCCAACATGCCTTTAGGAACGGACTCTTTTTAAGGAAAGGGCTGGTGCTGCGATGTTTTCATTGCTATTATTATCTGTATTTTTCATGGGTCTTTCATATACAGCCGTACCTCGGAAGTCGAACGCCTTGCGAGTCAAACACTTTGGCTCCCGAACACCGCAAATCCGGAAGCGAGTGTTCCGGTTTGCGAATGTTCTTTGGCACCCAAACATCCGACGCGGCTTCCGATTGGCTGCAGGAGCTTCTTGCAGCCAATCGGAAGCCGCGCCTTGGTTTCTGAACGTTTTAGAAGTCGAACGGTCTTCCAGAAAGGATTCCGTTCAACTTCCGAGGTACAACTAATTCTGTTGGTGTTTGATTGCACTTTGCTGTTTCTATGGTTTCATCTTTTTCTGTTTTGTCGTTGGTTTTGTACTTTGGAAACTGACTGGGGGAAAGGCAGGGCATTATTATTATTATTATTATTATTATTATTATTATTGCTGTTATATCATATTCGCTTCACCGTAGACCTAGACGAATGCAACCAGTCGCCCAAGCCATGCAACTTCATCTGCAAGAACACAGAAGGAAGCTTCCAGTGTTCCTGCCCGCGAGGTTACATCTTGCAAGAAGACGGGAAGACCTGCAAAGGTAACTAAAATTTGGGGGAGAAGCTGGGGTGCGAAATGGATTTGATCTTTGCAAACCCCAGCTGCCTCTTGAAGGCCCTAGGATCAGGCCACACCATAGCTGTCAACCGTCCCTTATTTGGCAGGACAGTCCCTCATCCCAGCGCCGTGTCCCGCTGCTGTCCCTTATTGATGATGTCCCTTAAATTTCCCTGGTTTCAAAGGAAGCAGCTCCTCTCCCTCCCTCCCTGCCGGCCAGGGAGGAGGGAGGCTCCAACTGTGTTGCTTGGCTGCGTTGCTCACCCAATAAGGAGTCTAACAACGACTGGGGGGTGGAGTTTGCATGCCTTGTGCCAATCAAATCGGCCGCGTTGCCTGGGGACTCGCCTTTGCTCAGCGCTTCCCAGCGGAGAGGTGACAGTGGTTTTCCTTGCTGCATCCCCTTTGCCGGGTTGCTGCGCTGTGGGAACCACCGCTTGAGGCTTCGTTTGGCTGCTGGCTGGGCTTTCTGCTTTTGGCTCGGAGGGGCTCAGAAGTCGAACCTAGCTGTGCTCTGAAAATCCCTTATTTTGGCTGCTGATCCCTTATTTTCGAGGCTGCTGGCCCCTTATTTTCAAATCTGTAAGTTGACAGCTATGGGCCACACCCACGCCTTACCTTTAAAGCACTCTTGCAGCAGTGTGGTGTAGTGGTTAGAGCATCGGACTAGAGCCAGGGTTCAAATCCCCGCTCAGCTGTGAACCTCGGGGGCCAGTCGCTGCCTCTCGGCGTAACCTACCTAACACCGGCGCTGTGAGGTGAGGAATGGCCAGAGTGAGAAATTACATGTTATGTGGAAGATAGAGCAAGCTGTTGTTCTCCTGCTCTGGGGTTCAGGACTCGAACCCAAGACTCAACATCAGGAAGAACTTTCTGACAGTAAGAGCTTTTCGACAGTGCAACCGTCTCCCTCAGGAGGTTGTGGACTCTCCTTCCCAGAGATTTTCAAGCAGAGGTTAGATGGCTGTCTGTCAGGGGTGCTTGAGCCGAGATGCCTGCATTGCAGGGGGTTGGACTAGATGACCGCCGGGTTCCCTTCCAGCTCTACAATTCAACGATTGTCAAAAGTGCACTTACGAGTTTGGAAAAGGCATACCCACTTGTCAGAGACCAGTGGCGGCAACAGCGGCTGCCCAGAGTGTTAGAATTCCTGCTCCGTGATTGCAGTCATGGAATTGTTGTCTATCACATGACGGTGTATGTTTTGACTCCACAGAGTGGGAAGTGACGGAGACAGGATGTTTGTGTTACTGTGTTCCATGAAGTGGGACTATTGTCCTTTGTTATTTTTCTATTTGCTGTCTGATGCTAGAGAGAGAGGGAGGCATGTTGCAGTGCTCCGTGTGTGTTTACATGTAAATAAAGTAGATTAGCCAAAATGCCGAGTTGCTGAGGTCTGTTACGCAAGCTGTGCAACGGATCCCTAAGTGTGCCGGTGTCGGTTGGCATCGGTCGCTGTGATGTTCGGGCAGAAGAAAGCTTTTGAAGCTCCCGAACGATCGACCAGGAGGGAGAGAACATGCCAGTCGGGCATGTGTCTCTGCCAGGGTCCTACTCGAGTGTAGGAAGAGCTCCTGACACAGAGGACTCCCCAGGAGAGGGGAGAAGAGAGGAGGCTGGGGGAACGCTCCACAAGGGAGGGTGTTCGAAAAGAGGTGAGGGGCTGTCAGCTCTGCAGGCAAGGGTGGACATAACTGGGCTCCTGTCCCCACAGGGGTGCCGTGGGCAACCCTGGCCTCTGTCCCTCTTTCCTTCCCTCCTTCTTCTGATGCCCTCTGGCGTCTCTGCCTCCCAAAGGCTTGCACGGCTCTTTGTTGCAGCAGCCCTGGCTGCAAGCTCCCCGTGCGAATGGTGCCTCTGGGGCTGGCCAGGGGGCGCTGGGTGCCAGGAGCTGAGACGACCTCGGAGTAAGCAAGCAAGCGGGCGAGGGAGCCCAGTCCGCCAGCCCTTGCTGTTGGGAATGGGCAGACACGTCTGTGGGCCGGTGCAAGGAGGTGTCTCTCTTTGGGGGGGCAGCTCAGAGACCAGGGGCTGCGGGAGCGGCTGCCCAGAGGACCCCCAAGGAGAGGGGCAAGGAGGCTGAGGAGGGAGGGTGTTCGAAAAGGGGTTTGGGGCTTCCAGCTCTGCAGGTAAGTGGGGACCTAACTGGTCTCCTGAGCGCCACAGGGGTGCCGCAGAAAGAAAGTTCAAGCGAGCCATGGACTCAAAAAGCTTGAAAACCTCCAGATTAAAGGATATCATCCATTCATCAATATCAGTGTCTTGGTCACTGTTAGGGCATCCTCGTTGTCTTTTTCCCAGTCTTGAGAGGTAGGGAAGTTGACAGATCCGTCCCTCCGTAGTCCTGCCTCAACCAAGCCTCTGTAGGGTGAGGGCGATAACACCAGAGAGGGAGTGGTGCAGGAAAAACAACTTACTCCTTAACTTAAAAAAAAACAAAAGAGATCATTGTGGACTTCAGGAAATGTAAATTGAATATTCAGCCACTTATTATTGAGGGGAGGTGCGTGGAACAGGTCTCGGGTGTTTCGATTTCTGGGAATGGAGTTGAGAGACGACCTAACCTGGGGAGAAAACAGCAGAGGAGAGCACAGCAGAGGTTATATTTTCTGAGAATCCTCCAGAAAAACAATCTCTCAAAGGACCTGTTGATGGCATTTAGCATTGTACTGTGGAGAGTGTATTAACTTAGGGTCTGTGTGTGTGGTTTGGGGGCTGCATGGCCAGGGAAAAAACAATGCTGTCCAGGCTTGTAAAGACTGCAGAGAGAACAACTGGGTGCACTCTTCCCACCTTGGATAAAATCTATGCTTCCAGGTGCCATAAGAAAGCGGCAGAGATAGCGCAGGATAGTGCGCTCCCCGGAAATGATCTCTTTCAGCTTCTGCCTTCTGGAAGAAGGTACAGGGTTATAAAAAGGCCAGGACTAGCCGTCTGAGAAACAGTTTCTACGCAAATGCAATTCTGGTTCTAAACGCAGCATAAGGGGTCTCTATAGTATAGTGTATTTAAAAATGGGGTTCAGAGTTTTTAGGGGTTTTTAAATGTTTTATGTAGTTTTTCAATTTCATTGTTCTGCATGGGACAATGACAATAAAGATATTGTATATCGTATATATTGCATATCGTAACTCGGCTCGTTTTCTTTACGAATCCAGACCTTGACGAGTGCTCCACAAAGCAACACAACTGCCAGTTCCTCTGCGTCAACGTTATCGGGGGCTTCAACTGCAAGTGCCCCCCTGGTTTCACCCAGCACCATTCTTCCTGCATCGGTGAGTTCCCCTGGTGCCCTCCCAAAGGCAAGAGCGAACCTTTCCAGGGACGCCAGTTCACAAAGAGAAATAAATTTGCAGGGTCTCTATTGCACACATGTGCACGTAGCCTGTAGTTCACCCCTCAGCCACCTGATTCCTGGACTTACCGTATTTTTTGCTCTATAAGACTCACTTTTTCCCTCCTAAAAAGTAAGGGGAAATGTGTGTGCATCTTATGGAGCGAACGCAGGCTGCGCAGCTATCCCAGAAGCCAGAACAGCAAGAGGGATTGCTGCTTCACTGCGCAGTGATCCCTCTTGCTGTTCTGGCTGCCGAGATTCAGAATATTTTTTTTCTTGTTTTCCTCCTCCAAAAACTAGGTGCGTCTTGTGGTCTGGTGCGTCTTATGGAGCAAAAAATGCGGTAACCATCCAGGGGTCCTTTACCTTTGACCTTTTAATCTCCTCCCTACTGGCTTCAGGTCCATTCACCTGCCGCCACCCTATAATGCGACCTCTGCAAGGCATTCCACCCACAGGCCAGCAGCATAAGCAATGCACAAAGGTGCTTACTAGGAAAACATACGTCTCAAGCAAGCGAGCCAAGCCGCACGCTCCATAACAAAGCCACCACGCTGCTGTCCAGTTTGGCAACCCTTTGCAATTTTGCCAATACGGGGGCGTTGTTGAACTGTGCTTGTGTCTACTATAAAGTAAAGGTAAAGGGACCCCTGACCTTTAGGTCCAGTCGTGACCGACTCTGGGGTTGCGGCGCTCATCTCGCTTTATTGGCCGAGGGAGCCGGCGTCCAGCTTCCGGGTCATGTGGCCAGCAGGACTAAGCCGCTTCTGGCGAACCAGAGCAGCACATGGAAATGCCGTTTACCTTCCCGCTGGAGCGGTACCTATTTATCTACTTGCACTTTGATGTGCTTTCGAACTGCTAGGTTGGCAGGAGGAGGGACTGAGCAATGGGAGCTCACCCTGTCGCAGGGATTCGAACTGCCAACCTTCTGATAGGCAAGCCCTAGGCTCTGTGGTTTAACCCACAGCGACACCTGCGTCCCTTTAATGTCTACTATAGATGGGGCTAATACGTGCTTTTTTGTTGTTGTTCATGAGATTTCTCTGCTTTGCCCCCCCTCCTGCAGATAACAACGAGTGCACAGCGCAGCCCACCTTGTGCGGGGTCAAAGGGCAGTGCCTGAACACCCCTGGGAGTTACAACTGCGAGTGTCAGAAAGGGTTTGCCCTCGACACCTCTGGAAGTAGTTGCGAAGGTATGTGCAGACAGAGGGAATGGTCTAAAATCCCATGGCAATTACACACAAAGCTAGACCCGTTTTCCCCCACGCTAAGCCAACCCAAACTCCAGGGGAAACAAAGAAAATTCCATGCTACAGAGCATGAGAAAAGCAGTTGAAAATATAAAGGTAAAGGTAAAGGGACCCCTGACCATTAGGTCCAGTCGTGACTGACTCTGGGGTTGTGGCGCTCATCTCGCTTTACTGGCCGAGGGAGCCGGCGTACAGCTTCCGGGTCATGTGGCCAGCAGGACTAAGCCGCTTCTGGCGAACCAGAGCAGCGCACGGAAACGCCGTTTACCTTCCCACCGGAGGGGTACCTATTTACCTACTTGCACTTTGATGGGCTTTCGAACTGCTAGGTTGGCAGGAGCAGGGATTGAGCAACGGGAGCTCACTCCATCGCGGGGATTCAAACCGCCGACCTTCTGATCGGCAAGCCCTAGGCTCTGTGGTTTAACCCACAGTGCCACCCGCAAATTGAAAATATAGCATAAATAAAAGCACACATTCTACTCATGTAAAAACACACTGATTCCCAGACCGTCCGTGGGCCAGATTTAGAAGGCGATTGGGCCAGACCTGGCCCCCAGGCCTTCGTTTGCGTACCCATGGCTATGAGTCTATGATTTTCCCCACCTAAAACATGATCTCTCTCTCCCCCTTCTCGGTGCGCAGATGTCGACGAATGTGACGGGAACCACCGCTGCCAACATGGGTGCCAGAACGTCCTGGGAGGGTACCGCTGCGGCTGCCCCCAGGGATACGTCCAGCATTACCAGTGGAACCAGTGTGTAGGTAAGTGAACCACTGGGGACTGGGTGGAAAGGGACGTTAAGCGAGACTCAACACACCTTGAAAGCCCTAAATGCCCCCTCAGCCCTGTAGCCCTGAAGGAGCGTCTCCACCCCCATCGTTCAGCCCGGACACTGAAGTCCAGCTCCAAGGGCCTTCTGGCAGTTTCCCCCACTGCAAGAAGTAAAGTTACAGGGAACCAGGCAGAGGGCCTTCTCAGTGGTGGCACCCTCCCTGTGGAATGCCCTCCCATCAGATGTCAAGGAGATAAGCAACTCTTTGACCTCTTAGAAGACATCTGAAGGCAGCCCTGTATAGGGAAGTTTTAAAAGTTTGGTGTTTTATGGTGTTTTTATATGTGTTGGGAGCAACCCAGTGTGGCTGGGGCAATCCAGTCAGATGGGCAGGGTACTAATAATAATAACAAACAACATAATATACTAAATATAAGTGTTGTAGTAGTAATAATAATAATAGTTGTTCTGGTGTTTGTTGTTTTGTTAAGATAAAATAAAATGAAATTATTATTCTTATTACTATTATTATTATTATTATTATTATTATTATTATTATTATTATTTTCCTGCATGTGTTTGGAATATTTTTAGACATTTTTGCTAATTCAAGCGGTGTTAAGTACCACCTAAATATTATTTTCATTTAGTTGTCTTTCAAAGTATAAAGGTAAAGGGACCCCTGACCGTTAGGACGACTCTGGGGTTGCAGCGCTCATCTCGCTTTATTGGCCAAGGGAGCCGGTGTACAGCTTCCGGGTCATGTGGCCAGCAGGACTAAGCCGCTTCTGGCAAACCAGAGCAGCGCACGGAAACACCATTTACCTTCCCACTGGAGTGGTACCTATTTATCTACTTGCACTTTGACGTGCTTTTGAACTGCTAGGTTGGCAGGAACAGGGACTGAGCAACGGGAGCTCACCCCGTCATTGCAGGGATTCGAACCACCGACCTTCTGATCGGAAAGTCCTAGGCTCAGTGGTTTAGACCACAGCGCCACCCATGTCCCTTTTCAAAGTATAACATGCAGTAAATGCCAAACCTTCCGCAGACGAGGTAATCGAGATGTGGTAATCGTCATCATCATCATCATACCCCACTCATCTGATAAGTGGCTTCCAGCATATACAAAAACGTAATAAACCATGAAACATTAAAACAATTGTACCAGTCGTATTAGTATCATCAGAGAGCACCTGCTTGGTGTGCAGAAAACAGGGCCTGCCCAACCAGTTTCGCCGCCTGAGGCAAAACCGGAAGGTGCCACTCCTGCTGAAGCCTTGTAGCAGCGACTTCCAGGTTCTGGCAAGGTTTTGTCCATTAGTCACCACTTCTCTGATGGTGCCCCTTGGAATCTGGCCCCAAAGGCGGATGCCTCGGTTCACCTGATGTGCGGGCCGGTCCTGCCAGAAGGTCCTGGGTCAAGGGGCCCTTGTATAACCAGCCGTATAACCACCTTTTCGGCCGCAGATGAGAACGAGTGCTCCAGCTCCACGGCCTGCGGCTCGGCCTCCTGCTACAACACCCTGGGGAGTTTCAAGTGCATCTGCCCGTCTGGCTTTGACTTCGACCAGGCTTTCGGGGGCTGCCAGGACGTGAACGAATGTGCCGCGGGTGGGAGCCCCTGTAGCTACGGCTGCTCCAACACAGAAGGCGGCTACTTGTGCGGGTGCCCAACCGGGTACTTCCGGGCAGGGCAGGGGTAAGTTCAGCAACGCCGGCAGCCTCCGATTCACAGAGCAAAACGATGGGACTTACAAGCGGGAGTCTTGTCCCTGTGTTCACTTCTGGTTTATGCACTTTTTTTTTGCTGCCCTGATTTCAGTGGGAAAGCCCAGCCTGCCTTGTGCTGCCTCGCAACTTTGGTGTTTTCTATCCAAATATTTGCAGGCCTTCCCAGAAGACCCCCGGGGGGGACCCCAGCTGACAAATGTCAGGGGAAGAGAAGCTGTTTAATGCACAGTTTCTCAAAAGATTTACACCCTATCAACTTGCCCTTACTTTCAATGGTGGGACCGCCTCGCTGTTCAGAAAAGCACAGTTTGGAAAGACGGAAGCGAGTGCGAGTCCCTGACATAGCTGTCAACCGTCCCTTATTTGGCGGGAAAGTCCCTTATCCCAGCGCCGTGTCCCGCTGCTGTCCCTTATTGATGATGTCCCTTAAATTTCCCAGGTTTCAAAGGAAGCAGCTCCTCTCCCTCCCTCCCTGCCGGCCAGGGAGGAGGGAGGCTCCAACTGTGTTGCTTGGCTGCGTTGCTCACCCAATAAGGAGTCTAAGAACGACTGGGGGTGGAGCTTGCATGCCTTGTGCTGATCAAATCGGCCGCGTTGCCTGGGGACTCGCCTTTGCTCAGCGCTTCCCAGCGGAGAGGTGACGGTGGTTTTCCTTGCTGCATCCCCTTTGCCGGGTTGCTGCGCTGTGGGAACTACCGCTTGAGGCTTCGTTTGGCTGCTGGCTGGGCTTTCTGCCTTTGGCTCGGAGGGGCTCAGAAGTTGAACCTAGCTGTGCTTTGAAAATCCCTTATTTTGGCTGCTGATCCCTTATTTTCGAGGCTGCTGGTCCCTTATTTTCGAGGCTGCTGGTCCCTTATTTTCAAATCTGTAAGTTGACAGCTATGGTCCCTGACAATCCCCTCTCTGGTGCTTGCTTGCTCTTTGAACTGCAGGCACTGTGTATCGGGGCTAGGATTTGGCAAGGAAGCTTACCTCCCAGCGCCCCTGGAGGAGGAAGATGAGGAGAATCTGCTGTCGCCCGAAGCCTGTTACGAGTGCAAGATCAACGGCTACCCCAAGAGAGGGCGTCACCGGCGGAGCGTCAATGACACCAACGAGCACCAGGTATTTGGGGGGGGTGGCGGGTGGAGGGAGAGAGATGGGGCACCTCATAGTCTTGGGACTGGCCTCCCCAAATTCGCCTCCTCTCGCTTCCAAAGTGGAACTGGCGCCCGAGGAATATTGCAGATACAGCGGTACCTCAGTTTTCGAACGTGATCTGTTCCGGAAGACCGTTCGACTTCCGAAACGTTCGAAAACCGAAGCATTTACTTCCGGAAGCGTTTACGTCTGGAAAACTCAATACGGAAGCCGCTTGGCACATTCGACTTCTGAAAAGCGATCAAAAACCGAAGCAGTTACTTCCTGGATTTCGGCATTCGGAAGCTGAAACGTTTGACTTCTGAGACGTTTGAAAATCGAGGTGCCGCTGTACAGTGGATGCTCGGGTTGCGAAGGTGATCCGTGCAGGATGCACGTTCGCAACCCGCAGCGGCCGCAACCTGCAGCGGCGCGTCTGCACACATGCAGGTTGCGATTCGACGTTTCTGCGCATGCGCCTCTGCCGAAACCCGGAAGTAACACGTTGTCAGCTCTTTTCAAAAGTAAACATTGAACATATTGCAGTTGCAATAATTTCATTGCTTTATCTTTTCCACAACCGAGCTCTGCGTGAACTTTATGAAATAAATAGCCCCTCCCTGGCCCGCCTCTGACCTCTCTTCTCCTCCCTTTCCTCCCTCCCCTACGTGCAGAAACCGGGCGTCAGCTTGGCCAGCATCGACGTGGCCTCGCCGGTGGTGGTGGCTCTCAACCTCTCCGGCCTGGGCCACAAGGAGCACATTCTGGAGCTGCTGCCGGCCGTGGCGCCGCTGGAGAACCGCGTCCGCTACGTCATCGCCCAGGGGAACGAGGCGGGCCACTTCCACATTCACCAGCAAGACGGGCTCAGCTTTCTACACCTGGCGCGCAAGCGGGCGTCGCCCGGCACCTACCAGCTGGAGATCGTCAGCATCCCGCTTTACCGCAAGCGCGAACTGCAACACCTGGAAGCCCTGAAGGATCACGACTACCTTGCCGGGGAGCTGGGCGAGGCCCTCAAAATGAGGTTGCAGCTCCGCCTCTTTTAACCCTGCCCTTCCCGAGAGACACACCAACGAAGCCAAGGGCTCAGGCTGCGCACCACCAACGACACACCCCGGGAGAATCTGCGCCTCTCCCCCCCTTGCGCCGGTACCTCCCCCACCTTGCTGCCGTGGTGGAAGGGCTTCAGGGCAGCCCCCAATCTGGACAACAACGAATCCTGTTCTCCAAAACAAAAACATATTTCAGAGGGCTGTTTTCGCCTCTGCCACCACCTCCTGCCCCACAGGCGGCCTCTGCCCTGCAGCCCCCGGGGAACGGCAGCGGTTGGGACCCGGCAGGCGAGGAAGCCCCCCCTCCCTCGTTCGCCTTGGGTCCCCCCCTTGTTTCACTCCTCGCCTTGGCATCCCAGTGGCCCTCCTCCTCTGCGAGCACTGAGGACTTATTCACCTCCCTTCGCGTCGGAAGGGAATGGCAGCTTCCGGTCTCCACTGTGCGTCCGGCCCGCTATTACACTGGACTCCGGGGTTTCATGTGCGGGTGCTTCGCCTGTCGGCAACGGTTGGGGGAAGGCAGCCAGGCCTGCACCGGATCCAACCTTTGCAGGGTCCTCCAAAGCGCACTAGAGTTCCTTGGACAGCATTGAAGTGCACTGCGCCGCTTATGGGGACCAAAGCGAAGAAGCAGAGCTGCTGTGTTTCCGTGCATCTTGGAGTCACATACCTGGGCGAGGGGCGGATGTTGAGAGCTTCTCTCCTTCCCTCGGCACCGTATATTGCCTGCTTTAAACCTAGCTGGACCTAACGCAGCTGCTCTTAAGCGTTAGATGCATGATCTGTGTCACCCCTGCAGAGCTGGCATGCACTAGAGTTAATTGAACAGCAGCGATGTGCATTGCGCAGCAAGGGAAACCATTGCCTCGTTACCTCCGCAGCAAGGAATGTGCTCGACCCTCTGCGGAAAGGGAAGAGGTTGCAAATGGGGGACCGGTTGTTCTCGCGTGGTAGGGACAGGTTTGAAAATGTGACACACATCGTGAGCGAGAGTCACACCAGGCCCCTAAATTGAGGGATTTTAACATGCCTCCATCTGTTTCCTTAATGCAGAGAGTGCTAGATGTCACGCAGCACAGAGAAGTTAATATTGTCTGCTCCCTAGCTTGGGTAGAAGTTACCAGGGATCTGTCAACATCTATATGGGTTAGAAGAAATCATATAGCCGTTGTGTCCTGGGTGGAAACAAGGGAGCAAACTTCATAGATCATAAGTTGGAAGGGGCTCTGAAGATCATCTAGGCTAGGCATGGCCAAACTTGGCCCTCCAGCTGTTTGAAGACTACAGTTCCCATCATCCCTGACCACTGTTAGCTAGGGATGATGGGAGCTGTAGCCCCAAAACAGCCGGAGGGCCAAGTTTGGCCATGCCTGATCTAGGCCAACCCCCCGCCTGCAATGCAGGAATATGCAGGGGGGAATAGCCATGCGGGGATCAAACCTGCAGCCTTGGCGTGATTCGCACCAAGGTCTAACCAACTGAGCCAGACAACGCTTTGAGCAGGGGGCAGGCACCGAACCCCACTGATGCCCTCATCAGGAGTATTCCTGGACACCCAGAAACCATCTACAAATAATATTTTTTTTTGCATTTAGACAGGGGAGGCGAGCTTTCGAGGTGCTTCATGTACGTTATCTCAGTGAAACCTCACAACAGCCCTTTAAAGTAGGTTGGCGTTACTGTACTCCCCTGTGGTTGAGGTGAAACGTGAATTAAGCCCCTGGCAAGTCAAAGAATGCTAGAATTTCTAGAGTTGGAAGGGGACCATCAGGGTCATCTAGTCCAACCCCCTGCAATGCAGGAATCTTTTGCCCAAGGTAGGACTCGAATCCAAGACCCTGAGTTGAAGAGCCTCGTGCTCTGCCACCTGAGCTATCCCAGGCTCAAGCAACCTCTCGCACGGGGCTTAAATCTTATTTTGTCGCTCTGGTTGCGCTCTCACCGTCCAAAACACGTTTAAAACACACAGAGAGAATCTTAGGAACCGTAGTCAGTTGAGGGTGCTGGGAACTGCGGCTCTGTGAGGGGTGAACTACAGTTCCCAGGAAGTGCGCTTTGAGCGCATGGTGCAAATGTGACCTCTCTGCTGCTGCTGCTGCTGCTTAGGTCAGTGTCCGATTGCCAATGCAAAAGAATATGGGGGATAACGGGAACCATTTCGGACACTTGGCAGAAGCTGTGGGAGTTGTAGTACGAAACATCTAGGGGGAAACAGGATTGGAGAAAGCTGACGTGAACCCTTCTGTGTGATCGCACCTCTTTGAGACTTACCTGTGAACGCACCTGATGAAAAACTAGCAAGAGCAACCTAATATAAGGAAGGAGGGTGTCAAAGACTCTCACTGTCTCGTGGTGTGCCCTATCTGAGCAAATGGGGGGGCCTTCTCCACCAATCTCAGTCCGCCCCCAGCCAGCCTCAACTTGCCTGCCTCCTTGCTGCCAGTCTGGGCTTTGCTCCACCTCCCTTGGGTTCTGCCTCTTGCCTCTGGAGCCACCTACTGCTAGCCTCCCTCCTTGCGGCCACCTGCTTCAGAGCGGGGTTACTGCATTTGTAGTGGGAAACGTGGCTCCAAGAGGGGTCAGAAGACCCCCCCACGCCACCCGCAAGGCCTCTGCCCCACCCCGAGCCCTTGACATCCTTGTGCCCGCCACAGACCCCCTAGATGGAGACCGACAGACTCAGGCGTTAACCCGGAAGTGCCAAAGGGCACAATCTTCTTATGCAGCTATATTTTTCATTGGGGGGGGGTTTCCTCTCCCCCCTCCTCTTCCATCAAGAATCTCCCCTCTGATGCCTCAGGAACCTCAATGTGCCTCAGCGGAATAATGGGTATAAATAACGGCTGCCACACGGCGATGGCAGGGGGCACACAAACGTGAATTGATTCATTCACAAAATTGACTCACAAAATTCATTCACAATATTCATACACAAAATTCATTCACAAATTCATTCATTCACAAAATTCATTCACAAATTCATTCATTCACAAAATTCATTCACAAAATTCATTCACAAAATTCATTCACAAAATTCATTCACAGAAGCCCCCCGCCATATCAGTCTGCGTGGATTTGAGGGTGTGAGAGCAAGGTTGTGAAACACCTGCTTTAGCTTTTGCCATGGCAATACCGCAGCTGTTTTAATTCATTGCCGCAAAAACCGGACCTGAAACTGCGACCGTTCTCCGATTCGGAGTTCCAGGGGTGCTATCTTGCTCAGGTTTTCTTTTCCCCCTTTTGTGCTCGCCCTCTGACCGCTTGACACCTCTTCAGTTGTCACCTCTGCCTTCCCTCCGTTAGGTCTCCTAAGGTCCACACAAGCCTAGGGATGTGGGGTAAGGGAAGAATTTCAATTCCATTTGCATCTCAGCGAGCGCCAATAACGTGAACCAAAGCAGGGCCATCCTTTGAAATCCTCACTTCTCTGAATTTTGCAACCGCTCAGGCAAATTGTGCGTGCAAATATGTACATGATTAGGCGGAAACAGCCAAAACAACAGCAACAAACCAAACCCCACTTCACATTAAGCGGAAGCGCTTTTGAAAACACGCCTGTTAATTGGAACGATGGGCAAAGCTAGGTGCCAGAAATTCGCACCAAAATGCTGGCGAGTTTTCACGGGGGGCTTTTTAAAAAGAAAGGAAGTTGCAAATGGCTGCAGAAATGTGGAGAACTGTATTTAAGATTGGGGGGAAAGAGAGAGGGGAACTGAAACTGACAGGTTCACCCACCCCTGTTGGAAGTGAGCGAAGTTGGGGCATTACCGGAGGGGCGAATCCTCCAGGACATCTAGTCCCCAGATGTTGTTGGACTACAACTCCCATCATCCCTGAGCTCTGGCCTTGCTAGCTAGGGGTGATGGGAGTTGTGGTTCACATCTGGGGACCCACAGGTTGAGAAGGGCTGTCCTAGGAGGAGGTGGCCGGTCCTGGTCCCATTCTGGATTCTTTCTATTCCTTCCCTCCCCTTGTTTAAAAAATATGGGTGTCAGGAGGTGGGCTTGGGCTCCTTTAAAACTTGAAACCCCTGGACCTCCCCAGCTCAGTCCACAGCGGGCTTGGGGTGGTGCCCCAAGCCAGACTTCTCAACATGACATCCTCTCTCATAACCAGGATGTCTTTCCTGCCTCGTTTCGTCTTCCGTACTTGTTTTTGGGTTTTGCCAAATGGTGCTTTCCCCCCTCCCTCCGATTCTTATTAATATTATTATTATTATTATTGATGATGATGGTAATCCATTAGCCAAGGGGCGTGGTGTTTGCGTGTGCAGAGTTGTGGTCCCGATCTCCTCCGCACCACGACCGTGACTTTCCTTCCGTGCAACGGCGGAGGGGGAGCAGGGGAGGGGTCGGCCGCACACAGCACTGAGACCGAGACCCGGCCGCCTGGGGGGGGCCGGCCTTTTCATTTTGTATCATGAGCGACGGCAGCAATAAAGTTATTTTGGGTTAAAGGTCTGTGGCGCTCTCCTTGTTTCGCAAACACTTGGACTTGACATCTCTAAAATAGGCTCTTAAGACAGGGGTGCGTCCGTGCTGTTGCTTAAAGGTAAAGGGACCCCTGACCATTAGGTCCAGTCGTGTCTCTATTTTCCAGGGACCAGTCTCAGATTTACAGAAGCCGTCCCGGTTTCTGATTTGACCCCGGAACATCCCGCTTCTCTCTATTTTCATCGGAGAAATGTTGGAGGAGATGGAATGGCCCTAGGGGTACACGAATCAGCTAGCAACATTACTAACAGAGAAAAACAAATAGGTGCGCTGGGGGGGTGGAACTCAGAAAAATTAAGGATCATCGTAGAAAAGCAACTTCTGGGCAACAGTCTAGGAGCAGAGCCACCATTGCCAAATCATGACCAATTTGCCTGAGTTCTAGATTCAGGTAAGTAGCCGTGTTGGTCTGACGCGGTAAAGGTAAAGGGACCCCTGACCGTTAGGTCCAGTCGTGGCCAACTCTGGGGTTGCGGCGCTCATCTCGCTTTACTCACCGAGGGAGCCAGCGTACAGCTTCCGGGTCATGTGGCCAGCAGGACTAAACCGCTTCTGGCGAACCAGAG
This sequence comes from Podarcis raffonei, assembly GCF_027172205.1. NCBI lineage: Eukaryota > Metazoa > Chordata > Lepidosauria > Squamata > Lacertidae > Podarcis > Podarcis raffonei. Next base: position 7,646,633 of record NC_070619.1, on the reverse strand, counting down.
CAGCGCACGGAAACGCCGTTTACCTTCCCACCGGAGTGGTACCTATTTATCTACTTGCACGTTGACGTGCTTTCGAACTGCTAGGTTGGCAGGAGCAGGGACCGAGCAACGGGAGCTCACCCTGTTGAGGGGATTTGAACCGCCGACCTTCTGATCGGCAAGTCCTAGGCTCTGTGGTTTAACCCACAGCGCCACTCGTGTCCTTTGCATCACTATTCACACACACATATATATTTCAAAGTAGGATTATTTTGATTACTGCAAGCTGGCAGTAGCATTCCACGTGTATCCACCTCTATTGTTTTCCTGTCATATTTGCCAATTTTTTAGTGGGGGAGGGCCCAGAGAGACAGTGCACAAGAGCCCTTTCGAAACATTGCACGTATCCACAGGAGGGCAGGCGTAAAATATCTCCGCAATGGCTGGGTGTGCGGAGATCAAAGAGGAGGCAACAGGCAAATTTAGCAACAAAAGGCAGCTTTATTTCATGGCGAAAGAGGTGCTGGTACCCTTCTTATAGAAATAGCTCCCTGTTCTCAACACACAGAAGAAGAAGAGTTTGGATTTGATATCCCGCTTTATCACTACCCGAAGGAGTCTCAAAGCGGCTCACATTCTCCTTTCCCTTCCTCCCCCACAACAAACACTCTGTGAGGTGAGTGGGGCTGAGAGACTTCAGAGAAGTGTGACTGGCCCAGGGTCACCCAGCAGCTGCATGCGGAGGAGCGGGGAAGCGAACCCGGTTCACCAGATTACGAGTCTACCGCTCCAAACCACTATACCACACTGACTCTCACTACACCACAGCACAAAAGAGGCCCGAACTCTGCCTCAAAGGTGAACTGTGGCCTGCACAATTCTTTCCATAGCCCCTCGGGAAGGGGCATTTGCAGGATACGAACCCCCCTCCCTTCCACAGTCCTAGCCCAGTTTTCTGCCACCGCCGGAGGAATCTACTCCCTAACCGTCCCTGTGACTCCTGTTCCTTCCCCGACCTTCCCATTCAAATATTATTGTGTTTCACCGTTTCTTAAACCAATGAACCTCAAATTTAATACCCATTTAAACGCTGAGCTTTCTTCCACAGTGTTTCCGGTCCCCCTTCCACGCCGCGTTGTACTTTCGTCTATTCCGCAATTCCTTCGTTACAATTACAACCGCATTTCTTCCGCTGCTCATATTTTAATCCTGCCAGCGATTCCATTTAACATAGGGTATTTTCCAAACAAACAAGGGTTTCACTCTTCAGTATAAAATACACCGCTTGACCTCTTATTTTGCTATCACCTTTGCCATTTCCAATACAGCCGTACGTCGGAAGCCGTTCCAGAAGTCCGTTCAACTTCCAAAACGTTTGGAAACCAAAGCGCGGCTTCCGATTGGCTGCAGGAAGGTCCTGCAGCCAATCGGAAGCTGTCGGAGCCCCGCCGGAAGTTCAGGTTCCAAAGAACGTTCGCAAACCGGAACACTCACTTCCGGGTTTGCGGCGTTCGGAAGCCAAAATGTCCGATTTCGCTGGGGCAAGAGAACTTTCCCCACACATAATAATAATTGATTATTTATACCCCGCCTATCTGGCTGAGTTTCCCCAGCCACTCTGGGCAGCTCCCAATCAAATGTTAAAAACAATACAGCGTTAAATATTAAAAACTTCCCTGAACAGGGCTGCCTTCAGATGTCTTTTGAAGATAGGATAGCTGCTTATTTCCTTCACATCTGAAAGGAGGGTGTTCCACAGGGTGGGCGCCACCACCAAGAAGGCCCTGTCTGGGTTCCCTGTAACCTCACTTCTCGCAGGGGGGGAACCGCCAGAAGGCCCTTGGCGCTGGATCTGTGTCTGGGCTGAACGATGGGGGTGGAGACGGTCCTTCACACACTCCCCAAGCCCAGAGATCAGAGACGGTTTGGGCTGCCCGGACACCAGAGACTCACACAGGACCTACCAGGGTCAACGCAAAAGCAAGCTGGTTGGGACAAAAGTTATGGGTGGAAGAGAAGGATGAAGACAAGGGCTGCCTCACAGCATGATTGGGAGACTGAAACACTCCTACTTTCGTGCGCAAGCTGGGATTTTGTTTTATTTGGCGAGCCAGAACCACATGGATTACTGTATTTTTTGCTCTATAAGACTCACTTTTTCCCTCCTAAAAAGTAAGAGGAAATGTGTGTGCGTCTTATGGAGCGAACACAGGCTGTGCAGCTATCCCAGAAGCCAGAACAGCAAGAGGGATTGCTGCTTTCACTGCACAGTGATCCCTCTTGCTGTTCTGGCTTCTGAGATTCAGAATATTTTTTTCCTTGTTTTCCTCCTCCAAAAACTAGGTGCGTCTTATGGTCTGGTGCATCTTATAGAGTGAAAAATACGGTACTTGTCTTTCCTCTGCTTCCTGAATTCGGTCTTCTGAATAGCGCTTAAACAGAGACATACAAGAAGTGGCTTTATATGAGCAGGAACCACTCATCCGCCAAGATACACCGGGGGCAGCCGGCATGGCACCTTCCGGATGTGGCTGAACTATAACTCCCAGCAACCAGCGCGCCAATGGTCAAGAAGGATGGGAGTTCTAGTCCACCCAGGTCTGGAGGGCCACAAATCCTCCATCATTTTGGACTCCCAGCTGTCCATGGAGGCGCAGGTCAATTCTGTGTCCAGGGCAGCTGTCTACCAGCTCCATCTGGTACGCAGGCTGAGACCCTCCCTGCCCGCAGACTGTCTTGCCAGAGTGGTGCATGCTCTGGTTATCTGTATTATTATTATTATGGAATAAAAGTAAAGGGACCCCTGACCATTATGTCCAGTCATGGCCGACTCTGGGGTTGCGGTGCTCATCTCGCTTTATTGGCCGAGGGAGCCGGCATACAGCTTCCAGGTCATGTGGCCAGCATGACTAAGCCGCTTCTGGCGAACCAGAGCAGTGCACAGAAACGCCGTTTACCTTCCCGCCAGAGCGGTACCTATTGATCTACTTGCACTTTGACGTGCTTTCGAACTGCTAGGTTGGCAGGAGCAGGGACTGAGCAACGGGAGCTCACCCCGTCACGGGGATTCAAACTGCCGACCTTCTGATCGGCAAGTCCTAGGCTCTGTGGTTTAACCCACAGCGCCACCCGCGTCCCTACTATGGAATAGGAGATCCCTATTTCTATCAGAGAAATGTTAGAGGGTATGGATGTTGACAGCTTTGGTCTCCAATCCAAACCAATTAAGCCGCCTTCAACGCCCTTCCTCTCTCCAGACCTCAGAGCTCTCCTCCGTCCCTCACTGCCGAAACATTCCTTCGCTGCCACCCCATGGCACTTCCCCACCCTTTGCCCACCCCAACCCACCCCCCTTCAACTCCCTACCCCCCACAAGACAAGACATTTCAGGTCACAGTAAAGGGGGCACCTGCCTCTTCCCCCGTCGAGCGACACAGAAAACGGGCAAGGAGTTGGATCAGATCGGAGATTCTCAGCCTCTCTCCGGCGAAGTGGATTTCAAAGGAAATTCCAAACAGATTTTCAGACACACACACCCAATTTGGATCAGAGCACTTTTTAGTTTGTCCGGAAACCGTGTGGTTTAGCATTTATTTCACCTGCGCGGAGAAGCTTGGCGGATGCCGTGTTTGAAACATAGCTGTCAACGTTTCCCTTATTTAGGATTCCTCGCAAGAAAAGGGAAACGTTGGCAGCTATGGTTTGAAACGGGCACCTTCCCGTGGTTGCTTACGACCTCACGAAACGGAAAACTCCCCCCCTCCGTCCCTGCCTGCACTCAAATAAAAACCCCACCCCATCCCTTGAGAACAGTGACTTTGCTTCCCCTGGAAACCCTGTTTCAGAAGATGCCAAGGTTTTTCCCCCTTTCGGACATCAGGCCTCGCCCGAGCTATACCAGGGCATAATCAAACTGCCCCCTCTCCAGCCCTTCCTTGTGGTCGGTCCAGGACGAAGCGGGCATCCGGCTGTAAGGGTCTAGCAGGATGCGAAAGCAGCGGACCATCAACATCACCAAGAACGCCAGCAGGAGGATGACGAAGGCAAAGACCGTCTTTTGTTCCGCGTCCATCCCAAAAGGGCTGGGGACGGGCTCCACTTGCCCCGGGGACAGGAGCTCATAATCCAGCGTCGAGGCGTTGTCCATCCCAGCAGCACGGCGAAAATTCCTCTCCAGGGGTTGTGTCAGGCAGCAAGCATCTTCCAGGATCATGTGTGTGTGTGTGATTTTTTAGGGGTGAAGGAACTTCCTTTCCAGAGATCTACTCCATGACGATGCCGCACCACTGACCAAACACCCCAGTCTCCTGCGGAAATAGGAGGGTTAGATTTTTTTTTTATTATTAAAGTGACAAACCTAGACAGCATTTTCAAAAGCAGAGACATCACCTTGCCAACAAAGGTCCCTACACTGGTACCTCAGGTTACATACGCTTCAGGTTACAGACTCCGCTAACCCAGAAATAGTGCTTCAGGTTAAGAACTTTGCTTCAGGATAAGAACAGAAATCAGGTTCCGGTGGCGTGGCGGAAGCAGGTGGCCCCATTAGCTAAAGTGGTGCTTCAGGTTAAGAACAGTTTCAGGTTAAGAACAGACCTCTGGAACGAATTAAGTACTTAACCCAAGGTACCACTGTATAGTTAAAGCTATTGTTTTCCCAGTAGTGAGAGGTGGACCATAAAGAAGGCTGATCGCTGAAGAATGGATGCTTTTGAATTCTGGTGCTGGAGGAGACTCTTGAGAGTCCCATGGACTGCAAGAAGATCAAACCTCTCCATTCTGAAGGAAATCAGCCCTGAGTGCTCACTGGAAGGACAGATCCTGAAGCTGAGGCTCCAAGACTTTGGCCTGAGAAGAGAAGACTCCCTGCAAGAGACCCTGATGTTGGGAAAGATGGAGGGCACAAGGAGAAGGGGACGACAGAGGACAAGATGGTGGGACAGTGTTCTCGAAGCTACCAGCAGGAGTTTGACCAAACTGCGGGAGACAGTGGAAGACAGGAGGGCCTGACGTGCTCTGGTCCAGGGGGTCACGAAGAGGCAGACACGACCAAATGACTAAACAACAACAGCAATACATTCCTCTACACATAATTTCTTAAGATGTACAGTCTGAGGCAAGGTGCAGAAGAAACATAAAGGAGCCATGTATAGAGTTTGTAAATAAGCCTGGCTATATTGTACTGGTCTTTTTCTGTATATTTGCAATATTTGGGTTAGAAATAAAGACAAAAATTGGGCTTTTAAAAATAGAAAGGAGGAAAGGAGAAGGGAGTGAGGGGAGATTGCATGCCAACATACCTTCCAGTTGTGGTTCCAGAAGCCTGGCAACTCTAGAACCAGAAGAAAAATGACTGCATCCAATCCCTTCTTCTCCAAGATCAGTACAACATCGTTGTCAGGCTGAGAGGCTGCAAAAGAGACAATGAATGGGTTGTAAGACACCGTAAGTGTGTCCCTGAAGGACCTGGTGTGCACCCTAGGAGTCATTTTGGTTGGAGGGTGGATGGCGGCTAACAGATTGAGATTGAATCCTGACAAGACAGAAGTGGTGTTTTGGGGACACATGGGTCGGGCAAGTGTGGAGGACTCCCTGGTCCTGAATGGGGCAGCTGTGCCCCTGAAGGACCAGGTGTGCACCCTAGGAGTCATTTTGGACTCCCAGCTCTCCATGGAGGCGCGGGTCAATTCTGTGTCCAGGGCAGCTGTTTATCAGCTCCATCCGGTACGCAGGATGAGACCCTACCTGCCCACAGACTGTCCAGCCAGAGTGGTTCATGCTCTAGTTATCTCCCTCTTGGACTACTGCAATGCGCTCTACGTGGGGCTACCTTTGAAGGTGACCGGGAAACTGCAACTAATCCAGAATGCGGCAGCCAGACTGGGGACTGGAAGCTGCCGCCGAGACCATATAACACCGGTCTTGAAAGACCTACAATGGCTCCCAGTACATTTCTGGGCACAATTCAAAGTGTTGGTGCTGATCATTAAAGCCCTAAATGGCCCAGTAGATCTGAAGGAGCGTCTCGACCCCCATCGTCCAGCCCGGACACTGAGGTCCAGCTCTGAGGGCCTTCTGGCGGTTCCCTCACTGCGAGAAGCCAAGTTACAGGGAACCAGGCAGAGGGCCTTCTCAGTAGTGGCACCCACCCTGTGAAATGCCCTCCCATCAGATGTCAAGGAAATACACACCTATCTGACTTTTAGAAGACATCTGAAGGCAGCCCTGTTCAGGGAAGTTTTTATTGCTTGACGTTTTGTCATGTTTTTAATATTCTGTTGGGAGCCGCCCGGAGTGTTAAGAAACCCCCGATTTAAAGGCAAATTCTCCAACGGCTAATGAAAAGCATATATAATGCCTTTTTTCCCTCAATCGCCCACTCAACTCCTCCTTTCTTTGAATTTTCGTTTTGTATTTCACGGAATAAATTGTTCCTTTGCCAGCTTCATTTTGTTTGAAATACTCAATTGCATCCACGTTTATTAAAAGTCCTGTTCCCTTAGTAACTTAAAAAAAATAAATGCTATTAATGACAGTATAAGACGGGGAGGGAGACAAAGAGAGACAGAGAAATGGAGATAAGAGAACACAATCGAAATGGGTTGCATGTGTTTCCAAAAGGAGATTTTTGTCAGGGGAGGGGAGAGGTAGAGAGGGGTTGCTATAAGAAGCAGTTGTTATATAGAATAAATATTCATAAATGCACACATATCTAAATATATGAGCCATGCGTCTGAAATACTACAGGAGAGCCATCCTGAAGCCATTTTGACTCTCCCAGTGACCTGAGATATTCCTCTGCACTAAGGGAGGCAAATGGGGAAAGGCTTCCCATTATCTTTTTGCTTGCAAATCCTGTCTTAGCGGCATATTTGTGTATGGATAGGGTGAGCCTGGTCTGAAGCTCAGCATCAAAAAAGCGAAGATCATGGCCACTGGGCCCATCACCTCCTGGCAAATAGAAGGGGAAGAAATGGAGGCAGTGAGAGATTTTACTTTCTTGGGCTCCATGATCACTGCAGATGGTGACAGCAGCCACGAAATTAAAAGACGCCTGCTTCTTAGGAGAAAAGCAGTGACAAACCTAGACAGCATCTTAAAAAGCAGAGACATCACCTTGCTGACAAAGGTCCGTATAGTTAAAGCTATGGTTTTCCCAGTAGTGATGTATGGAAGTGAGAGCAGGACCATCAAGAAGGCTGATCGCCGAAGAATGGATGCTTTTGAATTCTGGTGCTGGAGGAGACTCTTGAGAGTCCCATGGACTGCAAGAAGATCCAACCTCTCCATTCTGAAGCAAATCAGCCCTGAGTGCTCACTGGAAGGACAGATCCTGAAGTTGAAACGCCAAGATTTTGGCCACCTCATGAGAAGAGAAGACTCCCTGGAAAAGACCCTCATGTTGGGAAAGATGGAGGGCACAAGGAGAAGGGGACGACAGAGGACAAGATGGTGGGACAGTGTTCTCGAAGAGACCAGCATGAGTTTGACCAAACTGCGGGAGGCAGTGGAAGACAGGAGGGCCTGGTGTGCTCTGGTCCAGGGGGTCACGAAGAGGCGGACACGACTAAACGACTAAACAACAACAAAGACAGTCTGGAGCTAGATCGAAGAACGCTCTGACTCTGTTCAAGGCAACTTCTCATGCTCCTAACTTCGTGTGAGCAGAAGGGTTTCAAACCATAGCTTTTCGATGTCTTACCGGGAAATGCCACAGACCGGACCTTCTACATGCAAAGCAGGTGTCCTTTTGCTCTTCTATCTCATCCTCCATGTCCCATCCCCGCCAGAGTCTATCTTATCGGCATGCAAAGCTTAACTTCCCCAAACCTCACCTCGATTTGCTGCCGTCCTTGCGACAGAACCCTAAATCTTCCACAGGGAGAGGGAACGCTTTTCCTAACCGTGCCCAAGGGTGCAGGAGGGATGCTTGAAATCCAGAATTTAAGCCGCCGCCTCCAGCTCAGATCGCCCTCATGGCATCTCCTTATGAGAACAGAGTTTACCATCTCTAACAACCTGCCGCCCCTCGCTGTAATCCTTCTGTTGCGTTAATCTTTAATCCTGCCCTTTGGAGATAGCCAGCGCTCCGGTTTATGGGATTAAGGTTTCGTTTGGGGGAAACACGGCAGCTGATTGAAAACACCCGCTGAGTCGGAAAAGAGATCCATCCTATCAGGGATAAGCTTCCCGAGTGCCTCTCAGAGAATCGTGAAGTTGGAAGGGGACACCACATTTTATTTATACCCCGCCCATCTGGCTGGGTTTCCCCAGCCACTCTGGGTGGCTCCCAACAGAATATTCAAACCACAGTAAAACATCAAACATTAAAAACTTCCCTAATCAGGGCTGCCTTCAGGTGTCTTCTAAAAGTCAGATAGCTGTTTATTTCTTTGACAACTGATGGGAGGGTGCCACCAACGTGAAGGCCCTCTGCCTGGTTCCCTGCAACCTCGCTTCTCGCTGGGAGGGAACAGCCCTAAACAGGGCTGCCTTCAGATGTTTTCTAAAGCTACCTTTGAAGGTGACTTGGAAACAACAACTAATCTGGAATGTGGCAGCTAGACTGGTGACTGGGAATGACTGCCGAGACCATATAACACCGGTCTTGAAAGACCTACACTGGCTCCCAGTATGTTTCCAAGCACAATTCAAAGTGTTGGTGTTGACCTTGAAAGCCCTAAATGGCCTCGGTCCAGTATACCTGAAGGAGCGTCTCCACCCCCATCGTTCTGCCCGGACACTGAGGTCCAGCTCTGAGGGCCTTCTGGCGGTTCCCTCCCTGTGAGAAGCGAGGTTACAGGGAACCAGGCAGAGGGCCTTCTCGGTGGTGGTGCCCACCCTGTGGAACGCTCTCCCATCAGATGTCAAGGAAATAAACAACTATCTGACATTTAGAAGACATCTGAAGGCAGCCCTGTTCAGGGAAGTTTTTAATGTTTGATCTTTTATCGTGTTTTTAATGTTCTGTTGGGAGCTGCCCAGAGTGGCTGGGGAAACCAAGTCCGATGGGTGGGGTATAAATATTATTATTATTATTATTATTATTATTATTATTATTATTATTATTATCATCATCCAATTCAACCTCTTGTTCGGTACAAGCTGCAAACACAGTATCCCTGGCCAGCAGATACCTAGTCTCAGCTTGAAATATCTGGTGTGAAATATTGCACGCCCCTGCCCACAGACTGACAGCTCTTACCATTAGGGACTTTCTAATATTCAGCTATAGGGATGCGGGTGGCACTGTGGGTTAAACCACAGAGCCTAGGACTTGCCGATCAGAAGGTCAGTGGTTCGAATCCCCGTGACGGGGTGAGCTCCCATTGCTCGGTCCCTGCTCCTGCCAACCTAGCAGTTCAAAAGCATGTCAAAGTGCAAGTAGATAAATAGGTACCACTCTGGTGGGAAGGTAAACGGCGTTTCCGTGCGCTGCTCTGGTTCGCCAGAAGCGGCTTAGTCCTGCTGGCCACATGACCCGGAAGCTGTACGCCGGCTCCCTCGGCCAATAAAGCGGGATGAGCGCCGCAACCCCAGAATCGGCCACGACTGGACCTAATGGTCAGGGGTCCCTTTACCTTTACCTTTAATATTCAGCCAAAATCCCAAACACACCCAATTTTTCCACCCCTCATCACCCTGGCATCCCTCCTGTGGACTCACCCTGGGCGTTCCATGTCCTTTTTAAAACGAGGCACCCAGAACTGGACATGAGAAACCAGAGTAAACTGCCTGGCCAGTGTAGAGGATAAATATTATTTCTGAACACCGGGACCCTGTCTTTCTGTTGGCATTAGTTATTTTAGCAACCAAATTGCACTGTTGTCTCACAGGTCAGTTTATGCCCTATTAAAAAAACCAAGTCCTTTTTCCTGTACTCATGAACTTGGGATATTTCATTTTATCCCCCTAAATGCAGGACGTTTTATCTCGCTCCGAAAAAGGGGAGTTAAATGCACGCAGACAGAGCAAGGCTACGGTTAACAACACTGTTTTGTGAAGGTGGTGAAGTTCTGAATTATCTATTTTTCTTCTGCCGCAGAACTGACACATTCCTCTTTTTTATTTTAAAAAACGCAAATTTTGGTACAGAGTCTTTTTTTCTATGCAGCATGTCCTCCGCTCTTTCCCCATATGAACATTACTGACGTTCGCGTATGAATCATTAGAAAGCCCCGTGCAAGACAGAATTGATCACTTTTCGCACAGTGTGGGAGTTCAGTTTTTTGGCCGATCTTCGCGTGTGAACCAGGACTCAAGAAGCACCATTTGGTGCAAAGGCAGGAGGTGACGAGGAGCAAATAAATAAATCGAAATGACTCTCTGCTCCGTGACAAGCCAAGATTTCAATGACACATGCTGATCAGATTATTAAAAAAACAAAGCAGGCAGAATTGAAAGCACAAAAAGCTTGGAAGATGGTGACCCATCTAGTAAGGGTCCCAAGTAACACAAATGGTAGTGGGAGCTACCTCACGTTTTCTGAACCGCCTCCTGGACTGGTAAAAAGGTGAACGTGGATTTGTGGGTTTAAGAGTAGGCAACAGGCCTCCAAAGGGACGCAGGTGGCGCTGTGGGTTAAACCACAGAGCCTAGGACTTGCCGATCAGAAGGTCAGTGGTTCGAATCCCCGCGACGGGGTGAGCTTCCGTTGCTCGGTCCCTGCTCCTGCCCACCTAGCAGTTCAAAAGCACGTCAAAGTGCAAGTAGATGAATAGGAACTGCTCCGGCGGGAAGGTAAACGGCATTTCCGCGCGCTGCTCTGGTTCGCCAGAAGCGGCTTGGTCATGCTGGCCACATGACCCGGAAGCTGTACTTCCCGGCCAGTAAAGCGAGATGAGCGCCGCAACCCCAGAGTTGTCCGCAACTGGACCTAACGGTCAGGGGTCCCTTTACCTTTACCTTACCCTCCTCCAAGGACAAATATTCCTGTTGCCTCCGCTCAAAGAGGGTCTGAGCAATGCCTTCTTAAGCTGCAGGATTACTCAACCCGGAAGTATCTTGTTCTGGTTCTGCTCAAGGCAGCTCAGGAGTTTCAGCACCACGGACAGCTCCAAGTGAGACGCTTGCTCCCACCAAGGTTAAGAGCAATGGAGGGCCAGAGCCTTTGCTCCGAACTCTGGACAAGTGGGCAGCCCCGCCCACCTGTCAATTACCCGGCGCCATGGCAACATCAGGTGCTGCTGTGCTTTGAAGCCTCCCAAGTGCAGCGAGGGGCTGTTTGCAAAGGGGCCCTTTCTCTTGGAACCTTTCTGGGCATGTGCAGGGAACACACCGGCAATACAGAATCGAACCCTTCCATTGTTAGCGGACTTATGGAGGGTCCTAAATTGCTGGCCACTGGGTCTGCTTCCCCGGCGTGTTCCCTGCAGGGAATGCACCCCAGCAGGATCGAACTCTGCCTTCCCATCACCCAGTGATGTCGGCGGATGAACCGGTGGGCGTGCTTTGGGGAAAATGGCATTGTGGGGCAACATGGAACCCTTGGCAGGCCAAAAGAGGCCCACAAACCAGAGGTTCCACACCCCTGGTTAAAAGCAAGTGGGGTGTGCTGGTCCCGAGGGTTAACCATGAGGCGAGGTCCGAGTCCAGTCCGAGGTTGAGGGTGCAGTAGGGAGACAGTCCGTCAAAGCTGAAGCTGGGTCCAAGGCAGGGAGTCGGGTGAGGTCAGGAGCTCCGGCAGAGGAGCAGGACAGGGTGCAGGCAGGGACAGGCTACCAACAACGTTGCTCCTGCAACTTGGGACTGGGGCTGGCTGGCTTTTATCTGCCCCAAGGCAGCCCCGGTCCACAGGTGACTCGCCTCTCCTGGCCTGGAGGCGAGCACTCCTCCTGCGGGAACTTAGTTCCTGCTGCCTCTCTGCCCTGAGCCTCTGCAGCTCAGGAGAGGCTGGAGGGTTACTGGACCCAGAGGCAGCCTCAGCTTCCTCTGACGGGGCCAAGAGTGGAGCACCTGCAGGCAGTGGGTCCTCCATCACCTCAGGAGCCAGAGCAGACTCAGCTGGTGCCTGCACCTGAGGATCCAGCACAGGTGAGGACCCTTCAGGGTCATGCCCCAGCCCCGGCTCAGCTGGAGGCGGGGAATCCTGTGCAGGCTGGGATCCCACAGGTTTGGCCTCCGAGTCCGAATCCCAGGCCATCACATGGAGTCTCTCTCCCCAGAGTACCTCTCCTAGACCTTGGGGGTAGGGGAAGTTAGTTTCTTAAAGGGCCAACTCTCTGGCCTGAGGACAGGCACTCTTTACATGCTCCATAGTATTCCACCTGGTCCTCTCTTTGTGTCACTGGACTGGCAATCAGGGGGACACACATGTGAAGGAACTGGAAATGCCTTGGTTCTGCAGGAGGTGGTTCTGTGGGATCCCGTCTGCCAGCGTCAGGGCTCAGGCCTGGCCCCTCAACAGTTTCAGCACCAAGGACAGCCCCAAGTGAGACGCTTGATTTTGCAGAGCTATTTCCCCCAAAAAAAGCACTGTTTTCCGGGCTGCGACCTCGCACAAAGCTCCTAAATGTGCATTTTTGGGTGCTGTGCCCAAAAAGCACTTTTTTTTTTAGGGGAGACTATTTCAGAGCAACAAGTCATTCAGGGAGGCGACAAGCAACCTCCTGCTTTAGGAGTCCCAGAAACTTTTTTTTTATGGAAAACATTTCTTCCTTGCAATAATCAAGCCATTCTCTCATGCCCTGGCACACATCTCAGGAAATTACTGTCATATATGACTCGAGTTGGACAGATCAGTCTGTTCCCAATCCAAGTCAATCTTGCAAGCGTCCGTGGCTTCACTCCGTCTCATTTCCAAATTAATAGTGTGTGTGTGTTTTCAACAACAAAAAAGGACAGACAAGATTTATATTCAAATACATATTTCATCACAAAAAGCCAAATAAGCTGCAGTCAAATCAGTCCTGCTCAGAGTAGACCCATTGAAGTCAATGCCTAACTAAAGCCCGATCGTTTCAGTGGGTCTATTCTGACTAATATGGGTGGAATCCAATGCCAGCCCTACACAGAGTAGACCCATTGAAGTTAATAGGCATGTCTAATTTGGCTTAATTCCTTTTAAAGGGTCTTATTAGCCAGCTGGATACAAACCCAGGCATTTAAAGACATATTTTGCGCGGTATCCCGCTAAATTAAACTTGGAGTACAGCCTCTTAAATTAGCGAGCACGCCAATTAATTTCAATTAGTCCTAATTAGTCCTACTCATTTCAGTGGGTGGTCTTAACATCAGAAACTGCCTGGATACATAAATGGTTGGAAATCTAAGTATTTCTAAGTATTTATCATAAAATAAGCAGAATTGCACATTCTTTTGTAGCAAAATTCAGAGAGGTGCAAAATTCCAAGAACGATGAGGTTCCGATCCTCTTCTAGCCCAAAAGATGCCCATCGCGTGGCTCCGCTTAAAGTACGGACCAAATTGGGTTCTCCTCCCCCCTCCCCCCTCTATTGCCCAAAACTTCTGGAGGGCGAGAAAAAAGTGTGGAACGTACCTGTTGGGCAAGGCGGTGCCCGTCCATCAGCCTCGCTGTCCGCCGCATGTCATCTTGGGGATGAAGGAGGCACCGTTTTTCCCAGGAGAAGACCGTACGGAAGAAAACTGTCCTTCTCAGACACCCCCAGACGGTTCCTATGGAGACACAAGCATCAATTGCAGAAGCAAAAAGGTGGCACTGGGAGAAGAGAACTCATCTTTGCAGAACCGGAGGGAGGGAAACGGTGGCTGCTGCGTCGCCCAGGGCTGAGTCGTGACTCGGGTGGCGAACACAGAAAGTCCGTGGACGTGAAAAGGAGAGGAGGGGGTGGCGTGTCGCTCGTGGCAGCAGTGATGCTGGAGCCCATCTGTCGCTGCTCAAAAATTGGGAGTTTTTTTTGAGGGGGGGAACAGAGCTTCATCCGCCTTCTGCTGGAATGACGAAGCCCACGACTCAGTTAATCCAAATTAGTCAGTTCGGGTTGGTTGTCTTGCGGATTTCATAAGCTATAAATGACCATTATTTTATCACCAGGTTGCATCCAGTAACCTCTTTCTGCTGTTCCTTAATTATTATTATTTTTACATTTCCTGCATATTCTTAATTAACTTATTCCTTTAGTCAACTGCTTTAAATGTACACTCTCTTGAAACTGCAGGTTATTACAATAATCCTGCCAAGGTCCTTATCTGTTTACGGTGTGTTTGTAGATATTCAATAAACCATTTCCATTCTTTTATAAAAGTTTGCTATCTTTCCATTTTGGGCAAAGAACATTTTTGCCGCTGTAGTCACACAAATGAATAAATTTGGGTAGTTCTGGCCCTATAATTCCCAAAAATGAAAGTTTTGGGGTTTTGTTTTTCACAAATGTTATTTTGAACATTGTTTTCCATTCATTATATATCATTTCCCAGTAAGCTTTAACCTTACAAGACCACCACATATGATTAAAGAAACACCTTCGTTCTCTTTGCATCTCCAACACTTATTTAATTTGGATTTATACATTTCTCCCAATTTACTCGGTGCCAGATACCATCTACATAACATTTTCATGTGCTTTGAAGTGAATTCAGCACCTGGTGGGAAAACCCCACCCCAGTCCTGTATTTTGCCCAAACAAATGTGGCAATGCTACCAGTGAAAAAATCCTGGGCACTGTATTGTGCCCCTCACAGACCACCATTTCCCAGTGCCCTTTGCAAACTACAGTTCCCAGAATTCTTTGGGGGGAAAGTACACAGACTGAGCATGCTCAGCTGCCACAGATCAATGCCTGTTGGAGGAGGGGGGTGGAAAAGGGGAGGTGAAATGGAGCCTTTTGAGAGGGGGCCTGGCAGGCTGGCTGGCATCCTAGACCAGCGGTTCTCAACCTGTGGATCCCCAGATGTTGATGGACTACAACTCCCATCATCCTGGACCATCAAGAAGGCTGATCGCCGAAGAATGGATGCTTTTGAATTCTGGTGCTGGAGGAGACTCTTGAGAGTCCCACGGACTGCAAGAAGATCAAACCTCTCCATTCTGAAGGAAATCAGCCCTGAGTGCTCACTGGAAGGACAGATCCTGAAGCTGAGGATCCAAGACTTTGGCCACATCAGGAGAAGAGAAGACTCCCTGGAAAAGACCCTGATGTTGGGAAAGATGGAGGGCGCAAGGAGAAGGGGACGACAGAGGACGAGATGGTGGGACAGGGTTCTCGAAGCTACTAATACGAGTTTGACCAAACTGCGGGAGGCAGTGGAAGACAGGAGTGCCTGGCGTGCTCTGGTCCAGGGGGTCACGAAGAGTCGGACACGACTAAACGACTCAACAACAACAACAATTGATTGGTGATGTGGTAATGCTGTGTTGTATTATTTATGCAAATTGATTTTCCCTGGAGAAGAACTATCCACTGCAACATTTTGTTGTGTGCATGCATATCCTGGTAGTATTACAGTACTACCTTGGGTTAAGTACTTAATTCGTTCCGGAGGTCCGTACTTAACCTGAAGCACCACTTTAGCTAATGGGGCCTCCTGCTGCCGCCGGAGCACAATTTCTGTTCTCATCCTGAAGCAAAAGTTCTTAACTTGAAGCAATATTTCTGGGTTAGCGAACTCTGTAACCTGAAGCGTATGGAACCTGAAGCGTATGGAACCCGAGGTACCACTGTGTTTTGCAACAAGAGTTAATCCAAGCCCCGCCTCCGTCTGCCCGTCCTGAAGAGCAGGTGGAAGGACAGTTCATTCTGGCACAAAAGAATTTAATCCGATTGTTTCTGGTGTGCCTCCATCTGCTCCCTTTGCAGAGCAGGGAATTTTGCTTTTGTTGACACTCCTCTGACATGGAGAACGACCCCCTGCCACCCCCTTGCTTCCTGTAGTCCTAATGCACAAGTGGGAAAGTTTTTTATTTATTTCTTTGCCAGTTATTTTTCTTGATTTCCTGGAATTTTTAACAAATTGTCACCAAATTAATGCAAATTCAATACAAATTTAAAAGCTGACTCCCCCCCCGCAAGATGTCCCCTCTATTTTCCTCCCTCCATTGCATGCTCCCAATAAAGTAACTTTTCCAAATATCATTTCAAAATACCGTATTTTTTGCTCTATAAGACTCACTTTTCCCCTCCTAAAAAGTAAGGGGAAATGTGTGTGCGTCTTATGGAGCGAATGCAGGCTGCGCAGCTATCCCAGAAGCCAGAACAGCAAGAGGGACCGCTGCTTTCACTGCACAGCGAACCCTCTTGCTGTTCTGGCTTCTGAGATTCAGAATATTTTTTTTCTTGTTTTCCTCCTCCAAAAACTAGGTGCGTCTTGTGGTCTGGTGCGTCTTATTGAGCGGAAAATATGGTACATTCATCCCTTCTCCCTACACATCGCCGGTTCAATAACCAATTTCCGCTGTGGCTTTTGTACATTGTTATCACCTGCCCTCAAAATAGTTCAGTAGGGTAAATCCTCTTCCATCTATTGATAATAGTCGTTCATCAGTTTTCAAACATTTCCTGCCGATACCTCTCAAGTAACACTTTGCCGGAGGAAAACAGATCTTCCACCCGGACAATATACACACATTCCTTCCCAACATGGCCTGTCTGATATTTGGCCCCAGCAATCAACAACTCGAAGTTTAGGGACGCGGGTGGCGCTGTGGGTTAAACCACAGAGCCTAGGACTTGCTGATCAGAAGGTCAGCAGTTCGAATCCCTGCAACGGGGTGAGCTCCCGTTGCTCGGTCCCTGCTCCTGCCAACCTAGCAGTTCAAAAGCACTTCAAGTGCAAGTAGATAAATAGGTACCACTCCGGCGGGAAGGTAAACAGCATTTTTGTGCGCTGCTCTGGTTCTCCAGAAGCAGCTTTGTCATGCTGAACACATGACCCGGAAGCTGTACGCCGGCTCCCTCAGCCAGTAAAGCAAGATGAGTGCTGCAACTCCAGAGTCGTCCACGACTGGACCTAATGGTCAGGGGTCCCTTTACCTTTAATCAACAACTCAGCCTCACTGGTGCAGCCTGCAGAGGGTGAAAATGAAACCCCCTAGAATTTTTTATATAAAAATATAATAAAATGTAACTTGGTTCCCAAACGCCAAAAACCCGGAAGTAAGTGTTCCGGTTTTCGAACGTTTTTCAGAAGCTGAACGTCTGATGCGGCTGTCGGCTATTGTTTCTGGGGCGCCTGCACCAATCAGAAGCTGCGCCTTGGTTTCTGAACATTTCGGAAGTCAAACGGACTTCCGGAACGGATTAAGATTGGCGCTTTTGTTTTCGCTATTTATTTTGCGTTTTTGTTTCTAAGGCTTTTTCGGTTCATTTGTTTTTGTGACTGTGTGGAACCCAGTTCAGCTACCGATTGATTGATTGATTGATTGATTGATTGATTGTATGATGGTGTGATTGTGGAAATGGATAAAAGCCCCCCATCCATCATCAGTGCAGGTTAGAAAAAGAATTAATTTTAACTTTTAACATCTACAATAATGTCTTATTTCTTTTATAATACAGTACATTGATTATTAGGGACACGGGTGGCGCTGTGGGTTAAACCACAGAGCCTAGGGCTTGCCGATCAGAAAGTCAGCAGTTCGAATCCCCACGACAGGGTGAGCTCCCGTTGCTTGGTCCCTGCTCCTGCCAACCTAGCAGTTTGAAAGCACGTCAAAGTGCAAGTAGATAAATAGGTCCCGCTCCGGCGGGAAGGTAAATGGCGTTTCCGTGCGCTGCTCTGGTTCACCAGAAGCGGCTTAGTCCTGCTGGCCACATGACCCGGAAGCTGTACACCGGCTCCCTCGGCCAATAAAGCGAGATGAGTGCCGCAACCCCAGAGTTGGCCACGACTGGGCCTAATGGTCAGGGTCCCTTTACCTTTACCTTTTTACATTGATTGCTTTCATTTTATGGATCAATTGTCTCATTAGATAGTAAAATTCATGTTCAATTGCCATTTTAAGGGTTGTTTCTCAAAGTTTAGAACGGATTAATCCCTTTTCCATTGCTTTCTATGGGAAAGCGTGCCTCGGTTTTGGAACTCTTCAGTTTGGGAACAGATTTCCAGAACAGATTAAGTTTGAGAACCAAGGTACCACTGTATACATTTTCCCCCACCCTCTAACACTGCCAAACTCACAGCGTCAGGGTGGGAAACCTTTTTGGCCCCATGGACCACATCCTTGTCAGAATTGGCCTCATGGGCAACATTTGACAGTTGGCAGGGTGCCAACTTGTCAATCACCTGCCATCGAAAGGATACAGGGATGGGCCTGCAAGGAATCCTATTGAGCCGAGCAGGATTTAACTCCCGTGCATCGACTTGTGAGGAAGGATAAGCAAGACTGTCAATTTTTAAGTAGGTCTACTCTGCACAAAAAAGGGACATGGGTGGCGCTGTGGGTTAAACCACAGAGCCTGGGACTTGCCGATCAGAAGGTTGGCGGTTCAAATCCCCGCGACAGGGTGAGCTCCCGTTGCTCGGTCCCTGCTCCTGCCAATCCAGCAGTGCGAAAGCACATCAAAGTGCAAGTAGATAAATAGGTACCGCTCCGGCGGGAAGGTAAACGGCGTTTCCGTGAGCTGCTCTGGTTCTCCAGAAGCAGCTTAGTCCTGCTGGCCACATGACCCGGAAGCTGTACGCCGGCTCCCTCGGCCAGTAAAGCGAGATGAGCGCCACAACCCCAGAGTCGGCCACGACTGGACCTAACGGTCAGGGGTCCCTTTACCTTTACTCTGCACAAAGATTGCTTGAGTGCAACACTGGGAACCAACTGTTAGAAGTTGTGGCAATGCCCAAATCCATGGAAGAATAAATGGCGAAATAGAGCCTTCATGTTCAGAGGCAGTCTATCTGGGAATTTGTTAGTCGCTGCGGGGAAGAAGGCGACACTGTTGCTTTCAAATTGTTGTCTTCTCAGGAGGCCCCTAGCTGACTGTTCTTGAGAATGGGAAGAAGAAGAAGAAGAAGAAGAAGAAGAAGAAGAAGAAGAAGAAGAAGAAGAAGAAGAAGAAGGGGAGGAAGAGGAGGAGAAGGAGGAGGAGTTTGGATTTGATACCCCGCTTTATCACTACCCGAAGGAGTCTCAAAGCGGCTAACATTCTCCTTTTCCTTCCTCCCCCACAACAAACACTCTGTGAGGTGAGTGAGGCTGAGAGACTTCAGAAAAGTGTGACTGGCCCAAGGTCACCCAGCAGCTGCAGGTGGAGGAGCGGAGACGCGAACCCTGTTCCCCAGATTACGAGACTACCGCTCTTAACCACTACACCACACTGGCTCTCTAGCGTGGCACACTGGCACACTAGTGCAACGTTGACTTGATCAAAGAGGGTCCTTTGAGCAAACTTTGACACCAGGAAGCAAAATCAATTTGCACTCAAGTCCAGAGCACTGTGATGGGACGTGGGTGGCGCTGTGGGTTAAATCACAGAACCTAGGACTTGCCAATTGGAAGGTCGGCGGTTCGAATCCCTGCGACGGGGTGAGCTCCCGTTGCTCAGTCCCAGCTCCTGTCAACCTAGCAGTTCGAAAGCACATCAAAGTGCAAGTAGATAAATAGGTACCATTCTGGCAGGAATGTAAACGGCGTTTCTATGCGCTGCTCTGGTTCGCCAGAAGCGGCTTAGTCATGCTGGCCACATGACCCGGAAGCTGTACGCCAGCTCCCTCGGCCAATAAAGCGAGATGAGCGCCGCAACCCCAGAGTCGGCCACGACTGGACCTAATGGTCAGGGGTCCTTTACCTTTACCTTTACCAGTGCACTGTGAGCCTAAGCTGCTGACACAGAGATATTTCCAAGGCTGTGGAGTCTTGCTTTGGAGACCAGCAAAGCAATTTCAAACGCAGTTTGTGGGAGAGCCGGTGCTGAAAACTCTTGCTTTGAAGGCAAGCCAAGCTTCTCAGATGCAAGGAGTTCTTTGCCGATGGATTTTGCCAGGTCAATTACAGCGTTGGAGAGGCAGAAGTCATTTCCCTAAGGCCTCATTTCAAGCAAGTGGGGGGGGGGGGACAGGAGACAGAGGCAGCAGAAACAGAGTGGGGCTTAAAGGAAGATCGGACCAGCCTCCATCCCTAACTGTGGCCTCCTTCCAAACTCTCTGCACATGCTTTATTCTTCACCCTCAGTTTAATTATAAACCTTCTTTTTTAAAAAAAAAAAAATATTGGCAATTTCAGCACAATAATCTTATCAAAAATACATCATCCACATCATCATTATTTTTCCCTCCATTTTCCCCTCTCCCTCCTCCCACCCTAAACAAAAAACAACAACCCACCCCCATTGTTCTTCCCAGACACTGAGGTCCAGCTCCGAGGGCCTTCTGGCGGTTCCCTCCCTGTGAGAAGTGAGGTTACAGGGAACCAGGCAGAGGGCCTTCTCAGTGGTGGCACCTGTCCTGTGGAACGCCCTCCCATCAGACGTCAAGGAAATAAACAACTGCCTGACTTTTAGAAGACATCTGAAAGCAACCTTGTTTAGGGAAGTTTTTAATGTCTGATGTATTTTTTTATATTCTGTTGGGAGCCATTATTATTCCAGGAGCGAGTGTGCAGGCTCTGGGTTTAGGAACAGAATCCAAGATGGGTGACACCTGGCTTAAGAGCAGTACATGTGAAAAGGATCTAGGAGTCTTGGTTGACCACAAACTTGACATGAGCCAACAGTGTGACGCGGCAGCTAAAAAAGCCAATGCAATTCTGGGCTGCATCAATAGGAGTATAGCATCTAGATCAAGGGAAGTAATAGTGCCACTGTATTCTGCTCTGGTCAGACCTCACCTGGAGTACTATGTCCAGTTCTGGGCACCACAGTTCAGGAAGGACACTGACAAACTGGAACGTGTCCAGAGGAGGGCAACCAAAATGGTCAAAGGCCTGGAAACGATGCCTTATGAGGAACGGCTAAGGGAGCTGGGCATGTTTAGCCTGGAGAAGAGGAGGTTAAGGGGTGATATGATAGCCATGTTCAAATATATAAAAGGATGTCACATAGAGGAGGGAGAAAGGTTGTTTTCTGCTGCTCCAGAGAAGCGGACACGGAGCAATGGATCCAAACTGCAGGAAAGAAGATTCCACCTAAACATTAGGAAGAACTTCCTGACAGTAAGAGCTGTTCGACAGTGGAATTTGCTGCCAAGGAGTGTGGTGGAGTCTCCTTTTTTGGAGGTCTTTAAGCAGAGGCTTGACAACCATATGTCAGGAGTGCTCTGATGGTGTTTCCTGCTTGGCAGGGGGTTGGACTCGATGGCCCTTGTGGTCTCTTCCAACTCTATGATTCTATGATCCAAACAACCTGCTTAAGGGGTTCTCCGCATCTCAGTCGTTCTCTGGGATACCTGATCTTCTTTTTCCAACGCCACCTACGCAATTGCAATGGGACGTTCCTGCCCCCTCTTCACTTTTGAGCCCTGCTGAGCCGGCAGAAAATCTCTGCTGCTTTCAGTTCACATCGTTGCGGCCACTTCCTGATTTGGCTGAGTGCACACGGGCCGTGATTGAATCCTGAAAGGGATCCTAATGCGATGACGGCAGGATGCCATTGATTCCTTTCTGAGCTGGGTTTTAATCAATATACCTGTGATCCCCCAGTGTCACTGTTAATCTGAAAGGAGAGAAATTCTTTCTTTCTTTGAACCGAAAACTCCTGCAACTTGTTCCTGGGCCAATTCTAACTTAAACCTTTAAAAAAAATAATCTGGCAAGCAGGAGAAATAGAGAGCTGTGCAATCAATGTGGCAATAATGAAGTGGATCTGATGAAACATGCACTCATCTGCATAAAACTGCCATAAGATAAAGGTAAAGGGACCCCTGACCATTAGGTCCAGTCGTGGCCGACTCTGGGGTTGCGGTGCATATCTCTCTTTACTGGCCGAGGGAGCCGGCGTACAGCTTCCGGGTCATGTGGCCAGCATGACTAAGCCGCTTCTGGCAAACCAGAGCAGCTCACGGAAATGCCGTTTACCTTCCCGCTGGAGTGGTACCTATTAATCTACTTGCACTTTGACGTGCTTTCAAACTGCTAGGTTGGCAGGAGCAGGGACCGAGCAACGGGAGCTCACCCCGTCATTGCAGGGATTCGAACCGCCGACCTTCTGATCAGCAAGTCCTAGGCTCTGTGGTTTAACCCACAGCGCCACCCTCAGGTGAAGAACAGTTTCAGGTTAAGAACAGACCTCCAGAACGAATTAAGTTCTTAACCCGAGGTACCACTGTAAAGTATTTCCACTCTGCCTGGCGAAGATTCCTATGTGGTTTGGAGGCTGGCATCCTAGGCTTCTGCACAGAGCCATGTGTGACAAGAAGGCTGACTCATATCCACCCCAACATAAGCCCTCCCCAGGTCATTTGGATTCTATCCCTAACTCGGCAGACTCATACCTGGAAATCTTGTTTTTAATTAGCTGTGTTTTAGCACCCAGGGAGAATAATTCTTCGCCGCCTCCCAAAAGGGAAAATGCATGTATATAATGCATAGGGGTGTGCATATAAAAACACAAACAAGTACAGGATAATTCTAAATGCAGGCACACACACAAAACAACCCCTGGTGGCTTTTCATCTGGGACCAACCTGTGGGTGCCGTGTTTCAAAAACGCAGAATAAAACACACACAGCCCACACTTCAAGGAGGGAGAATAGAGAAAAATGAAATCGTGCATCTATCAAGAAACAGGCTGCTTCAATTATAGAAAAAGAGACTAATTGATTTGCGAATGATCTCTCTTGCCTCCAGGTAGGTTTTGCCAAACTCCCCCGAGTTCTTAATGGGATTTGTTCGTTTCTTTTGTATTTCTAATAAGTGCGGCAGTAGAAATATGTTCCGTTGTGGGAGCTGATCCTGGAGGGAGCAAGTCTCGTGTGTGAGCCCTGCCGGAGGTTGATGACAGGGGAGCTGATCTTTGCTGATTCACAGATATCGTTCTTTCTCTCTCGCTTGCACACACCTCCATCTGCAGAACAGCCCAAGGAAGCTGTTGACAGGTGCCCTTAGCAACCAGCAGAGGGAAGTGGGGCGGGTTGTGGAGGAATGTGGGGACCTGTCAGAGCACCTAGCTTCTGGCACTGCCCAGAGTTTCAGGCAGGGGACATTTTCAGCCCAAACTGGGATGGAACCAGGGACATTCTGCAGGCGGGCAGGTGCCCCATCATGCAAATGTAGTTTTCCAGGTAAACTTGGATAACTTGAGAAGGAGCTACAGGCTCAAGCAGAGGACCTCTGCAAGGAAAGTAGGGTCACTAGGGCACCCCAAGAAGCCAACCCAAGCAACCATCGTTCTGCCCGGACACTGAGGTCCAGTGCCGAGGGCCTTCTGGCGGTTCCCTCGCTGTGAGAAGCCAAGTTACAGGGAACCAGGCAGAGGGCCTTCTCGGTGGTGGCACCCGCCCTGTGGAACGCCCTCCCATCAGATGTCAAAGAGAAAAATAGCTACCAAACTTTTAGAAGACATCTGAAGGCAGCCCTGTTTAGGGAAGCTTTTAATGTTTAATAGGTTATTGTATTTTAGTGTTTTGTTGGAAGCTGCCCAGAGTGGCTGGGGAAACCCAGCCAGATAGGCGGGGTATAAATAATAAATAATAATAATTATTATTATTATTATTATTATTATCATCATCATCATCATCATCATCATCATCCAAATTAGAATGAATAATCTGAGCACGTGGTTAAAGATCTGAAGAGAGAACAAGTTTTGGGGGAAGGGGTTAAAGGGGAAAAAATTAGGATAAATTAGTAGGGACAAAAGTATATACTGCTATATTTAACTAATAGGAAGATGATTTTGATGTATGTTATTGTTAGAATTTCGACTGAATGGTTTATTTATTTATTGGTAAGTTATTCGACATCCCTGGATGAAAGTGTGATCATAAAGAATGGGGGGGGATAAATTAAAGAAAAGGAAAAAGACTAGGGCACCCCAAAAAGTGCCATTTGGGTGCTGAGAGTGCCTCCGTCTTCCCTATGGGTACCAACAGAAACTTTCACTTTCACTTCCCAGCCTCAATTCACCTTCCTTCTTCCAACCCCCCCAAAAGGAATACACGTTGTGCCAAATCAACCTTGGGCTACATCCTTAGAAGGGGGTTGAGGTCCCTTGATCACCCCCCCCAATAAAATATTTGAGTGGCTGGGTCCCCCCAAAGTGAATTGCTATTCAAATGGTGTGCATGTGCCTTTGCGATCAGTTATGTGCTGTGGGGGTTACTTGCGCCACCCCTTCCCATTTTTTAATTCAAGTCGGCTGCGTCAGAGTTCGGTCCTGCTCAGAGCTGACCCAGTGAAGTTGGCGGGTGTGAAGAAACTTGTGTCCATCCGTAGTCCATCCCCACCCCAGTAAAATATTGGATGGGGCCAGTTCACCCACACCCAAGTTGATGGGCACTGCCATTCAAATGTTGTGCGTAGGACTGATTCATAGCTGTCAACTTTTCCCTTTACTTGCGAGGAATCCTATTCGGAATAAGGGAGTTTCCCCTTAAAAAAAGGGAACAGTTGACAGCTATGGACTGATTATGCAGGGCGGGGCTTCTGTATTCGCCCCCCCCCATACACACACACAGAGAGAGTGGTAGGGGATGCTTTATCCCAAGTTGATGGCCTTTCAGCTGATTCCCTGGTGGCACGCTGGAATGCGGAGTTAACCAGGGCTATTGACTGTCTGGCTCCGAAGCGCCCTCTCCGATTGCATGGAGCCCGGACAGCCCCGTGGTTTTCCCCGGAGCTGAGGGTGATGAAACAATCGTTGAGACGGCTAGAGCGCCGGTGGCGGAAAACTCATTCTGAATCAGACCGGACACGGGTTAGAGCTCAACGTCGAGCCTACCAAGAGGGCCTTCTTCGCCGCCTCCATTGCATCTGCAGAAAACAGCAGCAGGAGACTTTTTCAGGTGGTTCGCAATCTATCGGAACCACCTGTACCACCGGGGCCTGGTAGGGACCCCAAGATCTCCTGCAATGCTTTTGCCAAGTTCTTTGCAGATAAAATCGCTCAGATTCAGAAGGAGATAGACTCCACCGTGGGAGCAGGGCCAGGGCGGGAGAGTGCTAGAGTTCTGTCTGGTCCTGTTACATGGGATCAATTCCAATCTGTTACCTCCGAGGATGTGGACAGGCTGCTTGGACAAGTGAAACCGACCACCTGTCTCCTTGATCCTTGCCCATCCTGGCTGATAAAAGCAAGCCGGGAAGGGCTGGGCGATGGGCTCTGCGGGGTGGTGAATGCTTCCCTCTGTGAGGGAGCCTTCCCAGACACGCTGAAAGAGGCGGTCATTAAACCGCTTCTTAAAAAAACATCTTTAGACCCGGCCAATTTGGCCAACTATCGCCCAGTCTCAAATCTGCCATTCTTGGGCAAGGTGATTGAGCGGGTGGTTGCTGAACAACTCCAAGCACGCCTGGAGGAAACGGACCATTTGGATCCCTTCCAATCAGGATTCAGGCCTCACCATGGGACTGAAACTGCCTTGGTCGCGCTGGTTGATGATCTCCGGCGGGCTAGGGACAAAGGTGAGAGCTGTTTCCTAGTTCTGCTGGATCTCTCAGCGGCCTTTGACACCATCAACCATAACATCCTTCTGGACCGTCTAGAGGGGCTGGGAGCTGGGGGCACTGTCATACAGTGGTTCCGCTCCTTCCTCCTGGGCCGTGTCCAGAAAGTGGTGGTGGGGGATGAGTGTTCAGACCCCTGGGCTCTCACTTGTGGGGTGCCTCAGGGTTCTGTCCTCTCCCCCATGCTTTTTAATATCTATATGAAGCCGCTGGGAGAGATCATTAGGGGGTTTGGACTGGGTGTTCATCAGTATGCAGATGACACCCAGCTCTACCTCTCCTTTAAATCAGAACCAGTGAAGGCAGTGAAGGTCCTGTGTGAGTGCCTGGAGGCGGTTGGAGGATGGATGGCGGCTAACAGATTGAGGTTGAATCCTGACAAGACAGAAGTACTGTTTTTGGGGGACAGGGAGCGGGTTGGTGTGGGGGATTCCCTGGTCTTGAATGGGGTAACTGTGCCCCTGAAGGACCAGGTGCGCAGCCTGGGAGTCATTTTGGACTCACAGCTGTCCATGGAGGCGCAGGTTAACTCTGTGTCCAGGGCAGCTGTCTACCAGCTCCACCTGGTACGCAGGCTAAGACCCTACCTGCCCGCAAACTGTCTCGCCAGAGTGGTGCATGCTCTAGTTATCTCACGCTTGGACTACTGCAACGCGCTCTACGTGGGGCTACCTTTGAAGGTGACCCGGAAACTGCAATTAATCCAGAATGCGGCAGCTAGACTGGTGACTGGGAGTGGCCGCCGGGACCACATAACACCGGTTCTGAGAGATCTGCATTGGCTCCCAGTACGTTTCCGAGCACGATTCAAAGTGTTGGTGTTGACCTTTAAAGCCCTAAACGGCCTCGGTCCTGTATACCTGAAGGAGCGTCTCCACCCCCATCGTTCAGCCCGGACACTGAGATCCAGCGCCGAGGGCCTTCTGGCGGTTCCCTCATTGCGAGAAGTGAGGTTACAGGGAACCAGACAGAGGGCCTTCTCGGTAGTGGCGCCCGCCCTGTGGAACGCCCTCCCATCAGATGTCAAAGAGATAAATAATTACCTGACATTCAGAAGACATCTTAAGGCAGCCCTGTTCAGGGAAGTTTTTAATATGTAACGCTGTACTGTTTTTAACACTGATTGGGAGCCGCCCAGAGTGGCTGGGGAAACTCAGCCAGATGGGCGGGGTATAAATAATAAATTATTATTATTATTATTATTATTTTTAAAAAATCTTTTTTTTACAAATTGGCCACTAGTTAAAGCAAATTTAGCATCCCTCCGCCGCCCCCCCCAAATATTTCATTCAGGTTGCCCCCCCCTGCGTCCATCAATTCCACTGTGTCTCCCTACATATATTAAGCAAAATAGAAACATCGACACCCGACCCCACCCCATCTTTCACCCCTCTCCCCCTTTCCTTCCTAATTTCTCAACAAATGAAACTGATTTGTAAAAATGTTACATGGGAAAAAATACAAGAGAGAGAGAGACATTAGCATACTTCTGTAAATCAAGAAAATCTTTAATAAAAATACAATAAATAAATAAATTGCACTGGGTCTACTCTGAGCAAAAACTTGCTTAGCCTCTTCTCTCGCTCAGCCCAGGCTCCCCTGCTCTGACTGGCAGCGTCCCCCTGCTACCTTCCCAAAAACTGGGTGTGCCCAGCGTGGCTGGCACCCGGCACCCCTCTCCCTCTCCTGGCACCCTGCTTGCTGCACCCGCCAGCCCGGACTTGGGTGGTCCCTCCCTGGGGGCTCCCCAGCCAAAGCCACAGAGCATCCCCACTCACCTTTTCCTCTGGGAGGCGAGGATGCTGCGTGCGCCCACCTGGGCGCGGAAGGAGCGGGCAGGTGTCTCCGCGCGGCGCATCCCCGGCTCTTCAAGGCGCCCTTGCAGCCTCCGCCGCCCGGCCAGACCGCATCTCCTTCGGCTCCATCCATCTGCAGAGGAGGCGCCCTCGCCCTTCGCAGGTGCTAGGCAGGATTTTTGAATTCCACCCGGCCTTCCCCATTGGCGGAGGAGTTGCCAGGGGGCGGGGCAGGGAAAGGAGTGATGGAGGGGGGGGGAGAGAGAGAGGAACAATGAGAACTAGCAACTTGCCGGGAGAATAATAATAATAATAATAATTTATTATTTATACCCCGCCCATCTGGCTGGGCTTCCCCAGCCACTCTGGGCGGCTTCAAAAAAAAATTTTTAAATGCTATAATACATCAAATATTAAAAATGCGCTTTCTCTGGACGCGTGGCTGGTTGGTTGATATGCAAATGAATAGAAACATTGGGAGGATTTGCAATCAGTGCCGGATTTACCAATAATAATAATAACAATAATGATAAATTTTATTTATACCCCGCCCTCCCCAGCCAAGGCCGGGCTCAGGGCGGCTAACAAGCAATAATAAGAACAAGTTGAATGAATACAACTTAAGAACAAGATTAAAATACAACATTAAAACGTCAAAACATTAAAATGCAGCCTAAACAAGCTATAGCTTAGGGGGGCCCCCAAAAAAAATTAAAAGGGAAAAAAACCTGGATGTGCATTTCCAAAATATAAGATAACAAACAAATAAAATAAAACCTACAATTATTATTTCGTGTTATACCACGTTTCAGTCTAGAGACTGAGTCTTTGTAAAGTGTGTTTCTAAAGGAACTTTTGTTATTGCCAAATGCAAAGGTGATTGCATTATTATTATTATTTAGTTATGAATACAAAATCGTTTTAAGTTAGAGCTTAATAATGATTTCACTCTTAATATACCTTAAAGGTAAAAGGTAAATACTATCATAATCATCTGTATTGTGGGAGACTTTGGTGATATGGCAGATGAGCAAGGACAAAATTTGGTACCCTTCCCTTAAATATTTATTATTTTCTCAATAATTTCTTTTGGTACAGTTGTTTTTTTTAATGGATCTTCTCAGTTGTTGTTGTTTAGTCGTTTAGTCGTGTCTGCCTCTTCGTGACCCCCTGGACCAGAGCACGCCAGGCACTCCTGTCTTCCACTGCCTCCCCCAGTTTGTTCAGACTCATGCTGGGAGCTTCAAGAACACTGTTCCACCATCTCGTCCTCTGTCGTCCCCTTCTCCTTGTGCCCTCCATCTTTCCCAACATCAGGGTCTTTTCCAGGGAGTTTTCTCTTCTCATGAGGTGGCCAAAGTCTTGGAGCCTCAGCTTCAGGATCTGTCCTTCCAGTGAGCACTCAGGGCTGATTTCCTTCAGAATGGAGAGGTTTGATCTTCTTGCAGTCCATGGGACACTCCAGAGTCTCCTCCAGCACCAGAATTCAAAAGCATCAATTCTTTGGCGATCAGCCTTCTTTATGGTCCAGCTCTCACTTCCATACATCACTACTGGGAAAATCTTCTCAGTAGGTACGCTCAAAATTTTAAAGTTGGTTGTGTTTTATTTATTTTTTGAGTGACTGTTGACTGCAACCATCTTTCAGACATTCTTAAATGCCTGTCCTTATAATGTTAATGTTTTTGGAAACCGCTTACAGGTTTTTCTTCCGGTTAAGTAGCATAGCGATTTTGTTCGATAAATCAAATAAATCCGTCGAACTCTGGCAATACCTCTCACTTGTCTTTTTTTTTAATAACTTTTTATTCCAAATTAAAACAAAACATTTTATCCTGAAACATATCATCCTTATTCCCCCCCCCATTTTTCCTCCCTCCCCCCGACTTCCCTCAGTTCCAGTCTTTGATTTCTCTAAAAATGCTGCTTTCTGCATGTTACACAGTTGTATAAATCCTCAAACTATTTAGCTGATTATTATCAATAAAAAGTTTGTGAATGTTTATTCAAAACCAGCCAAGGAGTCCAGTTCGCTTTGTTGTGTCCTCAAATACTTTGTAAAGGGTTCCCATTCATCTTTAATGTCACAGTTATCCTTGTCGCGTAGCTTGTATGTCAGTTTTGCCAGTTCTGCATAGTCCATCAATTTTTCTTGCCATGATTCTATAGTTGGGGTTTCTTCAGTCTTCCATCCTTGTGCTACCAGAACTCTCGCGGCCATTGTCGCATACATGAAGATGTTTTTCAGCTTTTTTGGCAGATCTTTCCCTACAATCCCTAACAAAAATGCTTCAGGTTTTTTAACAAATGTTAAATGGAACATTTTCTTCAATTCATTGTATATCATTTCCCAATTTTTTTTAATTACCTTACAATCCCACCACATATGATAAAAACCCCTCGCTTGTCTAGATAGATGACTGAGAGGGGCGTGTGTACAATGGTAATATTTGCATTCATTGCCCCACCCACTTTGGCCACTGGCCCCACCCACCATTGCTAAGTGGCCCCTGGAAAGTTGTTCAGGAGGGAACAGTGGCCCTCAGACTGGACTGAGAAAGGTTCCCTGGCCCCGATTTAAATTCTGTGTTTGGAAAAAATCAAAGCAGCGGGATATATTCTTCATAGAATCACAGAATTGCAGAGGTGGATTCCTCAGGATCCTTTTCAATTCTGTCGTTCTATGGTTCCATGCACCAAATACCCTAAACTGCCTCTCCTGGGTGCACACCAGTGGTTCCCAGTTCAGCCCAGTTCAGTTCAGCTGGGAACTGGCTGAGTAGACTGTCTTCTCACTGTAATAATCAAACATGCCTAAAAACATATTGTTTCGTTTTTCCTGTTGCCTTACAAATTAATTCCCGGTGTGTCTGCATTCTAGCAGAGAGGATCTTTGCATTCCTCCACCGACCTAGGAGCAGAGTCCAGAGGATGCTGCAGGAGGGTCTCCATGGCAACCGCCTCCAGGGCCAGAGGGGCCAGCCAGTCAGCTGTGCCTAGGGATAAGGATGCTGTTGGCAGCCACAGGGGACCAGGGTTACAGGAGAGCTGGCTGGCATCTTGAGCAGATATGGTATTGGCACGTCAGGAAACCCCACAGAGTTCCTGGGCTGTGTCCAACTCTGTCTTACTCAGAGTAGACCTAAGTCAGTCATGCCCGTTCATTTCAAAGGTCCCGTTCCGAGTAGGGTTAACGTCTCTTGCGTCTAAGGCAGGGCTCAGCAAACTTTTTCAGCAGGGGGCCGGTCCACTGTCCCTTAGTCCTTGTGGGGGGCCGGACTATATTTTGAAGAAGAAAAATGAACGAATTCTTGTGCCCCACAAATAACCCAGAGATGCATTTTAAATAAAAGCACACATTCTGCTCGTGTAAAAACACCAGGCAGGCCCCACAAATAACCCAGAGATGCATTTTAAATCAAAGGACACATTCTACTCGTGTAAAAACACGCTGATTCCTGGACTGTCCGCAGGCCGGATTTAGAAGGTGATTGGGCTGACAGCTAAGAATGTGAACCTATTTAAAGACAATTATGAAAAAACTTGGACAGAAGTGAAAAAAGATCTGGAGATCTGGTCAAATCTGAAGCTTTCCTTGTTAGGTCGAATTGCAGTTATAAAAATGAATGTATTGCCAAGAATGTTGTTTTTGTTTCAAGCATTACAAATAATGGATAAAATGGACTGTTTCAAGAAGTGGCAGAAAGATATATCTAAATTTGTCTGGCAGGGCAAGAAGCCCAGAATAAAATTTAAGATATTAACGGATTCAAAGGAAAGAGGGGGGTTTGCCCTGCCAGACTTTAAACTGTACTATGAAGCGGCAGCTTTCTGCTGGCTAAAAGAATGGCTGCTTCTTGAAAACACAGACATTTTGGATTTGGAAGGATTTAACAATATTTTTGGGTGGCATGCATATTTGTGGTATGACAAGGTTAAAGCGCATAAAAGTTTCAAAAATCATATTGTCAGGAAAGCACTATTAAATGTCTGGGTTAGATATAAGGACTTGCTGGAAAATAAGACTCCAAGATGGCTATCACCAATGGAAGCTAAGGCAGTTAAAAAGCTAAATATGGAGTCGAAATGGCCAAGATATTGGGAAATTTTGGAAAAGGAAGGGGACAAATTGAGATTGCAGAGTTTTGAAAAACTAAAAGGGAAGGTGAGAGATTGGTTACATTATCATCAAATAAATGAAGTGTTTAAATTAGACAGTAAAATAGGCTTCCAGGTGGAAAAATCAAAATTAGAGACTGAACTGTTAGAATCCAGTACTAAGAATTTGTCAAAAATGTATGATCTGCTGCTGAAATGGAATACACAAGATGAAATGGTAAAATCAAGTATGATTAAATGGGCTCAGGACATTGGTCATAACATCATGTTTGCTGATTGGGAAAAGTTGTGGACCACCGGGTTGAAGTTTACGGCGTGTAATGCCTTAAGAGAAAATATAATGAAAATGATTTATAGGTGGTACATAACCCCAGTCAAGCTTGCAAAGATCTACCACTTGCCTGACAATAAATGTTGGAAATGTAAGGAAAAGGAAGGTACATTCTTTCACCTCTGGTGGACGTGCCCGAAGATTAAGGCATTCTGGGAAATGATTTACAATGAACTGAAAAAGGTATTTAAATATACTTTCCCCAAGAAACCAGAGGCCTTTCTCTTGGGTATTGTCGGCCAGGGGGTGTTAAAGACAGATACAATTTTTTTTATGTATGCTACAACAGCAGCTAGAATACTTATTGCAAAGTATTGGAAGACACAGGATCTACCCACACTGGAGGAATGGCAGATGAAGGTGATGGACTACATGGGCTTGGCAGAAATGACGAGCAGAATCCGAAACCAGGGAAGAGAAGCGGCGGAAGAAGAATGGAAAAAGTTCAAGGACTATTTAAAGAAATATTACAAAATTAATGACAGTTAAAATGATGTTGGATTAAAATAAATGGTTACTATTAGTATTGGTTAAGACAAAGAGAATAAGGATGATTAACATAAATTTATAGTAAAATAAGGGAAAGATTCGCTGAATAATTATAAGAATTTGGAATACAGAAACGGGAGGCAAGAGGAAGTCGAGGAAGAAAGGTTAAAGAAATTAGGATATGAAATGGTACTTGTTTTTTGTTCTGTTATTGTTTGTTGTTTATTTATGTATGTTTTGTTTGCATTAATATAAAAATTGTTTAATAAAAATATTATAAAAAAAAAAAATAGGTGATTGGGCTGGATCCGGCCCCTGGGCCTGAGTTTGCCTACTCATGGTCTAACGACAGCAACAAAAAGGGCTTTTTTCCCTCCCTAAAAAAGAGCTGAACCCCCCCAAAACAGGGGTAGATCACTGCCAGTTTTTAATTCTGAAAGTAGATCACAGCCTCTTGAGAGTTGGCCACCCTGATCTAAAGGATCTACTACTCCCTTCCCATTGAAGAGCCTTTATGCTTGCGAGACTAAATGCTGTCCCCTCCGCAGAGACAACAAAGGCAGATTCTCACACATTCCATTTCAAACCCGTTTGTGTGTCTGCAATCAAGAAAACACACAGAAAAGCTCAAGAGACACGTTGATCTACCCACACTTAGCTATTATCTTTGAGAAATGTAGAAAATAACAGGATATATTTATACGAATTCTTCAAACTTAGGTAAAGGTAAAGGGACCCCTGACCATTAGGTCCAGTCGTGACCAACTCTGGGGTTGCGGCGCTCATCTCGCTTTACTGGCCGAGGGAGCCGGCGTACAGCTTCCGGGTCATGTGGCCAGCAGGACTAAGCCGCTTCTGGCGAACCAGAGCAGTGCACGGAAACGCCATTTACCGTCCCGCCGGAGCGGTACCTATTTATCTACTTGCACTTTCACGTGCTTTCGAACTGCTAGGTTGGCAGGATCTGGGACCGAGCAACGGGAGCTCACCCTGTCGCGGGGATTCAAACCACTGACCTTCTGATCGGCAAGTCCTAGGCTCTGTGGTTTAACCCACAGCGCCACCCGTGTACTGTGATGCCAATAAAGGTGTTTGTTTGTTTGTTTGTTTGTTTGTTTGTTTGTTTGATGGAGGACCCACAAAGGGTAGGGGGGGAAGTCCAGTAAATGCTTTGGAATCTCGTTTTCATGTTGCACGTTGGATATGTGATTGTCAAACTGTAATTTGAAAAACCAGATAAATAATTTGCTTTAAAAATAAAAAAGAACACAACTCCTGAAATTCACACTACTTGAGACAGCTGCTGCCAGTCAGAGCAGGGGCAATTGCCCCTGTGTCCCATCCACCCACTGCCTCCTGATGTACAACTTTAAGCAAACTCTGATTCCCAGCGAAAGCACACACAGCTGTATTTTCCTGGAGATGTCAGAAGGTCACCTGCAATCCACCGCACAAACCACCTCGTTCTTTTTCAAGGTCTGAGCTCCAGTCCCCAGGGAATCTCTGTCCTCAGAGCCGAAAATTATGCATTTTTTTGTTGTTGCTGCTGCTGGTGTTGTTGTGAAGAGCAGCTATCTGCCTTGCCAAGGGTTGTGTTTTAATGAGAATAAAAGGAGGGCGAAGTGAGAGAACACTCTTTGTCGCCATCAAAGCTTTAAAGGGGGGGGGATGATACATAATGTAAGCGATCTTCTGCTGCATATGATGTTCTCTGTCGCCTTGCAGGCAGGGACCCGATCCGGGGAAAGCATTGCCCCACCCTCTCTGACCTCACTTTCTTTTTTATACAGTTTTTTATTGGTTTTACATGGTTTTATACATTTAAACTTTTATCCATTTCAAACAAAATAAAAGCTTCTTTCAAAGCTTCATACCTCCTTCCCCTCCTCCATGGATTCCATATTTAAAATAAACTTTTCTGCATTTTTCACCATTATCCATCTGTTATATGTCCATACAGTGCTACCTCGGGTTAAGTACTTAATTCGTTCCAGAGGTCTGTTCTTAACCTGAAACTGTTCTTAACCTGAAGCACCATTTAGCTCATGGGGCCTCCTGCTGCTGCTGCAACACCGCTGGAGCCCGATTTCTGTTCTTATCCTGAAGCAAAGTTCTTAACCTGAAGCACTATTTCTGGGTTAGCGGAGTGTGTAACCTGAAGCGTATGTAACCTGAGGTACCACTGTAGTTAGTTCCACATTACAAGTGTCATTACATCCCTGCCAATGACTGTA
Organism: Podarcis raffonei; assembly: GCF_027172205.1. Classification (NCBI taxonomy): domain Eukaryota; kingdom Metazoa; phylum Chordata; class Lepidosauria; order Squamata; family Lacertidae; genus Podarcis; species Podarcis raffonei. The sequence continues at coordinate 7,612,175 of NC_070619.1, read as the reverse complement.
ACTGTCTACAGTGGTCTTTTAAATAAATTAAGAATTTACTCCAGTCTTTTGAAAATGCTTGATCTTCCTGGTTTCTGATCTTCCCCGTCAACTTCGCCATCGCCACATACTCCGCCAGTTTAGTCTGCCATTCTTCTTTTGTTGGTACTTCTCCTTCCCTCCATCTCTAGGCTAGAAGCAACAAAATATTAAAAATACAATAAAACATCAATCATTAAAAACTTCACTGAACAGGGCTGCCTTCAGATGTCTTCTAAAGGTCAAGATAGTTGTTTTTTTCCTTGACATCTGATGGGGGGGTGTTCCACAGGGAGGGCGCCACCACCAAGAAGGCCCTCTGTCTGGTTCCCTGTAGCTTTGCTTCTCGCAGGGAGGGAACCACCAGAAGGCCCTCGGAGCTGGACCTCCGTGTCTGGGCTGGACGATGGGGGTGGAGACGCTCCTTCAGGTATACTGGACCGAGGCCGTTTAGGGCTTGAAAGGTCAGCACCAACACTTTGAATTGTGCCCGGAAACGTCCTGGGAGCCAATGTAGTTCTTTCGTCGGCTACTCCCAGTCCCCAGTCTAGCTGCTGCAATATGGATTAGTTGTAGTTTCTGGGTCACCTTCAAAGGCAGCCCCACGTAGAGCGCATTGCAGTAGTTCAAGCGGGAGATAACCAGAGCATGCACCACTCTGAGGAGACAGTCTGCGGGCAGGAAGGGTCTGAGATGGAGCTGGACAGCCGCTCTGGATGCAGAATTGACCTGTGCCTCCATGGACAGCTGGGGGTCCAAAATGTCTCCCAGGCTGCACACCTGGTTCTTCAGGGGCACAGTTACCCCATTCAGGACCAGGGAGTCCCCCACACCCGCCTGCCCCCTGTGCCCCCAAAACAGCACTCTTTCTTGTCAGGATTCAACCTCAATCTGCTAGCCACCATCCATCCTCCAACCGCCTCCAGACACTCACACAGGACCTTCACCGCCTTCACTGGTTCTGATTTGAAAGAGAGGTAGAGCTGGGTATCATCCGCATTCTGATGAACACACAGCCTTGGCATCTTCAATTGGTGCTGGGAGAAAAACTCCCACCTGAAATCTTGGAGAGCCAAGTGTAAAAACAGATAAATTCGGCTGGCCGCTGTGCAACTCAAAAATAGCTGCTTCCCAAGGTTTTAATCCTCCGACGGCGTCCTCCAGAACCTTTTCCCTCCATGCGCTCACTCCTGTAAAACTGTGATTCCTGCTATCGATCATGAAATAGCGGTTGTTGATGCCCAGCAAGCCCGGTGCCCCCGCCAAATTGTTTTGTTCTGCAGCTTTGTTGCTCCCCCCCCCCCAGCTATTAAACACCATCCTTTCTCCACCCAGCCAGCCGAGTCATAAATATGTCAGTAACTTGCTAGACTTTGCCATCTTGTTCTGAGTTACTCTGCTCTCTTTTCCTGCTATCAGCAAAACGGGACACTCTCACGCAGGAAAGCAATTTGCTGAGTGTTTAAGGGACGGCTTCTCCCACTTGCCTGCCTTCCCCCCACCCTTCCCCCAAAATCCCAGGCCTAACAGTGACTGCTTTGCTCTGGGAAGACCAGATGTCCTCTTCTGCCCACTTCCCTATTAAATCTTCATTTGATTGTTTAATCTTCGTCTGCCAACTCCTCCGTGACATGCAATAGCTGCCTGCTGACGGCATAAATTGTCTGGACCTGTTACTAGAGAATCCCGGAGCTCATCGTGGGGAGGAAGAGCGTGGGTTTGGTCCAAAGGAGAACCAAACACAGCTACATCTAGGGAGGGTGATAATCTGGGGGCGCCGATTCAGAGGGGCGGAACTCCTTAGAGCCCCCCAATATTTGCTAGCGGGGGAAGGAGCCTCCACAATGTCCGTCTGGGCATTGCATGTGATGTCGCCACCCTGTTGCGTGCAATGCCCAGGAATGTGGTTTCGCCTTCTCTTGTGAGCTGGGGGCTGCTTCCCCTCCATGGCAGGAGTCGCAGGAGCCACCGGGCATCATGCTCGACGTCGCACAAGACCTGTGGATGTGATGTGCAACATCACCCCCCCCATCTCCCTCCTGAGTTGGCGCACCTAGTGATAATACCGAGCGAGGGATAGATCATTCAGAAGGACAGGTGAATAATTCCAGTGTCGTAGTGATAATTCTGAGCGAGGGGTAGATAATTCAGGAGGGACAGGTGGGTAATTCCAGTGTCAGTGATAATCCCGAGCGAGGGATAGATCATTCAGAAGGAGGGACAGGTGGATAATTCCAGTGTCATAGTGATAATCCCGAGCGAGGGATAGATCATTCAGAAGGAGGGACAGGTGGATAATTCCAGTGTCTTAAGCGAGGGAGAAAAACATTTCTAGATGCTGTGCATCATTTTCTGCTCATCTGTCATGTCGCCTTTCTCACACTTTACATGGGGGGGGGGATAGGAAGTGCCTTGCTTTTCTTCAAGAAGCAGATTCCATCTGCATTAAAAAAAACCTTTTTATGATTGTTCATTAAGCCCCTGAAAGACACGATCGCAAAAGAGGTATGATTCATCAGCTCAGAATGGGAGCCTCAGGAATTAATTAACTCCTTCTTTAATGCTGTTTTGTTTTTTTTCCAGCTGCATTAGGTAAACTACCTTCCTGCACTGATCTGCTGACTTTGTCAAGTTGCACCTTGCTGTTTTCTTAATGTCGCTTGTTAAAAACCTGTAAGGTTGTTGTTTAGTCGTTTAGTCGTGTCCGCCTCTTCGTGACCCCCTGGAGCAGAGCACGCCAGGCACTTCTGTCTTCCACTGCCTCCCGCAGTTTGGTCAAACTCATGCTGGTAGCTTCGAGAACACTGTCCCACCATCTCGTCCGCTGTCGTCCCCTTCTCCTTGTGCCCTCCATCTTTCCCAACATCAGGGTCTTTTCCAGGGAGTCTTCTCTTCTCATGAGGTGGCCAAAGTCTTGGAGCCTCAGCTTCAGGATCTGTCCTTCAAGTGAGCACTCAGGGCTGATTTCCTGAAGAATGGAGAGGTTTGATCTTCTTGCAGCCCATGGGACTCTCAAGAGTCTCCTCCAGCACCATAATTCAAAAGCATCAATTCTTCGGCGATCAGCCTTCTTGATGGTCCAGCTCTCACTTCCATACATCACTACTGGGAAAACCATGGCTTTAACTATACGGACCTTTGTTGGCAAGGTGATGTCTCTACTTTGTAATAAACCTGTAATAATTAAGTGCAATGGGGCAAGAGGAAGAGGAATTTCTGCCTGGAAACTTTTACAGTTTTCTGCAAATGTGGAAGACACACCCTAAGACCTTTTGACACCCGAGATGTACATTTTTTTAAGGACCTGCCCTATTTTTGTGATTGCAAGTTGTTTTAAACTTTATTTTAGATTGTTGTAAGCTACCTTATGGTGAAGGGAAGGTACTAAAATCGCCATCCTCATCCAGCTCCCTCCTCCCTGTAGCACAGTGTTGTACAGTGGTTAGAGGGTCACCACTTGGCAGGACTCCCACCCCGCTTCTAAAACGCCATGCCAGAATTGGGTACTTCCTGCCTGCCTGTAAAAAAAGGCAAAGGACCCCTGGACGGTTCAGTCCAGTCCAAGGCAACTATGGGGTTGCAGCACTCATCTCGCTTTCAGGCCGAGGGAGCCAGCGTTTGTCCGCAGACAGCTTTCGAGGGTCATGCGGCCAGCAGGACTAAACCGCTTCTGGCGCGACGGGACACCGTGACGGAAACCAGAGCACACGGCACCCGCCGGAGTGGTGCCTATTTATCTACTTGCCCTGGCGTGCTTTCGAATTGCTAGGTTGGCAGGAGCAGGGACCGAGCAACGGGAGCTCACCCCGTGGCGGGGATTCGAACCGCCAACCTTCGGATCGGCAAGCCCAAGAGGCTCAGTGGTTTAGACCGCTGCCTGTATGTGGAGAGAGCCCCATGGCAGGACAGCTGGTCAAGCTGCTCGTTCTGACCCCCCCCCCAAACGCACAGAGACACTGGGACAAGCAAGCTGGATATACGTATTTAATTTACAGAGGTGGTAGAAGAATCTATTGCCATGATACCAATTGCCCAGATCAGGCCAAATCAGAGTGTTTGGGGCAGGCAGGGTGTGTGTGTGTGTGTGTGTGTGTGTGTGTGTGTGTGTGTGTGTGTGTCTTGGGGCTGAGGGCCGTCACAACCCCTCACAGCTGCAGCCGCCTCCCAACAGCTCCATGTGCCAAGCTTGCAGCGGAAGGACAACTGTGGGGGGTCGACGACAGGACGCTCCATTCCCCACAGCAGCAACCCAAGCTGAAAGACCTTCCCCTGCCCCATAGAGCCATTCCCCTTCCCCGCTCCGCAACCGTAGTTCGGGCCTTCAACATCCACCTGCAAAAAAACGGTGGCATGGCAAACGAGCGTCTCTTTGGTTCTGCTGGCGGGCGGGCACCGCGCAGGCCAGGTTGCCGCCTGAAGCGCAGGGGGAATGGGGACGACGAGCCGGGCTGCTTTGGCAAAGTGCACCTCGGACTCCTCAATGCCGCGATCCGAAGCGGGGGTCTTTCCTCGCTTGTCCTCCCCGAGAAACTCCCAAGAGTTTGGCATACTGCTCCAGTGTCAAGGAAACACCCCATGCCCGACTGCTGGCAGGGGACCCGCAAGTCGTTCCCCGCTGCCAGCCTTGGAGCCGGAACCCCCGCGTCCTCAGCAAAGCGGCGCCACACCCAAGTCGCCCTCCTGTCCGGCCTCCGTGCGAGGAAAGAAGCGCTCCTCCTGTGTTCTGGCAGAGGCGGGCAGAGGAGACGCCGAGCTCATAAGATCTGCTCAGTGCTTGATGCAGAAATGTCCAGCAGTCTCCAGGCGGCGTAAGGGTTGAGCTCGTCCGGGTCTCTGCAGAGGGCCCAAACGTAGAGCATCCGTAGAACTTTCTCCTGCAACGGGGGGACATTCAGAGTTAAGGCCAGTTCACATCGCGGAATGGGGACTAGGGTTATAACTTTTTGACTCCCTCCCCCCCAAAACCCCCCACAATTTCCTGTATCATAAACACTGGGAAAGGGACTACCGTATTTTTCGCTCTATAGGACGCACCAGATGATAGGACGCACCTAGTCTGGGGGGGAGGAAATAAGGGGGGGGGATTCTGAATCCCAGAAGCCAGAACAGCAAGAGGGATCTGGTTTCTGGGATAGTCTCTTGCTGATCTGGCTTCTGGGATAGCTGGTCTAGCTTTGCGCGAAGCCTCCGCAGGCCATGGGGAGCCTTCATCCCCTTGCCCTGCGGAGGCTTCTGGGACAGCCCGCGAAGCCTCTGGAGGCCAGCAGGATGAAGCCACCCCGCTGCCCTGCAGAGGCTTTGCGCCGCTAACCCCGAAGCTAGAACAGCGAGATGGAGCGCTGTGCAGCGCTCCGTCTCACTGTTCTGGCTTCTGGGGCAGCCCGTGAAGCCTCCCTCTCCCTGTCCTGGCTTCTGGCTTAACCGCGCAGCCTGCATTCGCTCCATAAGACACACACACACATTTCCCCTTACTTTTTAGAAGGGAAAAAGTGTGTCTTATAGAGCGAAAAATACGGTAGTTCTTCTCGGTTGTGAAAAAAGCCACCCCAGAATGGAAAGCTGGAATCGCCATGCATATAACTCATAAGTATTTTTTTAAACTTTATGGAACTGTTTAGAACTTTTGGAGCTGCCTGAGACTTCCTAAACCTGTACTGGGAGAATCGCCGGAAGCAGGAGCCATCCGAACACTCCCAAGAAGTAATCGGTGCGCACAGAGTGCACAATCCAAGTGAGGCGGGAACATTGCGTCGCATGCAGCAGAAACAAAAGACAAACCGCCACCTCGGTTTATTCTAAGCAGTAAGAAGCGATGTACGATGTGCAAAGGGCTGTACAGGTATTAGAAAACTTGAAAGCTCCGCTTTTTCTGTACGCATGCTATACACGTTGGATTAATACATGATACAGTTACATATACAAAAATTGATTCGTTGATTTCGGGGTGACCTTCCACACCCCCCACCCAAAAAAGATTTGGAAATGACAGTTCATTCCTTTGCTTTTAGGCAAAAGTTCATCTAACTAAGCTGCAGGAACATGAGGTTGTAAAGAGGTTAAAAACCTAATGGGCGCCACCCTGCTATTTGATAATATAGTGGTACCTCAGTTTTCGAACAGCTTAGTTCACGAACAACTTGGAACCTGAGCGCTGCAAGACCGGAAGTGGGTATTCCAGTTTTTGAACTTTTTTCGGAAGCCGAACGTGCTCCATTTTGCATCCACTTGTGTTTCCTGTTGTGCTGTTAATTTGCATTCCCCCCCCCCATTATACCGTATTTTTCGCCCCATAGGACGCACTTTTTCCCTTCCAAAAATGAAGGGGAAATGTGTGTGCGTCCTATGGGGTGAATGCAGGCTTTCGCTGAAGCCTGGAGAGCGAGAGGCATCGGTGCGCACCGACCCATCTCGCTCTCCAGGCTTCAGGAAGCTATCCGCAAGCCTTGCAAGCCCGGCGGGAGTTCCCGCGGGCTCACAAGGCTTGCGGGCAGCAGCCTGCAGCCCTGGCGAGTGTCCGCAAGCCTTGCGCGCCCGGCGGGAGGTCCCGCCGAGCGCGTGAGGCTTGGCGCGGCAACCTGTCGCCCGAAGCACGAGGAGCCCTCTGGAGGGCTCCCCGTGCTTCGGGCGAGTGTTCGCAAGCCTTGCGCGCCCGGCGGGAGGTCCCACCGTGCGCGCAAGACTTGGGGCGGCAGCCTGCAGCCCGAAGCATGCGGAGCCCTCCGGAGGGTGCCCAGTGCTTCGGGCAGGTGTGCGCAAGGCTTGGGGCGGCAGCCGCGGCTGGGGGGGGGAAATAAATTTTTTTTATTCATTTCCCCCTCCCCAAAAAAACCCAAGGTGCGTCCTATGGGCCGGTGCGCCCTATAGGACGAAAAATACGGTAATTCAAGCCTTCCGTTTCTGATTGCAGTGTTCTAAGGTGATATTTGGAGCTTATATTTGGTGCTTTTGTTTTTGCTATTTATCTTGTGTTTTTTGTTTTGAGGCTTTTTCAGTTAATTTGTTTTTGTGACTGTGTGGATCCCAGTTCAGTTACTGATTGATTGATGGATGGATAAAAGCCACCCATTCAAACAATGACTATCATCAGTGCAGGTAAGGAAAAGAAATAATTTTAATTTTTATCGTCTACAATACTATTTATTTTATAGTACAGTACTTTGATTATTGCTTTCATTTTATGTATCAATGGTCTCGTTAGACAGTAAAATTAATGTTAAATTGCTGTTATAGGGGTTGTTCTTAAACGTATGGAACGGATTAATCCATTTTGCATTACTTACTGTGGGCAAGCGCACCTTGGTTTTGGAACACTTTGGTTTTGGAACAGACTTCCAGAACGGATTAAGTTTGAAAACCAAGGTACCACTGTAATCATACTTGCTTTGGGAACCCGTCTGTGATCTGGGTTCTGTCTAGCCTAGCCCAGCAGGTTCATTCCTTTGTTTTTAGGCAAAAGTTCATCTAACTAAGCTGCAGGAACATGAGGTTGTAAAGAGTTTATAATCCTAACAGGCAGCACCCTGCTATTTGATAATACCGCACCTTTTCGTCTATAAGACGCACCCATGTATAAGACTATTTCGGGGGACTCAAATTTAAGAAAATGGGGGGAGATGGCTAAGAATTGTTGAGCTTTTGGGGGGGGGCCTGCAAAAAATCGCTCACTCGCACACGTCATAAAACCCATCTCCCATCTGTCCCATCACCGGCAGAAGCTGCCAATCACCCGCCCAACTGCCAGAGCGTCAACCAATCAACAACACATACTGACGCAGCAACCAATAACATGCACAATAGCCGCTGACAGCCACAGCAGCAACCAATCAAATGTCCACGCTATGCACTGTCCATATATAAGACGACCTCCACTTATTAGCATGATTTTTAAAGAAAAAACATAGCCTTATACACAGAAAAGTATGGTAATCACAGTTGCTTTGGGAACCCGTCTGTCAGGAGAGGTCTGTCTAGCCTAGCCCAGCAGTTTGGATGCAACAGAAGGTTAAATAAAGGCAGCTAACAAGATCTGAGTGCGCAAGGCAAGCTGGGCAAACGTTACTCACCGGGTCTCCTTCCACGACTTCCCCTTTCTGGTTTTTGATCACCATGACTAACTGAGCTTGGAAAGTGATGATTAGCACGGGTCCCTGCTCCATCATCTTGCCCATCGCGAGCTGCAAAGCGGAGAAAAACTTCAAGTTACTAGTCCATAGGTAGCTGGGTAGCTCGGTCAGTAGAGTGTAAGACTCTTTCCCCCCCCAATTTTTTTAAAATAAATTTTCAAAAATTCAAAACAAACAAACATACACACACACACACACAAACATACATACATCCTGTTTAAATCTTGGTAACATTATTAAGTGACTTCCTCAAATCCCCTTGGCTGAATTTCATTATATATCATTTTAACAGTTTTCCAAAATTGATTTTCTCAAAAACTTAACTTGATTGCTTAACATCTTTCATTCTTTCTAATTTACGGTAACTTTAAACATCTTAAATCTTATGCTTACATATTTAAATCCTAAGCCTATCTATTATTTGCAAGCTTTTCCAATTAAGTTATCTTAACATATTTAGCTAAATATAGGTAAAGGTAAAGGGACCCCTGACCATTAGGTCCAGTCATGGCCAATTCTGGGGTTGCGGCGCTCATCTCGCTTTATTGGCCGAGGGAGCCGGCGTCCAGCTTCTGGGTCATGTGGCCAGCAGGACTAAAGCACTTCTGGCGAACCAGAGCAGCGCACGGAAACGCCGTTTACCTTCCCGCCGGAGCGGTACCTATTTATCTACTTGCACTTTGACGTGCTTTCGAACTGCTAGGTTGGCAGGAGCTGGGACTGAGCAACGGGAGCTCACCCCGTCATTGCGGGGATTCGAACCACCGACCTTCTGATCGACAAGTCCTAGGCTCTGTGGTTTAACCCACAGCGCCACCCGCTGGTCAGGGTTAAATAAATAAATAATCTCAGGGTTGTGGGTTCGATCCCCACATTGGGCAAAAGATTCCTGCACAGCAGTGGGTTCTACCGGACTACTGTCGGGAGCCAGAGCCAAGTGTAGTTCAGCGATTAAGAAAAAAACATGGCGTCAGTGAAGTTAGCTCTTTATTCAAAGCAGGCAAGACAGCGCAGGTAACTGTTCCCAGTAGGTCTTGGCCTAATAGGTCAAAGGACGCCTGGACGGTTAAGTCCAGTCAAAGGCGACTATGGGGTTGCAGCGCTCATCTTGCTTTCAGGTTGAGGGAGCCGGCGTTTGTCCACAGACAGCTTTCCGGGTCATGTGGCCAGCAGGACTAAACCGCTTCTGGTGCAACGGGACACCGTGACGGAAGCCAGAGCGCATGGAAACGCCGTTTACCTTCCCACCGCAGCGGTGCTTATTTATCTACTTGCACCGGTGTGCTTTCGAACTGCTAGGTTGGCAGGAGCTGGGACAGAGCAATGGGAGCTCACCCCGTCGCGGGGATTCGAACCGCCGGCCTTGCGATCGGCAAGCCCAAGAGGCTCAGTAGTTTAGACCTCAGCGCCACCAGCGTCCTAATGGCCTAATGGGGCAGTTGCGAGGCAATTGCGCTCTTCCAGCTGTCCAGGCTCTGCTATTAAAGCTTTGCTGCTGGACAGGAGGGAGCGAAAGAAGAAGAGGAGTTTGGATTTGATATCCTGCTTTATCACTACCCAAAGGAGTCTCAAAGCAGCTAACATTCTCCTTTCCTTTCCTCCCCAACAACAAACCCTCTGTGAGGTGAGTGGGGCTGAGAGACTTCAGAGAAGTGTGACTGGCCCAAGGTCACCCAGCAGCTGCATGTGGAGGAGCGGGGAAGCGAACCCGGTTCCCCAGATTACGAGTCCACCGCTCTTAACCACTACACCACGCTGGCCCTTTGACTGCCAGATGTCCCAGTCCAGGCCAAGAAAGAGGGGCAAGCACTCACGTCTACATTGTCGACGTCCAAAATCCTGGAGTGGAACTGAAGCCCCATCGCTTTCGCTTGCTGAATCGGGTGTGCCAGCTGGCTGTAAGTCTGAAAGAAGTTTTTCCCATAGTATTATTTATTAAATTTATATATATGACCCTTGCCTTCAAGGACCTCAAGGCGGCGCACTTGGGTCTCTCCCGCCCCCCCAATCGCCCATCGCAGGGCGATATCAGCTTTTCAGCACTGTGGAACAAGCAGCAGCAGCCCAGCAGCCGCCGGGGCTGGAAGGAGACAGCTGGTTTTTTCAGATCTGCCCGCTTTCTCAATGGTTTCTTCCTGTAATGACTGCAGTCAACCAACAAGAGAGAGACAACAGGGCAAACTACCGTATTTTTCGCTCCATAAGGCGCACCTAGTTTTTATAGGGGGAAATCAAGAAAAAAAATAAATTCTGAATCTCAGAAGCCAGAATAGCAAGAGGGATCTCTGCGCAGTGAAAGCAGCAATCCCTCTTGCTGTTCTGGCTTCTGGGATAGCTGCGCAGCCTGCATTCGCTCCATAAGACGCACACACATTTCCCCTTACTTTTTAGGAGGGGAAAAGTGAGTCTTATAGAGCAAAAAATACGGTAATAATAATGATAAAGGGCAGTCTTGGGAACTTGGAGATCTCTCTCTCTCTCTTTCCCCCTTTTTCTCACTAGTCCCAACTCTTGGGAAAGACCTTTTCTGCCACTTTTCAGGGCTGGGCAAGCAGACAAGGAGTTTGACCAGCATGTGACAGCTGCTTCAGTTTCTATTTGGGGCCTGGTTCACGAAGAGCTGTGATTCCTACAATTGCTCAGAGTAGGCCCATTGAAAGGGGGGGGGACATTCCTCACCAGCCTCCGTTTACTCCAGTGTGCCTCCTCTGATTAGAGCTTAGTTCCATTCAAGCTTTAGTTGTGGGTCCTTGTGCAAAATCCACTTTGTGGCGATTGCCTGTCTGCTTCTCTTAGAGCTTGTCGGGGCTGCCGGGGGAAGCCCGGGTTCCCCCCCCCAGCCCCAAAGAGCAAAGATCCATCCCGCTCGCTGTCTTGGCTTCCTCTTTAGCCGCGCGCAACCTCTCCAGCTGGGAGAGGCTGCGCGCAGCTATGGCAATTCCCCCACCTCCTGCAAAAGCCCACAGGAGCCGCACACCCTTTAAGGAGCGCGCGGCTCCTGCGGGCTTTTCTACGAGGAGGGAGAAGGGACTGACTGGCCGCGTCAGTCCCTTCTCCCTCCTGGGGAAAAGCCCCCAAGAGCCGCATGGAGCTTGGGGCTTTTCCTGCCTGCCTCCCCCCTGCATTCGCTCCATAAGACGCACACACTTTCCCCCTTACTTTTCAGGAGCGAAAAAGTGTGTCTTATGGAGCGAAAAATACGGTAATTTTCCCGGTCTCTCCTGGTCTCTCAATTTGTCTGATCACACTCCCTCCTTCCATTGCTCAAAAATGGGTGCCACCAACCAGAAGGCAGAAACAAGCAAGGAAAAGCACGGAAGAAAGCAAATTGACTCTGCAGGGTTTATAGTGAAGTTTGGGGATAATTCCCTGTGTGCGAATATATGAATTTTCGCATCCTGAGCAGGAAGACAGCGGGACCCATGTGCAGTGGTGTAGCCTGGTTTGCCAGTGCCTGGCACTGAACAGGAGGAGGAAAATGGATTGAGTATGCATGCGCATTTAACGGCCTAACGGCGTCTGCGCCACACAGATCGCAGCTACAGAGGTTGTCGGTCTGCATTCCTTAGTGCAGAAAGTATTGATCTGATCTTTCCCATTCTACTTAATTCACGAGGGTTCTGGAAGCCGCCATGTGAAAGAAACAAGCAGAAGGTTCGTGATGTTTGGGTTATTCCTTCAGAGAAGGTGAGTACAGCTGGTTTAAACCGGTTCTGTTATCTCTTCTGTCAAGGTCATGCTGACTATAAGAGTCAGGCCAGAAGGAGAATGGGTTTCACTTTTTCTTTCTATCTCTTCTCCTTCTGGTGTGGTGTTCTGTACATAGTATGCTTAGTGTTGAGGTTTTAGTCTTATAATAAGTTACTGTAAGTTTAAGTCTACTGCAACTGGATTTCTTATGGACAGGGCCAATCCTGAATGTATTGGATTTGTGACCATTATGGGCCTCGGCCCAGTATACCTGAAGGGGCGTCTCCACCCCCATCCTTCTGCCCGGACGCTGAGGTCCAGCACCGAGGGCCTTCTGGTGGTTCCCTCATTGCGAGAAGCAAAGCTACAGGGAACCAGGCAGAGGGCCTTCTCGGTAGTGGCGCCCACCCTGTGGAACGCCCTTCCAGCAGATGTCAAAGCGATAAACAACTACCTGACATTCAGAACACATCTTAAGGCAGCCCTGTTCAAGGAAGTTTTTAATGTGTGACATCTTAGTGTATTTTTGGTCTCTGTGGAAGCCGCCCAGAGCGGCTGGGGAAACCCAGCCAGATGGGTGGGGTATTATTATTATTATGCGTCTTGGTGCGCCTTATAGAGCGAAAAATATGGTGCCTTCTTGTAGAGGCCAGCCAGGAGCCTTTGGGAAGCCTGCGAGCAAGGTGTGAGCTCTCATGTCCTTTTGGGACACTCCTGAATGTCAGGATGGAAAGATGGCCAATCCCCACGAACCCCGCCAGGACCAACCACGCCATCTCCCAGGGCAAACACTCACCGCCTCGTAACACCAGTCCTTGAGGATGTCCAGGTCTCCGGTTATGATGGCCTAAAGAAAAGGAGGAGAGACAAGAGAGCATCACACACAAGGAGCTGCAATCACAGAGGGACAAGCAGAAGGACAACGGAGAGTACACGAAGGGCCTAAGGGCTGTAGGCTTGGAGTAGAGGGACTGTTTGGCATACAGAAGGTCCCAGGTTCAACACACACCCCAGAGAGAGCTGTGCCAGTCAGGGTAGACAATATTTTTCTATCTTTCTTTTTTCTTCTTCTCTCCCCCTTTCTTTCTCCCTCTTTGCTTTAGCTCCACTGTTCTCCTGGTTTTGGAGCTCCTCTGGGCTGTTGGGGGGGGGGGGGTCGGGTGCCTTTCCGGCTCAATCTCAGTCCTGGGGGGGTGTTTTGGCTCCTTTGATAGACTCCCGGGCACCCCTGATTCCTCTCCGCTGGCGGTGCTGGCGGCAGCAGTCTTGGGAGCCCGGGAATTGGCCAGACAGCCTTTTACTCCGGCTGGCTTCAGGAGCTCTTTTCTGCTGTTGCAGCCGCCATGCTGCCTCGCCGGACGTCCCCCTGATGGAGAGCGGCGGCGGTTTGACCGGCTTGGCCTCCGGAAGCCCTGAAGATCCCGGCCCGGCCCCGAAGCTTGCGACCGACCTTCCCGTTCTCCCGAAAGGTAGTCCAGGGTAGACAATATTGAGTCACGTGGACCAATGCCTCTCTACGAGGCAGGTTCCGATATTCCTAAATCTAAAACTTTCCCCAAACTCTCTTCCTTGCACCTGAGTTCTAATAAAGAATCAGAGAACTGTAGAGTTGGGACACCAAGCTGCTGGGAGAGATCATCAGGGGGTTTGGGCTGGGTGTTCATCAGAATGCGGATGATACCCAGCTCTACCTCTCTTTCAACTCAGAACCAGTGAAGGCGGTGAAGGTCCTGTGTGAGTTTCTGGAGGCGGTTGGAGGATGGATGCCGGCTAACGGATTGTGGTTGAATCCTGACAAGACAGAAGGACTGTTTTGGGGGGACAGGGGGCAGGCTGGTGTGGAGGACTCCCTGGTCCTGAATGGGGTAACTGTGCCCCTGAAGGACCAGGTGCGCAGCCTGGGAGTCATTTTGGACTCCCAGCTGTCCATGGAGGCGCAGGTCCATTCTGTGTCCAGGGCGGCTGTTTATCAGCTCCATCTGGTACGTAGGCTGAGACCCTACCTGCCCACGGACTGTCTCTCCAGAGTGGTGTATGCTCTTGTTATCTCATGCTTGGACAATTCAAAGTGTTGGTGCTGACCTTTAAACCCCTAAACGGCCTCGGTCCAGTATACCTGAAGGAGCATCTCCACCCCCATCGTTCTGCCCGGACACTGAGGTCCAGCGCCGAGGGCCTTCTGGCGGTTCCCTCATTGCGAGGAGTGAGGTTGCAGGGAACCAGGCAGAGGGCCTTCTCAGTAGTGGCGCCCGCCCTGTGGAACGCCCTCCCTTCAGATGTGAAGGAAATAAGCAGCTATCCTATCTTTAAAAGACACCTGAAGGCAGCCCTGTTCAGGGAAGTTTTTAATATTTAATGCTATACTGTTTTTAACACTTGATTGGGAGCCGCCCAGAGTGGCTGGGGAAACTCAGCCAGATGGGCAAGGTATAAATAAATCTTCATTATTATTATTGATTCAATAAATAAATAAAAATGAATAGAGAAAGATCCTGCCTCATCCCTCCTTTTTCTGGACGTTGACTCCTTCCTGAAAGCCATCAGTTGACTTTCTCTCTCTCTGCTGTGATGCCAGGGCCACTTCCCACATTGCCGCCTTTAAGCGATCCACCCCCCCCCCCTCGCTGCTTGGGCACACAAGACACCCCCGCACCCCAGCCGCCTCTCCCCACCCCCACCCCGGACCTGCCTCTAAGATGTTGGGAATGATGTCGTCCTCACACTGCTTGAGGAACCGATCCTTGTCGAAGTTTGGGTCGACGCGGAGGATCTCGGTCAGGACCCCCGACATTTCAGTCTTGGAGAACAGCCCGCCTGCCGATACAATCAGAGGCAACAGAGGGTTGACATTTAGATAGGTATCTTTATCGTCATTGTCCCATACAGAACAATGAAACTGAAAAACTACATAAAACATTCAAAAACCCCTAAAAACTCTGAAACCCCATTTTAAAATACACTATACTATACTATATGGGACGCGGGTGGCGCTGTGGGTAAAAGCCTCAGCGCCTAGGGCTTGCCGATCAAAAGGTCAGCGGTTCGAATCCCCGCGGCGGGGTGAGCTCCTGTTGCTCGGTCCCAGCGCCTGCCAGCCTAGCAGTTCGAAAGCACCCCCGGGTGCAAGTAGATAAATAGGGACCGCTTACTAGCGGGAAGGTAAACGGCGTTCCGTGTGCTGCGCTGGATTGCCAGATGCAGCTTCGTCACGCTGGCCACATGACCCGGAAGTGTCTCCGGACAGCGCTGGCCCCCGGCCTATAGAGTGAGATGGGCGCACAACCCTAGAGTCTGGCAAGACTGGCCCGTATGGGCAGGGGTACCTTTACCTTTACATTTATACTATACTATAAAAACCCCTAAAAACTCTGAACCCCCTTTTAAAAAATACACTATACTATACTAGAAAGGTAAAGGGACCCCTGACCATTAGGTCCAGTCGTGACCGACTCTGGGGAGCTCACCCCATTGCGGGGATTCGAACCGCCGACCTTCTGATCGGCAAGTCCTAGGCTCTGTGGTTCAACCCACAGCGCCACCCGCGTCACTATACAACACTACACTACACTACACTACACTACACTACACTACACTACACTACACTATACAACGCACTATACTATAAAATACACTACACTATACTATAGAGACCCCTTATGCTGCATTTAGAACCAGAATTGCATATGAAGGGGATTCAGAATGACGTTGGAGGTGTGTGAGAAAAAGAGGCAGGCTTCCGGAGGCTCCGACATCCTCGACTTTAAGCAAGGGCTTGTTCATGGGGCCAAAGGGATCGGCGAAGATGTTGGGATGCGTCTGGGGAGACAGGAGAATTTGGCAGGGCCCCCCCCCAGCTGGCTCCAGCCACCGGCCAGCAGCCGGGCGAACTCCGGTTTTCGGAACAGCATCAATCAGCGACTCAAGCCTCAGGGACCTTTAGAGACTTGGCACGCTCTTATTAGCAGTGTGAATAAATCTTCACAACGGAAGTGGCAGACAGAGACATGAGTAAGCATTATTTACAGGCGTTTATTCAGCACAATAAGGGACGCGGGTGGCGCTGCGGGTTAAACCACAGAGCCTAGGACTTGCCGATCAGAAGGTCGGCGGTTCGAATCCCCGCAATGGGGTGAGCTCCCATTGCTCGGTCCCTGCTCCTGCCAACCTAGCAGTTCGAAAGCACGTCAAAGCGCAAGTAGATAAATAGGTACCGCTCTGGCGGGAAGGTGAACGGCGTTTCCGTGCACTGCTCTGGTTCGCCAGAAGTGGCTTAGTCCTGCTGGCCACATGACCTGGAAGCTGTACGCCGGCTCCCTAGGCCAATAAAGCGAGATGAGCGCCGCAACCCCAGAGTCGGCCACGACTGGACCTAATGGTCAGGGGTCTCTTTACCTTTATTCAGCATAGTTCAGGAACAAAGGAAGAAACATGTCTGCTTCCCTTCGTGTCCAAGCAAACAACCGGATAGCAAAAACCATATACAAACGGAAGTTCCCAGCAGACTGTGCTGGAAGTAAACAGGCATGTGACACACAACAGTCATGCCTGCTCCTTCTAAGGTGGAACGGAACTATATCCTAACAGAAGAATCACCCAGGGACCCAAAACTCTCAGCTTTGCTTCCCTATGTCGTGAAAAACCAAGCTGCTAGTTCTTAAGACCATGGGGGTGGAGGGGAGAAACCCTGTGCGCGGCATCTGTGAGAAGCAAGAGAGAGACCCAAGTGGGCTTCTTCCTACAGGTGCCTAGACAACACTTCAACCGCTAAACCACAGTGCGATACAGGCACACACCCACACCCCACTTATGAGCAGTTGACAACGTATATGTGCATTACTGGGAAGCAGATAGATAAGTTTGAACCAGGAAATGGCGGGAGAGAGCTCGAGAGTCCTTGTGGCTCATGAGGAGACCCTCCTGGAGTCCGGAGAGGATGTCAGTGAGGGCGGAGGAAGCCCCAAAGGGACTGGAAGCGCCACAGGGCTTTGTTTACACTGCTCAGCCTCCCTGCCGTCTAGCAGCTGAAACGTGGGGTAGCGCAACAGCCTAAGCCTCCTTTCCACCCATCCTCCGGTCTCCAGCCAGCCCCAGAGCTTCAACTCTAGTCACAGAGGGAGTTGTGAGCAGAGAGAGGGGGTTGGAGAGCCATTTTACCTTGTGAACTGCAAGGAGACATGAGGGCAAAGTAAAAGGTAAAGGACCCGTGGATGGTTAAGTCCAGTCAAAGGCGACTATGGGGTTGGGGCGCTCATCTCGCTTTCAGGCCGAGGGAGCTGGCGTTTGTCCACAGACAGATTTCTGGGTCATGTGGCCAGGACTAAACTGCTTCTGGCACAACGGGACACCGTGACGGAAACCAGAGAGCATGGAAACACCGTTTACCTTCCTGCTGCAGTGGTACCTATTGATCTACTTGTTTTCGAACTACTGGTTGGCAAGAGCTGGGATGGAGCAACGGGAGTTCACCTCACCCCATCAAACTGCTGACTTTCCGATCGGCAAGCTCAGGGGTTTAGACCACAGCGCTACCCACGTCCCTATAGGGCCAGCCAGCAGCACTTGAAGGGGAAAGGCAAGGAGAGAGACTCACCGATGAAGTCTGTCATCTTGTCCGTCACAACGCGAGAGGCCCGGATGATGGCATTGTCGCTCTCGTCGTATTTCATTTTCATTTCAAAGAAACCTGCGGGGAGGGGGACAGAATCGGCAGCGGCCTCAGCCCCATTCCCTCCACCACCACCCCAAAAAAATCTACTCTGCATGGGGGCATTCCTCCAGGTGAAGAGGCCCAATGAGGCCTGACTTACTTACTTACTTACTTACTTATTTCCCGCCCATCTGGCTGCGTTTCCCCAGCCACTCTGGGCAGCTCTCAACAGAATATTAAAGACACAATAAAACTTCCCTAAACTGGGCTGCCTTCAGATGTCTTCTAAAAGTCAGAGAGTTGTTTATTTCCTTGAAATCTGATGGGAGGGTGTTCCACAGGGCGGGCGCCACCACCGAGAAGGCCCTTTGCCTGGTTCCCTGTTACCTCACTTCGCGCAGGGAGGGAACCACCCGAAGGCCCTCGGAGCTGGACCTCCGTGCCCCGGCTGGACGATGGGGGTGGAGACGCTCCTTCAAGTGTACTGGGCCATTTAGGGCTTTCAAGGTCAGCACCAACACTTTGAATTGTGCTCAGAAATGTACTGGAAGCCAATGGAGGCATAGCTGTCAACTTTCAGATTTGAAAATAAGGGATCAGCAGCCTCACCTGTCCCGGCGACAGTCTACGGGATATCTAACAATCCGGGATACGCGATGGAATAAGGGAATTTCCCACAGGGAGGGTGCCACCACCGAGAAGGCCCTCTGCCTGGTTCCCTGTAACCTCACTTCTTGCAGGGAGGGAACCACCAGAAGGCCCTCGGAGCTGGACCTCAGTATCCGGGCTGGACAATGGGGGTGGAGACGCTCCTTCAAGTGTACTGGGCCATTTAGGGCTTTCAAGGTCAGCACCAACACTTTGAATTGTGCTCAGAAATGTACTGGAAGCCAATGGAGGCATAGCTGTCAACTTTCAGATTTGAAAATAAGGGATCAGCAGCCTCACCTGTCCCGGCGACAGTCTACAATCTAACAATATCTAACAATCCGGGATAGCAGCGGGAAACGGCGCTGGAATAAGGGAATTTCCCGCAAGGAGGGTGCCACCACCGAGAAGGCCCTCTGCCTGGTTCCCTGTAACCTCACTTCTTGCAGTGAGGGAACCGCCAGAAGGCCCTCGGAGCTGGACCTCAGCGTCTGGGCTGAACGATGGGGGTGGAGATAGTCGCCTCTCTCACGCATGGCACTGGGCCCTGCCTAACTCTGCCTGCGTTTTCAGGACCAGGCAGGGGAGAAGACGCGGGGAGGAGCTCTCCCTGCAGGCGCCGCTTACGGTTGAAGACCACGTTGTTGTCCTTGAACTCTTTCCACTGCTGGTACCATTTGGAGTCCTTGTGGAGAACCACGCCCATCGCCTCCCTGGGAGAAGAGGAGGAGCCAATGAAGGGGAGGGAGAAATAAAAAAATAATATTTTTTATTATTTTTAAATTTCCATGGCGCCCTACACCTGCAGGTCTCAGGGCGGTTCGTAGCATAAAAGCACAATGGAAAAGCAGCCCAATAATCCCTTCCTTACCCCCAACAGGTTTTAAAAGGGGCATCAGATGTCAATCAGCCTAGTTAAAGGTGCCTAAAAGTGTATAAGGGATGCGGGTGGCGCTGTGGGTAAAAGCCTCAGCGCCTAGGGCTTGCCGATCCAAAGGTCGGCGGTTCGAATCCCCGCGGCGGGGTGCGCTCCCGTCGCTCGGTCCCAGCGCCTGCCAACCTAGCAGTTCAAAAGCAGCCCTGGGTGCAAGTAGATAAATAGGGACCGCTTACTAGCGGGAAGGTAAACGGCGTTCCGTGTGCTGCGCTGGCTCGCCAGATGCAGCTTGTCACGCTGGCCACGTGACCCGGAAGTGTCTCCGGACAGCGCTGGCTCCCGGCCTATAGAGTGAGATGGGCGCACAACCCCAGAGTCTGTCAAGACTGGCCCGTACGGGCAGGGGTACCTTTACCTTTAAAAGTGTATACTGAAGGCGCCAGGTGAGCCTCCCTGGGGAGGGAATTCCACAGACGGGGAGCCACCACATTAAAGGCCCTGTTCTCATGTTGCCGCCCTCCGGACCTCTCAAGGAGGCAGCACACGGAGCAGGGGCCCTTACGACGATTGCAGGGTCCGTGTAGGTTCATAATATGCATTTTGTGTTTTTATATTGTGATTTTATGCTGTGAACCTGAGCCCCGAGGGTATGGGGCGGTGTGCAGATTAAATAAATGAAGTGCCAGAGACTGGACCTGGGGCTTTCTCTTCGCAAAGCACTTGAGCTTCTCCCCACCCTGAGAGGAGCTGCTTTTCAATAATAATAATAATAATAATAATAATAATAATAATAATAATAATAATAATAATAATAATAATATATTATTTGTATCCCGCCCATCTGGCTGAGTTTCCCCAGCCACTCTGAGCGGCTTCCACAAATACCAATAATACACTAATTTGTCATACATTAAAAACTTCCCTGAACAGGGCTGCCTTCAGATGTCTTCTGAATGTCAGGTAGTTGTTTATCTCTTTGACATCTGGGGGGAGGGCGTTCCACAGGGCGGGTGCCACCACCAAGAAGGCCCTCTGCCTGGTTCCCTGTAACTTGGCTTCTCGCAATGAGGGAACCACCAGAAGGCCCTCGGCGCTGGACCTCAGCGTCCGGGCAGAACGATGGGGGTGGAGACGCTCCTTCAACAAGTCACAGCCCCCATCCATCTGTTTCAACCTTGCCTACCACGACCAGCAGCAGCCGTAACAGAGGGGCTCCTAGCGAAGACCCTGTCAGAGCAATACCAGGGTCCAGAGCTTGCCCCTGGCCTCCATCAACCCCCATCCTCTACTGCACGCTGCCAGGCTTCCGCCTTCAGGGACGCAACTGGCAGTACCCAGACACCCCTGCAAACCGCACCCCTTTCCCAGCCATCACTCACTCATTGGCTTCAAATATCCTCTCTTCCTTCAGCCTCTCGCCAGCAAACTCTGTCCGCTTCCGGAGCCTCTCTGGCCGCTTATAAGGCCCCGTCTGGCCCAGGACGCTCTCGTCGATCTCTTTCTTGACCGTCTCCACGCCCTGGAAGAGCAAGAGGCGGTTACAGCGGAGAGGGCAGGAGTCCCGCAGACTCTGAGAGTAACTGGACAAAGAACACCTGAGCTGACAAACCCAACCCTGTAGGGTGCATTTGTCCGTCCATCCCCGTCCACACACACACCCGCAACCACAACCGCCCTGGTGTTTTACTGTGTGGCCCGAAAAAATCCCTTTTCTGCTTTGGCTGGCTTTTAAAAAAATTAGATCTGCATTTCTTTTCTTCTTCTTTTTAAATGATTGTTATTGATTTTTGCACAAATTTTCCAACATAACAACTCCGAAACCACATAACAAATCTTTGGCTACCACAGTCTAAGACTTCCTTCAACCCCTTCTAATGGTTTTCTAAATTTCTTTCTAATTTTGCATTTTCTAATTTTGCATATAAAGGATCTTCGTTGGCTCCCAGGACGTTTCAGAGCCCAATTTACAGTGTTGGTGCTGACCTTTGAAGCCTTAAACGGCCCAGGCCCTGTACCTGAAGAAGCGTCTCCACCCCCATCATCTAGCCTGGACACTGAGGTCCATCTCCGAGGGTCTTCTGGTAGTTCCCTCCCTGCGGGAGGTGAGGTTACAGGGAACCAGGCAGAGGGCCTTCTTGGTGGTGGCGCCCTCTCTGTGGAACACCCTTTCCTGGGAACACACCTGCCTAAAAAACAGCCTGCTGTGTGAATGCAGGGAGCAATTCACTGTATTTTTCACTCCATAAGACGCGCCTAGTTTTTAGAGGAGGAAAACAGAAAAAAAATATTCTGAATCAAATGTTGTTGAAGAGGCTTTGCGCGGCTATCCCTGAAGCCAGAACTGCAAGAGGGATTGCTGTGCAGCCTGCATTCGCTCCATAAGACGCACACACATTTCCCCTTACTTTTTAGGAGGGGAAAAAGTGCGTCTTATAGAGCGAAAAATACAGTATCTTACAGTGCACCTAATCGGCAGTCACATTACCCATGCACTAAGCGAGGGAATCTGTTAACACCAGGCATGGATGGCCGTACTTGGGAGTAAGGCAGCAGCCTGCCACAGGGAAAGCACAGCGTACCTGGGAAATGGCCTTGAACGCTGCCGTCCGTCCCAGCTTCTCTCCTCCTCTGGTGACCGATTCCGCAGACTGCTTCGCAGTTTTGGTGGCTTCTTCCATACCTTCCTTTATCTTCCGGCCGATATCGCTCTTACTGACTTCGTCGAGGCTCTGCGGCCAAAGGGGAAGAAGCCCTTAAACGAGGCATGGCCAAAGAGGGGGACACAGCGACACAAGCCCCATCAAACAACAGCCTTCACCGTACTAGTGGTGAGCTCCCAAATATATATATAATTTTCCATCTTCTGTATACTAGTACGCCACTGGTATGCAAGACAGAAGAAGAAGAAGAGTTTGGATTTGATATCCCGCTTTATCACTCCCCTTCAGGAGTCTCAAAGCGGCTAACATTCTCCTTTCCCTTCCTCCCCCACAACAAACACTCTGTGAGGTGAGTGGGGCTGAGAGACTTCAGAGAAGTGTGACTGGCCCAAGATCACCCAGCAGCTGCAGGTGGAGGAGCGGAGACGCGAACCCGGTTCCCCAGATTACGAGTCCACCGCTCTTAACCACACTGGCCTCTCTGAGAGGGAATCTGCAATGCCCAGGATCATCTGGGGGACATCATGTGCTTTAAATGCTCACTGGGTGCACTTTAAATCATAGCATCCTAGAACTGTAGAATTGTGAGGGACCCCGAGGGTCATCTAGTCCAACCCCCTGCAATGCAGGAATCTCAACTCAAGAACCCATGGCAAGTGGCCATCCAAGCTGTGCTGAAAAACCTCCAAGGAAGGAGAGTCGACCGCCTTCCGAGGGTTTTCCTCCCACTGTCAAACAGGCTGAGAGACTTCAGAGAAGTGTGACTAAGCCAAAGTCACACTTTATTACTACCCTAAGGAGTCTCCAAGCGGCCGACATTCTCCTTTCCCTTCCTCCCCCACAACAAACACTCTGTGAGGGGAGTGGGGCTGAGAGACTTCAGAGAAGTGTGACTGGCCCAAGGTCACCCAGCAGCTGCAGGTGGAGGAGCGGGGAAGCGAACCCGGTTCCCCAGATTACGAGACTACCGCTCTGAACCACTACACCACACTGGCTCATCTTCTGTATACCAGTACGCCACTGGTACGCAAGACAGGTAAGTAATTCCAGAAGCACAGGTTATTCACAGATCTGCCAGTGACAAACGAGCACCAACAAAAGCGAACAATTTCCGCCCCCCTGGGTGAACTGAAAAGAATGGCCACAAGTGAAACAGTTGGACCTGAGTATTACAGCGGCACTCAGACAATACTGGACATCTTTCTGCAGCTTGAGCATTAATCATAGTCCCGACGTTTGAGAATGCAGGCAACTTGGATGCTGAAGTACAGCGTTCCCAAATACACATCACAAAACGAGGCCAGTCAGTATCTGGTTTTCAGCATCGTGATATATCAGCAGCTAAATATCACAATGTACCGAGATATCACAATGTCTGAAATTCTAGGAGCATTTTGCAACAGGGATTTCCGTTAGCGCAAGCAGTTTCTGAGCCCTGGGTGTAATACCACGCCTAAGATTTCAGAGTAAAACTGCAGAGTGGAAGGAAAGGAGGACCTTTTTCTGCCTCCCCACTTCCAGCTACTCTCTGAAGACTGGAGAAGAGACCCTCTCAAGAATATTGGGGGGGGGGGCGGGCAGGGGAAGGACTAGACCAGGGGTCAGCAAAATTTTTCAGCAGGGTGCCGGTCCACTGTCCCTCAGACCTCGTGGGGGGCCAGACTATATTTTGACGGGGAAAATGAACCAATTCCTATGCCCCACAAATAACCCAGAGATGCATTTTAAATAAAAGCACACATTCTACTCATGTAAAAACATCAGGTAGGCCCCGCAAATAACTAAGAGATGCATTTTAAATCAAAGGACACATTCTACTCATGTAAAAACACCCTGATTCCTGGACCATCTGCGGGCCGGATTTAGAAGGCGACTGGGCCTGATCCGGCGCCCGGGCCTTAGTTTGCCTACCTATGGACCTAGACAGTGTGAAAAATGATCATAATATTTTAACTGCAGTTCATTCATTTTCAGCTTTGCATTGTTATTAAAAAAGTGCACCTAGATGTTCCGTTGTTGCGCCCATAACCTAGGTTTTAAGGTGCAATTTAGCTCCTAGCTTTCATATATCAGTTTCTAACGCTGCCGCCCGCCTCTCAGCTGAGCAAGGCAATTTGAGCCGGCGATACATCATGGCTTTCCGACTGCTGCCAGCACAGCGCTTGCAGGCAAGCAGATTGGAGTGAGATACGCTGTCCTTGCAGAAGCCAGGGAGCTGCAACATATCACTAGCTCAGTCTGAAACCAGTACAGTGGTACCTCAGGTTAAGAACTTAATTCGTCCCGGAGGTCCATTCTTAACCTGAAACTGTTCTTAACCTGAAGCACCACTTTAGCTAATGGGGCCTCCTGCTGCCGCTGCGCCGCCGGAGCACGATTTCTGTTCTCATCCTGAAGCAAAGTTCTTAACCCGAGGTACTATTTCTGGGTTAGCGGAGTCTGTAACCTGAAGCGTATGTAACCTAAAGCGTATGTAACCCGAGGTACCACTGTAATAGTGGCGCCCGCCCTGTGGAACGCCCTCCCATCAGATGTCAAAGCGATAAACATCTACCTGACATTCAGAAGACATCTGAAGGCAGCCCTGTTCAGGGAAGTTTTTAATATGTGACATTTTAGTGTATTTTTCATCTTTGTTGGAAGCCGCCCAGAGTGGCTGGGGAAACCCAGCCAGATGGGCGGGGTACAAATAATAAATTATTATTATTATTATTATTATTATTATTATTATTATTGCGGTTTGACCGTCATACCAGTTTCAGGCAATTAATTGCAATACCGCCCAGCTCTACACAAAACATATTCTGAGCAGCATATGAGAATCACTTCCTTGTGCTCATTTTACTTCAAACGTCAATTTATTCCTCCTGCAATCTGCCACAGCCTTTACAGCCAGCATCCTCAGCTAGCCAAAGCACTACCACCCAAGCACAACAGGGAACCAGCACAGCGCTTGAGCAGCGAGTCGATTTAATATTTGCTTTCTGCTTTTCCCCCAACAACCAATGCTGGGCTCAAAGCGGCTCACAATAATCACAAAACCGCCAAGCGAACAACAACAAAAATGCAACCACTGCAATACCAAACACGACAGCATAGAAATCAAACAAGAAATCCATCGAAACAATTGCTATGGTTCCTGGTTAACTCAACAGCATTGCCAGGATAGTGCTGCAGACCCAGATTCAAATCCCCCACTCTGTCATCAAACTTATGGAGTGATGCTGGGCCAGTTACAGTCTCTTAGCCAAACCTACTTCAGAAGACTGTTGTGAGGATAAAATGTGGGGTGAGGAGAGAGGAACTATGAATGCCACCTTGAGCTTCTCAGAGAAAAAGTGAGATTATCAATGCAATACAGTGGTACCTCTGGTTAAGCACTTAATTCGTTCCGGAGGTCCGTTCTTAACCTGAAACTGTTCTTAACCTGAAGCACCACTTTAGCTAATGGGGCCTCCCGCTGCTGCCGCACTGGCGGAGCACGATTTCTGTTCTCATCCTGAAGCACTATTTCTGGGTTAGCGGAGTCTGTAACCTGAAGCGTATGTAACCCGAGGTACCACTGTAAATGAACACATAAAACCTGAGGCTTGCTGAACTACCAGGTATACTCGGCCCAGTATACCTGAAGGAGCGTCTCCACCCCCATCGTTCTGCCCAGACGCTGAGGTCCAGCACCGAGGGCCTTCTGGCGGTTCCCTCATTGCGAGAAGCGAAGCTACAGGGAACCAGGCAGAGGGCCTTCTCAGTGGTGGCGCCCTCCCTGTGGAACGCCCTCCCATCAGATGTCAAAGAGATAAACAACTACCTGACATTCAGAAGACATCTTAAGGCAGCCCTGCTCAGGGAAGTTTTTAATGTGTGACATCTTAAGTGTATTTTTGGTCTTTGTGGAAGCCGCCCAGAGTGGCTGGGGAAACCCAGCCAGATGGGCGGGGTACAAATAATAAATTATTATTATTATTATTACCAGAAATGGTCCATGTGGATCTAAAACGTTTCAGTGAAAACTGAAAATGTAAGCGGCACAGAAATCCGACCAACTGTGGGGCAGGCTAGTGGGAAGGAAGGAAATGGGAGAGTAAGGAAAAGGGCACAGCTGACTGGTGGGCACCCTCAGCAGGGTCACTTCACACTCCGAACGGTTTCTTGCAGAGGCCGCCTGCCTTTTCTCATTCTAGCCTTCCTCATTATCTCCCTTTGATACTTCCCCTCCCCAATCTCTGGGACAGGGAATAGCCAGAAATGTATAACCAAACCAGGGGCTGAAGAGCTGTAGCCAACTAAATCTTGTTCAAAAGCAGACTTGGGGAAATGCATGGACCTCCGCTAGCCATGTTCATTCGTTTCAGTGGGTCTGCTCTGAAATATAAGCAACACCAGACATAACCCTAAATATTGATCCATCATAAACAAACACATACTTACGTCTTTGACAGTGTCTGTGATTTCTCCAAATTTCTTTTTAAGGACTTCAGAGGTCTTGACTGTCTCAGATTCTATTGTTTTCTGCAGCAGAAGGCAAGACAACAGAAGCAAATCAAACTCTCCCTCTTATTATGATCTATTATTATTTTACCAAAGCATCCTATGGCTGCTATGGGGGATTGCATTGTGTGTATGTTCTTGTAACGACCAATCAAGATGGATGTCTTCCCTGTCTCCTTTTTAGGAAAGGTAAAGGGACCCCTGACCGTTAGGTCCAGTCGTGACCGACTCTGGGGTTGCGGCGCTCATCTCACTTTACTGGCCGAGGGAGCCGGCGTACAGCTTCCGGGTCATGTGGCCAGCAGGACTAAGCCGCTTCTGGCGAACCAAAGCAGCGCACGGAAACGCTGTTTACCTTCCTGCCAGAGCGGTACCTATTTATCTACTTGCACTTTGATGTCCTTTGGAACTGCTAGGTTGGCAGGAGCAGGGACAGAGCAACGGAAGCTCACCCCGTCACAGCGATTCGAACCGCCGATCTTCTGATTGGCAAGTCCTAGGCTCTGTGGTTTAACCCACAGCGCCACCCGCGTCCCGTCTCCTTTTTATGTTGTTGTTATTTAATTTGCATTTTTACTTCGAATCATTGTCTTTTAGTCATTTCATTGTATTCGCATTGTTTTGCCGTCAGCTGTCCTACGCCCCAATGTGGCAGAAAGGCTGGATGCAATTTCTTTCTTTCTAAGCCAGAAGTCTTCTCTTTCGTAAACGAAGACCGGAATTCTCTGGATGCAATAGTACAGGCCAATTTACAAGGCTGAGCTAAGATCCCTCAACTCTAATATAAGCCCCTATGACTCAGTGCGGTAAGAGACATTACTTTGAAACAATGCCTTTCTCTCCTATCAATCAGAAGCGCCTGTGGAGCTGAGCCACTAGAAAGCTGTGCTGCAAACGAGGAAATCGCTGGCTCCCAGGATAAGCAGGACTTTGGGTGAACCCAACACTACAGGAATTAACACGGTGAAGGATTATAAAAACAGCTAATGTGAAGTGTCTGGACTCCCAAGAAAATTCATGTAGAGCACTGTGACCATTTGATCTGCTACATATTATTGACGTAGCCCATGTGTCCCTGGACTACTCAACTCCCATCATCTTCCCTGACCACTGGCCAGGCTGACCGCTGAGACTGCTGGGAGCTGAAGTCCAACAGCAACATCGAGAGAGCCACAGTCTGCTGGTTTCCGTGAGGCGTGGTCCGAGTTCAGTCTGAGGTCGAGGATGCTGTATTGAAGCCGTCCGTCAAAGCTGAAGCTGGGTCCAAGGCAGGGAGTCGGGTGAGGTCAGGAGCTCCGGCAGGACAGAGTGCAGGCAGGAACTGACTACCAACAACGTTGCTCCCGCAACTTGGG
Source organism: Podarcis raffonei (assembly GCF_027172205.1). NCBI lineage: Eukaryota > Metazoa > Chordata > Lepidosauria > Squamata > Lacertidae > Podarcis > Podarcis raffonei. Next base: position 7,584,669 of record NC_070619.1, on the reverse strand, counting down.
ACTGGGCTGGCTGGCTTTTATCTGCCCCGAGGCATAGGGCGGCCCCAGTCCACAGGTGACTCGCCTCTCCTGGCCTGGAGGCGAGCACTCCTCCTGCGGGAACTTAGTTCCCTCCGCCTCTCTGCCCTGAGCCTCTGCAGCTCAGGAGAGGCTGGAGGGTTCCCGGACCCAGAGGCAACCTCAGCTTCCTCTGACGGGGCTGAGAGTGGAGCATCTGCAGGCAATGGGTCCTCCATCCCCTCAGGGGCCAGAGCAGACTCAGCTGGTGCCTGCACCTGAGGTTCCAGCACAGGTGAGGACCCTTCAGACTCAGGCCCCAGCCCCGGCTCAGCTGGTTCTGGAGGCGGGGAATCCTGTGCAGGCTGGGATTCCTCAGGTTCAGCCTCCGAGTCCGAATCCCAGGCCATCACAGGCTCCCCCATCCCTGCCCTAAGAGGCAAGGCCCTCTCTCATATGAGAATGCCTCTTCCAAACAGAGACACCAGCTCCTATCTTTTGCAATCGGGGGGAACGCTGCCTCTTAAAGCAAGGACTTTAAACCTGCCCCCCCCCAGTGTCACTGGGCAACAACTCACAACAACTCCCAGGAAGAGGAACACACCAGAGAAATCAAGCCTCAACTGCATGAAGGAAACAAGACTCACGTATTTCCGCCTCGCTTCCTGCAGGGCCTCCGACTCTTCCAACTTCTTCGCTTCGTCTCTGAACCTTTTAATACTTTCCTTCATCTCCTTGTTTTTGGCCAGCTCCTGCTTAATATTCTCCACGAAGCCGGAGATAAAACCTTTCCGGCCTCCGGAGGAGGAACATCGAGCCTAAAGAGAAGGTTTGCGGCGTTAACAGTGTAGGGCAACTTCCTTTTCAAATTGGCCCTTTTATTCAGAACCACGAGGTCCGGAATCTTACTTTTTTCTAAAGGGAAGGGCCATAGCTCAATTGCAGAGCATCTGTCTTGCATGCAACAGGTCCTAGGTCCAATATCCAGGTAGGAAAGATCCATTGTTTAAAAGCCTAGAGAGATGCTGCCAATCAGAGTATTTATTTATTGCTCTTGGGGGAGGGTTCCTCCCTCCCTCCCAGCCTGGCAGTTCTTGCTCTGCAATGCCCAACCCTCAGCAAATGCCTCCACCCCAATTATGCACAAAAAGGTTTGATTTGCAAAAAATACCTGGTACAGCTCCAATGCAGGTCTGCCAGTTCGATGCACGAGGAAAGCATGGTGCAAGGGGCCTGAGCTTCGTCCGGATACAAGCCATACATTTAAAAGGCATTTCTAGGAGGAGAAAGATAAGGTGCTCTTGTTTAATAGTGCTTGCAAAACAGGCTTGTTGAGGGATGGATAGCAAAGAGGCCAAGCCTCCAAACCTCATTACCATCACCTTTCCCTAACAGAAACAATCAGCCACATAAGACCCAGGAGTTAATTTTTTAAAGGAAGAGGTGCTGGGGCTGCATTTGCCTGCACCTCCAATAAAATAATAATAATGATGATGATAATTTATTACTTATACCCTGCCTGTCTGGCTGGGTTTCCCAGCCACTCTGGGCGGCTTCCAACAAGAGATTAAAAAATACATTAAAAATATAGAGGGAGAGAGAGTTCTCATCTTTAACACTGGATGGGTGTGTGTGCTTTTTTTGTTATTTTTAAAAAGGCACTCTGAACACGCTCAATGGCATGCTCTTCCTGTAAATAATACAGACCAGTATTACTTTTTAATATGAAAGTATTCGGCAATAGGACGCGGGTGGCGCTGTGGGTTAAACCACAGAGCCTAGGACTTGCTGATCAGAAGGTCGGCGGTTCAAATCCACATGATGGGGTGAGCTCCCGTTGCTCGGTCCCTGCTCCTGCCAACCTAGCAGTTCAAAAGCACGTCAAAGTGCAAGTAGATCAATAGGTACCACTCCGGCGGGAAGGTAAACGGCGTTTCCGTGCGCTGCTCTGGTTCGCCAGAAGCGGCTTAGTCATGCTGGCCACATGACCCGGAAGCTGTATGCTGGCTCTGTTGGCCAATAAAGCAAGATGAGCGCCGAAACCCCAGTGTCGGCCACGACTAGACCTAATGGTCAGGGGTCCCTTTACCTTATTCGGCAAAAAGAATGAGAGGTACTGTGCACATGCTCAGCAGCTCCCCTCCCCTTTGACAGGGAGCCAGAAGCAAAATCCTCAAGGAAAAGCAAAATAGAGGGGAACTCAGGGGGTCTCTCCCCCCCCCCCCATGAGGCTAAAACTTCTCAGCTTAAAGAGGGTCTGTTCGTTTCTTAGCAGCACCGTCTTAACGGAAGGATGGGAGGGCCCTCTGCACGTGCTCAGGGACTATGGGGTTGTGAGTCAAATGAGCACGCGGGACAAAGCAGCAAGGAGCATAGCTGTCAATGTTTCCCCCTGTTTTAAGGGAAATTCCCTTATTCTGAATTGGATTCCTCACAAGAAAAGGGAAAAGTTGACAGCTATGGCAAGAAGCAAGCTGGATTTAGAAGAGGCAGAGGAACCAGAGACCAAATTGCAAACATGCGCTGAATTATGGAGAAAGCTAGAGAGTTCCAGAAAGACATATATTTCTGCTTCATTGACTATGCAAAAGCCTTTGACTGTGTCGACCACAGCAAACTATGGCAAGTTCTTAAAGAAATGGGAGTGCCTGATCACCTCATCTGTCTTCTGAGAAATCTCTATGTGGGACAAGAAGCTACAGTCAGAACTGGATATGGAACAACTGATTGGTTCAAAATTGGGAAAGGAGTATGACAAGGCTGTATATTGTCTCCCTGCTTATTTAACTTACCCGGTATATGCAGAATTCATCATGCAAAAGGCTGGGCTGGATGAATCCCTAGCCGGAATTAAGATTGCTGGAAGAAATATCAACAACCTCAGATATGCAGATGACACAACCTTGATGGCAGAAAGTGAGGAGGAATTAAAGAACCTTTTAATGAGGGTGAAAGAAGAGAGTGCAAAATATGGTCTGAAGCTCAACATCAAAAAAACTAAGATCATGGCCACTGGTCCCATCACCTCCTGGCAAATAGAAGGGGAAGAAATGGAGACAGTGAGAGATTTGACTTTCTTGGGCTCCATGATCACTGCAGATGGTGACAGCAGTCACGAAATTAAAAGACACCTGCTTCTTGCGAGAAAAGCAATGACAAACTTAGACAGCATCTTAAAAAGCAGAGACATCACCTTGCCAACAAAGGTCCGTATAGTTAAAACTATGGTTTTCCAGTAGTGATGTATGGAAGTGAGAGCTGGACCATCAAGAAGGCTGATCGCTGAAGAATGGATGCTTTTGAGTTATGGTGCCGGAGGAGACTCTTGAGAGTCCCATGGACTGCAAGAAGATCAAACCTCTCCATTCTGAAGGAAATCAGCCCTGAGTGCTCACTGGAAGGACAGATCCTGAAGCTGAGGCTCCAAGACTTTGGCCACCTCATGAGAAGAGAAGACTCCCTGGAAAAGACCCTGATGTTGGGGAAGATGGAGGACACAAGGAGAAGGGGGCGACAGAGGGCGAGATGGTGGGACAGTGTTCTCGAAGCTACAAACATGAGTCTGACCAAACTGCGGGAGGCAGTGGAAGACAGGAGTGCCTGGCGTGCTCTGGTCCAGGGGGCCACGAAGAGTCGGACACGACTAAACGACTCAACAACAACAACAACAATGGCAAGGAGGGGGAGGGGAAGCCCATGGATGGGAGGGCGCTCTGCACGTGCTCAGGGGCTATGGGGCTGTGAGTCAAACGTGCACGCGGGACGAAGCAGCGAGGAGGGGAAGCCCCTCTGCACATGCGCAGGGGCACCACCTCCTTCCTCACGGTGCCCCAGCCTCTCTCTCCTCGGCAGCAGAACGGTAGAGCCCTCTGCACGTGCTCAGGGGCACGCTTTCCTTCGAAATGGGGCTTGGTAAAAATTACCAGGCCTTGGCTCGGGGAGGTTTGGGGAAGGAACGTGGGGAGCCCCCCCCCAAGACACACACGAACGCGCCCCACCGCCCTCGCCCCGTCCCCGCTTACCCGGCAACCCCACAGCGCGGCCGCCGCCATCTTTCCAAGAGGGAGGGAAGGAGCAGGTCGACCTTCCCGCCGGCGCCGAGCGATGACGTCAGGGGTTGAAAACGCCGGGCGTCTCAGAGAGCAGCCGCCGCGCAGGCGCGGAGAGGCCCTCGCTCCCCATTCGTTGTCGCGGTTGCCGCGGCAACGGTCATCCGGGTCTTTCTCGAAACGCTCTTCATTGGCTGCCTTGAGGAGCGTTTACACACACCCCGCCTGACGCTCACGAGGCGGCGCACAGGATGTGACGTCATTTCGGAAGGTTCGCTTTGGACATGCTCAGGAGCTATCTTTTTAGTCTTTTAATTATATTAATGTTATAATATTATATAATTATATTATTCAATATTATGTTATATTATTAATCATAAAATTATTATATTAAATTATTAATTGTATAATTATTATATTACATTATTTATTTATTTATTTATTTTATTATTATTAATAATAATATATTAATTGTATTGTATTATATTATATAAGATTATATTAATTCTATTATTGTCGTAAGAGAATCAGGGTCAGAGAGGGGAATAAAGGAAAATGACCTTACCTATATCAAATATATAGTATTCTGCTTTAATATCCTACAAGAATATAAACTGTGCCTTGGACTTCAAAAAACGTATCCTCTGAATGTGCGGTTTACTCAGAATGTATCTTTTTTTCGTTGTATAATTCTCATTTGACTTCAATAATATATCTAAATGTATCTTCGGTCTAAATGGTGTATCTTTTCCCTGAATGTATGGTGTATCTTTTTCCTAAATGTATCCTTATCTAAATGTACTCCCCCCCCCCCACTCTCATCAGTTAGAGAATATACCTTAATGTAAGAATCACCTGTTTCAAATGTACTATTGGATTACTTGATTCAAATGTACTTGAGTGTATTCTTTTATGTACCCTCTTGAAGAATTGTTCCCTTTGTACTAGAAAATGTAGCTAGAGAAATGTTTTTTTATATATTTCAGGAGCTGTCAAAGTACTTTTCTACACCACACTGCCACCTAATGGGTATATATTTTATATATAATTATTATATTATATTATATTATAACCATGTTATATGTTCATTATTATATTATAATCATTTTATATCCTACCTGGAAGAGGGAACACCTGCTCCTACCATTTGGAACTAAGGACCTGGGTTTTCAGGTCAGAGGATAGGACTTCAGGTCTGGTTTTCACTTCGGCTCTTTTCCTTTTTTTCTTCTTGAAAACAGCATCTTCAGGTATTCCAGTTGCTGATTGTGGTCCTACCCTGTCTTTTATGACCCCCTTTAGCACATATATTCTCGCAGGAGGAACTGGCTTCATGAGACATGGTTATAACCTGATTTATTACAAAACCGACTAAAAATGTGTTTTTAAACAAAGATCTCGGCTTGGAATATAGGGATAAGTTGAGAAGCTTTGAAGGTGAAGCAAAACTCAGCATCTGAAGAATGTGTGCATGCACATGAAAGCTCATACCAATAACTCACTTATTTGGTCTCTAAGGTGCTACTGGAAGGAATTTTATTTTATTTTATTTTTGACCACAGCAGACCATCACAGCTACCTACCTGTAACTAAAACTCAGCCGTTCTCCCAGCCCTGAGGCTCATCCACATGGAGACTAATCCTGTACATAAGATTTACTTTGTCTGCTTCATGTTGCATTTGTGATGTTCTATTATGTCATTAAAGGGACGCGGGTGGTGCTGTGGGTAAAACCTCAGTGCCTAGGACTTGCCGATCACATGGTCGGCGGTTCGAATCCCCGCGGTGGGGTGAGCTCCCGTCTTTCGGTCCCAGCTCCTGCCCACCTAGCAGTTCGAAAGCACCCCTACGTGCAAGTAGATAAATAGGTACCGCTTTATAGCGGGAAGGCAAACGGCGTTTCCGTGTGCTGCGCTGGTGCTGGCTCGCCAGAGCAGCTTCGTCACGCTGGCCACGTGACCCGGAAGTGTCTCCGGACAGCGCTGGCCCCCGGCCTGAGTGAGATGGGTGCACAACCCTAGAGTCGGACACGACTGGCCTGTACGGGCAGGGGTACCTTTACCTTTATTATGTCATTCTTATTTATTGTTTGTAAGCTGCTTTGCGATTTGTGCGAATGCAAAGCAGGATAGAAATATAATTTCTTCTGCTACAAAACAAAGAAAATAAAACGGGGGAAAGTGCATCTATCGCCTCCACTGCTTGAGTTACACTGAGTTGCTGGGTCATGTTGGTTAGCTATGCTGGTGAATCTTGTCACATTACTGCCTAGATGGGCAGTAGGCTCTGATGACCATTGGGTCAGAAGAGGGAACACAACTGTTTGTATGTTTCTCCTCCTATTTACTGTTAATGAGACGGGAGTCATGTTCATTTGAGTTATGATGTCCTGGTCAATGGATTTTCAGCCAGCCTAGATTAGAAACAAGGTGTACAAGTGGGACCTGCAAGTAAACATTGCAGGGTGCTTTTCAGGGTGCCAGCCAGCCATGCTTTTTCCCTAGGATAATTCCTCCATAGTATTTCCATGTGCCCAGCCACCCCCAGCCTGGTAAATGGATGTTCATCCAGCCTAGATCAGAAACAAGTAGGCGGGTGCCACTACCAAGAAGGCCTTCTGCCTGGTTCCCTGTAACTTGGCTTCTCGCAATGAGGGAACCGCTAGAATGCCCTCGGCGCTGGACCTGTGTCCGGGCAGAACGATGGAGCTGGAGACACTCCTTCAGGTATACTGGACCGAGGCCGTTTAGGGCTTTAACAGTCAGTACCAACACTTTGATTTGTGTTTGGAAACGTCCTGGGAGCCAATGTAGGTCTTTCAAGACCGGTGTTAAACGGTCTCAGCAGCTACTCCCAGTCCGCAGTCTAGCTGCCGCATTCTGGATTAGTTGTAGTTTCAGGGTCACCTTCAAAGTTAGCCCCACGTAGAGCGCATGGCAGTAGTCCAAGCGAGAGATAACCAGAGCATGCACCACTCTGTCAAGACAGTCTGCGGGCAGGGAGGGTCTCATCCTGCGTACCAGATGGAGCTGATAAACAGTGGGGTGACAAAATGCAACTCGACGCTGCCTATGGAACCAAGCAGGGTTGAGCTGCATTGCGATGCGTCCCTGGCGATCAGCCAGGCTGTCCCCACCCGTCCTGCCCTTGGGGGGAGCCTGCCTTGCCTCGGAGCAGCAGCACATCTTCGAGCGCAGACACACACACAGAGGGGAGTGACATTCGGCACGCCGCCCGCCCACGACTCCCAAGCCGTTGCACTTGTCACCTGCACTTGTAACCTGAGGCCCATCTCTATGTCCCCCATACCAGAGAGTTTTGGAGGGGGGCAACAAGAGAAAGGGCCTTTTCTGCGGTGGCTCCCCGATTGTGGAATAGTCTCCCCAGAGGCTCGCCTTGGCACCATCATTACATGTCTCTTTACTGAGGCCTTTGGCCATTAAATAATCTATGGCCTGTGAAAGTGGGGCGAGGCGGGGAGAGGATTGTTTATCACTATGCGCTATTTTACTATTAGGCTGTATGATATTCACTATGCTATCCAGTTATTCCCAGACACCATCCTGGCTCCCGGGCATCACCAGTGGCCAACAGGCAGGTGCAAAATGCGCCTGGCTAATTTCAAATACCGGCATGAAGCTTCTGCCCACAAATCAGTGTTGCAAAATGCACAGTGACAGCCAACACAGGACTCTTTGTCAGCCACAACAGAACACTTTTAATATAGACATCGACTTCATACAAGACATGTGGTTTTGGTTTGACTCATGGTCTAGTTGTAGATTTTCCAAGAAAAAAAAACCTAAAAAAAACTTTCCATAAATTCACAGAAGTGAGTCAGCATGACTTGCTTTCTTCAGAGGGTCTTTCCAAAGAGTTTCTCTAACCAGGGAAACGGTGGGAACAAGACTTGATAGCCACCCGCCGTTTATTTACCAAAGACATTGGCGCTTATTTACCAAAGACATAGTGTAATGCGACGCCACTACATAGAACCAGATTGTGCATGTTAAAACACAGTTTCAATTCAAAAACAAAAACCCAGGACAGTAAAATGGGGGAAAAAACAAATCTTATCTTAAAAAAGGAAACTAAAATTACTCCAAAAAGCAACTGAGTTGTCTTACCATCTTCACATCCAATTTTTTTAAAAAATCCCAACAAGAAAGTACAATCCCCAAGCGCTCTCCCTTCGTATTTAAAAAGGCCCCTGCCAAAAAACAAAACTTAGGCATTCCTGTCAATCCGCACGTCTATCTCCCTGCCACGAAGCTGGATCCCGTTCATCATACGGCAGGCTCTTTCGGCGACTTCCGGGGATTCAAATCGGACCACGCCGCACCCTTTGGACTTGCCGTTCTCCATTTTGATGTCTGCATACATGACGTGGCCTGTGGGAGAAGACTCGCTTTAGCCCAGGTCTCTCCTCCTTGCCCAAACCGCATTCCTTATCAGTTATAGCTCCACCTTATCCATTTCTGCACCATGTTATTTTGATACCGGCTCTCGTAGGAACGCCTTGGTTTCAAGCCTGAGAGTTGGACTGGAAGTCTGGAGCAGCAGAGAGATGCTGGCACGTAGGCCACTCTGCCTTTTATTAGGTAAAGGTACAGGGGCCCCTGACTATTAGGTCCAGTCGTGGCCGACTCTGGGGTTGCGGCGCTCATCTCGCTTTATTGGCCGAGGGAGCTGGCGTACAGCTTCCGGGTCATGTGCCCAGCATGACTAAGCCGCTTCTGGCGAACCAGAGCAGCGCATGGAAACGCCATTTACCTTCCCGCAAGAGCGGTACCTATTTATCTACTTGCACTTTGACGTGCTTTTGAACTGCTAGGTTGGCAGGAGCAGGGACCGAGCAATGGGAGCTCACCCTGTCGCGGGGATTCGAACCACCGACCTTCTGATCAGCAAGCCCTAGGCTCTGTAGTTTAACCCACAGCGCCACCCGCGTCCCTTCTGCCTTTTATTAGTGGTACCCAAATGATTTCCTCAAGCGCTCAAGCTGTACGACTTCAAACCTGAAGCTCAGTGTCTTAGCATCTAACGACTCAGGTCTGATCTCCAGGTAGGGCTCAGAAAGACTTCCATGACTCCAAACCCCAGAGAGCCACTGCCAGTCGGTGTAGACCGGGGTTTACCAAGCTTGGGTCTCCAGCTGTTTCTGAACTACAATTCCCAACAGGCCTGACCACGGATTCTGCTAGCTACGGATCAGGGGTGTTGTAGTCCCAATGACAGCTGGAGACCCAAGTTTCAGAAAGCCTGTTGTAGACAATATTGAGGCGGGTGGACCCTGTGCAAGGCAGCTTCCTATGCGGACAAACTTAATCAGCAACCCCCATGCAGAGTGAAGTTTTTAGCAAAGGTCTAACCCATGGGTAGGCAAACTAAGGCCCGGGGGCTGGATCCGGCCCAATCGCCTTCTAAATCCGGCCCATGGACAGTCCAGGAACCAGCATGTTTTTACATGAGTGGAATGTGTCTTTTTATTTAAAATGCATCTCTGGGTTATTTGTGGGGCATAGGAATTCGTTCATCAACCCCCCCCCCCAAAAAAATAGTCTGGCCCCCCACAAGGTGTGAGGGACAGTGGCCCAGCCCCCTGCTGAAAATGTTTGCTGACCCCTGGTCTAACCCTTCGCCCCCTTGAAATGAGAGCACCAAGCCTTCAACGATGGGGGAAGCAAGTGGCAAATCCCTTTGCCCCAATCAATGCTGGATCATACAGTAGTCAGGAGGAGATCTACCCTCACTCAGGTGCGTCAGGCAACAATCCTGGCCCCAGAAGGCCCCCGAGGGCCTTCTCCCAACAAGAGAACAGGCGTCGCTACCGGGTTAAGCCTGACCACTGCATCTTTCCCCCCTGCTCCATCAGAAGAGCCAGCCAAAAGAAAGAGGACTGTCCATCTCCCGGCTGACTGGATGCTTCTCCCAATTTAATAAGTTCAAAATCTAAAAAAATCTCTTCTCAGAGGACAATACGTCTGCCACACAGCCTGCTGTGGGAACCCAGAAGGCAGGAACTGGGAACTGGAGGGGTCTCCCTCTCCACTTGGGAGAGGGTAATGCCCGATCTAATCCTGCCTAATAGAGCAACATGGGAGGAATAACCCATCCCACCCAACTATCCTCTCACCCCCCCACCCCCCGCAGGAGAATACACATAACTCTCCCGTGTCCTTTGGGAATTTCCGGGTCGCTCCTGAATTGAGCTACTCACCGCACTCATTGAACTTGTCTTTCAGCATTTTCCACGTGAAATCAAAAGGAAGCTAGGAAGAGAGAGAGAAAAGTAGTGAGAATCATAATTTAGAAGACATCTGAAGGCAGCCCTGTTTAGGGAAGCTTTTAGTGCTTGATGTATTGCAGTATTTTAATATTTTTTGGGAAGCCGCCCAGAGTGGCTGGGGAAGCCCAGCCAGATGGGCGGGGTATAAACAATAAATTATTATTATTACTACCACCATCACAGGGGCTCCCAATCACCAACCACCGGGGGGGGGGGGAGCACCACCCACCAGAAGTCAGGTACCTCCCCCTTGCTAGGAAACTCAAAATGCTTTCCTACCACGATGCAGAAACTTTCCGCCCAAGACCTGCGCTACATTCAGCCAAACAACCTATTGTGGTTTGAGCCTATGAAAACCTCCCAGCATGCTCAGTCCTGACCTCTCACAAGGGACGGGGTGGGATGTGAGGCACTGGGCAGAGGGAGTAAAAACTACTTGGAGCACCAGCCCAAAGCTCAACCCAGCGGCTTGCCATCTTGCCCCGACTCACATTTCTCACAAAAATCTGGCAAGCCTTCCTGGCTACACCGGCGGCGGCGGCAGGTCCTCCGGTCCCGAGGGCGCCGGCAAAGCTTCCAGCGGCAAAGTTCCCCCGGTCCATCTCCATCGTCCTCTCAAAGGTGTTCCCCATGGCGAGCCCCATCCTGTCTAGCCCTGCCCCCATGCCCTGCCCCATGGCGGGCCCCATCCTGTCCATGTTGGTCGCGGCAGCCCCCATGCGGTCGAGACCCATCCTGTCCATGTTGCTGGCCGCGATGCGGTCCAGTCCTATCCTGTCGATGGAGGCCGCCCCGAGGCGGTCCAGCCCCGCGGGCATCCTGTCCATCACCGGGCCCATCCCTGCGGGCCCCATCCCCGCAGGGACCATGCGGTCCATGCCCAGGCCCATCCTTTCTATGCCGGAGCTCATGCGGTCCACGCCGGCGCCCATGCGGTCCATGGTTGTGCCGACACGGTCCATGGCAGAGCCCATGCGGTCAATGCCGAACCCTAGCCCTGTGCCCATCCTCTCCATCCCTGTCCCCATTCGATCTATCCCAGAGCCCATGCGGTCCATGTTGGACGCCAAGTGGTCTATCCCCAGGGGAGCCATCCGGTCAATGCCGGAGCCCATCCTGTCTACGCCGGAGCCCATGCGGTCCAGCACCAGCCCCATCCTGTCCATCTCGGAGCCCACTCTCTCTATGCCATGCCCCATGCCCGAGGGGAGCCTATCAATGCCTGTGGCCATGCGGTCGAGGCCGGGGGCCATGCGGTCGATGGTGGGGATGCTGGCCCCGCCTCCGCCGCCACCTGCGAAAGAGAAAGAGGAGAGGAGACACATCAGCAAGGGAAAGGCAGGAACAAGCCCTCTAGAAAGGGGCAACTCAAGAGACAGACCCAAGCACAATTAAAGGTAAAGGGACCGCTGACCATTAGGTCCAGTCGTGGCCGACCTGGGGTTGCGGCGCTCATCTCACTTTACTGGCCGAGGGAGCCGGCGTACAGCTTCCGGGTCATGTGGCCAGCAGGACTAAGCCGCTTCTGGCGAAACAGAGCAGCGCACGGAAACGCCGTTTACCTTCCCACCAGAGTGGTACCTATTTATCTACTTGCACTCTGACGTGCTTTCGAACTGCTAGGTTGGGAGGAGCAGGGACCGAGCAACGGGAGCTCACCCCGTCGCGGGGATTCGAACCGCCGACCTTCTTATTGGCAAGTCCTAGGCTCTGTGGCTTAACCCACAGAACCACCCACGTCCCAAGCACAATTAGTGTATTTTAAATATTGGCGTTAAGTGCATTAACAGGTTCACCCACAGCCGCTTCTCTCAGCACAGATTACGGACCCTGAGGTTTGCCTCCTTCCAGGCCCGCAGACCCGCTCTTTAAATTTTCTGTTTTACAATTTAGAATATTCATTTTAACCTTAAAGATAGCAATGACTTCCCTTCTACTATTAACAAGTGTACACAATTCCCCGCCCATGTATTCAATAAACATTTTCCAATCTTCTTTAAACACGTTCTTCTTGTTCTTTTATTCTATATGTTAGGTCCGCAAGCTAAGCATACTCCATCAGTTTAAGTTGCCATTCTTCTTTAGTTGGGACCTTGCTCGTTTTCCGTTTTTGGGCTAACAAAACACGAGCCACAGTAGTGGCATACACAAATACCCTTTTTTGACACCTGGGGATTTCTGTCTGAATTATCCCCAGCAAATCACCTGGAGTACTGTGTCCAGTTCTGGGCACCACAGTTCAAGGAGGACACTGACAAACTGGAACGTGTCCAGAGGAGGGCAACCAAAATGGTCAAAGGCCTGGAAACGATGCCTTATGAGGAACGGCTAAGGGAGCTGGGCATGTTTAGCCTGGAGAAGAGGAGGTTAAGGGGTGATATGATAGCCATGTTCAAATATATAAAAGGATGTCACATAGAGGAGGGAGAAAGGTTGTTTTCTGCTGCTCCAGAGAAGCGGACACGGAGCAATGGATCCAAACTACAAGAAAGAAGATTCCTCCTAAACATTAGGAAGAACTTCCTGACAGTAAGAGCTGTTCGACAGTGGAATTTGCTGCCAAGGAGTGTGGTGGAGTCTCCTTCTTTGGAGGTCTTTAAGCAGAGGCTTGACAACCATATGTCAGGAGTGCTCTGATGGTGTTTCCTGCTTGGCAGGGGGTTGGACTCGATGGCCCTTGTGGTCTCTTCCAACTCTATGACTCTATGATTCTATGAAATAGAGTCTGCAGTCCCATCTCTCTGCCAGGTTCTGACTTGCTCCACACACTGGTGTGCTCTATCACACGCTCACATTTTTGAACGAAACTTCAGAATACGGTGGGGTGTGCACTGTGGAGGGTGGCTGGGCAGGGAACTGACCTGGTTATCCTCATTGTCATCTCCTTTCTCTTTGGTTGTCAGGCGAGTAAAGACAACAACCAGAAAACGCTCTTTTCAAAGTAGACCCAAGCCTAAGAAGGGTTTGTCACAGCTGGGGAGCCACACTTACCCAGCCCCCTGTCCAGGCTGTCTCCAAAGCTACGAGGCATCCCCATTTCGTTCCTCGGGAAGTCTCTTTCAAACCCGCCTCCGATCGCACGGTCCATTTCTGGAAACGAAGAGCAGTTTTTAGTCCTCTGCCAGGAGCGGAAAACACAAAGGCAACAGGCAAAGTAAACAAAGCTTCCCAGTCTATACTGACTGGCAGTGGCTTCCCAGAGCTTCAGGCGAAGGACATTTTCATCCCTTACTAGAGACAGTAGGGATTGTTATCGCCATTGTGATAGGAATTTTGAGGTCTTAGATACAGTGGTACCCCGCAAGACGAACGCCTCGGAAGACGAAAAACTCGCTAGACGAAAGAGTTTTTCGTTTTCTTAGGCGCTTCGCAAGACGCATTTCCCTATGGGCTTGCTTCGCAAGACGAAGCTTGCCCCGCAAGCTCTGGGGCAAGCCTTCCCCTCTGGGGCAAGCCTTCCCCTGTCCCCGGACCTGTTCTGAAGGCTGGCGGCGGGGAGAAGATTGCTTCTCCCCGTTGCCAGCCCCGCAAGCTCCGGGGACAGCGGGGAAGCACAGCGCGTCTTCCCCGCTGTCCCCGGACCTCTTCTGAAGGCTGGCGACGGGGAGAAAAGCCCTTCTCCCCACCGCCAGCCCCGCAATCTCCGGGGACAGCAGGGAAGCACAGCGCGTCTTCCCCGCTGTCCCTGGACCTCTTCTGAAGGCTGGCGGTGGGGAGAAAAGCCCTTCTCCCCACCGCCAGTCCCGCAATCTCCGAGGACAGCAGGGAAGCACAGCGCGTCTTCCCCGCTGTCCCCGGACCTCTTCTGAAGGCTGGCGGTGGGGAGAGAAAGCCCTTCTCCCCACCGCCAGTCCCGCAATCTCCGGGGACAGCGGGAAAGCGCAGCGCGTCTTCCCCGCTGTCCCCGGACCTGGTCTGAAGGCGGTCTCCATAGGAACGCATTAATTGATTTTCAATGCATTCCTATGGGAAACCGTGCTTCGCAAGACAAAAAACTGGCAAGAAGAAAAAACTCACGGAACGAATTAATTTCGTCTTGCAAGGCACCACTGTATATGGTAATGTACATAACCGCACGTACATAGATCAGCACTGGAAGACCGACCTGAAGCCATTTTGATTCCTAAACTGAGCAAATGTTTTCTCTACAAGGTCAAAGTGGAAAAGCCTCCCCATTGTCTTTTCCTTCACAAATCCTGTCTTAAGGGTATGTCTGTGTTTGAACAGGGTGTGAGCCTGTGACCTGGCCCAGGAACTTAGTATTTATCACTACAAAAGACTGGCCAGGCTCCCCAGGCAATCCAATCAAGTAACCTGCCAGACAGGAGAAAAACAACATTCAAATTTCTGTTTAGACCGCCTTTTCTGTGATGTAGGTATGATGTTTCTGGGGGTGGTCTTGATCTACAGGGTGGCAATTTCAAAAGTCTTTATAAGGCCTTGCACACTATTTTTCTGGGTCCTCCTCCTTTCCTGTGTGTGAGGGGAGCACCCTGTTGCAACAGATGAATAAAGATCAAGGTTACTAGCTGCTTTGCTTCTCAATATTCTCTAGTTGGCCTCTGTTATCTTCTCCTGCCAATAGGGAACCTATGTAAGGACTCTATATGGGCTCTTGGATACCCCATAAGGGAAAAGGGCAATTTTTGTTTACAACACCATGCAAAGGGAGCGCTCTTGAATCCTGGAACTCAAGTCGGTAGAGCATGAGTCTCTTCATCTCAACGTTGTGGGTTCGAGCCTCACGCTGGGTGAAAGACCCCTGCACTGCAGGGGGTTGGACGAGATGACCCTTGTGCTCCCTTCCAACTCAACAATTCTATGATTCGTCCACTAAGCTACAACCCATCCCCAAAAATGAGCCCAGGGACAACTTGCCTGGTACCAACACTCATCGTTTTGGCACCCGGCAAAGGCATTTCTACTCTCTCAAGCTTTGGGACCCAATTTATCACGTTGTGCCAGGTAGGTAGGAATTTGCTACCATTTCTATGTTCAGGCATATGTGGGGGGGGGGGGTTTGCATTTGATTATTGTGGATGAACACTTTTGTCAGTTGCATTGCTTTTAAGTGATGCATTTGTGGCAGGTTTTATTATTGTGTTTTTACACTGCTGTAAGTCGCACCAACACTTTTTTCTTTTGCAGGAAGTGATGAATAAGCACACAATAAATAGTCTGTAGGAGAGGCGTTGATACTTTGCTCCTCTTTTTTGTCTGTTTGCTATGTACTGTATTTTTCGCTCTATAAGACGCACCAAACCATAAGACGCACCTAGTTTTTGGAGGAGGAAAACAAGAAAAATAAATATTCTAAATCCCAGAAGCCAGACCAGCAAGAGGGATCGGTGCGCAGCAAAAGCAGCGATCCCTCTTGCTGTTCTGGCTTTGAGATAGCTGCACAGCCTGCATTCACTCCATAAGACGCACACACATTTCCCCTTGCTTTTTAGGAGGGAAAAAAGTGAGTCTTATAGAGCAAAAGATAATGTATTTCGTGTTCTCCTTTTGTATGTTGCATAAACCATTCTGTAGTCTTCGGATGAAGGGGAGCATACAGATTTAATTACTTTTTAATAAATAGTAATAAAAGCACCCGACAAAATAGGCCTGCTAGATGGAATTCAAAATCTACCACGGCCAGAGTCATGTTTCCAAGGGCCTTTCTCAAGCAAGAGCTCTCCTCTGTTGTCATCTGGCATTCAAAAGCATACAGCTGGACACCTATCCGCCTCAGTCAATAATAAATAATAAATTTTATTTATATCCCACCCTCCCCAGCCGAAGCCGGGCTCAGAGTGGCTAACCGTAAATGATAAAACATTCTAAAATCATTTCATTATAAAATTAATTCCAATCAGATTAATGGCAACCATTGGACTAAAGTTCTGTGAGGATTGCCAAAGGAGGGAGTCAGGCTGTGCCCTGGCCAAAGGCCTGGTGGAACAGCTGTCTTGCAGGCCCTGCAGAAAGATGTCAAGTCCCGCAGGGCCCTAGTCTCTTGTGATAGAGTGTTCCACCAGATCGGAGTCACAGCCGAAAAAGCCCTGGCTCTGGTTGAGGCCAGCCTAACCTCTCTGTGGCCTGGGACCTCCAAGATGTTTTTGTTTGAAGACTGTAAGTTCCTCTGTGGGACATACCAGGAGAGGTGGTCCCGTAGGTATGAGGGTCCTAGGCCGTATAGGGCTTTGAAGGTTAAAGCCAGCACCTTAAACCTGATCCTGTACTCCACCGGGAGCCAGTGCAGCTGATATAGCACTGGGTGAATGGGATCTCGCAGCGAGGACCCCGTAAGGAGTCTCGCCGTGGCATTCTGCACCCGCTGGAGTGCAGAAACTCAATGTCCAGGAATAACACGAGTCACAGCCCATCAGCATTTGGAGGGCCCCCAAAAGGTCCCTCATATCCCTGTCAAGACTAGGTGAAAGAGAGATGATCAGAATCAAAGGTTTAAAGAACCTCAGAATCGATATTCTGAAAATCTTATGGGTTTCAGCACCATTCTCCTTCCCAAGCCCTATTAAGCGCCAAGCCGTGAAGATTGCCAATCTTTTTACTCACCGCTCATCCTGCCCAGGTTCATCCCAGAAGGGAAGCGGCCCAGGTTCTCCATTCCGCTGAAAGGCCCTTCCATCCCTGAATAACAACAATAAAAGCAACAGTGAGCAAGTTCCCAATCCCTCCTGCCTTGCCAGCTAACCCATCTGTGGGATTTGAGAGGGCACCAGGCTCAGATTTCAAGAGCTCCAATGGCTCCTTTATTTTCAGACATTAGCGGTATGTAAGGCTTGGGGCTTTTGAGCTTTCCATCAGGTCAAGCCAACCACTGTCTGACCTACTCTGGAAATGCAGTATATGAACACGTCAAATAAAAGGGTTGCAGAGACGGCTTGGGAATAAGCACAGCAGAGGAACCTGCTTTGAGGTGAGGGTCCCCAATGCAATCCTGCCACCGTACACCAGTTCTGGCCCCCGTTCCCCTACTTACCTCCCATTTTGTTCATTCCAAAGCCCAAGCCTTCTATGCCCATTCCTAAAAGAGAACAGACAAGACGAGTGGAAATTAATAATAATAATAATAATAATAATAATAATAATAATAATAATAATAATAAATTTTATTTATATCCCGCCCTCCCCAGCCGAAGCCGGGCTCAGGGCGGCTAACAACAATCAAATAATCAAACAATCAAATAAACCAACATTCTAAAAATATTTCATTATAAAAATTAATTAAAATCAAGTTAATGGCAACCATTAAGCAAAACTCTGTGCAGGTTGCCAGAGGAGGGAGTCAGGCTGCGCCCTGACCAAAGGCCTGGTGGAACAACTCTGTCTTGCAGGCCCTGCGGAAAGATGTCAAGTCCCGCAGGGCCCTAGTCTCTTGTGACAGAGTGTTCCACCAGGTCGGAGCCACAGCCAAAAAAGCCCTGGCTCTGGTTGAGGCCAGCCTAACCTCTCTGAGGCCTGGGACCTTCAGGATGTTTTTATTTGCAGACCGTAGGTTTCTTTGTGGGGCATACCAATTAGAACCTATGACAGCGTTAAGATTTAGAGGACTGATCCACCTGAACTGGTATTGTCTGCTGTGGTTGGTTCCAGACACAGAGAACAGTCTTTCCCCGCTGCACAATCCTTTCACTGGAGACATAAGGCCAAAAGCCTTCTTCCCTAGTCTAGCATCCCATTTCCCACTGATTATTCTTGGAAAGAGGACATGAGGATTAACAGTCGCGGGGCAACCCAGTCAAATGGGCGGGGGTAAAAATAATAAAATTATTGTTATCAGCATTGCCAGTGGCTGGGATTCAGGGGCAGACTGCCTCTTGCTCCTACAGGCTGCATAGTCACCATGCCAAGCAGTCATAGATAACTGTTCTCCACAATGCATTGGGTCTCCCATCCCTTTTTAAGAGAAGGGCCATTGCCGCTCCCGTGGGAGTGGATTATCTAAGTGCCATGTGAAGGAAATCAAAATCATTTCCAGCGTGTTGCCGGACAGCAGGGACGCAGACGGTTGCTTGCTCTCAATTTGGGCTCAGGCACCCTCTTTACCCCCGAGAGATAAAACTTGTTTGGGACAAACAAGGCGGCGCCGACAGTTCTCAAACAAGAGACAGAGCTTTCGGCTCCATCAGCCTTCTTCCGTATCAGATGATGCTGAACGACAACTCCCTTTGTCCCTTTCCATTGACTGTGCTGGCTAGGTCTGGTAGGAGCTGAGAGTCTAAGCACACCCGAAAGGCCAGCTTCCCCCAATATCCGCCATATATCTTTAAAGCCCTAAACGGCCTCAGTCCAGTATACCTGAAGGAGCGTCTCCACCCCCATCGTTCTGCCCGGACACTGAGGTCCAGTGCAGAGGGCCTTCTGGCGGTTCCCTCATTTAGAAGACATCTGAAGGCAGCCCTGTTTAGGGAAGCTTTTAATGTTTAATAGACTATTGTATTTTAATATTCTGTTGGAAGCCGCCCAGAGTGGCTGGGGAAACCCAGCCAGATGGGCGGGGTATAAATAAATTATTATTATTAGTAGTAGTAGTAGCAGTAGTAGGGGAAGAGCAGATTTAGCCGAATAGGGTGCTCTTCAGACACTGCTCGATTATTGTCCAAAACCAGTTTGAAGCCCATATCGTGATATCGGTTTCATAATCTTTGATGACCTGGCAATAGACCAGGTGGTGCGTGTGTGATGCACAACAGACCATGGTGCGTGTGTGATGCAAAAATCACAATGCAGGAGAAACAGTGAAGCCAGTCAATGGCTATACACAGCTCCATCCTTATTTCAGACATCGTGATCTATCGGTGTATCGTGATGTTTAGCCGGCGATCTATCACAAAGTTTGAAAACCAGCTCCATGTTTATTTCAGACACCGGGATAGACCAGCACAGAAATCATGAGACCCATAAACATGACAGAAACGCTAGAGGAGACAGCAAAGGAAAGAGCACAGCCCCAGTTCCTCGCTCACCTCCGGGTCCCAAGTTGCCCATACCCAAACCCTTGTTCAAATGGTTTGCATCAATAGGTATTCCTCCTGGCCCCAATCCCATGCCAATGCCTCCGAGTCCATCTGCAAAAGAAGAGAGGTTCAAAAACCAGCAATCAGTATCAGTGTGCATTCACCCCCTCGCTGGAAAGAGAAGCCAGGCTAGCTCCCTCCTTGTTGCCCTTCCGTCGGCAAACGGAAACCTTGTTCCAACGGGCTTTTGGTAAATGAAACGGCTGGTGCCATGCTGTTTTTCTTGTAACTATTGGTGTGTTTTAAACAGTTTTTATACGTATATATATAGCTTTAGTTCTCCTTCATGGATGCGCCTTGTCGTGGTGAAGGGGCTTGAATAACTCAAGAGAAGCTATGAGCTATGCCATGCTGGGCCACCCAAAACGGACAGGTCATAGCCAAGAGTTTAGACTAAATGTGATCCACCTGGAGAAGGAACTGGCAAACCACTCCAGTATTTTGCCAAGAAAACTCCATGGACATAGAAAAGGAAAAGCTTTCAGAAGAAAGTGAGTTTCTAAGGCATGCTCTGGTTCATGGGGTCACGGAGAGTAGAACACGACTAAGACGACTTAACAACATAGCTTTAGTTGGGTTTTACTCATTTTTCCACATTTTAAGTCAGTTTTAAGCCATTGCAGGATATGCGTAAGTGAGGTTTTCACTGAGCTCATGGCAGAAGCTCCCATGTACACCGTGCCAGAAATGGAGGGGAGAAATTAGGAATCTGGAACATGACTGGGATGCAGAAAGGAAGAGGAAGACTCAAGGAAAAGAGTCGTGGGGGCAGAAAGAGAGAGATATGCAGGAAGATACGGCCTGCAAGTTAATTAAAAGGACAGCCCCCCCCCCCGGCTCCCCTGACCATACCTCAAGTCTCCACAGGGTGCCACGGCACACTGGTTGACAACCAATGACGCATACTAATTTTAAAGTGCCCAGACAGCATAGCCCACTGACCATCAGAATTTAACTTTTTACGGTGGGAAATAGCAGGAGAACAAGCAAATCTCCCCGATGACAAGAACACACTGTTCCACAGGGCAGGTGTGCGAGCTACTTCCCACGTGGAGTAACACAGCCATTTATTGTGTAACCTTTTCTGGAGATACTTACGAGGAAGCTGCTGGGGCCGCTCCGGAGGGAAGAAATCCCCTTTCGGCAAGGCTCGCTCGTCCTGAAATATCAGATGCACAGATCAATACAAAGCCGAATGCAGCAGTTGCTTGACTGTAGCATTCGATTTTGTACACAACTGTGGGGCGCCCTCCCACCAAATGAAAATCATAAACAGGCATTCCTCTGCATAAGGAAGCTTTTAATGCATGGGTAGGCAAACTAAGGCCCGGGGGCCAGATCCAGCCCAATCGCCTTCTAAATCTGGCCCGTGGATGGTCCAGTAATCAGCGTGTTTTTATGTAAGTTTAATGTGTCCTTTTATTTAAAATGCATCTCTGGGTTATTTGTGGGGCATAGGAATTCGGTCACGCCCCCCCACCAAAATATACATTTTTTGCCCTATAAGACTCACTTTTTCCCTCCTAAAAAGTAAGAGGAAATGTGTGTGCTTCTTATGGAGCGAATGCAGGCTGCGCAGCTATCCCAGAAGCCAGAACAGCAAGAGGGATTGCTGCTTTCACTGCGCAGCGATCCCTCTTGCTGTTCTGGCTTCTGAGATTCAGAATATATTTTTTCTTGTTTTCCTCCTCCAAAAACTAGGTGCGTTTTGGGGTCTGGTGCGTCCTATAGAGCGCAAAATATGGTAGTTCCCCCCCCCCAAAGGGACAGTGGAACAGCCCCCTACTGAAATAGTTTGCTGACCCCTGCTTTAACGTTTGATGTTGTGATAGGAATTTTATGGTCTTAGATATATGGCAACGTTCATAACCACACGTACATAGATCAGCACAGGAAAGCCAACCTGGAACCATTTTGATTCCTAAACTGAGCAAATGTTTCTCTGCATGGTCAAAATGGAAAAGCCTCCCCATTGTCTCTTCCTTCACAAATCCTGTCTTAATCTGTGTTTGAATAAGGGTGTGAGCCTTATCATTACAAAAGACTGCCCAGGCTCCCCAAGAAATCCAATCAAGTAACCTGCCAGACAGGAAATAAACCAAGCGACAGGAGAAAACAACATGCAAATGTTCTGTTTTAGACCGCCTTATCTGAGGGGTGGTCTTAGGTTACACCCCCTTCTGTGATGAATGCATAATGTTTCTGGGGGTGGTCTTGATCTAGAGGATGGGAATTTCAAAAGTCTTTATAAGCCCTTGCACAGCATTTTTGGGGGTCCTCTTCCTCTCCTGTGTGTGAGGGGAGTACCCTGTTGCAACAGATCAATAAAGATCAAGCTTACTAGCTGCTTTGCTTCTCAATATTCTCTGGTTGGCCTCTGTTATTTTCTCCTACCAATAGGGAACCTATGTAAGGACTCTATATGGGCTCTTGGATACCCCATAAGGGAAAAGGGCATATTTTTATTTACAACAATGTTTTTCTATTTTGGTGGATTGTAGAGCTGCGCGACACACATCGTCCAAAACCCATTTGTGAAGTCCGTACTGTGATATCGGTTTCATAATTTTTGATCTGGCAATATGCTGCGAATCGTGGGGTGTGCACGCATGTGCGTGCTAAACCCAAATCATGACGCACAAAAAAACCCAACAAGATGAAGCCAGCCAACACCTCTAACAGGTTCCATCCTTATTTCAGACATTGTTATGTATCAATATATTGCGATGCCTAGCTGGTGAAATATCGCAATGTTGAAAGCCAGTATCACCCAGCCCTAGCTGGAAGCTGCTGAGAGCGTCTGGGGCATATACATTATGTGCATGGCATATAAACATTATTATTGTTCTACTTACCATCTTCACATGCATCGGCCTATCAAACAGCAGCTGCCCATTGAACATGGCTGTGATTTGGGTCAAGGAGCGTACGTCGTGGATTAGCCCAGCAAAACCCCGAAGAGATGGCCCCTGCAAGCACCTGACAGCTTTTTCTTTAGTCTGACCAGATCCACCTCCTTCTCCAACCGACAGCTGCCAAAGGGTGAAACTCGAACCACGAGTCTATCGGCAGAGGCCATCAACCTTTTGGAGCCCATGGGCATATTCAAAGTGCTGAGGTTCTCTAGGTACTTTTCTCCTACATTCCCCACCCCCATCTATACTGCTCCAGGTCTGGGTCAAAGTCAGAGCCGCTGGAATCAAAATTAATGCTCTTGAATTTGCATGACGGGGCTCCCAAAAAACCACCATCAAATTAAAGCTTATACCGGAAGACTGCACTGTTTTTTCAAAAAAAGAAAAACCACAGGCTGATGCATGCCTGCACTCTAAAGTTCCAATTTTGTGGAACTGCCTTCAGGCTGAATTCAGACAGGCCTTCTCCCTAGTGAACTTCAGGTGCCCGGTGGAGACCTAACTTTCTGCAGGTGTTTTAAGGAAGCCTTTCTGGTTAATTTTAAGTCTCTTTTGTAACACCACAGCGCACGGCTTAGAAACGATGGTGGTAAGTGGCATGTAGAAATAAATAAACGGAACCACCAATAATCACTGAAGACATCTATGGACACAGAAGTGACCCTTGATTTGTTGGGTGATTTTGAGAGCACCTCTTGAAAAAAAATAATGGGTATCTGTGTCTCATGTCATGTTTTTGCACCACAACAATAATCTGATTATGATTGTTCAGAAAACAGAGGCATAGAATTTCATGGTGGGGTGGTGTAAAGACTGAAAAATATATGAAATTTTAAATAAATCAGCTTTACAATGTACACACCTAACTCTTCCTCAGTACTTCAGCCACAGGTGGAGGGTCACATGGCAAAATCCTGAACCAAGTTTAAAAAGATTCCCTGCATGTAGACAGCTAGCATGCCGGCGGAGGTTCTAGCCGAGAGGTGGAGAACTTGTGGCCTGCCAGGTATTACCAAATTTCAACTCTCATCGGCCTCTAGGGGTCAGGAATGATGGAAGGGTACATCTGGAGGGTTACAGATTCCCCTACCCCATAGCTAACCTCAGCTTCTCATTGACATTAGTTTTTTTCTACAGAGATTGTGAGGTCCGTCCCCCCATGCACAGCAACAGTGAACAGTGTGAGCCTCAGCCAGTCCAAAAACAGATTCCCACCTCAAATGCTGTTTGTATGAACTAGCCCTTATATCAGGGCTTCCCAAACCCGTGTCCCCAGCTGTTTCTGGACTACAACTCCCATCATCCCTAGCTAGCAGGACCAGTGGTCAAGAACAATGGGAGCTGTAGTCCAAAAACTGCTGGGGACCCAAGTTTGAAAAACCCAGCTTGGTTAAGGTTGGGACAAAGAGGTGAACCACCAGCACTACCACCAAAAAGCCCATATATTATTCCCTGGGTGTACGTGCAGGAATTCTGCAACTTGTGCCCTCCTCGGCTATCACCCTTCCCACCCCCAGACTCAGAGAAAGATACAAATGGCCTGAACAGCTTCAATAGCCTGCTCAAAAGTCACTGTGCCGATGCCCCGGCTCTTCCCATCTTTGTCTTCCAGGATGTCTGCCCGGACCACTACGCCAGCCATGCTGAACACCTCCTTCAGCTTCTTCCAGCCAACTTTGTAATCCAGCTGATGGAGGAGAGGGAGAACGGTTAGTGCTTGTACGAAAATGTATTTTACAAAGAACAGATTGCATCGGGCGAAAAGGAAATGTAATGTAATGTAATGTAATAGCTGCAAATCTTGCAACTCCAATTGAGGTCACAGAAATGCTGAATGCGTTGCCTTGACCGTTTGTCAACTCCCTGTAAAAGTGAGTATCTGTGAATCTGAGGTAGTGATACGGGTGGGGGCTGGCTGGCTGTTTTGCCGTTGTTTTGTTGAGCATGGAGATGCTGTGTCTGGAAGGAGTTGGTGAGGACAGAGAAGCTATAATTTATGGACTGCTTCAAAGGAGTTTTAGAAGAAGCAAGAAGACCCTCTCTTGGGCTCAAGGGAGAGAAACACATTGTACAGTGGTACCTCCGGCTGCCAATGGGATCTGTTACGGAGATCCGGCCGCATCCTGAGGAACTTGCAACCGGAGGTGCCGCTTCTGTGCATGCGCGCGGTGCGTAGAGCACTTCTGCGCATGCGGCAAAACCCGGAATTTGCCGCATTCGCATCCTGAAAGATACGCAACCAGAGGTGTGCGTATCTAGAGGTACCACTGTATTCGACTCGATATGCATAAATACTACTGTTCGTTAATAGTCGCCATCCTACAAGCAAAGCGTCATCCTCAGAGTCTTGCGTGTGGCGTCTACTTCATCGCTAGGGCTCTGAGGGTGAAACCGCTACATCGCTCTGCACGACTCAGAAGAATAGCTAACAAGAACACAGTGCTTAAGCAACAGAAGAGTGACCTTTAAGGTGAAAAGCCAACAAAGCACAGATAGGACTAAAAGTTAGCCTGAGGGGCGGCTTGTATCTCAGTATCAAGAGCTGGGTTTTCACTATCATTCAGAAATATCTCTGAGCAGAATGAACCACAACACAGCATACACATGAAGCTCAGCTGTGTTAAAACCACCCACAAGACCTGTTTCACATAAAGCAGGCATAGGCAAACTCTGGTCCTCCAGATGTTTGGGACTACAATTCCCATCATCCCTGACCACCGGTCCTGTTAGCTAGGGATGATGGGAATTGCAGTCCCAAACATCTGGAGGACCAGAGTTTGCCTATGCCTGACATAAAGGAACAGCTCTCAAGCGGCATTTTTACTGCATTAAGAGCTGACCAAGCTAAAAGTTAACCCGTTAGCTGGAAGAGTCCCCTGGGCACAAAATTAAAACACACCTTCCCACGCCTCACCCTGCCTTTTATATGGAGTGGACAATGGTGCTTTTGAGAATCAGAAGAGCTCTCTGTTCCCACACTTTGTTATGGTGATATATTATTGATAACAAGGGGACCCTGATGTGTCCCTTTCCAACAAACTCCATTCTTTCCCCCCAGTCAGTCAGAATGCCATTAGGTTTCTCTCTCTCTCCCCCTCTGATCTGTTTTCCCTAAAGGCATTTTCTACTTTGCAAAGCCTGGGATCTCAAACAGTGGATGGTGCTGTTTTACTACAAAGGAATTTCAGAAATAGACTGGAAAGAGAAGCTGCTGAATTGCAACTCATTACCAAACTTAAAACCATGGAGAGACCTGGTCTGAACAAAGACATTGGATTCTTATTTCATTATACATGACAAAGCCATTTTTCACCTTCTCACCCCTTGCTTTTTCCTGTAAGACCTATTGCAGTCGTTAAGAGTCGTCAACAGGCTCATCACAGCTATCTGCCAATCACCCATTCCCACCACCCTTCTGAGTAATACCCCTCCCCACCTTCTCACTATATAGAGGGATCTGGCAACTTCAGTGTATCTGAAGAAGTGTGCATGCACACGAAAGCTCATACCAAGAACTAACTTAGTTGGTCTTTAAGGTGCTACTGGAAGGAAAAAAAATTTTTGTTTTGACTATGGCAGACCAACACGGCTACCTATCTGTAAGTGGATGGTGCTGTTTTGGAGACATAACGATCCAAACATGAAAAAGGAAAAAAAAAAAGAAGACGACTGTGTAGGATTTTGCTTGCTTTTTCCTCTATCCTCCCCATCTCTTCTTTCTTTTAGGGAGGGGTAGGGATTGCCATGCTCCCACATCTCTGTACATCACTTAGCAAATGCTTTTTTTAAAAAAAAAACTATCAGTAGGGGTGTGGAGGTTCAGTGCAAGACCTCTTCCGCCCCTCACCATCACACTGCCTTTTGGGCAAGAAGGAAACCAGAGGAGGGATAAGAAAACACACTCAAAATATCCTGCTTCATACAGGCAAAGGCATGTTAAGATGTTCGGCTGCCCTGACGCCAGGGCTAGAACCTTCCCAAGAAGCTGCAAAATCACCAGGCTCCTTAAGGGACAACACAGATGACACAGCGCACGAGCAAAGGCAAGACAAAGGGTGGTGGGAATGTAAAAAGGTGAAAGGCTTCTAGGAGATGATATATAACGAATTGAAAAAAATGTTGAAATATACATTAATAAAGAAACCAGAAACATTTCTCTTGGGAATTCTTGGAAATGATATAAATAAAAAGGAATGCAAGCTTTTTTTATATGCAGTAACGGCAGCAAGAATACTATTGGCCCAAAAATGGAAGCAAGAAGAATTACCAACGATTGAAGAATGGAGGATGAAATTAATGGACTATGCGGAACTTGATAAACTAGCGGGAAGGATCCGAAACCGGCAGGACCAGAAGTTTAGCGAGGACTGGACTAAATTTACAGATTATTTGAAAAGTATTTGTGATGACCAGACGACGTTTGTAGGCTTGCAGGAAGCTCTGTGAGGATTAACATTAGAAATATTGCAAAAATGAAGAAGGAGGTGAGTTGTGTTATAAATGTAAAGGCAATATTAAGTTAGGAAATGTGTAAGAAGTGATTAAGACGGAGGATTGTCAGAGGTGCTGATGGAAGTCTAATAAGAGGGTATTTGTGATGAATTGTGTGGTATGTTTTATAATTTTATATTTTAAAACTAATAAAAATATATTTTTAAAAAAAGGCAAGACAAAGGGGCCACTCACATTGGCCACAAAGACCGTGCTCCCAAGCCTGCCTGCCTGCAGGGCATGAATGATCTCGTTGGGGATGTTTGGGTTATTGAGAATGCTGGGAGGGATGTTGATCATCCCGGGGCCGCCGGGACCAGGGCCGATCCCCATCCCGCCACCAGATGCAGCCATGGCCTTCTGTACGGCTCTCCTCACATGCTCTCCATCAGGATCCTAGGACAGAAAAAGTGGGGAAAGGTTTAGGCAAGCTCTCATCCTGCAGAGCAGCCGGAAAGCCAGCTGTCTAAGAAAGCTAGACATCAGGGAATCATTCGTGCTCAACTTTCATGCTGGTAAGATGACTTCCGATGTAGGTAAGAGCACTGAATCACGGGAGACCAGGAAGGGGAAAGTGATACAGCCCAGACACAGGTTGCTCAGCCCTGTGGTATAGTGGTTAAGAGCAGTAGACTCGTAATCTGGGAAACCGGGTTCGCGTCTCCGCTCCTCCACCTGCAGCTGCTGGGTGACCCTGGGCTAGCCACACTTCTCTGAAGTCTCTCAGCCCCACTCACCTCACAGAGTGTTTGTTGTGAGGGAGGAAGGGAAAGGAGAATGTGAGCCGCTTTGAGACTCCTTCGGGTAGTGATAAAGAGGGATATCAAATCCAAACTCTTCTTCTTCTTCCTTATGAGAACTATCCTGTGGCACTGGAATTCTTTGTTGGGGGGCTCCACTACATTGTCTTATGGAAGCGAGACAGGGCGGGGGGAGAGACAGGCAGCTGCAGCCTCCATAGGCTTACCTCTTTCACTTTCAAGGGCCGCCCGCTGAGGCTGTGCTTGTTGAGAACCTCCACAGCCTTCTTCATGCTCTCTTCCATCTTGAACTCGACAACACTGCGGGGGGGGGGGGAGAGAAAAAAAGAAACCCAAACAGAATCACAAAGGGCTCCCGGATGTCACCCGTGCCCCCTGTTCCATGCCCAGTTGCTACAATAAGGGGGTTCAGCTACTTACGCACATCCCTTTCGACGTGGAAATTTCATGGCAGGCAGGGAGGAGCATAGCGCAGAGCAGGAAGGAAAAGGAACAGGTCAGTAAAGAGCCAGATGAGCTTAAGATATTTAAAAAGGATACTTGTTTGTCTTTACAGTCGTTAAGGTCAAGATTTTGCTGTTTTAACAAGCGGCAGAACTATTTGCCTGCATCCTAGAAGCTACATGGCTAGGGCTGGCGCAAAAGGAGTAATGATATGCAGACAAGACTCCCAACTTCTCTCAGAGACGTCACTCTTCGAGCTCCTGCTTGCCTCTAAGACATCCAACCTCTAGCCACTCTACCCCCAAAAGAAATCAGCCTTCAGGGAAGAGTCTGAAACTACCTTCCACTGAACTGAAAAGCAATGGACGCCTGCAACAGCTATCTTCGTTTTTTACATTTAGACACAGACTGCCATGGAGTTCTGACATTTATGCAACCTCTCTCTCTTCCACACCGAGCTTACAAAGGTCAGCAACGAGAACCACGAGAAACATTTAGGCTAAGGATTTGGACGTTCATGTACCAGTAAAGAAAGTACACAAGGACCCATGCGTAAGTCATACAGCCAAACACCAAAGGAGGGCAGCAGAGAGTTGCTGCTGCGTCTAACATGCCCCATGTTCACCTCCTCCCACCCCACACCAAGCAGCTCTGGGGCAGCGCCGACGATAAAACCATACACACTACGCATCCCAAGTTCATTTGGTTCCACACCGTTAACAGTTACATTATTTATTTTTTTATCATTATTTTTTTTTTGGTCATGTAGTAAAAATCCACGGAAGAAATTCTCTCGGAGACTTACCCTTGACTTTCCTTCAGCGTCCATTAAGAGCTCCACGTATGTTACCTCACCAACTACAAATGAGATTCCAGACGGTACATAGACCAAGGGAGAAAGCCAAGAAAACAAGGGGGATTTAGAACAATCGTCAACAACCTTATATGGAGCCTTTGCCTTATTAAAAGCCCAGGAACACTCCACATTTGCTAGTCCACCGCAACTTGGCGTCACAGGTGTGTGATACGTATCAAACCAGAGTCGAACACATATCCTTGATTTCCTCGCACTAGGTTACCATGCCTTTCAAGTTTCCCTCAGGCTTCGATACCCGTTCATCTCTGGGGACCGAGAGGAGAGATGGAAACCTCGCATGGGATATTGTCACCCTCTTTAGCCAAACCCTCGAAACTAATTAACGCTTAAGAATATTAAGAAGGGTCCTGCTGGATCTAGTCCAGCACCCTGTTCCCAGGGAGGCCAACCAGACAGGTGCCTATGGGAGGCACACAAACAGAGCCACTCTCCCCACAATAGTGGAGGCAGCCTTCAGGGTTATGGTACCTGTTGGCAGCCTGATCCTCTGTTAACTTGTCTAATCCTCTTTTAAAGGCACCCAAGTCGGTGGCGATCGCAGGAGGAAATTTAATAGCTTAACCATGTGTGAGGAAGCCCTTTCTTTTGTCTGTCCTG
The DNA here is from genome assembly GCF_027172205.1 of Podarcis raffonei. Lineage (NCBI taxonomy): Eukaryota > Metazoa > Chordata > Lepidosauria > Squamata > Lacertidae > Podarcis > Podarcis raffonei. The sequence goes on along the minus strand of NC_070619.1, from coordinate 7,555,223 downwards.
CAATCGTCCCACATTAAGCTTCACTGGATTACTCCTAGTTTTAGTGCTATGAGACAAGGAGAAAACGTTTTCTCTATCCAATGCATCATTTTAGACACTTCTATCTTGCCCCCTTACTTGCCTTTTCTCTATACTGGAAAACCCCTTCCTCATAGGGGAGTTTAGAGTCTATTTAACAGAAGACCAGGTTGGTTTTTTCTACTCCCAAGTTGCCCCTGAATTCAGGATTCTATTTATGCCATGTAGCTAAATCTTGAATTTACAGGCATCTCCTACTTTTCCTCAAAGGAGCTACAGATAGTGCAAAAGGGTTTGCACTTCAACCTGACTCCTCTCATGTAACTAGTACAACACTCTAGCCCTTCCCACTTCCACATTTCTTTCTCCACAGTGACCAGATGCGAGTTTTACAATACAGATTTTGCTTTGCGCCTCTTTTCAGCAATCGAAAAACCTGAAATTCTGGTTTCCGCCATTTGCTGCGGCTCCCCAAGTCTGGGTTAAAATAAGCGTCGTGGGGGGGCGGAGGGAAATAATACACTTTACGCTAGAAAGCATGTGATCTACTTAAATTATTGGGCTGAACTTCACAGCCCAAAACCCATTCCTCCCAAACATTGTCCTAAGAAGAGGGTTGAAACAGGTCCCATCCCACTAGGGGTCTAAGTCCAGATCACATCACTTTGCCAAAGCTTTTCTGAGTCAACACTGGGTCAGCGTTTGAAAGCAGCCAGGTGACAGTCGCATTTTGCAACTGGCAACGGGCCTTTTGCGACTGAATGGAGATGTCCTGGCATCACTTTTGAAGTCTAGCATCTCCACCTGCCTGTCCGGGTGAATAATCCAGTTCCCAGGAACCACATGGCTCCTAGATTTTGTATCCCATTGCTCTGTGTACTGATTTAGGCGGAGGAATATCAAGAACACTGGCATAAAGTTAAATAATTAAAAAAAAAAAGGATAACATACCACACACCTGTAACGTTAAGTTTCACCAACAAGTGATAAAACTGAAATGACTTCACCGAGAGGAGGACACCATTAAAAACATTTCGAAGAGAGGCATCCAAAACACACCAGGTGAGATCTGAACAGACCACAACACTTAAAAGTCTTCTAAACCATACTTACTGGCACCAAAGATGCCTCTGGAGTTACTATTATTAAGGGCTTTATAAATCCCACGGTTGTCGAGTGATGGAGCAGCAGTCTGTCACCTCAGTTTAGCTGCTGCTCCTAAACCTGAACCTTGGGGCCCTGTAATTCTTACATACAAAAACCCAGAATGCTAACCGTTTTTAGAACCGCATTCCTAGTTCTTGGAACTATGGTGACTTGCATCGAGAGTAATTAATTTGGACTGCCTTAAGCAATCGTTTTTGGTGAATGGGGCTGGGGAGGGAAGCAGCTTTAAGCGATGCCAGATTAATCAACTCTGGGCTGCAGTCACAAAACCCAAGAACGCTCTTGTCTGTACATAACACACTAAGCTATCTGCAGAGAGAACGAAGAGGATTTCCCTTTTTTTTCCTCCCGGGATCACCTGCCAGGATAAGCAGCTGAGCAGAGCAACAAGAGGAAAAGCGGCCCCACGTTAAGGTTTTGGCATCCACGCGAGCTGAAGGAAAGGCCGAAACACTCAAGCTCAGCGCAGGGCTTGCAGTGGGACACATCTATGAACACGCACGTTCCTATTCGCCAGTATTTCACGCACGGCGTAGATCAGTAACTGTCACGTTCCAAAGCGGCGTTCCATTCAATGTAACGAAACCATAGCTGGAAGGAGGACCGGACAGTTAGCCTGTGAATCCACCATCTGTTGAAAGCTACTGAGATCTCTGGGGATACCAACACGCACCACACTGAGTGTTGACATGTTACGTGTGAAAGGGCCACGCAGCCCTAACGTGGTTGTGCGTGTAATCCCCATTTGCCTCAAGGGAACCTTCCCTGCACTTCCTTAGGCTCATAAGCTCATAGCCATCGTTCTCCACTTTAGCCACAGGGACCCTAAGCTTCAAAGCACGTGACCCAAATTTATTTCCCAATTTATAATGAGTTTCCAGAGATGCCCTCCAGGAGGATGGATTCCCCCCCCCTTATTTCCCCCCTAAATATTTGCTCTGTAGCTCATTATTCGGCGGTGAACAGATTATAGTTTGGTTCCAATTGACTTTTTGGATGAAAAATATGACTGTGGGGGGAGTTGTTTATTAGAAACGTGGTGGAATCACATCCTTTGGCCAAATTTCCCTCGGAACTGTAAATCTTTGTAAGGATTTAGGTTGACAAAGCTATGACCAGAATGGAGGAGCCAATCAAGTCACCCTTTTGCAAGACGAAAAGGGAAAGGTGGGGGAAGGCAACCCATCCTCCTTTGGAGTTCACTCTTAAACGGTCCTGGATATTCAACAACGAAAGCAAGATTGCATCAACCAGGAGGAAGGCTGCTTTCCTCCTCCTCAGCAGCAAAACGTGTCCAGACCCATGAAAGGCTTCAAAAGCATTTCCAATATTTGAAGGGGGGAAAAAGCTCACACCAGGCCCTGATGATAGAAGTCTCGCCTCTTCCAAGAGACTGCAAAGACTCTTTTGCTCTGAAGCCTTCTAGACAATGCCAAACACCTGCACACACAGGACGCATCCTGTGAGGGCACAGCAGCTAGCATGCACCATCTGGAGAGCCTGTCCTCAAAAAAACCTTGCTTCTTCAACATAGCTACAGCTACCCAGAATCACCTCTGGCACGCTCCCAGCTTCAAGAG